>NC_080595.1:74370202-74980046 GCF_027887145.1 Ammospiza caudacuta
CAGCCAGCTGCAGGTAAGTGCATCTTGCTGTCGCATCCACAGCCTTCACATCAGGCATAAGGATGATTACAAAACTTTATGTGCCCTGTGCTGTGGCCCAGCTGAAATGGGAGGCTTGGCAGCATGGCAAAAATGCACATTATTTATTCATAGACTTCATTTGCTTATCTAAGGCAAGAGTGCTGGCTCCCTGCCCAGACCACCAAAATATCTACCTGTGCTCCACAGGCAGAACTGGAGTCAGTGCACCAACAGGATGAGTCCTGCACAGCCACATTTCTGAGGTGATATAACAAGACTCCAAAGGATCCACAATGCCTTTCAAACTAGGTCATCTTGTTTATGTACCACCTCCTCTTTTTTTCCTTTTTTTTTTTTTTTTTTGGTTCATGGAACTACTTAGACATGTAATTATGATAAATGTTGTTACTGCCATTCCCCTGGGCTGAATCATCCTGGTTTATTGGTGCACTAAATGGGTAAAGGTGAACTGAGCAGAAGTGTCAAGGCCAGCTCTACTCTGCAGTGTCTGCTGAGTGTCTTGAGCTCAGGGATGGAGTCAGCTCCTCAGATGAGTTTTACTCCCTTGAACCCAGAGAAGGATCCATAACAGCTTCTGCCAGCTGAGACCCTGACATCCGACCCCAAAAGATCTCTGTAGCTAAAAGGCTTCACTTCCCTGCACAGTGCTTTTAGAAGTGCCCTTTCCAGCCAATCTCCTAAAGCAAAGTTTGTCAAAGGTGATCTGGAAACTATTTGGAGATGTTCAAAACTCAACAGGGCAAGACCCTGCTCTAATTTCAAAACTGGTTCTAAATTAGAAGCTACCTGTGCTCTGACCAGGGGATTGGACCTGGTGACCTGCAGAGGCCTCTTCCAACCTAAATTATTCTTTGACTCCATGGTCAGAGCCCAAACACTGGCTTGTGCTATTCTAAGCAGCCTGTAGTTCAGGGCCTGGAGGTGCTCATGGAGCAGTTACAGAGATTGAATGCCTTTGTGCTCTTCACTTCTCTCCCAAATGAATCTCAGAGGTGACTGATGAGCCAAAGTGGAAGAAGATGTCAAAATAGTCTGAAAATTGGCTAATAAATCAATAAACTGATCCAAGAGTGGTTGGTGTGGATGACATGGGGGAAAATCAGGCTAAAGATAGGACAAAGAAAGATAAGGAAAGTGCAGCAGATAAGTCAAAAAAAAAAAAAAAGAAAAGGGCAGACCAGCCTCCTGCAAACTCAGCTGTAATGCAAAGAACAAGCAGGACACTGAACTGAATGTGCCAGTGGGCCCATGACAGGGGGTTAGAACTGAAGGCCTTTAGGTCTGCAGATGGTCTGTAAGGTATCTTTGAACCAAACATTCTACAAAATGCAGCAGTAGTTGGAAAGTCAAGTAAGACCAAAGCCACAGGCTATAAACTAAGATATTTTGACAAAAGCAAGACAGCAAAATTCCAAAGGTAAAAAAGATGTTCATGGAGAATGTGCCAATGGCCCCTGCAGCAGCCTGGCTGAGTGAAATCCTGCCTCCATTGGAGGCAATGGCTACTCTGAATGCAAGGGTCAGGACCCAAATTAAAACTGCAGCCTCCTTTGTGCAGTAGGAGTAAAAAGCAGAGGCTGCTGCTGTCCATCCAGTCCTGTGTAAACAGTAAAAGCAGAGTCCCTACCTGATAACACTTTTACCTCTATGTACAATTTAACTGAGGACAGTAATCACCCAGCTCCTCTTGCAGGTAGCCCTAAGAAGGGCTCTGGGGCCACCTGGATCATGGGAATGTGAGCAAATGAGCAGAACTGGGGTGTTTGTCCTGGAAGGCACTGGGTGCAGCCTGCCTTGGCTCTGCCTGGCTGAGAGGATGCCATGAGCACTTCCCTGAGCACCAGTCCTGCACACACATGGGCTTGATTTGGTTGCATTAGTTCCACTGCTCGCTCCTTTAGAGCAACTCATAAAAATAACATAGACTGGAGCCTGAGACACAGACACATGTGGATTCTCTGCCCCCAATTTTGCCCTTGTCTTGCCTTTCCTTTTTCCTCCACTCCTTTTTCCATGCTACTGTATCCAGTTCATGAGCAATTTTACCTCCATTGCTCCTTAAGCAACCATTTTTCTTCCCCTGCCTGTGCTCACGCATACAGCCCTTCATGCAGTGCAAGAGCTGTAATTGAATTTTTGGGCTCCAGTGGCATTTATGAGCTCCTACAGCTACTCTGTCAACATCTGAGACACTGTCTGGACTTCCTCACAGAGATGTAACCCTGTGTTCAGCTGCAGTCTTGACATTTATTGTGCATACAATCCACTTGCACAGCAGCATCTCTTTTTTTTTTTTTCTTTTTTTTTTTTTTTTCACAGCAGAAAGAGCAACTTAAGCTAAAAACCACAGGTTCTGCTTTTTTCTCACTTCAAGTAGCCAAGTCAGCAATAGCCTAGATTTGGGGGTTTGATGGCTGATTGGTGATTTTGAGAGCCTAACCCACTGCATGTTCTACTTGTAAAGACCAAAACCAGGCCCCTTCTTCAGCAAATGGATGCTCAGCACCTTCCAAAAGCATGAAGGTGGCCCAGATTCATCACATCAACAGGGAAGCTTCTCAAAACGCTCATTATACTTGGAAAAAAGTTCTTTAAATGTGTATTGGCATGAGTATCAGGAGTTAGCACAATTTTGATATATATTCTTGTGTGCTTATGTGTGTTTACACTCATTAAAACATAGATTTTGACCACTGAAGCTTTTTCTTACAATGCTGTAGATGACAGCTCCCAGCTTCCAGCAGAATACAGTTTCTGCCAATCTCTTTGGCTAAGGCTACCTTTCTCCTTTCTTATATTTCTCTCTCTGGATTGGAAGGATTGATAAAAATGTCATTGATTCAAGCCTAAAATTAGTCCATGCAGACAGAAGATATACGCTCTACATAACCCTCTACACAAAAACCACCATTCTCTAGGCACTCAAACTGGACAAAAAAATTAAAAACACATTTTATTTTATTTTTCCAACCAAACCAGCAGCAATTATGGAGCTTGTTTCCTGAGGGCTAACAATCTGCTGGGAGCATCAGCCCAGACTGCCATTAATTCCCCAGGAAATGCCCCAGGCCAAGGCTGTTATTGCTATTATAATAAATTGTTTCAATAAATAAAAAACAATCTAGGCATTAACGCTGCTGGCTTCCTGTAATGGCTCCATGCATTCCGAAACCTCAGTGGGGAGGAAAATTTCAGAGGGCCCCCAGTAAAAGGTTCAGCACCAAGCGTGGCCAGACAAACAGTAGGAGCAATATCTTCCAGGGAATTTGCAGTCAGCCCCACAGGCTGCTGAAATCCCCTGATAGAACAGAGGAAGCTCTCCAGGAGCCCCTTATTAACAAGGCTCAGGCCAAACAGTCTAAAACATGGAATGATCTCCCCTGGGCTGTATTTTGGAAGCCCCTTGTTAATAACTTGGCAGCAAAGCTTTGCTTGTGAAAGAAAAATAAAACAGGAATTTGTGGAGATCTCCCTCCAACTACTTCATCCTAAATGCAGTGACAAAAATTGGATAAGTCTCCTGTCCAAAAGGAGGCCCTGGAAGAGCTCTGATACATTTTGAATGTTTAATATTTATATAACCATGAGGGACATTTCTGGTCTTGATAGTCTGTGACTGCAAGGACAGTTCCAGCTGTCACTGAGACTGGTGAAGACTTTCCACTCAGGAACAGGTCCACAACAAACTACAGGTCTGATGTTTGTAGGCAGAGATAACCTCTAATTACAAACCTAATTTTGTAAAGAAAATCAGCTTTCTAACAAAGAGTGTCTCTGAGTCTTTTGCAATACTAAATTCTAAATAATATTAATCTGTTGGATCAGCTACTAATTTCATTTCTCATTGACATTATTCACACTTTTTCCCTGTTTCTGAAGAAATAGGTTCAGGAATCTGGAATTAGACTGACACCTAACTGGCTCTGATATCTAACCATGATAGCTGCAAATCAGGACACTTTTGCTTCCTGCTGTGATTTTTACAGCAGTCCATAGGAAGATTCCCAGCTCTTACATGGGAATATCAGTCCAAAAGATGGTGGAAATGAGCACAGAGCCTTTTGCTAATACTGGCACTTCTCTGTGCACTGCAAGACTCTGCACGTGTGAGTGACTGAGTCTGCACACTCTTTACCTGCAGCTGCCCACCCAAAACTGCCATTTTGTACACAAAATGTGAACACCATTAAGCACAGAAGGGATTCCACTATTTGTGGATGCTCTCCCCAGGCTAAAAAACACCCCACTGCCAGGAGAGAGGAAAGGCAGTAGAGAGGATCATCCTTTCAAGCCTGCACTTTACCCATGAAAGAGCAAAAAACCCACAGCTTCATTTCCCTGCAGTGGATCTGAAAGTATCCACCAGACTCTGCCCCAAGAGAAAAACCACTTTTTTATACTGCCCCTGCCTATTTACAATTTTCTTTAACAAACTCCTATTCTGAGACAGTTCATGAGCACAGGAAAGCCCTGAATGCAGCACTTTCAGTCTGCAGAGAGCACCTGAGGGATGTTTTAAGTGTCATGGAACAGAGCAGTTCTTGCACTGCTGTTTCTCTTTGGCACCAGAGCTGTGGTCAGGAGCAGTGGGAAGATGTGTGACCCAGAACCAGCCCTCCCTGGCTGCTCAATACCTTGACTTTCCTGAGCCACTATAATGGATCTTCTATGAACATCAGCTGTGGCTTGAGGTGCCTTCAGGCAGGCATAAAAAAAAAATTAAAAAAAAAAAAAAAAAAAAAAAAAAACAACAACAAAAAGAAACCAACTTCTCTGCTGTTCAAAATATGCACTATGAAGAGGGATGGGATGGCAGTGCTCTAGTTTTATGTAAATTATATTTGTGCTCTGTGACACAGACGTCATAAGCTAAAACATCTCATACTCACATATAACAAAATAAATCATGACAAATCTGTCTTTTCCACAAAAAGCAGAGGCTAAATTACATGCAGCAGACAAAGATGGTTTAGGACATCTGCTGTTTCAATCCACGGGTCAGTCATCAAATATTTTTATAATAAATAACAAACTGGACATATATGTCACTGAGACTGAAACCCATCTAACAGCCATGGTGAGGAACATGGGAACCAGCTGATCTTTAAGGGCTCTTCCAACCAAAAACATTCTATGGTTCCATGATACATTGGAAAACATAAGTCCTGAACTCAGCATGTGAAACCAAAGTTTTGAGGTCTGAGTTTACCTATTTGACATCCAGTGGATGTGAACACCACACAAGGAAACCATGCGAAGACAGGGCAGACAAATCCCACAGCAACAGGACAGTAAAAGTTGCTTGTGCTGCAGTAAAATCTGGAGGCTCCTGCCAAGGCTGACACCTTGTGACAGGGATGAATCAACACTTTGTGCCCCAAAACCAACACAGAGTCAAAGAGATCTGCTGTGGTCAGTGGAAGCAAAGTCCACGGATCATTGTCAGCAGCCCTGAATCACAGTCCCAAATATCCTGGACCATTATTTCTACAGCTTTCTCTGCCCATTACTGTTCAGATGGGGAACACAATATTAACAGCATTTTGTTTTATAGTAGGGATGGGAAGGTTAGGTATTCTCATGTTAAAACTGGTAGCTGTAGGTAAGGGGGGAAAAGTCAGACAGACAAAAGACTCCTTTAAAGCTTGTTTGTTTAACTTTTCCTTGGAGACACCCATGCAAGAAAACAAATCTATCCGACCCAGCTATCTTCTGTGAAGAACACTACTAATTCCATTTAATCTGCCTGACTCTGAGGGCTGTCATGAAAAAATGCATCCTGATGACAGCACTGGATGTCTAGAAGAGCAGAAATTTGTATAACCCTTCATAGTCCTTTTAGAAGAATCCTTCACTAAATAATATGCAGAAACACTCTCACTAATCTACTCAGTGGTTCCAAAGTGCAAAGCCCAAGTTAGCTGCTTCAATTCCAAATACTTGGATTAGCAGCATGGGGGCATCTCAGCAAGAGCAAGAGAACAGCAGCAAGAATGCACACTGTTTAATGAATTAACAAGACTGAATTAGCTGGCAGACATGAAAAAGTAGCTCGCAAATACTGGAGTTCTAGTTAATATGGCCTTAAACGCTTCCAGGAATGGGGCAGCCACAACCTCTCTGGGCCATCTGTGCCAGTGTCTCACCCTCCTCACAGTAAAGAATTTCTTCCTAATGTCTAATTAAACCCACTCTCTTGCAGTTTAAAGGCATTCCCCCTGGTTCTGTCACTTTTCATTCACCTTTTAACGTGAATTTTTTTAGAAGACTGCTCCCCCGTTACTTGAAAGATACACGTGGGTGAAAGATAAACTGTGATCCAAGGAAATCGTACTTTAAAGTAGATTTAAATATACAATTAAGTAGACTCTCAAGTTACTTCATCTTCACACTTCTACTGAAGATAAGCCAAATTCTCTTAAGCAGTGTAAAGATTTGAGTGCTGCTTATTTTCCAAATTACAGGACAACAAACTTGCCTCCCCAAGGAGCCAGGCTTTGATCTCCAGGAAAATGAAGCATTAGGAATAATACCACATGTAAGATTACATTGTGTTTAACTGCAGATGAGAGCTGAGCCAGTGGAAAGCAGCGCACAATAAACTCAGTTATACACTGCCTGCTAGAGCTGCCCCGTCAGGCCTTCCAAGGGAGAATTCACTGAGAGAAGAATGAAATACACAAACAGTTCAGAGAGGCAGATTTAGCCCCAGGTGACTGTGAAAGGAGGGTCTACAAAAAGCTTTCAGGAGCCCAGGGAGGTGTGAGACACCAGACAAACAGTACCTGTGATGAAGGCATAGGCTGCCAGGATGTTGCTGAGCAGGGCCATCTCCGTGCCGACACCCACGGGCTCCATGCTGCTGCTGCCGCTGCTGCTGCTGAGCCCCGGCGGTTCTGTCTCATCCACAGGGAGCAGGAGGGGAGTGTTGTCTACAGGGTAGAAAGTGGCTGACCTCCCCTTCTTCTTCTCTGCTTTGACACAGAAAGGGAATGAGGAATGAGGAATGTGGAACGTGACCCAGCCCTACCTCGCCTTATCCCCAGGTCAGCGTCTGTGTTCAGAAATCTGGAGCTGCTCAACAGGGAGCTGCCCAAGTTTGTCCCTTTTTGGGGGGTAACAAAACCTTCTCAAGCAGCTTCAGTTGAGCACATACCTCCTCTGCATCCAGGCATCATCGTCTCTCTCCCATCTCCTGCTCTTTCATGTCACCACTTAAACACACCCACCTATGTTACAGCAAATATATAAACAGGTTTCTTTTCTCTTATGTAAATCAAAGGAGCCTTTATCAACAGTGGGTTCAGCTAAGCTTGTAAGGAGGACTGGAAAACACAGGCAGAGCCCACAACCCTCTGGTGGTGTGGGGCTGTAGTGATCCATCCACAGCTGGCTAACAGACGTGCTTTCTCTCCAACCTTCGTGGGGAAGGGCAGACCTGAGTTTATGACTTCCCTCAGAATCCTGCTCGTATTTTGTTTCACCCAGACACCATTTCCCCTCTGGGGAGGTGAGTGAACATGGGTTAATGATTTGATTTTATTTGTTGAGGACTAGAGCTAAGGAGGCAGTTCATTCCAGGAGGCTCAAAGAGACCCTTTCAGACTTTATCAGCTCGCTGTTGAGGGCTCTCCACACCTTGATCTGCAGGCAGACACCCCCATTACTCACAGAACAGTAATTGTTTTCAACACAGGAAAAAGTCAGTGCACAGGATCCAGCTCCATCATCCATGTGAGTTTTTAACTGTAGCTATTATAGATTTCCATGCTCCCTTCTCTGGGTGTCTAGTTCTGGCCAAAAGTAAGCACCACTCTGTAAAATCACAGACTTGCACCTGGCTTCTGCTTATCTGCAGGTATTAAATTCAGAACACTGCCAGCTCCATCGCCAATGATGCCACCAGTGCCATGCAAGCAAAGGCTGTCAGGAGTAGTGTGATGTGAGATGGTCTCTGTTCCTTGACTGCTTGATCCATCTCCTTTCCCTGCAAACCCAGCAGCACGAGACATCACGTTCAGCTTCCTGCTGTGGGTGCCAGGAAGCAGCTCAGCCCAAGGAAGCAGTAACAGAAAGTGAGGGGAGTCAAAGAGAACAGGTAATACTGGACGGAGAGGGACTGAGGGCAGGAATGTGTGTGCAGTGATGCCAACTCCTAATCTGCCTGGAGGAGAACCAGCGGGGATGGATGTCCAGGTGTCACTGTGAGGGATCAGCCCCAAGGAATGTGGGCACAGCTGTACCTCTGCCACTGAATAGCTGCATGGCCTTGGGAAAGCCACATGTTCAAGGTTACCACGATGTTAATGACTGGACTCCAAGCAAAATGTTTAAACATGAGTGCTTGGGTGTCATATCCTAAAGAGTAAGATATTCCAAGAGCCTCTTGCTTTAGGAGAATAGAGGTTACTGCAGACCCCTTGGGCAAAATGGACACAGAAGGTCTAAGGGCACATTTGGCAGGAAATCAATAGCAACATTTCACAATATTTTTTAGTTCAGAATTTTTTAAAATTCACATTAACATGCCCTCTAATATCTCCTTTATCCTCCCTGTCTGCTAAATCTGCCTGTACAAGTATTCGAATTTTTCCCTACTGCTGTTCCAAGGAAATCCAGAGATCCATGGTAAATATTTAACTTCCAAAAACTGAACCTAAAACTTGGATATTTCAGAGCATCTCAAGTAGCACCATGGATCTAAACTAAGGCAAGAGAATCCTGCTATTAGTTGATGGATAGCAGAGAGTCATTCAGCTCTCCCCACAGCAGACACTTGAAGCTCAATGTATTTGCTCATACACAAACATCTAAGACACCCCAGGGTCAGGAGGACATCTGTGCAGAGTTGACAGGTATGAGAAGGAATGGAGGGGAAATGCCCACCCTTCTAGAAGCCAGGTGAACACCCAGGTGATGACAAATGACACATTTGTATGGGGGTAACTGAATCCTGCCCGAGATGTCTCTGACTGAGGTCTGGCTCTGAGCTAGTTAATGTAAGATCCCTTCGCAATTGAGGAAAATAAAGAGCACCACCAGGAAATAATCTCATACTTATTTCCTGTGTCAGAAGGACACCACTCTGTTGGGTGTGGAGCAGCCCTTGTAAACCATGTGCCACAACAATGTCTTCAGGAGGCAGAGTAAGGGATAATTCCTCTCAAGATGTGAGGTGTAAGAAGAATCCCCTTATCCCCTTTTTTTTTTTTTTTTTTTTTTCACTTCTGACTTTTCAAATGAACGGATGCAATCAAACATGTTTTTAAATTAATAGTGGCCTGCATACACTAAACTCCAGCAAAGAGCACCACAAAACCACAGAGCTGGTTTTATCATTGGCAGGACTGTACAAGCACAGACACAGAAGGCAGAAAATGACTGGAATTATGCAGGAAGGAAAAAAACAAACACACACAATTTCTCAAGGGCCATGTGTTACTACACATGGGGTTCCCTGGTCTGCCATTCCTTTAAGGATCATACTAAAAGATATTCCCTTTCCTCTCTGCTGGCTTTGGAGACTTTTCAATGCCTAATCAGCTCACTACTACTGGTTTTCTCCTCACCACCCTGTCTTAGCTGTTGCCAGTCACTTGAATGGTTTCTCTGTGAGTTTACACCGAAGCTGAACAAAATTCTTTCAGGCAGCAGTAAATTTGCCCAACGCCACAGTATAAGCACAGGAGAGGTTATTCATGATACCAGGCTGATGTTAGCAAATAGTTTTAACAAAAGAAATAAAACAGCAAGGGAGATTACAGAAATTTCCAAGTATTTTGTTATTTTTGAAACAAAAATCACAAACTTCTTCTGGGCTTTAATTTCAAAACTACATTTTTGTTTGAAAAGTGGTGCATATTTTGAAAGTGAATGAATGAACTATGTGAAAACTAAACAAAAGGTGTCATTTGTACAAGTTAAAATGTTTAGATGAGTGGAAATGAGTTCAGGATATTTTTCCTTGCTTAAAAGAATCTCCAGGATCACAATACTTATTTGGAGCTAACTTAAAACTCTTTTCCTTGACAGTTTTTCAGTCAGGCTTCCAAACTGACAAACCTGTTATGGCCAGTTCGTGTTTATTTGTGAATTGGCTATCCAAGCTGTGGATTAACTTTGCCAGAAGTGTAGAGAGAGACAAGCTCTGCCCATACCCACCCTCAAGCTGAATCTCTGGGAGCACAGACTGGGATTTTCAGTAGTGTCATAAACCATCTCCTGCATGTTGGGAAACAGCACAAAACCACAGAGGAATCCAACACGTGCTCACCTGTGCTTTTCCTTTATTCATACACCACCCTTCCTCCTACTCACCTATCCCTAGAGATGGCTAAGATCTGACTTCATTCATATCTTTTCACTTTGCATTTTATGCAAACGGCACTATATTTCAAAGTTCAGTTGAAAACTCCTCTGTCCCATGAGGCAGATCTACTGTCTCTGCCATGGTTTTTTTTTTTTTCCTTTGCCACTAGACAGGTCTGGAAAGTATTTCTGTGATGAGTTTGGACAGGCATGGCCATGACTGCTACCCCAAGAAACCCGGTGTTCCTTGAGCAGTTTCACAGTTTCACTTTAGCCCATTGCTGGTCACATCTTGAAGCTGTCACAGCCCTTTCTGACTGTGACGTGGATGGGATTTAGGAGCAATACAGAAATCCAGAAAAGAGGAGATGGAAGGGAACGGTTACCACAACACCCTTAGGTTTGGGCCAACACCACAATGATCACAGCTACCTGGGAGAGCTGGCTCTATGTTGGAAGGAGAGACATCCAAAAGGAACACGCCGTCCCCTATAACATTGGGGTCAAACACTCTCGGCTGCAGCGGAAAATGTGACTTCTGATGCCCTTGTTGATTGGTTGGTCCTGCCTGAGTTTCATGCAGAAGCTTCTTGGGAACTGAAAGAGAGGAGCAAGAGCACAGTTGTTAGAGTGAGTTATTTCAGCTGGTCAGAATGAGAATTGTCACGTCATGCTATGGGCTCAGCTGATAGTTAATTATACCACATGCAGCCCAAACAGACACTCATTTTCCACTATGATGAATGCTCTTCAAATGCCAGCACAGAGACATTCAATGAGAGAGTGCTGGAAACCATAAAGTGATTAAGATACTGTTAATTTACAATTAAGCCTTGATACTAGGCTAAGGATGAGATTCAGATGTTCTATTTAGACACTCATCTCAGAAACTGAAACAGAAGTTAGTAAGCCAGGCTTTGGCCTCAGTTCTAGGCTTCAGAGCGCTCCAGTTAGAGCTCTCTGCTCCTACCATGACAGCAGGCCAGACAGGATGCCCTATAGCAATGGGAGCTATAGCTATGCCTGAAATCCTGCCTCTCTCAGCCATCAAGCTGCTGGCTCAAGACTGAACTTCAGAACTTTTTGTCCACTCCAGATTCACAAAACTGAACTCTAGAGGATGCTGTTCACATGTAATCATAAAGCTTAAATAATCCAACACACCACAAAAAATAAGTTCCTGCTATAGGAAACCCTCCCCACCCTGTGAGATCCAAAATACACTGTTTCCCATTAAGTTGTAGGCTGTAAGATAGGAAAGGCTCATTCTCCTTTCCCACCATCCCAAGGAACATGAAGACTCAGCTAACCCATACTGCTCTCTGTTTTGGCAGCCACAGCATGAGCAATACGCATGTAGAATGATGGGTTCATACTTGACAGGTTTTTTGCACATCTCTGGTCTCTTCTTTGGACCAAAGCATGCCCTAATAACAGGAGTGTTTTCTCCTCCTTACAAGGCCAGTTCTTCAGCTGTACAACCAGGTAAAGAAATCAAAGCTGGTGTAACTATCTCAGTGTACACCCACTGAAGGTGAATCCACACAGAGAATTCACAAATTTCCCCTGTAGGGACAAAGAATGGAGTCATCTATGGAACTGAACCAGTTCTCTTTCTCAGCCACAGCCAACACCTGAGGCTATTTCAGAGCAAAGTGCTTCTCCATACAAAGAGAAGAAATATGTATACAGGTCATTCTCTTCAGAAAGTAGAGGAATTGAGTGATGAAAGACAAAAATAAATTAAAATTTCCACAGGAGAAAGATTTATTTTTCCTGTCAGTGACTATACATTAATGCCTAGCAGACAACCAACAACAGTCTGTGCTTAAGACACAGACTGTTGAGGACTAGGCACAAGTTCAGGAGACCCACATGAGCTTCAAGAGAAGATCTCTGGGATGCCCATGTCCCCTTTCTCCAAGTCTAACACCACCTTCCTCTCTCATTCCAAGCAGGCTGCCCCCTCCCAGTGCCTCAGTTTCCCCGGGGCTCCACTTAGGATCATGCTATCTCTCATCTCCACCCTCACAGGGGCGTGAAGAAGCGCAATTAAAAATGCAAAGCACTTTGAGATGCTTGGCAGAAGCTTGAAGGAGAACTTGGAAAGAGGGCAGCTCTGGATCAGAAAGGAAATTCCTGCCTGCCCCCTGCAGCTAATCAGCTGCCAGACTGGAACAGGAGATTTAATCGCATCCATTAAATTTGCCTGCATCACCCACCACATTACTGGTGGGTGAAGTGATCCAACCACTTTGTTTACATTATGTTTGACTTACTGTCTTTGCTGAGGCAAGGAAAATTGTAACTAGATTTACAGACTGACCTCCTGTATTAGGCTGCCAGGACATCAGCACTGAAGGTCTTGCATTATTAGAAGAGTCATGCTAGGTCAGGAAACAGACAGAAAACCCCTCAGCTTCTGAATATCAAAGAGCTGGCACAGAGGTTTCTAGTGAAATCTGAATTGGCAACAGTTGGAAGGCAGCAAAAAAACACATCCCCTGGTAGGAACCAGACAGGAATGAGGGGGATACCTGTGCCAGGGAAATATCAGAGTCTGGAGAGGGGGTGGGTAGAACAGAGATTATCCTGCAAACCACAGCCAGGGAGAACTGCAGTTCTGGGTGCTGAATTTGAGGCGCGCAAAAGGACGCAGAGCGCATAGGGCTCAGCACTCTCAAAAAATAAAGAGTCCTATTGCTGTATCTCAGACTGAGAACCTGATAAGTATTTAAAAGACACAGGACATTTTCCTTTATAAACTTTTCACCCAAACTGCATCCCAGTAACCTGTTGATAGGCATCCAATGAAGAAAATGAAGCAAAAAGCTTTCATGTTTCAGACTTACTCTTCTTCATAAATATCTCCTTTACCTCTCAGCATTCACGACCATCTCCAGGGCACAAGACAGGCTGGATGAACCTGCATCTTTCATAGAAAAATTGACACTACCCAACACTTAAACTTTTGAGTGAAGCAGGAGAAAGAAACACCATGATCTCTGGGTGCTCCTAAGCATGCCCAGAGAACTGAGATATGGCTTTTCCATCTTAGCATCTGTGCCACCACCACCTGAATGCTACCTACAGGACCAGAGGAGGAGTCAGGTAAAGCAAACCATTGCTAAATCAGTCAGCAACAGTATCCCAAGGAAGAGTAGAGATGGAGAAATATTCAAGGAGAAGCATTGATAGAGAGTATGATTGTCACACACCTTATGGAGTAGGGCTGTGCTGTTACCTCTTTGGGATGGTTGAGGATATAAGAACACTATCAGGTAGTCATTTGGTGCCTTAAAACAGAGGTGGCTGTGAGATTCCCAAAAGCAGGCACATGCTTAACACCTGTGACTAGCACACACTTTGGTACTTCCAAAAATTTCAAGAGGTGCTTTTCTTCACATCAGCAACTAGATACCTTTAAAACTCTGGAAGCAACTTAGAGCAGCACAGGATGTCTACAGCACGCAAACTTGGACTTTTCCACTTCAAGGGATCATTTTTCTCTGTGGACTCCATAAACATCTTGAGTACACTTTACCAGGAAAGTCCCATCTTTGCAAAGAGTACACAGAGAGATGGCATGCAGCAAGTCTGCTCTTTTTCTAGTTTATGTGATGCTCAGCCGATACACAGCTTTCTTTTGATTTAGAAAGACTGGGAAATGGAAAGCATTTCTCAAGTGTAAAATACCTCACAATTTCCAGTTAGCTCCTGTGTGGCAGCCAACTCCACAAGAAAGATTAAACATCTGGTTCCTTTGAAATGCCCTCCTTAAATTCTCCAGAGAGGAGTGCATCTGACATAAAGCATGGCATGAGTTGAAGCAAAGTGTCAAGGAAAGTTATTTATTATTAAAACCACCAGAAAAGAAGTACCAAGGATTTTAGTTTTATCTCAGTATTAAGCACAGAAATCCTGGCAGGGAAGGGTTGGCACTTGTCCTGCTCCATGCAATCTAGCAGAGAAGTTAAAGCAACTCAGTCAGCAGAATGAGTGATGGATCAAGAGGGGAAGAAACAGCTTCAATAAAAGTGTTCACACACCTCATAGTCAGGAACCCTGCACTTAAAAATGCACATGAGAAATGAGCTTGGATCATCTGCAAAAGAGGAGATGAATTGCTCTGGGGATCTCTAGGGACTTTCAGTCTCTCAGGGGGTAGCAGTCAGCATTGAAATGTGGCTATTTATCCAAATGATAAAATTCTACAGCAGCTTGGGCTGCGCATCCGAGAAACACAGGCAGAGCTGTAACTTTTTAGATGGCAAGCCCTGCTCAGCCACTCACCCTAGAGTTCAACTCAAACATCACCACATGGATTCCATGTCAGCCAGGATTTGATCTGGAGACAAAGTGTCACCATCTCTGTGACACTCCATGAAGGTACCTGCAGAAGTTGGTTCTAGGTTATAAATCTGCAATTCTTTTGGATCAGCAGGTTCATTCCTCTTCCATTACAGGCTTTCAAGTCTTTACATAATCCCTCTGTGTCTGGTTTAAAAGCAATCCCAGCTCCCACTGCTCATCTGTCTGAATCAACATCATGCTAGCAATAATTTATACCAGTTCCCAACCCAAGAGCTGCATTACCCATTTGCAATGAATTAATGGCACCCATCTCATAATAAAACCTCTCCTCTGCTGCCTGGCAGCCTCCCCACACTGCAGAAACAGGGGTGAAGGAAAATCAAAGCCAGAGTGTGCTCTCATAGGCAGAGCAGATCCATCAGAGTCGGCAGGAGCAGCCAGCAGGACAGTGTGAAAAGGCACATGCTGGTGCTGCTGACAGTATCCTTATTTGTACTCGGTGGAGACGCCTTCTGCTGGAATTTTCACACAAGCAGTTTCTTGTGTGGCCAGAAAAGCCAGGGCTAATGAAAAGAAAAAGTTACTGTGTCTACAAGCAGCAACATTCTGAATTGCAGTGCTAAGAGATGGAAAAGGCCAGTCAATACCTCCTCACTGTTCATTAAGGGCAGAGAATCTCAGACTGGTTTGGGTTGGGAGGGACCTTAAAGACCATCTCGTTCCAAGTCCCCTGTCCTGGCCAGGGACACCTTCACCAAGCCCAGGTTGTTCCAAGCCTCGTCCAACCTGGCCTTGGACACTTCCAGGGATGGGGCAGCCACAGCAACTCTGGGCAACCTGTGCCAGTGCCTCACCACCCTCACAGTCAAGAATTTCTTCCTAATACCCAGTCTAAACCTATTCTTTTTCAGTTTAAAGTCATTCCTCCTTGTCCTGTCATTACATGTCCATGTTCCTCCTCAGGTTTCTTGCAGGCCCTCTTCAGGTATGAAAAGACCATAATGAGATAATTTGCTGTGTTTCCTATGTTGATCTCTCTAGTTTTAAACACTCCACTCTTGGGGGTTCAACCAGTTGCCACAATATATTATTTTCAGAGGAATACTGCTCTTTCTGTGTAATTATTTTCCAGCGTTGCTGAGTGTTTCAATTTAAACACATACATTATTCCCCTAATCCAAACAGTTGATGCTATAGCCCCATATTTTATGGATGGGGAATTGGCTCAGGGACAGAGTTTTGAAAGTGTTTAAATATCAAAATTATTTGTCCAATCTCACAGAAGGAGTCTGTGCCAAAGAAAGGAAACAAGCTCAGCCTTGCACTCAAACCATCCCCCCTTTTTGCTAATTTGATCTTTTGGTGTTTTCTGATGCTTGCTCTGTCCTAAAAAGGCTTAAAGACTTCCACTCCCAGGAAGCAATTATCCCCTGACCTCCATCTTCACTGGTTATACACATCAGTCAGTTGGAGAGGATCAATGAAAGCTCAGTGTTTAAAACACACAGACAAGGGGCTTGTCATTTTCCAGTCCTCTGCTCTATATTCTCCTGTGCATTTGCTCCCAAAGCTCAGCATGATTAAAGCAAATCTGCAAGATCTTCAGCAAACTCTCCTGAGCATGCTTGAAGCAGAGTACAATTTGAACAAAAACATTACTCCCTCACCAAAGAAAATTACAACCAAACCTTTTATCTGGGCACGTTGGGGCCAGGAACTGTTGGTGCTGAACATATTTTTAAAATAATAATAATAATAAAATACTCCTGTGAGTAAACACCCAATATAAACTACTGCATGTTTTTAGAGGTAGCATCTCAGAAGTATTCTTTTTTTGATATTTAAGAATTCACAGAATTCAGCCTGAAATAGGATCATTCATCATTCCAAGTTGTTATAAGAAAGCAATTCCTTAGTACACATGTACATGGCTCTCTCAAACTGCAGAACTAACAGTGGGTTTTGTGCAGTAAAACCTAAATTCACTAAGCAGTCAGTCAACAATACCTATTAAAATAATAGATTTTGGCTGTGCCAGATCATAAAGTATCACAGAACAGTCAGAGAGCAAAAAGGAAAAATCCCATACAAGAGAAGACTCTGTGCCTGGTGACAACAGTAACACCACTGTGTAGCTGGAAACACGGGGCTGGGAAAATGATAATTTGATTAACAAAAATAAATTGAGGCACAGCCTACCCCCTTGGCTTTATCCCAAGGGTCTCAGACATGGCCAAGGAACAAGTTGAAACCTTTTCCAGCTATCCATGCTCCATCTAGCTCAGGGCCTCACATGGAAAGAGGTTTTGCCTCTTCTCATGATCACATGTGTTGTGTCAGACATTCAAAGCCTACCTTCAAGTCCTGCCCTGCCACCAGACATCCTGATTTTTGGTCAGATAAGAGTACAATCACCTGATAGGAGATCATCAGATCCTGCAGCTCTCAAATGTCTCCATGAGCCTTGGAAAAGGCTGAGCACCCTTGACATCACCTCTGTACCTAGGCTGCAAAGGCGTGTCATACCATCCTATATTTTATTCAAAGTGAAGGTACAATACCATTTAAACAGGAAGTGTAAATTGTCCCAGGAGGCAACATGAGACATGAAGGGACTTTCTGCAACAGACCATAAATCTGAAAGTTGGGATTTGATCAACAAACTGCCAAGAAAAACGTTCACTATCATTAAAAAAACCCCAAACACCAGATCAGAGATTTAACAAATGCAAGTCATCCAAACCTCAGCTTCCATCTCCTTCAGTTATTTTGAAAAAACATTTTTTCACCCAGCATGGATATGGGCTGCAATCCTGAAACTGAATGCAAAGCCCAAGAGCAAGAGGGAGTTCCTCAGCCTGCTGCAGCCATGTTTTTCATGCATGATGTTCCAAACCACCAATAACAAGGAAGTGACTCATGCCAATTACAGTAAGGCCACTTCCAAGCACCATGCAGAAAGCAAGGAGACTGTCTGGGAAACAAGCTCTGTCACAACCAAAGCCACCTACACCTCCCTGAGCCCACAGCCTGCACCAGGGCCCTCCCTCCAGACTCTGCCCAAAGCAGGAATCTCTCTGTTCTGCTGGTGACTTGGGAGTGGTGGGAAGTGGTATGTCTAACACATCTAAGCTGGGATGTCTAACACAACCCATAAAAACTTTCAGATCACTCTGCCAAGACTCCTCTTGAGACAGCCCAGATACTTTTGCCTTTTACTGTATCTCCTGGCAGCAGCCTGCTAGAGAAGTGTTGTGCAATAAGAATATAAATATAATACAGACAACCCTTTCTCTTATTTGCCCTCCACAGAAAAGGACGTGCTTATCCTTTCCTCATGCAGCTGCAATCAGAGAAGCAATTTCCAAAGTGGAAGCAATTGCAGTCCAGGAACAAAGCCTGTGGAACACAAATTGGCTCAGTCTCACCACTGCTCCCAGTAAAATCTCTCACAGGTGAAAGGCCCAGTGATGCGAGAGGCCTTGGGAGATGAAGGAGATTTAGGAAACGGTGCACATCCAACTGAGACTCCACAGGGAAGAGACAAACAGGAGCACCATTCCCTCCCAGGCTCTCCTCCTCCTGCACAGGGCAACAGATTACCCTTTTCTCTGACTCCTCTGGCTTCTGCCTGCCCAGAAATGCAATAACCTTATTAGAAATCCAATTCACCTAATCTGGGAACTCAACCCATGCCCTGTAGGTCCCTAAGGAAGAAGTCCTCCTTAAATAAGCTATGCTCCTAAGCTACTTGTATCATCAACAGTGAAAGGTGGGTGCCTTTGAAAGCCTCCAGGGAAGATTCTGTCTACTTAAATTTAGGAGCCTAATTAGGGATAGTTAATGAATCATAATGTTACCTTTGGATTTATTCTCCTGAGTGTATCTGAGTTGAAATCTTACGAACTGCCTCACATCTTTTACTCAGATATTTTTCTGCTATCTTGAACTTTCCAAATCTGAACTTGAAGCTATAAAACACCTTAATTTCTATCCAGTGATGCATGTGCTCGATCTGTCCACAGGCAGTTTTCCTAGTGCTTTCACAGCCATGAAAGTCAGTTGTTCTTCTTTCATCATCTGAAATGTAATAACAGAATATGAAGCATCTATTGCCAGCAACTCATAAATCTCCTGCTTGATGTGGCTTTTGGTCTCCAAAAGGCACAGGGGAAAGAACTGCATGCGCCAGTCTGCTCCCTACACGTTCTATTTGGAAAGAAAAATGGATCAAAAGGAAGAAAGCCTTGTAAGAGATACCTGCAGATACAAAGAGTTACTTTCATCTGGTAAATTTCTGCCTGCTCCCAACGTCAGGAGAGTTCTGCATTTTCACAAGATAATGCATCTTGAGGAGGATGAGGCTCAAGCTGATTCTTGTGCAAATTCCAGCATGCTCAGCTACATCCCACCATGGCACCTTTGCTGGTAGTACAGCTGCATCTCCTCTCCACCAGGCCCAGAAGAATCATATTAACAAGGAAGTCAGGCTCATTCTGCCAGTCTTCCCTATTTCCCCTCTTTGGGCTGCATTTGTCACATACTTTCATTGGTACTTTGCAAACCAGCCCTGGCTTTCTTAGGCATTTATGGAATATTGTTTGTTGGTTTCTTCAGAGAGACTTATTACAAACTGGAATTTTATGCAGTGCTCTGAATATATCCACTCTACTTTGGATCAGAGTTACACCAGTTTTTGTACTTGGACATACTCCTATTTCTTTTCATCATCTTCACTCATTTTAGTCAAACATTTAACATTGCAAGACTTTAACTGAGTTGGTCAGAGCCTGGTGCTAAAAATGCCAAGGTTGTGCCATTCACTTAAGAGCTGGACTTGGTGATCCTTGTGGGTCCCTTCCAATCCAGAGTACTGGGATTCCTGTTATAATACAGAACTGTTTTGACATTTAGGCTATAGGGCTTGGCAGAAATTCTTTTGTGCTGCTTATCTATTTTTCAGGAAATGTGTGGCACAATACGTGGCTCCCAGGAGAGCACTGATGGAGCAGTGAGTATTGTGTGTTCAAGTGTGGCTGATCCAGAGTCAGGGCATTGCTCATGCGAGGAATTGCTCACCAGCAAGGGAGAGTCTCTGTACTCAGGATGCCAGCCCATACCCAAGTCGTTCCAGCCCTGCAAGTTATCTGGAATCAGCTGAGTCACAACAACCAATTCTGTAAAACCTGGGCCAAAAGGCACTCCCTTAAATCTCAGTGAAAGGTGTACACAAAAACTGTCAGGGAAAGTGGCCCTTGGTGATCTTCATGACTGTGTACCCAAAAGCAGTGTTTGGGTGAGCATTATGTATCACTGTGAGTCACTTAAATGAGAGCCAGGGCAAGGATATCCAAGATAAAGTAGGGAGAAAGGGATGGAGTAAAGGGCCAGAGGTCCTGAAATCCTCTAGAGCTGATGGGAAGCTATGCCAGCCTCCATCAAGCACAGGAGAGGAGCAGCCAGGAAGCAGAACCCAGGCAGGAAAGGAAGGTACCAGGGAAAATAACATCAGCTGCATTGCACTGCCCAAATATTTAATAAAGAATAAGAAGCTTCATCCTTCAGCATCTGAGTCAACAATTAGCCTGGTATGATCCAATCATTATGTTCCAAGAGTTAGGAATATAATTTCTCCTCCAAGACTACTGACCAAGATAGATATTTAGGGGATTTTTCTGTGCCTGGCTCTGAAGCAATGCCACCCACCCAATATCCACTGACCACTGATGGCCTCTGAGACACCAGAAGAGCAATCCAGAAAAGAAACCTAATTCAAAGAGAAACCACAACCAGCACATCTCTGGAAGTTCCCCCATGTTTTGTCTCAGAGTCTGCTGGCAGGTATAGCCTGGAGATTCTTCCATCTGCTCTCCTTGCGTAATTAAAGTGTTGGTAATTAAGGCAACAAAACTATGCTGTGTACAAAAATATTTTCTTTCTATCCAAGTGCTACTTATCCAAAAGTGTGTGCTAGTGCTTTATCAGTTCATCAGCTTTTCCTCTCTGCAATCAAACAGCAGAGAACTAGGCAAAGGGCTAGAAGTTTTTCCCAAAAAGATAGCAGTGTCTTGATAGCAGGAGCTGAGGAATGTCATCAGAAACCAGCTGGTAACCTCTGCCATTAAAGGCAGTGACTTCTTCTGGTCACATGTTTGACTTAGTGTGGCTATTCCCAGGGTCCCATGAAATGCCTAAACTGGAAACCCTACACAGGGAAAGGTTATCAATTGCATTGGAATAAAGATTAGGAGTGAATAAAACTGTGTAAGGCAGCTACAGGACTAAATGCCCTTCAATTATACACAGATGAATGCAGATCAGCATTTACTGAATGAAAACACAGCTTGGTTTGAGACCCAAAACTCAGTGTGGGGACCACTGGCTCCTCAGTGGTTCAGCACTTGGCTTATAGAAACCAGGCTACACTAACAAACTTGAAATCCACAGATCTGTGAACAAAGTGGCAAAACTGTTTTCAATATAAATCCTTCCATTCATATGGTTATAACCTGTGAGACATCCTCCTTTGGGGCTGAGATTTCCTGAGCACAGTGGAAAGTTTGAGGAAAAACCCTATAGATGTTTTTTAATTATGAGTATCAAGCCTCCCCTGTTTTTTCAAAGTACATTTACAGGCAGAACATCTCTAACACACAGCATCAGCTTTAAATAATCTGGCTTGGAGACTGTGAAAAGTTCTTTGCGTGGTTTATGTATTTTATTTTATTTATTTTTCTGTTAGAAAAACACGTAGCATGCATCATCTTGCTTCCATGTATAGCCCAAGGGAGCAGTAAGGACTGCAAGCCCAAATCTTACTACAATTGCTACTGTGAGTAACTGCCAGTTTTGTGAAACAGCAAATTACAGTCACTTTCCTGACCCCACATAAAAGCAAATACACACCATGGAAAACAATGCCAGGGTTTTGTTACAGCCCAGCGAGGATGTTGCTGAGCACCTACCCCACGCTCTTATGCAACTTGCCCTGCAGCTGCAGTCTGGGAGCACTGGGAAGAAACTGTGGGAATACTCAGTACTGGGTTCTGGTGGCAGCTTTCCAGTACTTAATAGTGGGTTGGTTTTTTTTTAAGAGAACACAAGGTTTTTTAAAGTTAAGTGTTTGTTTCTATTAGGCTTCATGAAATGTTCAGCAGGGACATTTCTTGCACACCAGTCTATTCTTTCCCACTCTCCACACATGTTATTAAGATTCATTTATATGAATATCTCAAATGATACCTGGATTCACACTGCCTAATTGAAGGTATTTTACGGGAATGGGAGGGGGTTAATTTGTCCCTCCATCAGTTATACAGACTGGCTTACTAATCCCTCCGTTTGCATGCACCTAAAGCTTGGCAAGACTGAGCTGCAAGCTTGCACATTATGTATGGATATACATTCAGGTATAGAACATTGCTGGGCAAAAAGCTTCTCTCATTTATTCCAAAGTTAACAGAGGTAAAGAATCCTGAATCAAATCCTACCCACCTATTAATACAGAAATTATTCCAGGACTGTCTGGGTCTCTGTTGAGACCCCTCTAGCAGGCTGGCACGTCTCTGAAGACCCTGACTACTTGCAATACTTGACTTACCAGGTTGCCACTGCAGCTAAGCCCCACGGATCATTCTGGGAAGGCCAGCAATGCTCCTCTGCTGGTGGCCTTTGCTAAGCACTGCCCAGTTTCTGCCTGTTTGGGTAGCAAGGCCCATCCACTGCCATTGCTCCCCTTCCAAAATTACTGAATTCAATCAGTTAAAACATGTAAATGGAGACACATCTTATCCTGCCACGTGTTTGAAAGTGTTTCTTATCACATATTCCAAAGGAAATGCAGGTTGCTAACTCAGCCAAGGAACTCCATACTGTAGGACCTCTATTTTTAGGCTTCCTTTTTGGGACTCTTTGAAAAAACATGACTTTAACACATACCTTTGCTGCTAGCAACTTGAACCCAGGGCAGAGCCTTTATCTGGCATGCACTCAGTTTAAGGTGCCACTTCAAGTGGAATGTAATGCTCTGTACTGCAGTATTTGTTCCCTCCACTGGATATCTTGAGCCCACCAACCCTGATATCTTATCATCAGATAAAAGGATTAATCCCGCACAAAGAGGCTGTGAGCACCTTTTGAACAAGCAAACCTTTAACAAACAAATTTCCTGTGTGGGGGGATAGACAGGGATGGTTTATGAGACCCTGTAAACAGCTGAGAAACTCATAAATATAGTCCTTCAAAGTACCTCCGTCCCATGCTGGGATGACCCCTCCTCATACCACAGGAGCCACTGTCCATCTCTGTAAGGACACAGGCTGCAGGATTGGCTCAGCTCACAAATTGGAGCTGCCAAAGGAAAATTAATCCCTATCAATGCAGCTGCACAGGATAAAATCTACCTCACAACCTGCTTGGGTTATAGTGACAAGATGTTATTAATTGCAATTCCAATAACCATCCACATTACCTAAAATCTGAAGTAATCCACCTTAATTACCTTAACTCTAATAACTGCATGGGATCATAGCAGCTGAAGGAGAAAAACAGTTGTTAACTTGTTGACTGCCAGATGCAGACTGCTGATATGAGATATATCAAATATTATAGTATTAAAACTGACCTCAGCTTGGCAGGAGAAGGCTGTGATTCATGCCCATAACTCCTGGGCACAGGGGGAATACAACAAATAATTGAACGAGGATCAAAGCATTGGCTGTTTCAGTGGAATAAGACAGGAGATTATTCATTCTCATTTACACTGGGGTAAACCTCCTTCCTAACTTTCTCCTAGTTCAGCAAGAACTGCAGCAAGTCCACTCTACAAGTCTGTTGTATCACTGCCTTCTTTAGACCTCTACCATTCCATTAACATCAATGTTACAGTAGAGGGTGAGAACTGGATCACTGTTCTGGCTGGTCTGAGCTTTCCACCTTTGAGCTGATTCAGACTTTTCTCTGTGATAAAATAAAGAACCTATCTTAAAAATCTGTATTTTTTAACAAATCTTGCATCAAAGCTATTTTTTTTTTCACCCATGAGCAAATAACTCACTTCCAATTACATTCCAGGTAATGGAAAGTCTAAGACAAATAAAGTTGAAAGTGGGGCTTATTGTGAAAGTGGCACACTAATTACAAACACTGTATGGAGAGGAAATGGCATCTTTGTGCTTGTACAGCAGCTGGTGAAAGGAACTGCCTGCCCATTTCCCAACAGCAACCCAAACTCTGGAAGCACCAAAGTACCAGTTTGCAGACAAGTTTCACAGAGCTGGAAATTGAAATCCATCTTCAGACTGGTCTCCCTACAGCAGGATGATAAAAGGAGTGAAATGGCTGGGACATTATTCAAACTCAGGCATCTAATGGGACATATGAGCAGTAACTCTGATCTCTCACTTGTTTCCCAGGCTCTTCCAAGGGGAATCACAGCAGTTTGCACTGCAGGGTCTTGCACCAAGCCTCATGCAGCTTGTACCACCCTGTAAATCTGCAGTGATGGGACTGAAAGGAAAGAAGTGAGATGAATGGTCAGATGACTCTTCAAATAATTATAAAATGGTTTGGCTTGGAAGGGACCTTTAAAGGTCACCTAATACAAATCCCTGGAATGAGCATGGACATGTACTTGACCTTGAAGACCCAGCCTCCCTGTTTCCCTGCAGGCCAAGCAGGCAGTGAAGTGGCTGGTGCTGCTTGTTATGCATGAAGACAACGTCCACTCTCACATTTTGTATTTCCCCAGACCGTCTTCAGAGGCAGAAAATATTCTACCTCAGTGGTGTCTTGATGTCATCTGAGGATGTGTTTTGTTAGCTTCTCCTGAAAAGTCAGAGACTAAATACCCAATACCTACAATTATCTACAGTTAACACACACCTGGCTGAGGAGGAAGGGGGATGCTGTGATCTGAAAAGGAGCCCACACATAGGAGTGATGACCCTACTCACATCAGCAGACTCTGGCCTTCAAGCAAAGGATGCCTGAAATCATCCCACAATCACAGAAGCATCAAGATTGGAAAGGACTTTCAAGATTAATTAGTCCAACCATCAACCCAGCCCCACCATAATCACCCCCAAAACATATCCACATCCAGACACCTCTTGGACACTTCCAGAGAGTGATTCCACCACCTCCCTGGGCAACTTATTCCAATGCCCAACTGTCTTTCAGTGAATTTTTTTTTCTATTATCTAATCCAAACCTCCCCTGGTGCAAGTGAAAGTCACTTCTTCTTGTCCTTTCACTTGAGACGTGGTAGAAAAGATTGGCCCTCACCTGGCTACAACCTCCTTTCATGGAATTGTAGGGAGCAGTGAGGTCCTCTCTGAGCTTTCACACTAAGCATCCCCAGCTCCCTCAGCCACTCCTCATAAGAAGTTTTCTAGACCCTTCACCAGCTTCATTGCCATAAACAATGAGGAAACCTGGGAAGGAAAATGTGTGTGGTCCTTCCAGCATTCTGTTTAGACCTGTGAAGATTTTGTGATAGATAAAATAAGGATCACCTGATCCTTGAAACTGTTTACAATGACACAAAGAGCATTAACCTCCACTCTTATATGTTCTGGAAGAGGTAAACTGTGGTTGCTGTGATGCAAGAAAATTAAACACACCATTCACCTGGTACAGTGTGACCTTTGTGTCATTAAACTGTCTTCACACTCAAAACAAGGTGACTCCATCCAAAATGCCTGCTGGGAAGAGCATGTGGTCCCTGCTGACTTCTAAGCCATGTCCAGACTTTGCAACATAAAAGGTCATTTCTGTAATGCAGCAGGAGGTCCACAGAGTTCCAGTGTCATGGATCATAAAATTATGGAATCATAAATAGCTTGGGCTGAAACAAACCCTGAAGACCACCTAGTTCCATGGCAGGGATGCCACCCATTAGATCAAGTTGCCAGGGCACCACCAGCCTCACCAAGGTGTCAAGAGCTGGGTTTTGGCACAATTTTGTTCATCAGTACAGAAGTGCTCAGTGAAGTCCAGAGGTCAAACACAAAGACTAAGCAGCTGCCCAAGCCTGGGAGGTCACTGCTGCTCCTCAGGGCTCAGAGCATGTGGGACATCACAGGTCTGTGGCAGCACAACAGACAGAGGACCCAGTGGTGACCTGGAGATGTGTCAGGCCAAGCAAAGAGCTGAATTTGCTGCCTGTCCACAGCCAAGAAAGCTGGAAGAGCCCTGTGGGACTGTACCCAGACACAGGGCCGTGACACTTATTCAGCTCAGGGACGTTATCAGCTGTGTGTTATCTGAATGGACAGCCCTTTAGAAACACCGAATGCTGAACTGCTCCACAGGCAAAGAACAGGGCTGAAAAAATTTTGCCTGGACTCATCTGAACTGTGCCTGCACATGTTCCAGCCACATCTGTGGCAAAAATACTGTTTGTGTACAGATGTACCTGCTCAAACAGCCCATCTGTGCTGCACCATCTGCCCTCATGGAGCAGGACACATCCCTTCCACTTGTCAGAGCTCCATGGAGAGCAGCTCTCAGCCTCCTCCAAGGATGAAGGGATTGAACTCAGCCAACCCAAGCTGAACACTCTTATCAAACCACTTTTATCAAACCACTTTGTTAGCACAGCATGGAGCTGCCATTGCCCAGAAACAGGAAGGAAATGCATTACCACATCTTTCCCTAATGCCCTCTTGTCCTGTTAAACACAAAGAACACACAGGTTCTGTGAGAGAGTTCAGCAGGCTCATGTGATTGCAAAAGGATTTCATACTGGACATCTCATCCATCAGGAACACCAGCAGCGTTTGAGAGAAAGATGGTGGGATAAAATAGTCTCCTGGGTCAAATTCAAGCCATAAATGTTGTTCCAATTTATGCCAAAGGGAAGTCTTCGACTTTTATTCTTTCCATATCTCAGTTAAATGATGCAAATGACAGAGAACTAAAATAGATGATAGATGCACAGCTAAACCTCCCCCTTGTTCTTGGGTTCCCAAGATTTCTCTTGTAAATGGCACTACAACCACTCTGTAAAACTACAGTGTAACATACTCTTAAGCCCTGCTTGTATCAATCATTTGATTTCATGAGCAAAGATTGCTTCCCATTAATGTTTTTTTTTTCCTGTGATAGAACCAACTGTAGAGACAAAAGATAACTTCCTATTCTCATACTCTCAGCCCACAAACATTTCCATCTAGACAAGGCTTCAGAGCCACACTTGGACACAATGAACCATGAGTGCATTTTTCCAAAAATGTGATGTTATAGTCAGATATTAAAAATCCTCTTCCCTCTCAGTTTGACTGAGTGAAAACAAAAGTCCATTTCCTGATGGAGATCCCTCAGGCCAACACTTTGAGCTCTTGAAAGAAGAATGCCCTGCCTAAAGAGGGTAGATTTAGATTGGACACTAGGAAGAAATTCTTGACTGCAAGGGTGATGAAGCCCTGGCACAGGTTGCCCTGAGAAGTTTTTGATGCCCTATCCCTGGAAGTGTCCAAGGCCAGGTTGGACAGGGTTTGGAGCAGCCTGGGATTGTAGAAGGTGTCCCTGCCCAGGGCAGGGGGCTGCAATGAGATGATCTTTAAGGTCCCTTCCAACACAAAACACTTTATGATTCCATGATGCAATGATGTTTTGATCTCTTACAGACATGTTTTGCATTCATTTTCTTGTACTTCTATTGTTATTTATCAGGTGTTTTTCAGCACAAAAGACCCTGTTTGTACTCTCAATCAAAAAAAAAAAAAAACAAACAAAAAAAAAAAAAAAAAAAAAAAAAAAAAAAAAACACCAAAAACAGAGGAAACAGTCCTAGAGAAATAAGTCCCTGTCACCACTGAGCATGTGGAGCAGACATAAAGCTCTAGCAAGGTGATTACCCACAGACACAACAAACTGCATCCTCTTACTTCCAAAACAGGCAGAGAGATTACAAGAATTGCAGCTCGCCTGAGACAGAAACTTTCCACCCAAGCTAAATACAGGTACAGCTTACCATGGCTGTGCTCCCAGGCTTGGCTCCAACTCTGGAGAGCACAAACTCCTCTTAGAATTAATTATTAATGGAAGTCTTGCCAAAGACACCTTGACAAAAAGCTCAATAGGATGTCTTACACTGGCTTCTGCTCACATTGGCACATGAACACGGATGGACACAAGCCACCATGAAAGATGGACAATCAGGAGAGGGATTAAAAGCTGGCTGTGATATTAGTCCTGACCCAGCCTTCTTCTCCTCTGTTCTGTGCTCCAGCTTTAGCACTAATGGCAGGAAAGAGCTGTAAAAATACTTCTGATAAATGTGAGCTTTAATTAAACTAAGCACTTTTAATTATTTGATTAGGAATAATTTTATTTTTACAAATATAGGGAAAATTCAAAACAGTTGAGCCCTTCTACATCCATAGGGTAGAAGTGACCACTGTGGCATTTGAACAGAGTTTGCTGAGGTTTCTGATGGCCAGTGATGCCCAGATGATTTTTTGCCTTTTCTATACCTTTTATATAACTTCTGTGTATCCTCAGTATTCTTAGCATGCATACCTGTAATTCCTTAAGTCTGATAATTCAGCATAGCCCTAGTATTTGGTGAGGCCAGGAGACCTAACATCCTAAAGAACTCATAGTAGGAGGCTGGAAAAACCTATGCTACCTTGGGAAACTAAGGTGCTCTCTAGAACATATCCTGTAAACGAGAGATTTGGCCCATCCAGGGGAGAATTCCTCAGATTGGGGAATATCACACCCTTCATCCAGGCCTCCCATTGGGGCATCCTTGTTAGAAATGCTTATTTGCAGGGTCTATAAATTGTATACACAAGCTATTGTGTGTGTGTATTGCAGCACATCCCACCTGGCAAAGTGGTGCACCATAAGGATCCTTGTTAAAACACTGAGGTAAAAACCCCTTATCCCTTATCCCCTTATTCCTTATCCCCTTATTCCTTATCCCCTTATCCCTTACCTGTGTCTGCCTCTCAATTTTCTAAGACCAGGAAAAGGCATCACCAGGCCAGAGTGAACCAGACCACATCCTGGCCTCTTGGGAGGAATGTTTGGATACAGGAATTGCTCTTTTCCCCAGGACACAACCAGTCAGGCATCAACAGATTGGGATTCAAGCACTACAGAGATGTCAGTCAAAAAATATGCCGAAAAGGCAAAAGATTATGTCTGAGTGATGAATTAAGTGAAATGAACGTGCTACCCTTGTTTCAGCAGTCAGCAGGAAAAATCACAATTACCAACAAGTCTAAAAGGAAGACTTGTTGGCTGTCATGGTTTGAATACCAAAAACATAATGAATGTCCCCTCTCCCTTGGGATTGCATGGGTCTTGTAGCCAGACATGGTCCTTCCAAAGCAAGCTTGTGACAGGGAGGTGATGTGTGAAGCTGACATGGCTGAGACTGTGTGATTTCTGCTGCCAACCAGTGCATATCCACCCCAGGCTACAGGGCTGTCAGCTCCACAGCCTTCACTAGTCCCCATTTGTAAGTCAAATGCTGAATGTTATAAACTGTTACAGACTGGTCCTGTGTGGCTGCCTGCAACAGACTCAGCGAATGTAGCAAAGAATACAAGGCAGTGACCCAAAAAAACCCAAGTAAATTTGATTTCTATATTAGATTAGAAGATTCATTCAAGTGCCATACATGCACTACCACCAAATCTGATTGAATGTATCCTCTGTCAAGAAGAAAATATTTCCTTTTAAAGTCTTCAGACAGCCTTGGTCCATAGCTGACAATTACCAACTGTTTCTCCTCAAAAATGAACCCAACCAAAACATCTCCCAAATACATGGTACATTGAATCTACAGGCATGTTAACCCCAGCCACCAGGTCTTAGAGGTGCACCGGCTCACACCACAAGTGCTGTCAGCTTTCAGAGCAACCACAAAAGATGGGGTAAGAGCTAGCACCCCACCTGTCTGGGCACTCCCAGCTGAGTGTTTGGATACTTGGCCAAAGCACTTGGAGCACAGCACAAACTTTTGTTATGAGTTTAGAAGTTTTTAACACTGGATTTCTTGTGTGATTCAATTGCTGCATCAGCGCAGGCTTCAGCTGAGCGACATGCTGTTCTGCCAGGATGGAGCTCCAGCGCATCCTACAGAGCTCAGCTGCAGGGCCCTCCCAGCACTGAGCTCCCTGCTGTGCTGGCACTGCTGCTGTAGGTCCTCCTTGCAAACTGAGGAGGCCCAGGGCATCGGTCCAAGCACAGCAAATGATCATTTGTACTCTTTAAATGTTCAAACAGTCCTCAACAGCAACTTGGCCCATACCAGCTAGCACTCTCCCCAGTCACAACTGGCTGTAGACAGGATCATTGCCCTCGGGCAGTCAGGATATGTGTGACTGCCCTGTTTTGAAGGAAAAACATCTGGCTAGATGCAAGTCCTGCTGTGCTACTCATCCCTAGGACAAGAGAGGCTATGCCACATTTTATTTCACAGGACAAGTGCAGTCCCTGTGCTCTGAGCAGTGCCTGTTCATCACCATTCATTAACACCTAACTCCAGGAGTTTTGGTAAGGAGTAAGACCCCCAGCACAGATGCCCATACCTTCCCATTTGCACAGGAGAGAGCATGCCAGAGCCTGAGCTGATTTAAATTGTCCTGAGAAATCTGGCAGGGACTCCTGTGCTGTAGAGTGAAGCCAGCTGGAACGTAAGGCTTTCCACTCCACACTCTGCACCCAGCCAAAAATCACATGTGGGTAGCGTCACCGAAAACCAAACACCTTCTCCTGTCCTGCCTCAAGCTCTGTGTGAAAACAAACATTCGCCTTCACAGTTGGAAAACTCATATTTCAAGGTAGAGTTTTGTGCTTCAGGAAAAAACATCCCAAAGTGAAAGAGCAGCATTAGCTTTGGCACTGCTGAGGAGAAGTCCACGGAGAGTTCGACTGGCAAACAGTCAGAGGAGAAGCAGAGCAAATCCTGGCCCTCTGAACAGCACACTGCGTGGGTTTGGGAAAGTCACTAGTTCAGCCTGAGGCAATTGCAAATTAGAGCTGAGTGTCACAGAGAAGCAGGGCTGGATATGAGTTTGCTGGGCCATCTAGTCTACCCTTCTAGACCTGTAGCAGGATCCCATCTGGCTCACTTTAAAAGACCCTCAGTGATGTGTAGACCCAGTGACAACCATTCAGACTTTTCCAGAACATCTCTCTTTTCACCTCTATAACATTTTTTTGAATACAGAGCTCGAATTCCTTTGCTACACTTTATGCTCTTATGTGGGGTGCAGAGGTTCAGGGACATCACACCATATCTAATATGATCTAGTGAAGTCAAATTTATTATTTCTAAAAAGACTATATTTATAAGTCTCTACTGTCTACGTGTCTCTAGCTAATACATGATTGGTTAATCCTAGCTGTTCACACGTCTAAAATAGAATGCTGATTGGATCATCTAATTTTTTCACGCGTCTTGCTGTGATTCTTTGGCCCACCCATGGCTCACTTTCCCAAGCTTGCTGACAAACTTGCTGAGTCCTGATGATTCTTCTTCTTGTATCTTTTTCAAGGATATACTGACCTCATTTCTGAATATGTCCATTATTCATTGTTTGTGAACATGTCTGTTGTCCATTAGTACAAACAGGCTGGATTGTGCATCGGCTGAATATGGCTATTGTCTTACAAAAACTCCCCAACCTGCAAAATACCTTCAACACTCTTAGTCTCTCATGCAAGGTGATCAATAGGCCATCTCCACATCTCTGCCACAGACTTTAATGTGTCTGAAAAATCCTAACTTACTCACTTCCCAGACTTCTAATTTTAGATTAAATAACTGCAAATTAAGATTCATTTTACAAATGTACCCAAAGGCAAAAATAAGACTGATGTTCTCTCTGGAACCACATAAACATAGTTTAAGGGGGTTTCTCCTCCAAAATGTTTATAATTGACAGAAAATCAAGGGAAGATGAAGGCAAAAAGGTCAAAGAAATCTATTATTCCTATTTTAAAGGTAGGAACTTGGTACAGAGAGACACGTGTTTAGTCTTTTTGAGAAGTCCCATAGCTGCAAAGGAGTTTACAGAGGGCTTAATATCTAACCAAATTATTGCATTTGAAAATGGGGTTATTTCTGCTTCTACTGAGCTGCTAGATAAACTATTTTGAATTACAACCTGAAGATGTAGGAATGTTCGTGACAGATCTGGGAAACACAAACCAGATCCTCCAAGAGCCCCTCCAAAGCCCTAATCTCAAAACCATTCTTCCTTGTGGGTGAAGCAGAGATGATTAATGGCATTTTTCAAAGCTCTCCAAAGATCATATTTTTTCTACAGGAGCTTGAGACAAAATGATCATTACTTGCCTGACACTTACATGCAAGGCAAACCCTAACAATGAATACAAGTTGAAGAGATTCTGCATATCAAATTTACTGTACATGCAAATTACCTTCAGGTAGAAACATTAATAATTGTCTGAATGGTAAAATTTGGGATTTTCCAAAAAGACCTTCTGAGGTTTTACATGCATTCCTTATTGTCCAATTTCTTCACTGAGCAATCACCATTTGAATTTATTTTTTTTTTTACATTAGCACACACATAAATTCCCTGCTTTTGCCATTTTATGCTTTAGCAACATTTTACATTCCCTGGACTGCCATGGTTTCAAATTCAAATAACTCACACAGGAGAGGCAAATATAATTCCAGCATATCCACAGAATACCAGACTGTTTATGCCAATCTGGAGCAATATTAGAATTTATTAGACCCTGAATATATTGTAATAAATGTAAAGTTAATGCTAATGAACAACAACAAAATAGCAAACCAGTAACAAAAACAAAACAAAACAAAACAAAAAAAAAAAACAGGGAACAGAATGCTTCTAAATAAATATAAACACTACATAGTTGATTTTGTGGTGGGGTAGGAAGTTGCATGTGAGGATAGAGTTAGACAAACAACTTTATGAAAAAATCTGGTCCTAAAAGAACCTCAGGGGAAGCAATAAATCTTGAATTGTTCAGATATGAAATATCCAAATAGAAAATCTGTTGCTGGTCATTAGCCACAGGGTGTGCTTGGGTTGATGACCTCAGCCTGCTCGTGCCCACACAACCGTGGCAGCAAACCAGCAGAACAGCAGAGCAGCAGGCCAGGAGCAGAGTCATACCCTAAAGGATGGAGTTTTGCCTCACTGAAAGGGTGGTCAGGCATTGGAACAGGCTGCTCATGGAGATGGTAAAATCATTCCTGGAAGTGTTACAAAAGGTGTGGAGATGGCACTCAGGGGTATGGTTTAGTGGCGAACACAGTGGTGCTGGTTTAACAGATCTCAGGGATCTTTCCCAGTTTTAATGACTTTATTATTCTTGCAGTCCTTTTGCTTTAACTGGAAAAAAGATGACTGAAGACACAGGGATGAGTTTGTTGTGTTGATGCCTTAAGATTTCAGCCTTTATATTTTTCAAATCCTGTGCTGCATTAGTGCATAACTGTAAACTTCAGTGTTAACTACTGTCTTCCCACTTTGGTCAGGCAAAAGAATTGCTGTGGGCCTGGAACCCAAGGACATCCTACAGCCTCAGGCTCCAAAAAGCATAAACAAAAATGAATTGGGAGGAGCAAACCGGGGGAATATGACTTCATAACATGAAGCTGTAATTGGAGAATTAACCCCTGATATGCAAATAGACCAAATTTATATCTATCTGAAAAATTCATGACCATCATCCATATTGGGTGTAGCTCCTCTCAGAGGCTTCTGACTGCCCAAGGTGTACTATTGAAGGGCTTTAATAAATACCCACTTTATTCACTTTGTTCAGCCTCTGTTCTAGGTAGCCACTCCAAGGCATCAATGTGATTCAAGACCTGAAAAAATGCTTTGTGCTGGAAAATGGAAAGAGAGTACTGTTTACAGTATCAACATGGAGTCTGTGAAAGATGCCTTGATGTATGAAGAGAAGGAAACTGCCAGCTTCCAGTGAACTTATCAGTCATAGCACAGTCCCCAAATTATAGAAACACTGCAGGTCTTAAGCAGTCAGCATCACTAATCTTTACTATCACTGCCACAAGGTGCCTTGTCCTTCTTGTGGGTTCTCCAGACAAGGTCTAAACCCCAAGATGGGATGTGTTTATTGTACTGAGATTAGTATAAAGGTACATGGATAAGATGTAATTCGATTTGTCTGTATTACATCATGTTGGATGATCCCATGGTCTCTTCTGGCTTTTAAACTCCACAAATGAGCCCATGACCTTTATAAAGCACTGGATGTACTGAAGATATTTAAATGTATGTGTAATGAGTTTCCCATTATGCTAAAGCATGCATCTTCAACTCCGCTTCTAACATCATTCAACCTCATGTTTTTCCAAACATGAACTATACTCCTTGTACTTTCAGCTTCTGCATTACTATTGCTATTTATGTGCACACAAAGATAGTGTTTCCTGTGATCTCAGCACCATCAGACTCCTTTCTTTTCTGCTAGAATTGTCTGGTCCCCTCCCAGCTCTTCCCCTCATTCTCACGCAGCCAACACTCTTTCTTCTCCTGCTCCCCTGAGCTGGTTCCACCCTGCTGTCCCTAAGGAATTTCCCAAATTAGACATCACCTCTTAAACTCTCTGTCTTGCTTTGGGCCAGTCCTCCAGGAACCATCTTTCTCCCAGTACACTTAGGGATGACCCCTCCTTAGCTTTTAATCTTCTCTCTTTTCCCACCCAGACCTCCCAGACAGACAATTTAGGGCATTTTGCACCAGTTGCGCTGTATCCATGTCCATGTGTACAGTGGTAGCTGAATATGACTGTAGGGTAAGAGTTCAAAGCTCTTTAATTGTGGTTCAAACAAAAACATCTAATTTGAAACCAAACTGGGCCAAAGCTAAAGGCTGAGGTTTCCACTATGCAGAGGGAAAGGCTATACAACCATCTCAGCATTTGTCCTGTTTCCCAACATCCTATATGCTGCCTGCTGCAAATCCCTGAGGGACCCAGTCTGCCCTGCAGCTGATCCAGTTTGGAGCAGGAGGTAGGACCAGAGCCCTTCAGGGCTCCCTCCCAACCTGAATTACCATATGGCAAGTGATCCTATGATCCTATTTCATTGCCTGTTTTTGATGGAATTTTGCCTGCAGCCACTTGCAAGAATCAGGGTTTATTTTACCTGGTTTGGCTCTGGGTTTGTTTCTGTTCCAACACTGTGGATCACATGCTTAGAGGATGAAAAATAAATTCGCAAAAATGCAGGAAGGTCTACCTGACCAGGCATAGCATTTAAAGTAGGCAATGGACTCTTATGCATAGTTCTCTCTCCAAGATGAGCTAATAAGACCCTCTAACCTAAATAAAGGCATTTTGCATGTGTTTATTTCATGTTGATGCTCATTTCTCACATTCCTGACTCCTGAAGACTACTTAAAACACTCCTGCACTTGCATCTGCCCCATGGAGACAACGTGTAAGTCAGTGTGTCTCACCCTGCCACCTCTAAAAGCTGTCCTGAGGCCCCTCAGACCCAGAGCCCTGTTTTTTCACTGCCCTGTTGTTTCCCTTCTTGCAGAGGGAATGGTTAATGGCAATCACATGTGAGAGGGGGTGTGTAATGTTCCCCCCCAGCTCAGGCCTGCCTGGGATTTATCACCCTCCACTTCCTGGCACTCAAGGCAGCCCAACATCTGGTTGTGACTAGTGCCCCATTTTGGCCTCTTTCCTTTTCTGAGAGCACAGCAATGAGAGAAGGGGCAAACCACCCCACACTGTGCTGGGACAGTCTTCCCAAAAGCAAGTGGGGAGCCACTTTCAGCAATGTGCAGCTACAAAACACAGTCTGTTTAATTCCTGTTTACAGCTTTATATGACCAGACTCTGCTCGATGTCCTGCTGACACTCAAGATGTGGTTTGCAAGGCAGTCAGGAATGGCTTGTTAAGGAAAAGTTATTTTTATCCTCTTCACCTTTAAAAATTTGAGGAGCTTCCCAGCCTGCTTTCACAGCATGCATATGGCTTGGAAAATAACAACCGACATGGTAGAGGGTTAGATCAGAATGCCCATTTTCACTGTCCAACTCAAACATCCTAATTATCATGAAATCTAAATTCAAGATGATGATGAGCAATTCAGAGAATTGCCAGAGGCTTAGGGCTTGGCTCGTAACATCGTTAACAGCAAAAAAGAATAACTGATTCTATGCTGGAAACCTGTAACAAGCAGACCTCATAATTGCCAATCAATCAGAAGTGTGAAAAAATCAACCCTTAATCAACATCATGGAGCTGGTAAATCTTGAGGGTGGGCCAGTTCCTGTTGGAGCTGCTAAGAACATTTCAGAAAGTTTTTAATTGGCAATGATCAATGTGAAGACTTAAGAGAGACCTGTCTGTGAACTTTCAGAAGTATCATCTGGGAAAAAAAACCAAATATCCCAATACACTTCCACCCTGCTCCATGATGTAATTCCCATGGTAGTTCATATGCCTCATTAAAGGTGCTTGTGTGACAGAGCAGGTGCTGGTTCATAGGCCCATTTCAGGACCATTGCTGCACAAAGCCAGAAGAAAAGCAGTTTCATCTCTAGTCTGGAGACCTGAAATGGCCTCTCAAGGCAAGAACTGACAATGCTGACAGCTCCAGTACAAGAAATGACAGCCTGGGAACAGCAGGCCAGTGACTGAGGGTACCTTTAACACACCTGAACTCCAAACAGAAACCACTCTTCTGATGAAACGTTTCCCAGTGAGATATCCCTTCTAGCTCAGGGAGAGTTGTTCTCTGTTTCACATTTTGACTTTGAACGCTTCCCCAGGCCACCCTCCTGACCTGACAGAAACACTTCAGAACAACAAGCTTGGAATCCAAGCAACAGAGCAAGAAGCAATGGGCAGAAACTGATGCCCAGGAAGTACCACAGGGATATGAAGAATTTCTCTCCTGTGCAGTGACCAAGCCCTGGAACAGGTTACTTCTGGCTACTGGAGATATTAGAGACCCATCAGGACACGATGATCAACTCACTGAGGTCTCTTCCAACCTGATCCTGTGATTCTATGATATCTACAAAAGAGAGTTGCAAAGAAATCTGGTGTATAAAACAAACTAAAAAGCACTCAAAGTATGTTAACAGGAGTCCACAGAATCATGTAAAAGTTTGGGTTGGAAGAGACCTTAAAAATCACCTAAATCCAACCCCCCTAACATGGGGGCTGAGGTCAAGTTGCTCAAAGCCCCATCCAACCTTACCTTGAACACTTCCAACAATGGGGCATCCACATCTCTGGGCAACCAGGTCCAGTGTATCACCACCCTCATAAGAGATTTTTTTTTCCTTATACCTAATCCCATCCTACCCTCTTTCAGCTTAAAATCATTTTCCATTGTCCTGTCCATGGATCTTGGAAAAAACTCTTTCTGTCTCTGTTTTTAATGCTGCAAGTCCACATTGCTGGCTCACATCCAGTTTTCATCCCCACATCTTTCTCCACAGGGCTGCTCTCAATCCCTTCACCCCCTAGTCATTAATGATACTGGAGATTACGCAAGTGCAGGACCTGGAATTTGGCCTCGCTGAAGTTCATGGAGACTGCCAAGGTCCCTTTTGACGGCATCCCTGCCCTCAAGCTCATCAGCTGCATTGCTCATCTTGGTATCATCCACTGGCTGACAAAAACCAGGCACAATATGCAACATGTCTGGTGTGGGACTCTGTGGTCACCAATGGCTTTTAACAAGAAGAAATGCTTCTGCTAATCAGTATTTGCATCATTCAAAGTACCAAATGTTAGCTCCACTACAGAAGGGATAGAAACCTGTGTTGAGACTAAGCATACAGAAATGTCAGGCTTCATCTTTATCTTGACTTTTTAATATTAATAATTAATGTGAACTGGTCCAACATCAGGCTTCATCCAATATCAGTCTGAGATTAAAAGATTAGTTTAAACTAGATGATGAAATCCCCTATGTCACTAACAGGTGGAGGCAATTCACCTTCCCAAGGCAATTCAACCCATCCTGCAATAGGTGCTATTGATTCTTGGCCTGACTGATTCTTTGAAGTCATCTACCCTTCTCCATCACCTAGAAAAGTAAGTGTTCACCAAAAGAGTAAAGCAAATTAAGAGTCTATTGTTGCCAGAAAGACTCAACTTACCCTCAACTCTGTCCTGCTTTTCTCTCCTTCTGATTCCCTCCCTTTGCCTACTTCTAGCTATCCCCACATCCACACTTGATCTCTTCCCCTGCCCAGTCTAAAGCAAGCTGGTTTTACTTGCAAATCCAAGCAGTCACTTTTTTGCCTTTTTAATTTTCTGCCATTTCAGTGACTTGAATGAGCCAATTTAGCAAACAGTTGGCAGGAGCAATCAGCCAGGTTTGTCCTGCTTTTGTGCTCGAGAGTTTGTAATTAGCACCAGTCATGGCATGAAGCACATGTGTAAGCATCCTTGTATATTCAGCTGGCACAGAATAAATTTAATGAGTCAAAAATCCAAACAACAAACTTGTCTTTCTCTTCCTCCACACCATAAATCAGATATCAATGAAAAAAAATTTATTTTGAAGACAAATCCATGGCTCACAAAGTGCTAAGCCTCAATCACAAAAGAACCTTTGTTCAAACAAATTCAGCCACATGTGAATGGTCGTGAAACTCACCTATGTGCAAGTATTAGCATCTGGACTTAGAAACAAACCTGGCAGAAGCACAAGGGGAAGGAGACCTTGCAAATAAATGAAAATGTTATTGGACTATTCTGTGCCTTTACATACAATGTAAGGGTTCTGCAGCCTCTATGTCTCTGCTTATAAATAAGACAGGTCAAGGCTCATTCTCTGACCCCCAGGGCAACAGGCACAGCACAGATTGTGTCCATATGGCTAAACTTTCTCCCTTACACCCTTCCACATGGTATGGCTTCATTCCTATTGCTCACAGGAAAGAACCATGCTGGCTCCCAAACCATGAGTGGATGAAGGTTGCAGGGGGCAAAGCCAGGGCAAAGAGCACAGAAACAATTAAACCATTTGGATGATGCTTGAACCCACACCTTGGACCTGTGCAGTTTGCTGATATGGATGCAGCCAGTGAGAGCGGTCAGAAACACAGGCAAAAAGCTTGTGTCTGTATATTTTTAATGAATAGTTTGATCAGAAGTGAGCTAAAGTCAGAATCTGTGATGCAAACAACATAGAAAGAAAACAAATTTTTATTCCTCTTCTAGCTAATGCACTTGCACTATGAAAAAATCCTAACAGCAAATTCCTACTGGGCACCTATATTATATGCAGTATCATAGAACTGCAGAATCATAGAATGGTTTGGGTTGGAAGGGACCTTAAAGATCATCTCATTCCAATCCCCTTTCCATAAGCAGAGATGCCATTCACTAGACCAGGTCACTCAGGGCACCATCAAACCTGGACTAGAACAATTCCAGGGATGTGGCATCCACAGCCTCTGTGAGCATCCTGTCCCAGTGTCTCACTGTGATATGAGTACAGAAATTGTTCCTGACATCTAATCTAAACCTGCTCTCTTTCAGTTTAAAACCTTAATCCCTTGTCCTATCACTGTCTGCACGTATAAAAGGTCCCTCTTCTCCTTTTCATAACCCCCTTTAGGGCACTGGAAGGATGCAAGGAGCTTTCCCCAAAGCTTTTACATCTCCAGGCTGAACGACTGCAGCTCTCTCAGCCTGTCTTTGTAGGGAAGGTGCTGCTCTGATACCTTTGTGTCCCTTCTCTGGACCCATTCCAACAGGTCCACCACTTTCTTGTGCTGGGGACCCCAGACCTGGATGCACTACTCTAGGGTGGAATTCCTAATATATTTTCTCTGGCTATGTCTCATTTATTATTGTTGGTAAGTATCTGATTCTTATGTTTTAATCTAGAAAAATGTCTTTGCAAAGCAGGACTTGCCAATTCTGCAAGTAAAATCTATTTTCCAGGCAAGGACTCGCTGCTGACTTCCAACTGTGCAGCTCTTCAGAAAGGTGTGGGAACACCAACACTCATTCTAGACAGCATTTCCCTGTCTTGGGAAAGGTGTTTTGGGGAGGGAAAAATTCATGTGCCTCTAGTAGGAAAGTCAGTGAAATGTTCTGAAAGATGCACTGTCTGCCTTGCAGCATCAAATGCTGTGTGGTCTTGAGAGCTGTGCTGCTGCTCAGAAAATGAGAGGGGAAAATGAACAGTAGCCTTCAGAGTGGCCACTGTGTGTTCTTGCATTTCGTTTATGGTCTGCCTTCACCAGAGGATTAATTTACTGCTAATCTGAACCTTCCCTATTCAGAGGCTCCACATCAGCAGTGCTCTGGAAAGAACAGTGTCTCTCAGGACCTTCTCATAATCAAACTACAGAAACACAGTGTATTCTTAAGGCAGGAATCAAACTAGCTGGAAAAGTGTTTGTGTAGTTATCAAGGATTCATTTCTCACAGTGAAAGGATACATCAAGCAGGGTTTTGCAGAGGTCGGTCCTAGATCCAGTTCTAATGAAAATATTTCCATTTTCCTGAACACAAAGTACCTGGATGATGACCAGGATGCTGGAATATAGATAATGTTTATTGCATTTTCAGATGATACCACACTGGGAAGGACTCCAATAAAATGAGAGGGAAAGGATTCAAACGTGATCTTGAGAGACTGGAGATACAGGCAAGTCCAAGATACCAAAATCAGCCAGGAACATTCCACAAGGAAGATACAGGATGAAAATCAGCTTTCTGCATAGCTGTCCTGCAGATCTGAAAGGTGAACAACAACCAGTGATGTCAAGTGGCTGATGGACCTCAGACCAGAAGATCTAAACTCTTTTCTCTTGCTCACCAGTAGGAAGATCTCAGTTAGAGTCCTCTGCCTGGTCTCGTGCTCTGGAATGCAATCATGGAGCTCCATGAGAGATTCCAGAGCAAAGAGAAAGAACAATCACAAATTTTAGGCAGCACTGATACTGTCACTATAACAGCAGGAGACTGAGGAGGAACCTGGGAGACATAAAAACAGCCTTCAAAAATACAGAGGTTGCTAGACAGCAGAAAGAAAAAATCTGTTTTCTGTACTCATTTGGACATGTGACAAGTCATGGGCTAAGAAGTTACATCAGGAAAACCTTGATTAGTCACTAGGAAAACACTTCTAATGGAAAGGAAAGCAAAGCATGGATGTGCATTGCCAGAAGAGTCTCCCCTGACTGAATGTCTGGCAGGAGTGGTCAGTGTCCACCCTGCTTGGTGACTAATAAGCTTCTAAGAGGAGCTCACAGTGCTCACTGCATGACTCAGGAGTGAGCACTTTCCTCTCCACATGAACCAAAGATGCTGACAAAGCCCACCTGCCTCAGCAGCCTTTAACTGTCTGCTGGTCATAGACACAGTACTATTAAAATCATTCTTGGCTTCCCAGATCTCCAGAGCCTTCCAGACTTAATCCAGACTAATTCAGTCAAAGTTGCTTGCTTGAACATCAAATCCCTTTACCTGGATGAGACAAACTGAGTTTTGGTCACCTCAGTTTCAGGTGGCAGTGCCAAAGTCTGTAATAAGTCACTGGGGTGTCATGTTCCCAGCTGACCAGGAGCTCTTCCCAAAGCATGATTTGGGAATAGGAGCTTCCACAATGCAGCATTTCTAAAATCATCACCTAAGTATTGCAGAGAGACAGAGCCTGAAACAACTGAGCATTCAGGGAGTGACCAGCAGTGACCTGATTCTGGCAGCCAGTGGTGTTGTTCTAGCAGAGGATGTTGCTTGACACCTAACCCAAATAAATACATCATCCTGACAAAACAAGCAGAAAAAGAAGAGCGGCAGACAAGGTGGCCTTTTTCTGCAGACACTACAACTACAGAGGAGAGCTCCAGAGCTGTGACCACTGGCCTAAAGGATTTTGTTGGTGTTACCACAGCCCTAGCAATGACAAAGCCCTAAGGTTGGGCTCTGGCTGCTTTTTCTTTGCCCTCATTTTGTTTCTCACCCTGGGAGTACCACTGGAGGTAGGATTTGTGACACAGCAATCAGGCTGTGAATTTCACTTCAGGGAGAAGGAAAGTGCTTAACACTAACAAAATGAGTCACAAAAAAAATACTGATTTCCTGCCCAGGCACCTCACTAAATTCCTTCACACCTAGGCTTACTTTGACATCTAAGGCTGGTATCCTCTGCACATGTCTGGGAATGCCACTGGCTCACATACTCACTCCTGAAGGACTCATCTTCTCCAGCAGGATCTTGTCGCAGTGACAGCCCCAGCTTCGGAGCAAAGCCCAGCAGTCACAGCCACTCTCCATCAAACAAGTGCACATAAAAGCCACCTTCTGCAACACTGCCAGTGGAGCTCAGGGGACAAGGGCTGTGCTTCCAAACCTCACCTCAGCCTCAGGAGAGCTTGATAATTTCCACATCCTGAAGGGAGCAGAGAGCCCTGCTGAATGATTTGCCTTCTCCTGCTGGGGAAGCTCAGCCCTACACAGCCGTGAGCCCCAAAGGCACAGGACAGAGCCTTGCTGTGAAGGTTCATCACCACATGGGTGGATTTGATTTTGGCAACCCCAGTGAGGAAGGGCTGTGTCCCTGACAGCAGCCACAGTGATCCACAGTGCTGCTCTTCTCTCAGGAATGAGAGCCTGGCCATCCTGGTCATCCCATCTGGGTAAATATGAGGAACTGTTCCTTGCTTCAGACATCGGCCACGCAAGGCAGACACTTACTGGGTGCCTCCAGTGGGCCTTGATCAGGGAGGCAAAAAAAATGCTGGCAGTATGGAATTTGACTCCTGCAGCCTTCAAGATGGGATTGGGGGAATGGGGGTGTGGTCCCAATTGCTGGCTCATGCACACAAGCACCTAAGAGCTCATGTGGGTCAGGATTTACACCTCTCCTGGCCTCAGTCCTGCATTCAGCACCTCTGTGGGGCACTGAGGGCTGACATCAAGATTCTCAGGGACAGTGAGTGGGACCCATACATTGCCCTCACAGACAGGTACAGCCTTTCCCATTGCAATCACCACAAGAGGAAACAAGTTAAACCATGTCCATGTTCTTTCCAACCTCCTTAGTGAAGATTTCTAGCTGGAGGAGTTCTCATAGCAAGAATCGAAAAGCATCCTGAGGAAAGAGGAGCTACAGGTCCTACAGCCCCATCATGCTCTCAGGACTGAATCATGCTTTCACTGGCCCCCACTGCAGTGTTTTTATGGCTTTCTTGCTTTCCTTTCTGCTCTTTTTCATGGTCCCCCAGAGTTTCAATCAAAGTTGCATTTCTTTGCTTCTTGCCCCCCCCCCCCCCCCAGCCCCTTGCATTCCTGGAAGGAAAACAAGGACAGACGGAGCTGCCTGGCTGTAAAAAGCTGTTCTTACAATGAAAGCAGTGCTTTCCAATAAAAGTTAAACAGCCTGGCTGCACTGCCTGTACTCTGCTTCCCTGCTTTAGGGCACATCTGCAAAGATAGAGCAACCTCAGATGGGTGACATAAATAATATAGAATCATTCTTAATAATCAAGCAACGTCAGCCTTGCCAAAAAAGTAGCCAATACACCCAATCCAACTACTGCACACTTATAAATATGTTGATCTCTAGAGCCCCCCTTCCCCCAGAGCTGATGACTGAGCCAATCCCAAGCTTGATTTTTCTTTTAGTTGGGTTGTTTTCTGCCAAATTCCAAAACAAAACTAAGCAAAACACATACACGCAAAAAAGTCACTTTTCAAACATGATTTATGAAGTGTCTCTAAGTGAGTGCATGCATCACACATAAAAACACCCAGGGCTGGGGTTCCAGCTGCACAGGAAGAGCAGCAGCAGGAACTCTCACTGCATAATAAACTACCTGAGCAAGCCCTTTGCTTTGCCTGTAAGGCTTGGGGACAGATCTTCAGGGAGAGGCATAACTGCAGCACTTCATTACTTTCCTTCAAGCTGTGAAATTATGTCTTTTTTGTTTCATTCTGAAAAGCTCCTTTCATACAAGAAAGGCAACTATCAGCCTTCAGTCAGTTCACACTACACTATTCCTGCATGTCCACATAGTTTAACATCCCTAACTTCAAGCCTTTACCAGCATCTCTTCTGTCATAGAAGAGAAAGGCTGACTAATTTTATTTTAAAGGAGGAAAAGCACATCAATCTTCAGCCCATCTTTGGTTAACAGCAGTGCTGTGTACTCTGTCCCAAAGCACTGTCCAAGATACTCTCACAGCTATTGGCAGAGCAGAGGCTCTTATACCACTCTTGTAAACTCAATATGTAAGCCACTGAGCTGCAAAACAGGGTTTTCAGCAAGGACAGAGGTCATTTGCTGTAACTTGCATGCTCCAAGTAGCCAAATTGAGCAAAATATCATGAAGCCCATGACACACCCCATGGTAGTTCCTGGTCCAACAAGGGTGTTGTGGCAAAGTGTTGGAGACCTGCAGCCCTTGCTCCAGAGGTCTGTGCTTTATCCTGGCTCCTGCTCTCCTCCCCAGGCCTGTGGAAGTTCAGATATTTTTATCCATTTGCCATGAGTGAAGGAATGTCTTTTCCAAAGTTACCTCATTCCTGAGGGCAGCTCTGCCAAGACAAACAGGTCCCAAGTGTGATTGCTCCAACTGCAGCCAGGGGAGAGAGCTCACACCACAGTAATGTGCATGCTCGAGTCCTAAGTACTTGGAATTATTACTATTTATGGTGCATGAAATTACATTCCTCACTTCCTCACCTGGCCACACAGATAGGAGGGGAAGGCAATTTCAGATCCTTCCTGCCCTTACGTGGCTGAGCACTTCTGAAAGCAAAGGGGCAGCCCTGAGAGCCCCAAGACAGATGAACAGTGGGATTTATCAAGGGATGCTCTCTGGACTGGGGCCTTTTCAGGAATACATGCCAAAAGGAAAGCCAGAGGCCAATAGCAACTCCATTTCTCACCTGGGGAACTGTGTTCTACCCCAGGCTTGTTTTGTTAATCACACACTCACCTCCATATGCCTTCACTCTCATCTCCTTAGGGCCATCCCAAAAGCATACAGCAATTAACACCCTCCAGAGCAAAAGGACCAAGAACTCAGTGAAAAACCCCTATGGAAAACTATTGTGCCTCAAACACCAACTAATTAATTCTCAGAAACACTGTAAATGTTTTAAAAGCAGCATAGCATTTACCTCTCACAAGTGAGAAAGCTGAACCATGGAACTTAATTGACTTGCCCATGGCCACCAAGGCAAATCCGTGTCAGAGTAAAAAGCCGGCAAAGCTGCTTGCTCACTCTGCCCACACTGCTGTGTGATCACAGGGCTGAGAACAGGACTGCTCTGCTTCTGAGGGCTTTCAGCAAACCCCTTCAAGGTGTTCAGACACAACAACCTGCAGTTGCCACATAATGATGGCAACTACTTGGAATTCTGGGCTTAGGCATTCCAGCTGTGCCAGGTGGGCAGATTTAGATATTAAAAACTGCAGCTATCTACCACTTTACCTGTTTTCAGCCACCCCCAGAAATATAAGAACAGCTAGTTCAGTGCACAGAGTGATGGTTCTCATGTTATCCACCACTAGCAGGAGATACTTGTTCCATAGGGAATTAGTAAACAAATAGGCTTAAGATGGGGAAAATATTGATATGCAGTCCCTCCCTGCTTTATCCATTTTGGACACTGCCTCAGAATCACCAAGCAGCCTTCAGCCACAGCCTTAGAGCTGCTCTGCACTGCCCAGATTGTTTCACTGTGAGCATTTGCTGGCTTTTCATAAACAAAAATTGTAATGCAGGTGATGATGGGCAAAGAGACAACAACATCCACCCCCCAGCAAGGACACGAGTTGCTCATGGTGGGTCTTGTGCACAGCATTTATCATCCTCTCAGCAGTGACAAACTCAGGAAAAACAACAATAACAACAACAGCCAAAAGGCTTAATCCCTTTCCAGGGAGTTCTTGTCTGTAAAATCCTCCTTATGAAAGACAGATGTGAACCTGCCAGTCCAGTCAGATGGAGAAAACCCTGGTAAATGCAGGAAAGAACATTCTCACACACAGAATTGGCAAGGAATAACAGGGAGATTCAAACAATGAAAGAAGTAAATCATTTCAATATGACAGGCTGGATTTGAGAACAATCTCAGGCCATGGACATAGAAATCAAAGACCATCATCTCTGGCAATCCCAAAGGAAAACAATCCTTTCCTTTCCCCAGAAAGTAAAGTTAGAAGTGAGGGTGAAGCAAATTGAGACTGAGGAAGGGAATGATCCCGATCCAGCAAGGCACATTGCAATTATCAAAGCACACACGTTATTGATGATATAATTTAAAGCTGAGATCAAATTCTACAAAGCAAGGAAGAGAAAAAAAATAGTAAAGGAATTCTATGAGCAGCAGGAAACCTCAGCACTGACAGGTCTTTGCTGAGCATTACACAAACCATACAGCACAAACTGCACCTGAGAGGACCTTTCCTATTGCACAAGTATTCAAACTCCCTGCCAGACTGTGAGTGTGATTTCACTCTGCTTTTCATTAGCCAAGATCCAAATCCAGCATCTAATGAAAACTCTAAGTCTCTCTAACCAGCAGGAATAAGAGAGATGCCAGCTGAATTTCCTGGACTAAGACAAAACAACAGGAAAGCTTGGGAGTCTGAGTTTTATCTTAGACTCCTGGTAGCAAAGTGGGACAGCACCACATCTGCTTCCTGCATCAAAGATAATGCCCAAGCCCACTTTTAGGGTGATGTGAACAGCACCTTCCCAAGCTAAAAAATCACCATTGTTCAGAAATCCAGAGCATCCAGGCAAAACCAGGGAGGTGACAAGAGGCAGCTCAGCCAAGATTAGCCCATTGCTGGACATCACAACATGGACACACCAACCCTGTGGATCATTCACTCATGGAGGGAATCTCCCCACCCTCAGAAATGCCTGTTCAGGGGTGACCTGAAAAGCCTGAAAAATGCACCAGGATGCAGAACTCCAGTCCCAAAATAATGGTCTCTTCTCCCACCAAGTGTCCCATTCCTGCTTACCAGCACTCCAGAGATAGCAGATACTGGTTGTATTGGTTCTCAGCCTCCATGTCTTGCCTTTTTTTTTAAACAATTTGAAACCATGTCCCAATTCTCCCCTCAAACAGATTATTAGTTCAATTATGTTCTTGTTTCTTTCATTCATGTTAAAGTGTTCCCAAACTTTCTAACCAAAATAATAGCAATTGATTTAGAAATCTTGATTTGTAGGTGACTAAGGTCCATTCACACCTCTCTGACCTGCAAGCTAACCTGTTTTGACTTCACAATACATTTGGTAAATCTGGAGCACATTTTAGGGAGGGATGTTGTGATTAAGAAAGCAGAAAACATGTATAGCATTGTTTGCTATTCTTCTCCCACCTCAAAACCATTTTGGAGTTACATGGCATTTCTACACTTGTCTTCTTTGCACCAATTTTCTTGTCTGGGGATGTAACACTTTTTCTGTCTTCCAGTTGATTTTCTCCCCAGAAAGTTGACAAACCTTTTTTGCAAGTTGCGGGGATGTCTTCACAAGTTTCTAATCACAAAGGTTTCTGCTGTGGGTCACTGCAAGTGACAATTTGAACTATGCAAGTCCTATCGCAATACAAGACCAGCTGCTGCTGCTTGGGACATGGCCACTGCTCAGCAGAGCACAACCACCCTGTGCCTTCCTGGGAAAAGCAAGAGGGAATGTCATTTGTGCAGCATGTGAAACATTGAGTAAAGCTGGGGGATTTACAAGTGAAGAAGAGATGGTGATTCCAGCACCATCAGCTTGGCCATCAGCGCAATACTGATTCCTGCAATGACCCCCACAGCTCTTCCTTAATGCTCTCTTCCTTCTTTAACCCCTATGAATTTCCTGGTGAGAAAAAAATCCAGGAGTTGGCTTGCTGAAACAATAGAGGCTCTACTGCAAATCGCCTTTTTTCAGGGTTTTTTGTTTGTTTGTTTGCTTGTTTGTTTGGTTTTTTAATAAGGATGTAAAACACTGGCACAGGTGGCCCAGAAAGGTGGTAGATGCCCCATCCCCAGAAACATTGAAGGTCAGGTTGGACAGGACTCTGAGTAACCTGGTCTAGCAGATGATGTTCCTGCATATTGCAGACAGCTTGGACATCATGACCTTTAAGTTCCCTTTCAATGCAAACTATCCTTTAATTCTATGACTCTGTTTCAAAAACAATGCCTGTTCTGACCCTTCCACCCAGGGGAGTCCCACACACCTGCAGGTTGCCATAGCTAAGAGGAAAGCTCAGGCACCTTCACATAATTTCTCTCTTTTCATAGTTCTTGTTCACCTGCTACCAGTTTCCCATATTTATCACTGTGAAATCAAGTTGCATATTTGAAAATATATATCAACTGTCTGACATTTAAAAATCTATTTACAGTGCTTTTCTTCCCATTACTTTGTTTACTTTACAACTTTGATTTTATTGAAATGCCATTTTGGAATATTGATTTCACTCGAATTGCAAATAAAAATGGGCTTTCTTGGAGAAAATTAAATATATATTTCATATGCAACAGACAGGAAAATCTCTCTGAGTCACTCTTGCATAGAGAAATAATTGGCCTATTTAAGATGGTTGTGTAATGTTGTGTAACTCGAGACTGAGGGCTAAATGCTGGTGTGCTGGGAAAATTGGGGGTTTAAAACCTGCTTACAGTCCAGCATCATCAGACCCATTTATTCAGTTTGTATTTCCACTTGTCACTGTCCCAACGAGGAAAATCTCTGCAGCAAAACTTGGCATTTGACTCATTCTGTTCTCTACTGCAGCTATCAGCAGCTCTGCAGCTCTCTCTATAAAGCTTTCAGTAAAAGGTGGGTGAGCAGGAATGGGGAAGGTATGTGACATTGGCTCCTTCTGTACATAAACAATTTGCCAGTAACACTTTGTCCATGAGATGTGTGAAAAATGGCACAGCTGACAGGGCTATGCAAACAGAGCCGCTCATGCCAGGGCCAGGTACTCTATTTGCTGCTTAATCTCTCCTTCTAAGCAATATAATTAAACAAAAAAAAAAAAAATTGTCAGAGACTAGCTTTGTCTTTACTGGGAAAATGTATTAATAGAGTTTGGTTGATAGAGTTGTAAACCAAGTTAAGTAAAGCAACCCCTGAATCTGAGGAGGAAAACAAAAGTGTCATTACAAAGGATGTGCTCGTCGTAGCGCTGTGAAGAGCCACTAGAGATGGATCCACCTATCTACCAGAGGGAACTCCTAAAATCCTCTGTGATGTGGTCCAAGTGCCTTCCCACCCCAAATGGAGGCTTATTAGGAGCTAAATCTTGCATATCAATCCTTGCCCTAGCACGCGGGAGAGTGTCCATGTGTTCAAAGGACAGACCTTTGCATGCCCTTCATATACTGAACATTCCCATGCAGATTTTTGGTTAGGAAAAAAAACAAACATCCATGAGAACTGTTACAGAAAGAATCAGACCTTGGAAACCTAAAGGGAAGAATTTCAGACTCAGGAGAGTCTTCTACATGAAAGAAAATGGGACAATTGGAAATGCAGAAGCAACCCAAACTTGCCACAAAGGGGTCTCTGCAATTTGCTGCAAAGCTGACAGACATCTGCATTCCCTTGTGCTCCTCTTGTGCTTAACAACAAAATAAACCAAAAGCTGTAGTTATCTGTGTCCTGAAAGAACAGCCACATCATGTGGCAAGTCCCCCAAGGTGTCAGGACTGAAACTGGGCCCCAGAGAGCCCAAAAGGGCACAACTTCACCCCTCAGGCTGAAGAACCAGCAGTCCCTTTCCATCCCACAAGCAGAGCTGATCCATGGGGTGCCAGGCTGTGGTGACAGAATGGCTTCAGGGGAGCCAACCTGCTCCCAGGCAGCTCAGCAGAGCTCCACTCACAGCTGCAGGGGAGGCTCCCAGGGCTGGGATGGCATGTGCTAGGATAGCATACCCCTGCAGGACCTCATGGATTTACATCTGGCCCCTACAGCAGGTGGGCTGGAGCCTCCAGCCAAATCTCCAGCTCAATGTCTTATTAATGCAAATCCCTCCTAACTCATTGTGGCAGGTGCCATTTGCTGCTCACAAGAGAGGCAACAGAAGCTTCTGGGTAGGAGGGTCCCCTAGATACAAAACTTGGTGGTAATGAGTGCTGTCTGAATGTTTCAAAAGAATATATATTACCAATGAGCCAAACACCAAGATGAGAAAAATTCTGAAAATTTTGATGCAGTTATTAATCATAGAATCATTTAGGTTGGAAAAGACCTCTAAGATCATCAAGTCCAACCATTAACCCAGCATGGCTATGCCCACCATTAAATCAGTCCCGAAGTGACACATCTATACATTTTTGAACACTTCCAGGGAGTGATTCCATCACTTCCCTTGGCAGTCTGTTCCAATGCCTGACCTCACTTTGTCCCTCATATTCAACCTAAACCTTATCTGGTGCAACCTGAGGCCATTTCCTTGTTTCCTGGGAGAAGAGACTGACTCTTACCTGTCTACAGCCTCCTTTCAGGCAGGTAAAGTCACCACTTGACTTACCAACAGCTACCAGAAAGACATGCAAGACAATTTCCCTTTTACATTTCCTATAGTAAACAATGTCCAATAGCCAAAGTTGCCTTTGAAGTGACAGATAGGATGTGCACATGAATCTCAATATATACAACAGGAGGATCAGGGAACAGGTAGCCTACACTGCAGATACTTGCTTTGACAATGCTGTCATTGCACTGCTTGCCCTGCCTCCTAATCCATCTGCAGGAAACCTTCAAATACAAAAAGTTATTAAATCCAGAAACAATAAATTATCTCCAAGGAAAAGGGAGAAGAAGCAGCTCCTTTAATGTCCCAATAAAGAAGCAAAGGAAATTGCATCATCCCCAGATGGGAGAGCAGTGTGGCTGGCCAGGCAGACAGAGGGATCACTGCGCTGGCATCAGTGATGCTGATTGCACAGACACAGACAGAAAGACAGCTCTAGAGGAGAGGGCTGAAGGGAAGGCCTAGACTCAGCTCCCTCCTGGCCATCTAAGATCCTTGATACAATCTTTGCATCTGGTTACTCTTTCTCATATAAAGCACATCAATTCCCCAGCCCTAATGCATGGGGGGAGTGAACTTTGCTGCTCAGACACATTTCTGGTGCGGTTCTCAAACAATGTGGGAAATACAAGTTGTAGTTCTTTTTGGGCAAGTGTAAAACCCACCAACTATAAAGTGAAACCTAGCTGAAAAACTACACTTGTCTTAATTTTCAGAGGAATGTAAAAAGAAATGAGAAACAGATTTTGACTGAGGTTTGGTTTTTTTAGCACAATTTTTTAGGGGTTTTTTTTTTTTTTTTTCTGATCCATTATCTCATCGGTAGCAACACAGCTTATTTTCTGGCCTCCTTCCACAAGCTCTCTGGGTCAGATAGAGGTATTTGTTTTAAAGTAATAAATATGGCTGTTAACCAAAAAGAGGCAGATGTTTATCCCCAGAATGTTCCCTGCACGTTCTCAACCCCCTTTCACCGAGATTATTTCTTGTCTAAATTAAGTGCATTTAAAAACTTGTCTGAAGCAACTACTCCAGAGGCCAAAAATTACTGTTCCTTAGTGGAGAATGATATCTTGTGGACTTCATTCCTTCTGGTCATGCCCCTCACTGTTTACACCTCCCCAGAGGAGAGTAACCGTTGACAAATTAGAGAAGCACCATTTCAGACTTGGTCTCAGAATCACAGAATGAGTCGGGCTGGAAGGGACCACAGTGATTCATCTGGTCCAACTCCCTGCTCAAGCAGGGTCAACCCAGAGCACAGGGCACAGGTTTGTGTCCAGATGGGTCTGGAATACCTCCAGTGAGGGAGACTTCACACCCTCTCTGGGCTCTTGTTCCAGTGCTTGGTTACTGCACAGAAAAGTTCTTCCTCACATTCAGGTGGAACTTTCTGGGCATCAGCTTCTGCTTCTTGTCCTATTGCTTGTCACCACCAAGCAGAGCTTGGCTCCATCCTCTGACACTCTCCCTTCATATACTTATATGCACTTATATGTCTTTCCTTCTAAGTGCCAGGAAAGAGGTTTTCCTATGGCTCAGCCCCTCTGTAGACTTAATGCATGGAGACCCTTACACCATTAGCTTTGTCCCAGTTGTAGTGACTGTCCAAAAAAACAAAAAAGGAAAGAAAAAGAGCAGAAATCTAGAAGTCAGGTTCACAGCTGACTAAGTGAAGGCAGGTTAATCTGCCATTGCCTGAGACCAAGCTCACAGCCAGTTACTACAGAGCCACTGAAAAGCAGCAACTATTGCTTGTCTGAGCCTTTCAAAGCCCTGATATTCCATCTGCTTATGCTCCATCAGTCATCCAAACTGAGCTTTGTGCTCACGGGGGACCATCCTATAGCTCTGACAGCTGAGGTGTTGCTGCTCACTCATACAAGATCCAGTTTAAGGCAGCAGCTCCTCATCTTCCCTAAACTGGATATTCCCAAGGATCTGATGGAAAGCTGGGTGCAAGATGAAAGCTGAAATCTGATGATATCTAACCCCAGAGAAGGAGAATAGACATCAAAAGCACTGACAGGGAGCTCCAGATTTCAGCAGAGACTTCAGTACCTACCTATCAGCCTGAGCGACTCAACCAGGAAGAAGTTGACTCAAAGAACCACAGAAGGGGCAAAAACATTTTAATATAGAGGCAGGCACATTTTTCAGCTAAAAGAAAAACCTCCCCCTCCATTGGGATTTGCATTAAACACAACTCAACCAAATCGCCCGGCCAGCCCCTCACCCCACATCCAGCCAACACTCAGAGCCAGTCCCCTCTGCTCACTCCTGCAGGACGCTCTGCAGCTCCCCTCCTCTGAAGTTTGCTTACATTACTGCCTCCCTTTGCTGACATTGGCAGCTTTCTCAAGCCTTTGCATAACTATTTTTTCTTGGATATACTTAATCTATCTTATTTTTATCCCATCTGTGAGAAAAAGCGGCTGCAGTTCAAACCGATCTGCTCTGGCAGCACCGCCAGCCCTGCAGATCCCATGGCCCCCTCACCAGGCTGTTGCAATGATTTCTGCTTATCTGGTGCTGCTCTGGGGCACTCACCCATGTCCTGTCCCAAATGCACCAGGAATGTGCAAGTCCTCCTCAAGGCCTCTTTCAAGGTGAATTAACCGAGCCTCATGCATGCAATATTGCTGAGTGTGGAATTTCAGACTTTTCTTTTTCCATAGAAAGTTTTAAATGGGTTTAGACTGCAAATTTTCCTGAGGGATCTCATGTGTTCTGCATACACAGGTCCTGCAAATGAAGTTGGATGGACTTCCTTGGGAGAATCTACTACAGCTCATGGGGTTCCCAGCAAGGATCCAGGGACTACTAATGTCACATGTGCTGGCTTCAGAGGGAAACAGCGCCAAGGGGAGAGACAGTAACAGCTTTACCCAGGTCAGCTGCTGGCAGTGGTGGAAATACCACTGCCAAGGATGGTACCACTTGAAAAGTTGAGGTGGTTGTGGCTGCCATGGGATTTAAGCCAAGGTAAGTCTGTGGCTGCTGTTACCCAGGAAGATGGGCTGGATGGTCTCACTAGTCCTTTTTGACCTTTTACTGAGGTACCTAAACAGCTGGGTTGGCCTACTTTGTGAGATGGTGTCCAGAAGGATGTGAGATGTACTTTGTGAGATGGTGGCCAGTGATGGGTGCTATACCCTGGACCTTGCTGGCTTGCCAAATACTGGAAAATTCTCCAGGATGCAAGGAATCATACAACCATTAAGCTGGAAGAGACCTCCAAGATCATCAAGTCCAGCCATTAACCCAGCACTGCCAAGCCCACCACTAAACCATATCCCTCAGAGCCACATCTACACATCTGTTAAATCTCTCCAGGGATGGTCACCCCACCACTGCCCTGGGCTGACTGATCCAATGGTTGGCAACTCTCTCTTTGAAGAAATTCTTCCTCATATGCATTCTACACTGCCCTTTGTGCAACTTGATGTCTTTTCCCCTTGTCGTCTCCCTTGTTTCTGGGGGAAAAGATCAACCCCCACATGGCTCCTGTCAGGGAGTTGTAGAGAGCCAAGAAAATGAGGCGGTTTCTCTCCCTCTGCCACCCAAGGTAGCACTGCATTGGTACTAAGCCTATGGTTTGGAATCATGAGCAATATGTCATTGTCACAACAAGATCTGCAAAATCACTTCAAGCAACTGTTTGTAAATCCATTTGGGTTTCTAGGTCCAAACATTTGTAAATTCATTCCCACCAGCTGGGAATATATGGCTTAGTGACTATCTGACAAATCTCCAGTTATACAGGAAGGCATAAAGACACCATCCTTTGTTAAATCAATATTTTTAATCAAAATTTCCTGAAGTAAATGAGCAAAACAAAGATTTTTATAAAAGAGCCTACCTAAGTACTTAACTCTCCCTTCCATTGTCCCCACTTCTAAATAAAGAAGCAGGACACAAAATGGTATTTTTATTAACAAGGACCAACAGGTCAAATTATACTCTTCTATCACTTCACCATCTTATTTCAAAAAATCCATATCCCACTTTGCACAACATTAGGAAATTATTTTTATTTATACATAATTTGGTAAACTTTGACTATTTACCTCTTTGTTTCCCCCCTTTTCTTCACTAGCTCACTGGCCAGCATAGAAATGTACAGGGATGGGTCTTCTTTATTTGTTTGCAGAATGCCTCAGACTTAGGGATTAATTAATTCAAAAGAACAGAGTACATGGAGTTCTTGGGGAGAGGGATGTAATTACTGCATTTGAAGTTCTTCAGGAAGAATGCTAAAGTGGCAATTTTTTGGAGTTAATGTCTTTTCCTGCTGCTCATTCTGGCTGGAGGCATCCTCCTGTCTTTCCTGACTAAGATCCATCTATTCCTTACTGAAATGCAGGAGATGCCTCCTGTGAGATTGGGTGGGGAAGAAGCTGTGGCACACAGGTGAAGGAGGGAAACACAAAAGAACCTGGAATTCTCATTTTCCTAAGGATTTCACTTAATCAAATCATCACCAAACTGCAAGCCATTTCTAACCACTAATTACTCACTGCCTGGAAACTATTTTGAACAAATGTAAATGTACAAAATTTGGTTGATGATAGCCTTGAAATGTAGATCCTGGGAGGCCTGTGAACTTTAACAACTGTGGAGAAACAAAACCAGAGTTTCTTTTCATAACTTTGATCCTGTTCTAGGGTCAATACATAGGCACACGTAACGGATCTTTCCTTCCCCTCTGTTTTCTTGCCAAGGATGGTCTTTGGAAACAGCACTGGAGCTGCTCCATGCCATTTATCCTCCAGAATGTATCAGATGTTGTTTAAATAAACGCGTGCTAGAACTTTTCTACAGTGCCTCCTGGTAAACTGCAGCCATGAAGAGCCTACATTCAGACTGAAGGGGCCAAAAGAAGCTGAATTGAACTCAAACAGAACAATTCCATCTCATCCTACAGCACCAGACTCTGCATGATGATGTAACAGATTAAACACTTAGAAGAACTAATGACGGATCACAGGTGTTACCCCACAAACACTGCAGCCTCCCTTAGCACTGACTCCTTCTCCTTCTCCTTTGAGCCTCACAGGAATGACTTGTCACTCACTGGGTATTGCACCACAGCAGTGCCACAGCTGAATCAAAAGCCAGACTTGGGCCAAGGAGAAACAACCCCTCAGACACCCTCGAGTAGTCCATGGCCCAGTGGAAACACAAAGGTAGAACTAATTCCCTTAAAAGCTATGGAGATTTTATTTTAAGTTTTCCCATACTTTTTTAATCTGAATGTCCTTATGGCCCTCTGCAGATTGAAATCATCAGGTTGTTTTCTGTAGACCAAAGCTCAAACCCTTGTGGAGGTTCACATTTTCCAGTTAGCCATTTATTCCCTACAGTCTCCATCACAAAATTTCTGCTCAAAAGCCAGACCCAAAGCTAAGGATTTCAATGAAAGAGAGAATAGAAGAACTGATGCAGCTCCTCAGCTGCCTACCTTGTGACCAGGTCTTGAAATTATAACTGCCCTGAAATAAAGTTTATGCAGATTCAGAAGATAAGCAGGACAAAACCATAACACAGGCAAGATGCATCCATTTATCAGTAAAGCAAAAACAAATACAGATGGAACCACAGATTTTTCTTCCTGAGCTTCTGTTTGGAATCTGCTTTTTCTTCCAGGGTCAACAAAACCTCCAGTTTCAAACTTTTGCATATATGCTTTAAGAACTAGCATGCTGTGAGGTCTCACTGCAGACAGTACGTGTTTTCTCAAGCAACATATGAAACAAAAAGTCATGGGGGTTTTTCCACCCTTTCCTCCTTATTAACACTAGCAATCACATGGAGCTTTTCCGTTCTCCAGGATACCACAAGCAAGAAGGAATGAAACGTCTAACAGATGGCTTTGAGGTAGCGCCCCCACTTTGCAATTGGATAAGATGACCTTCCTCATGTCACAGATGTTGGACTGGGGGAGGTCACAGGCTTCCTTGCTCTTCCATCTGCACTTGGGCTCCTCCTCAGGTCCATAGTGGCTCTGTGTGGTACATTGGGTCCCAAGAAGCCACTGAGACAGGGATATCATTTAGGGTGCTTGTCTCAAGCTGTGCTTTTTTGAAATAACTCTAGGCTGTCCAGGAGACATGAAAAGTCAACATAGGAGGTTTCATGTCTGCTTCACGAGCTTGCTTCTCTTTAGTAGGTGGTTTTCCTCATATCTTTGCCTGCATTCCTGTATTTCACAAAAAATACCTTCCTTCCTCCCTAGGTCAAGTTTTCTTTTGCTGGTTGCTGTAGGCTTTCACTTCATCTCTGAGCTGATTCACACTATGTGATCTCTGCCATGAGGGGAAAGAATCAAAGGTCAAGAAAGCTCTAGTGGTCTTTATGTAGCAGTGAGTTCTGTAGTAATGAACATTTCAGGTTCCAGAACTTTACCATCTATGCTATTAAACACATCTCTCACAAGGTTTGTGCTTGAGTATTAGAACTGCTGCTGAGGGAATTGGTGGAATTTGCCAGTCCCTGAAGTATTCAAAAAGGGTGTAGATGTGGCACTAAGGGGCACGGATAAGTGGTGAACACAGTGGTGTTGGCTTAATGGTTGGACTCAGTCAAACTAGAGGTCTTTTCCATCCCTGTGTTTCCATGATTCTGTGATTTTAGTCCAAGTCACCAGATAAGGCTCAGGAACCTGCATATGCCAAGTGCATGAACCACTGGAGCCCTCAATGTCTTCAGGCACAGGTTCTTCAACCTTCCTAAAATTTTCCTCCAACATCCATTGTGGCCACCAGGCATCAGCACTTTGTCCTAAGCACCTGTCTCAGAGGGTGAGACAATAATTTAGTTATTCATCTCCCCACTAAAGTTTGCAACACATACTCACTTCAGAGTTGGGAACCTATTTGTCTGATTCTGGAGTCAATACCATTTACACTTGCTTTAAGGACATTTTATATACTCAGGAAGGGGTGAAAGCAGCTTAATGTACCTGACAATTGGTTCCACAAGATCTCCACCTATCCTGTAACAGCTATTGTCACACAAAATGGGAACAGCAAATGTTTCAGAGAACAAACCATACCGGTACAGAGCAAATGGGTGCAGAGACTTTATCATTGTTGCAGTGCCAGGAAAATGAACAAATTTGCCCCCTGGGTTGAAGCTAAAGAACAAAATTCTTGAGCCCTGCCTAAAATCACATGGGTCTGTTTGGCTCGTCTGATGTTGTTCCATGGTGATTCACATGCATTGCTCTGCCTTGCTGTGTGATGCTTGGCAGCCAGCTGCACAGTCAGAGCTGTGCAGAGAGAAAACAAGGGCCCTGGTGCATACTTTTTTCTTGCAAGAAAGCCCCTGCCTCAGAGACAACTCTAGAAAACTACAGGCAAGATCTGGACAGAATCAGCAAGTATTTAGTGTTGTTGGAAAATAAAGCCAGATTGCACAGGCTGATAGCCACGTGATCCCCTTCTAACATGCATCATTTCTCTTAGTAACAACAGGCAGTGCCTCACACACTGCTTTGCAAATAATGATTAAGGTCAAGAATACTTCCCCAGATTGTAGCCTGCCCTTTGCACCTGCAAAACCTGAGTTATGGAAAGTTGACTTGAGGCCACATTTAATAAAAGCCTTACCCGCATGTCACAATAGGGAACCTGCTGCCATCCCACCCAGCAGCATGACCTGGAGCAACTATTTTAAGCATTGAGGCATTCAACAGAGTCAGAAGGAGTCAGGAGCACTGGATTTCTGAGGGGTGACTCAGAACCTGTACCGCACATGTAGGGTCCAAGGAGACAGGGGGCCTGGGAAGGGCAAATAGGTGTTCCCTTGTGTGCCCAGTGAGGAGCTGCTGAGAGCCAGACAGCTGAAAACACCAGGGATGTATCTGAACAGGCACCTGCCTCCTGGCTTGCTCCTCTCAGAAGTTGGCTGACATGGCACAGAAGCATTTTCTAAATATCAGCTGTAATTTCTCACAAGTGGTGCATGAGATATTCACCACCCAGCCCAGCACCCTCCTGAATGACAGATGATGCAGAGCCATGCAGGGAAGCACAGACTGAGGCTGGAGGTTGACTAAAATATGGCTAAGGTGTACTTCTGTCTCTCTGGGAAGGGTTTGTGCTGCAGTGATGCTGTCCTTCCATGAAACTCGTGTTTTGAAGCAGTTTGTCAGGAGGTATCAGCATGCCTGGCAGGTTTGTCTAGCTTGGGCTTCTTCAAATAAGGAAATGAAGGGAACAAAGGGAATTCCCAATTTTGCATGTTTAAACAGCAAGACTGAAAGCTATTTAGGATCCTGCTGACCATATCTCAGATCTTGCAGGCTCAGTACTGTTCAAACCTCCTTAGCAGGCTGAAGAGCATCCTTCTGACTTCTGAATTGCAGCAGAGGAAGAAAACACTTACAGAGCTCTCCAAGAAAAAAAGGGAGGCCTTCAAGAAAAAAGAAAGGACTGACCTCTGACAGTTGATCACTCTCTGCTTCCACCTCCTTGTGGGACAGAGGTAAGGGATCTTCCCTACACTTTGGGCACATCTTTACCCCTTCATTCCTGTGCACACCTGGCACCACACACTGCTGGGACATTCATGCCTCCCATGCTTTTTGTACTTGCTCTGCCATCCAAATCCACTAAATACACTTTAATCTAATTGTAACCATTGTATCAAGCAGAGGAAAAGAATTAAGAAACTTCAGCTTACAATGTGCCAACTATTCTAAAAATCAGATCATTGTGGATAATAAACAGTGAGAAACAACAAAACCGGAGTCAGAGGAATTGGAGTCTTTTATGGTCACTGATGTAGTAAATCAGCACTGCAGTTTAACACAGACAAATGTAGTGTAAAGTAATATATCTGAGGGGAAGAACTGGACTTGAAAGCACATATTTAAATGTGACATTCATGCAGTACCCTAGCCAGGAAAATGAGGCTGATTTCATTAAAGAAAAATAAATCTCTGAAGACTATACAGTCCATGGATACACTAATAAAAAAGAAGGGGAGAAAAAGTAGTCCAACATAGTTTAGGCTAGTAAAATAAAAGGAGCACAAGATAGATTTTATTAAGTTAGTGAAAAAAGCCTGGATGGGAAACTCCAAAAGACTGCCTTACAGGTAGTGTGAAAAGTACCAGTGAGGATTATAGGTCAGATTCAGCTGCTGTCTCTATCCTTAGCACTGGATTTGAAGAAAACTCAAATTTAGTTAGTAAGTTCCCAGGATATATTTATATTTAAGATAGCACCTGCATATTTAAATTATGGCAACTTCAGATGTTCTCAGCTTGTCACTGCACCAGCTCCTATGGAAACAACCCCAACTTCAAGGACAGGCAAAGAGAAGAGAGCAGGGAATAGTGGTCCTTTTATTGCCAATGGTCAGTGAAGGAGGAGAACGCTGAATTATCGTGCTCATAATGGAAATCAGAGGCCAAATCTGTGTTCTTTTCATAACCACAGAACACCTCTGAGAAGTCTCCCAGGTGCAGGTACACAGACATATTCGCTCCAGTGAAAACCAGCCCCTGCTGGTGTGACAGGGGACAGACTGCCCTGTGCTCCTAAAGTTAAGAGCAAACTAACTCTGGCCAAGGACACTGGAGGGAAACTCCTTGTTTTTAGGAAAGCTGTGGTTCTGCATGGGTGCAAATGGCCTGTGAGGCACTCAGAGACCCAGTGAACTTATGGAAACTTCCTTCAGGAAGATGAGGTCCAAACAGCTTGAGCTGTGATTTCCACCAGTGGCTCTGTGGAAATCAGGTATCTCAGAGTGAGCACCACAACACTGACCTTCCTCAGAAGCCAGATTTATTCTCAGCAGAGAAAGAAAACCTCTCACAGTTGCCAGATTAAGCTGATCAAGAACTAACAAGAACTGGAGGAGCAACAGGAGTGGCCTCCTCCACTCTGCCTCCAGAGAAAAATCTGGCTTTTATTACAAAATTCCAGCCTGGAGCTTCCTCCCACAGGATAGACCAAGGAGGCCCAGACTTGTATGAATTAACCAAAAATAACACTTCCAGGGAGGGAGAGGATGATTGAGGGAATTGCTGATGGGATACAGAGGCCTCTCACCTCCTTCTCACCAGTTCAAGTCCAGAAGTCAGGAGGAAGGAGAAAAAGCCTCTGACTTTGAGAAGTATGTTGCCTTTAGCTGATTTACTGGGAAGAAGTGACTGCCACAACCACCATCATGTCAGGTAGCCCCAAGCCAGCGGACAGAAGAGCAACAACTGTCCTTCCCATCTCCACAATAATCCATTTTAAAGAGCTGTGTGTTGCATGTGGCAAGGCTCAGATTGACAGTGAGCTCCGGGCTCCACCAGCAAATATGTTTAAAAATAGTCAAAGCAAACAGGATTCTGTTTGGGGAGGGAAGGAGCCAGACACCTTTTTGGCTGTGTTTGGCCAGCAGCAGGGATATGGTCTGGTTAATCCTGACCATCTCCACTACACATCCTCATTGCTATGGCAATGTCCCATAAACAGAGCAGGGATCAGCAGCTCCCTGGAGCAAGGAGGCGGCACTGTCCTCAGGTAGTGGCACTGCATTAGAAGAAGGAAAACAAGAAATTTGTGCAGGCAAGCTGAAGACTCACTAGAGCATGTAAATGTTACCTAAATTTGTGCATCAGCATTTAAATACCACGAGAGCTGGAGCTGCAGCTGAGCAAGAGCAAAGCAGATGAACACAGAGTGTCTGATTCAGCCTGGGGAAGCACAGGGAGCTTGGAAGCACCCACAAACTGGGCCAAGGCTACCCCAAATGCTGTTGCTGTTCCCTAGGAGAAGCTGAGATAAACTGAAGCAGATGGCAGCCAACATGCTGGTGAGCAGCACAGAATCCTCAGAGCAACCTCGGGCAGGACAGGGAGCACCACACCAAGCTCAAGCACTGAAGCAGGAAAAAGCAGCTCAGAGAAAAGGACCACCAGCACCACAAGAAGCCTCCAGTGATGGGAGATCTCTCCTGGGGGTCTCAATGGCCATCATGGGTTTGTGGAGCTGCAGAGGGGTCTGGCTCAGGGACGAGAAGTCGCACAGACCTGATGTTAAAAAGCAGGACTTGTTTGCCCCGCCCTTGCGCAAGATGAGAAAGGGGGAAGGGAAGCACATACCCACCCCACCTTCTTGCAGAGTCTTCACACCCTGTGGCCTCTTAGAACTCTGGCTCCCCCACTGCAGTGGAGTGGCTGTTGAGAGAGGCTTTACTCAAGGTAGTACTTGGGTGAGGTAATCTAAGACAACAGGATTAAACTGAAAGAGACAATTTATGTTGTGCAAGAGGAAAGATTTCCAGACAGTAAAGTCTGTTGGGCTCCAGAGCACTTTCCCAAGGTAAGCAGCAGAACTGGAATGGCCATTCCCTGGCTCATCTGTCAAGGCTACACGAGCACTGTGTGGTGTGGAGAGCACGCTCACACAAGGAGAGAGACAGGACAGGGACCCCGGGTTTGCTGCTGTTACAGCATTCTGTGTAAAAATAGGGACCCAGCTTTTGCTCATGCACAGAACAAATTTCTATCGACAGAAGAAAAAACTGAGATGTAGGGCAAGTAAGAAAGAAAAAAAAGTCAGAAAAGTCTTGGTGGTACTTTAGACCCTTCAGTTCCCATCATGATCTCACCTTGAGTGGGTTTCTCTTGTTTTGCTTTCTCCTTTGCAAGTGTCAGAAAAATATTAAGGGACTAATATTAAGGAACTGATTTTTACCTGCCCTCCACTGCTGTAAATCAAGAATAACATCACTGGAATCAGCAGGGTGATCTCAGCTTAAAATAAGGAGGGTTAACATTTAAATACAAAAAAAAATAAGGATTAAATTATGTTCACCTCCCTGGCACATAGGTAATGTTTTGGGATAGTTTAGAAACACACTCCCAAAAACTGCACTGGAGACAGAGGTTCATCTCTCAACAGATGGGTGGATATATGGGTGGTTTTCCAAAGGCCTGGAGGTCATATCCCCCCTTCAAGCACCCAAAGCAGCCCCTGAAGCTCAGTCAGGCCCCCAGTCACCTTGCACAGGCAATGATTCCATTCACCTCATAGCTGCCTTGCCTGCTGAACCCCTGTGAAAATGCCAGTCTGTCACCTCATTTCCTTTCACATCCAGAATACAGAGCACAGCTCCAGGTAAATGCTGTTTCTTGGGCTCCTAGGAGGTGCTGAGAGCAACTCCTGCTACAGTTTCTCTCCTCCCTCTGTTACATGAGCTCATTACTCAATTTTGGCTATGTGTGTCTCTGCTAGTAAACTAACCCCTGCCAGAGCCCATTCTTCAGCCCTGAAGCCAATTGGCACAGCCTGACGCCTACATATTATTAAACTCTCTTACACTCTGAAACAAGGTGACTACATCCAAACTGCCTTTGGAGTGTCCTGGCCCTTCCTGAACTCCAGCAACACCCAGAAGTTGTCTCAGATCAACCCCTGTGTGGTAGCACAGATCCTCAAGACCACCTCACTAGTACATGTATAAGCCTGTTGTGAGAATACTGAGTGAATACTTTTTGTTAAATCCCCCAGTAGCACAACACTCAGAAAGGGTCTGGGAGATTGGAAGACCCAAAAAAGGATTTCCTACTCAACTCAATTAAAAAAAAAAAAAAAAAAAAAAAAAAAAAAAAAAAAAAAAAAAAAGCCTTTTATGGAAGAGCTGTGAAAGAAACTTTGAGCTTTTACCTAGAAACTGGCTCCAGGCAAAACTGTCAGTAAATGTCTCCTGGGTCCCCTATTGCTTATGACAGCAAGATAAGGGGTGCCAAGGCAGGACAGGGGGCTTGAACTTTCCCCAGCCATGGGAGGAGATGTGCCTTGGCTGGGGCAGTGGAGAGCAACTGAAGTGCCCAGGGTGAGCCCAAAGCCAATTTCCTACATACCCATCTTGTACCTTTTCCCACCACTTTCTCATTAGGGAAGGAGGGACAGAGAGAACTCTACTGCCAAACCAGCATAAAATGAGAGGGAGCTGAGAGAGCAACATGAATCAAGCAGTGACTGGGAGGTAAACACACCGTACACAACGCCTGGGGATCATTTTTCCTGGGGCCAACTCCAAGGCTTTTATTGCCCCACTTACAATTAGCTGGTAAATATTGTACATATGATTGACCTTTCTAAATGCTGCTGGGTAGCTGGAGGTGTTGGGAGCTGATCCTGCCTGTGAGGACCCGAGGTTGTGCAGCACCGACTCTATCTGCCGGTGTGCAATGCTCTGCAAGCGCTTTTCTTCCTCTCTTACTGACACATTGAGATTTACTGCCCTGTGTCAGTGAGTTCAAAAAAACCTTTTAACTCTGGAAGCTCCGGGAACCGGCTCCAGCACATGCTTCGGGATTTATCCGTCACTTTGTTATGCCTTGTTTGTCCAAGAAACAGTCAAGACTGAACGAGTCAGGAATGACAGAAATAGTACATGAAGTCACAGTTGCTCCACTTTAAAGCACAAGCATTTGTGTAGTTTTCCTACCAAATATACGTGTGTTCAGCGAGCAAATAAGGCAATGGCAGAGGAAAGGCAACACAAGCAGGATTTTACAGATGCCAGTTGAGTCGTGCCCGCTCCTCCAAGCGAGGGTAACACAGATTTCCACATGTATCAGCTTTTTCTGCTCAGAAAAGCTATCCCCGGGACTGGACACACTCACAAACCCCGTGAACGCTGCCGCAAGCCAGCCCTGGGAAAAACCTGGGAGCACTAAACTGAAGATGAAAGACAAACACGTAAGAGAAAAGGCTGAGCAGCCCCTGCTCTTTGCCTCACCTCCTCTCGCTGCCTGCCCGGGTTCTGGACATCCCCGTGCCGCTCTCCCCCTCTGTTCAACAGCCCTTTTTCCGTCACTCGCATCAAGCCACCAGCACAACAGCACCAATGCCAGCCCTCACAGCTGACCTGTCCGACAGAGTGAGACGCACGGGGCTCCTGTCCCCTCCCTGTCCCCTCCCTGTCCCCCCGCAGCCCCTCGCCCACCCAAACACCCAGCACCGGCATCCCCGGCCCCTCGCTGCCCATCTCCTGCACGGACAGCAGGAGCGGGCGAAGTTTGCGGGACAAGGATGGGTTTGCTCTCACCGCCTCCGGTTCCCAGCAGCCTGGGACGCTCCGCGGGCTGCGTGGAGAGAAGAAAGTTGTTCCAGCGTTCGGCTTCTTGGCGCTCCTGGCAGCGGGCAGGGAGCTGAGCCCGTGGGACAGCAGGAGCAGGAATGCGGCTTGACAGGCGGGAGCGTGAGGTGTGCCCAGCGCTGTCACATCCTCCCCAAAAGCCGCCGGCCGGGAGGGAGGGAGGGAAGGAGGGAGGGCGGACGCCCTGCGCGTCTGCGGGAGGGCTGGAGCGCGGAGCGAGTGTCGGGGAGGGCAGCAACAGGAAATGACACAGAAACTTCACCAGGCTCCAATCCAAACTTGGCCCCTGACATGAAAGAGAGGGGAGGCAACTGGGGGCGGCTGGGGGGGGAAGAGAAATTTTTCGCCCTCGTTAACCAGCGTAAAAATCTGCTGACTGGGAAAAAAAAAATCACTGTGACAAGTTTTATTAAAGCAAGGAATGAAGGGGGTAGGGGCAGGATTCCCATCAGAGTTTATTTACTTGAGCAGGAGTGGTGCGATAATGTTAGACACTAAGAGCAAAATGCCATTTTCAGCATTTTCCTGGCTTTTCCAAGCTGTCGGATACTCCAGCGTGTGCCGGAGGGCAGCAGGCAGGACCGAGGTCCCCCCTGCATCCTGAGCGGCAGCTGCTGCCCCAGGAGCCGCTCCGAATGCGGCAGTGCCCGCAGCTCCCGGGGCAGGGGACGGGCCGGGCTCCCGGGACTGTGCCCAGCCCGGAGAGGAGCACACGGCCCTGGGGACAGGACAAGGGACAGCCCAGGCACCCGCGAGATGCGCCAGTGGCACGACTGACAGAGACAGAAAATCACACTGAGTCAAACCTTTGCTCGCATGGATGCAAGAAACTGCCTTTACTGAACAAAGCTGGATGGATACTTCAGAATCATATAAAGTCATTAAGATTTTATGTCCCATGAGCATATACCTCAAGGTATTTCTTACCTTGGTCTTTGAATTCGGAAGTCAGATGGCTGAAAAAAAGAGTATTAGTAGAAAAAAAAATCACAGAATAATCACTCCAGTGTAGTGATTACTAATCAAGATACAGGAAAACTTTGTAATGGAAGGATGTCGCCATGGAATGGAATGTTGTAATGGAGATGTTGCCAAGTCCAACTAACAACATGCTCACCACTAAACCATAGCCCCAGCCATGACACCTACACATTTTGGGAACACTTCTGAAGATGGTGACTCCACCATGTCCCTGACCAACCTGTTCCAGTGCTTGACCAGCCTTCCAGTGAAGAAATTTTTCCTGATATCCAAGCCAATGGATTTTCTAATAGCATCATTCCTAATCTATTTGGATTATTTTCCTAATATTCACTCTAACCTTCCTGCAAGGCAAACCCTGTGAACACCTCTCTACATGGTGGGTGCAAGGGCACAGCAGCTTTTGAACTTGGTTGCAGTTTTTAAAGTATCCTTTAAACTAAAAATGTGTCCTTTTCAGTCAGCCCTGACCTAGCCTGACTCTGGGCTCTCTGCAAATCCCACCTTCCCTTGCAGTAGGCAGTGCCATAAACTCTTTGACAGGAGCCCATGGGACTTTCTAAGGGGTCCTCATCTTCCTGATTAGGTTCCCACACCACTGCTGAAAGGTGGATGAGATACCCACACAACCAGGTCACTGTAGATTGAACAGAAGGTCAAATGCTGTTTGGAAGAAGTTGTATCACTCCTCATCCTACTGAAAGATGTCTTACCAGACATAGTAAACCACAGGGACAGTTGGAGCCCAGGTCTAAGCTCAGATTTAACTCTTTCCTGGAAAGCAAATATAAACATAGCCATTCTGCCTACAAATATGAAAGTGGTGGGAGATTTTTTTTCCTAAAAATTGACCTTCCTCAGGCTAAGGATGGCCTCACTGAGACATTTCCATTTACCAATCAGTCTTATAGGAATATAATATTCTCACTAAAACAAGAATATTTAAATATTCCTATTTAATAGGAATATTTTAAGGCCAGGTGAGATCACTCATTTGATAATTTCCATCACCTGGCCTGATCACCTACATAGCTGAAGCCACAGAATGGTGTCCCAAAGCAACACCTGAATCATTACAAATTATGGTACATCATGCAAGGACACATCCGCCCCAGATCAGAGGGTTTCAGGGAAGGACAATCCACCCCAGATAAGTTATTTCAGTGGCTATCACCCTGTCAGGAAGAAGGGCTGCCTTTCTGATTTGCATTTGTCTGGCCTCACTCTCCACCCTCAACCCTGGCCATCACTCACCAGTCTCTCCAGGAAGCTGCATATCAGGCATGGACAGAGAAGGCTGAGCCCACCAAGGTACAGCCCATCCTCAGTCTACCCCCAGAACAGCAGGAATATTTCAAGCCTAGGCATAGCTGGGGACCCTCCAATATTTTGGTTGAAAACAGCCAAGCTATGCAGCTCTGAGTGGGAACTGGAGCCTGCTGCTCCCTCTCCATGCAAGCTCAGCTTTACAAAACCACAGACAAGTCATCCCATAACCTTGTCCTGAATAAATAAAAATAGCTGAGCTTTTTTAGTCTCTCATGGTAAGGCAGATTTATGGACAAACCACAAACCATAGCTGTCACTTTTTCAAGATCCATTTCCATTGCATTAAAGTTCTTTTTCAAATGTGCCTACCAGACCTGGATGTGGTATTACCTCACCTATACTGTAAATTTTTAGCAGACTTAGACTCCTATCCAGTTGCTCCATCAGATGCATCCCTCTCTTTGCTGTGCCTTTGTGAATGCAGTAGCGACCTAAAAAGCTGAATTGGGGATTTATTGTTATAGTATCATTTTACTCCAAACTTCAACCTTAAACACAAAACACTTTCAGATTTGGCATTTATACAGTGTTCAACATATGCTTTGATCCAAACAAGGGCTTTGACCTGCCTAACCCTTGGTGTATTTCTTTCGCTCCTGTGAATGACTTGAGCACAATCGTACGGTATCGGTTGTCACTTCCCTAATGAGAGGTTATTTTCAATTAATCAAAGAAATATAAACAGAGCCTTGTATCAAGTTTAAATAAGCTCAGAATAGTTCTGCCCTTGAAACAGATGTCTAAAGCTGTGTTTCCTTTCAGATCAGAGCTAGTGCACTGTCAAGAAGAGATCTTGCAGATCTGTTTGCTCAACAAGTTCAAAAAACCAAATATCAGCTCAAAACCCTAACACAGTCCAGTGTGGCCCATTGAAGTCAGTGAATTGGGCAGCCCATGATGCAGATTAGGGTAACCAGGCCAGAATCAGATTTGTGAGGTCTTTACAGATTAGAGAGAACAGCAGAAGGGAATTAGATAGCACCACATTATTTCAAAGTAAGGCTAGCCCTGCATCAAGCCCAGCACACCATAGCTGCTTCCCCATGGTTCTGATCGTGAAGAGGTCAAATAACAAAATGAGAAGAGAAAGAGATTAACTAAACAGGGTCAGGGCTGGTCTTTGGTCCCAGGGCCAGCAGGCACAGCCTCATGTACAGGGGGGCTAAATGCCCTTAACCTCCAAAAAAGAATGGCCCCATGCAGACTTCCTGTTGGGAACAATCTCTTGGTCATGCTACTGGTCAAGCTATGCCAGAGACTTGGCACCTCACCCTGGGATAAACAGGGACCATGATAATATTTAACACCATAAAAGTTTTCCAGTGGCAGGGCCCCAATGCTGTTTAATTAACTTAACCAGTAAACTAAATATAGCTAATTTCAGAATGATAAGTTATCCAAAAGAACCACAAGACTTTTTCTTCATCCTGAAGCCTTGGGTAAATACAGGCTTGCCCTGTGAGTCTCAGATTTTTCCACACAGATTTAACATCCTTATTTCTTGTATTTAAGACAGTGGTTTTTGTCTGTAAGTTCTCCAAGGTAAGGAGCACATCTATTCCTAGAGCTTGGTCCTTACTTGTCATTCAAAAAACCAGTGTTTCAATCCATGGGGTGGGATGTATCTGCACTGTGCTTAGCCAGCTCAAGGGTAGATCTGAGCTAAATATCTGTAGTGACCCTCTCTAATTAATAGAGACTGGTCCTTGTGGAAGATAATTTGTTTTATCCAAACACAGTTTAACACAGGTGAGATGAATCCCCTCTGGAGCTGACCCTCCTGCAGCAGGGATTATTAACCTAGCTAATTATTGCAATCTCTGAACCTAATTTTCTGTGTCTACCAAGGGGGTCAAAAATAAAATATGTGTTTACCTCACAGAGCAAAACATGGATTATTTCATATGTATAAAATAAATATTATAATAGTGTTGTCACGACTTTTGATGGCAGAAACAAGTCATCTTCTGTAGCCTCTAAATGAGGTAAACTCTGATTAGGCCATTAAGTTTTCATGCAGTTACCACTGAAGCCCAAGGTGCTGTGTGGCACTAAAGTACATCTTCTCAGCAGGGATCCACTGTGGATTACAGGGTGTCAAGGGCAGGGGAAAGCCACCATGTATTTTATTAACTGACTGTCCTGAGAGTAATAAATGACTTTTCAAAGGGAATTCATCTGAAAGAGTTTCTTGTACTTGTTTTTGTTGTACATATACATATATATCATTAAATATCTCTGCACTAGGTGACATTTTCTCTTGCTAAAAATACTCACTATAATCAGTCAGCTTTTCTGAAAGTGTGTTCTGATAATCTGAGCTCATTCACAAATAGCACCTGCAGCAACACCCAGCAGAGGTATGGGAACACATTTGAGAGCATTCACACAGCAACTCGTTTCCTTGAAAATGAACATCACATTTCCATTTCTACCTAGGAATGAGAGCAAAGAAGGGAAATAGCTTGTTGCAAATGGATAGGTTTTGCCTGTTTATTTGTGAGGATGTGCAGCATGCAACTATTGAAATTCTAGCATGGAACTTATGCATTTGGCTGCTATATAAAGCGGATTCATAAGGGTTTTCTTTTACTAGTTTGTCTTTGTTTTTCTTGCTTTTATTTCTTTTTTATTTTTTCAGTCCAAATGGCATCATGGTCTCTGGTGGAAACCAGGGGGACCTGTGGCTGAAGGATCTGCACAACCCTGGATAAGGATAGAGGAGGGGAACCAATCATTTTTTATCCTTTTGGCAGATCTATAACTAAAACCACAACATGAACCATGTGCCAAAATACTGGGTTTATTAATTATACTCTCACCTGGGGAAATTATTTCTGTTTGAAAGAGTACCTTAAACTGCTTACAGCAGCAGGATTATGGTGTGGTGAATTCAAACAGAAGGAATAGTCTTATATAACTTTTTTTCCTTCAGTACCTTTTATTTCACTCCAGATTGTCTGAATCTCACAAGAAAAAATATAATGCATCAGAGATGTATTCTTTTCTGGCTTTTGCAGTTTTCATATGTTAACATTAGATTATCTGCCATTTTATAAAAAAAAAAATTGAATAATTTCCATTCCATACATATCTGCTCCTCCCCATGCTATTTTTGGCATTTATGAAGCCATCTACATAAACTTCAGGGGCAAATGACCTGTAAAAACTAATGAAGATCTGTAACATTTATGTAACATAACATCCTATGTATTTTACAAAAGGAGAAAAGCTGGTTTCTTCTTCTCCCCTCTCCCTCAAACAGACAGGAATTGTTCCTCTCAAGTCTGTCTCTCTCCAGAAAAATTTGACCTACAAATGGCTTTCTCATAACTCAGCAGACTAGTTTAGTCCTCATATGGATTTATCATTAACCACATAAGCACATGTTGTCCATTTTGCCCAACCTAATGAATGTGCTATAAATAAAACTCTAAAAGCAGGTTTCACCATTCTTATCCAAGCTGTTGCTGCAAGTCCTTGTAACTCCCAAACCCACTTACATTAGAAACATTAATCACATTATTATAATTCAAAGCATCAGCTCTCTACAGCTGAAACTCCCTAGCACTTGACTTTGGCTAGACCTCTAACCTCAACTTATCACTTTCAGGCGTACTCCACATTTTCTGCTCCAATCTGTCACTGATGTAGGAAAGACGTGGGAAGTTGCTTTCAGACGGTATTTTTAACCTAGGAGTGTCTCATTAAAAAGAGAGCTTAGTATAGAAACTCTGAAACAAAACCTTTCCCACTTCACTAAGCACAGCAACCTGAAAGTACCAGAGGGGTATTTCACCACAACTCATGTCATTTTAAAAACCAAAGCAACATAAAGAAAAAGGAAGTTCTCATGGAAAAGACACTGTTGAGTGTAATTCCTATCTACCCCACAAATATTTTATATGATCATAGGATTATCTGTAGAGCTTTGTCTTTTCCATCTAGAATGAAGGAGGCTGAATCAAACCATCTATTATTCTGACTTGCCTGCTCATTCATTAGGAGTGTATTTGTACAGTTTGTGTTGTTCCTACTTATTTCAGCTGACAGCATGGAGATCATATTCCATCTTGACCAAAGGTTTTAAAAGGCAATAGAAACAAAAGATTAATCTGAGGATATTATTTTTAAGCCTCATGTGCTTTAGTCTGGAAATAGAAAGACAAAGATAAAACTCCCAGAAGGACAGCCACAGCTAATGAGAGCCTGAGAGGAAATGATCGCAGATTCTTAGTTCTTCTGATGGATGTCCTTCTAGCCTTATTAATCAGAAATTCATGATGCCGATAAATCACCAAAGTAGGATAACAAATGAAGGTGAGTTTGGATGTAAAATGATCCACAGTGAAGGATTACAATAAAGGAGGAAAAGGAGGGGGAGCCAAATACAGTTTTATAAACTGCATCCTCAACTTGTAAGGACTTGTAGATAATAAATATCATTCTTTTTCCACATTATCTAGGAGATTAAGAATGTTTCTTGATGTATAACTGCTGGGAAGCCTCTGTAGCACCTTCTCCAGTTACCAGGAGGTTTATATTACATCAATTGCTTTAGTTTTCCATCAATTATGATTTCATTTACAAAGAGGAACTTTAAAGTACCTTTCTTCCTTTAACCTCTTTTTGAGGAAGTAGGCTCCAGAGGCTGGAAAGGAGAATGCATGCAGAACATTGAGGGTTTTGATCTTGCAAGATTTGTCAGATCCTGCTTTGAGATTCCTGCAAGTTTTCTAGTATGACCTTATCCTGCTTGAATGATCCTATGTCACAGAGGTGTCAGCAAGGTCTCCATGCCTCCAATCACTCTAGATACAGAGCTGTTGGTTTCTATATTCAGTAAAACCCACAAAAATCAATCCACATGTGGATTTGTGGTTTTCAAGGAAAGCATTTCCCAGAGTACTTAAGAAATAAATAAATGCATTTGATGAATCAGTTCCACTCCCTGCTTTCTACCAGTGTTTTTTATGCTGTCGAATATAGCCCTGGCCATCTGAAGCAAACCAAAGCAATGCTTATGTCCTGCAAATTCAGAATAAAAGGTTATTAAAACGAGGTAGCTGGCCAATTAAAGTAAAATTTGCCTTAAGCCATGAGAGCCAGAGGTGTAACAGACACCTAAGAAAGAGAGGACAGAAGTGCATTGAATGCTTTTGAGGATGCTCCCAAATTAAATACAAATTTGTATACTGCCCTGTAGCTTTTATCTGGTTTGTGTCACAACACGAAGAGATCTCCAAGCTGATGCCCTACCAAGCTTTGCTAAGCCATGCTGCAGGACAGCACTTGGTAGGGAGATGAACCAACTTGGACCAGATGCAGTGAAATTATGGCAGGGACATCATCTGCTGAACTGATGGACCCTATCCAGAAGCACATCAGCTTGGAGGTTCCATAGGTGTCAGTCTTACCCTGTGTGGAGCCAGCCCAAACATGTCCATACCATACTGTATTCTGTATTCTCTAGGAATATAAACAGGGATGTAGAGAATTTAAACAGGGATGCAATTAGTTTCATGGCACTTCTCAGAGCTTCCCTGGCTGGGATGACAGCTGAGGTGTCTCTGACACCATCTGCCCAAAACTCCCAGTTCCAGGTTGCAGCAGCTCACAGTGAGATGGAAAAACTGGGCAGTCAGAGGGAGAGCTTTTGTAGTGATTAGATGTCCCTGAAGAAAATAAGGCAGTTTTGTCCCTGTAATGCCTGCTTTGCACCCCCTGGAATAGTGAGGACAGCATTTCTGTTATCTCTGTTCTTGCCAACATTTCTGCATGTTGCTGTTTAATGGGAAGTACTGAAAACACACATGAATGGACACTGAATTACAGAATATCCCTTCAGGCTTTTTAAGCCATCATGAGCATGAACAGGAGACAAGTATATGTGAATATAAATTCTAAGCTGAGATGTGTCATTTTACCCCTATAGAAAGTGGAGTGGAGAAGAGAGAAAATTAAGAACAAAAGACATTGAGGAAACAAGAGAGAGGTGGGGAAAACCCTATATATAGGCTTTAGCATCTGAGAAAAACCAAGCAGAATACCTGGTGCCCAGTGGTGCAGTCTGAGGTCTGCTGTGTATGGATGTATAAGCCTGTGGCATGGAAATGAGTCAGAATTGCTGTCCCAGGGAACACACTCCACTGGTGCAGTCTAAATTCCTCTCAGGGGGTTATGTTGGACTTACATCTTGCCACATGATTCTTGCCAGATGTCTGGTCATAGACAATTGATCACCAGCAAATTATTTTAAAATGGACTTCAGCTGAGACACATCACTTCCACCCCGAGAGCACTTAATTCTTAAAATTCAAATAATTGACTGCTTGAAATCAGCAAAGGGCTATCCTCAAATTACAGTTTCATGCTGCAAAGCCTCTGTTCTTGGCAGCTCAAAGAAATCAAGGGGTATCCAGGCCCTCTTTCCACTGCTCTTGAATGAAGTATGGTATGGATTTCTAGACCTGGATTTAGGCCTGGAAGCACATCTGGAAGGTATCTATTCCCTGTGTATGTTAGATTTGTGCTACATTAAAGAAATCATGGCTTCCACAAACATAAATGAGGAAGAAAATTCCTGGCCTGAAACTAAATATTGTTGTATATTATGTCACATTGAAAGTGACTCCTGCAGAGATGATGACACTACAGCCATGAAATGTCAGATGCAGAGCCTTGGACTGCTGCAGCAACACTCCTGTGAAGGCAACTGATTGAAACTCCACCATCCTGAGCTAAGCCATCAACTCTTCCCAGCCCACACAGTGACACCTATCAAACAGGAGTCACCTCATTGCAATGTTCACCTTATCTGCTGGAGAGGAGGAACTGAGCACAAGAAAATGAGGAGTCTTTGGCAACAGAGAACAAGACAAAGAACAAACATAGCCCTTCTCAGCAAGCTCACCTAGTTGGAGTTGGAGATAAAACACTGTTGGCAAAAACCTTCTCCTTCCTGGCATTGCATTTGTTAAGTTGAATGGCTAAAAAAACCTTTAAAATTGGATGTGGAGCTACCTCTGGCCACAGGAACAGCCCTGTCTCCAGCAGCAGCACTGCTGCTAGGGAGCATTACATAAAGCAGTTCATGTCAGGTCACAAGCAGAAGACAGGCAGAGGCAGAAACACTCCAGCAGGCATTATTTTTCCACAGCACAGACAAAAGCAGGCAAATATTTAAGAACAGTAAAATGCCACTGTGTTTGCAGACACCATTTATTAATAACAGGATGGATTTTCAGTCAGTTTGTACCACAGATACCAACATCATCTTTACTGCACTAAGTTGATGAAAGTGACATAAATTTTCAAAGAACAATTATTTAAATCAAGGTGCAAAACTGACTGGGCAACCTGAAAAATTCTCCATGCTCTTGATTCCAAAGATCTGTTCCCAAATCCAAATCCATCCAGTAAATACTTAGCCATGAGTGTGTCCCATGTGCTGTAGAAGAAAACAGGAGATCAAGGATCCTGTTGTTGAAAATTGAAAAGGTAGGGACAGACAGAAGAGTGATTAAATCCTTCCTTCTCTTGCATTGCATTGCTGATGCTTTCTCATTTTTAATAGAGGTTATAGAAAGTGCAGACTGTGACCCAAGGGGCTCAGCAAGGAAAATGTTTACTCCCTACAGGACAAGAACAGGAGTTCCTAAACCAAGATGGATCCTGAGTCCCAAACTGGAAATGATCATAGACCTGGATGTGCAAAGGGAAAATGTACTGTGGTTGCAAAAAGGGTTTCAAAAATAGGAAGCTTTGGGAATTGCTGATCTTAAGGAGTTTAGTTAGATGCCTATAGATGCCTATAATCTTGTCATGTTAAGTTTTAATTGTTTTCAATATCTCAGAGTTGCATTTCTACCCTCAGGAAGGTGATGAATTTGAGAAAGGGGCTTACCATGTAAGCAAGGTGACAGAAATGGAAAAAAAAAAAGAGAGAGAAAAAAACCCCACCAGGACAAATAAAATAAAACACATCTGACCTCCCTGAAGCCTATAAATTTTGCCCCAATTTGTTATCAGTGTGTATCAAAACTGGCCATTGCAAAGAAGCACAGTCATATTCTGTGAGAAATAACACAAATCTCTCCATTTATAATGCAGCTCTTCTTGGGTTTTAGCCATTAATCATTAGCCATCTGCATACCCAGAACTCAGCTTTGCCAACATGTTCCAGATGCTGAGCTAAGATTCCTGAATCAAATATTCCCACTTCAACCTGGAATCCCCAGTGTCTCAGAGAAGGAAGGTTTCTTTCCAACAGCTGAGCTGATAGGGAATGCTGATGCTAAGCTCTCATCCTCTGCTATTTTTGAGTAATGTCTGTCATGTCAGGCTGGACAGATGGATATATCCATGGCACAGGTATGGGCCCAGAGATATTTGAAACAAGAAACTCATCAGGCTGAGAGCATCATGGCACAGTAAATCCCTCCTCCACTGTCTATTCCAGCTTCCTGAAGAACTCCAGAATTCTGTGCCTGTATCTTTGTGGTCTGCACTTAGGACATCTCCAAGACTTAGTCAAGGACCAGAAGAGGACAATGGTTAGCAACTATGATCCTCTGGATCAATGGGAAAAGAAAAAAGGGTCCTATCAAAACGATGGAATGAATTCCTGTAGGAACTGCAGACTACTTCAAATCCCATTCCTTTTCACTAAGGATACATGGTTCCATTCTTTTGCATCTGTTATGTGAAATAAAAGTGCAGCTACTGCTCTTAAAAAAACAATAAAAAACGTTTCTATAAATATATTACCAACCCAAGAAGGGTCAAGAATCTCCATCCTTTGCTGGAAGCAGAGGAGAACATAATGACAAAGAATGAGGAAAAGACAGAGGTATTTGCAAGGAGGTTATAGCAAGCTGGGATGAGTCTCTTCTCCCAGGTAGCAAGTGATAGGACAGGAGGAAATGGCTTCAAGTTGCACCAGTGGAGGTGTAGATTGAATATTAGGAAAATTGTCTTTACTGAAAGGATTGTCAAGCACTGGAAGAGGCTGCCCAGGACAGCAGTGGAGTCTCCATCCCTGGAGATATTTAGAAGATGTGATGTGGCTTTGAGGGACATGGTTTACTGGTGGGCTTGGCAGTGCTGGGTTAATGGTTGGACTTAATGATCTGAAAGGTCTTTTCCAACATTAATGATGCTGTGATTCTAAAAGATGTAAGAGGACACACATTTCATAAAACTGCCTTAAAATCCTAAGAAAATAATATGCTGCACTTCAAACACTCTTCCCCAGAGGAGAGGTTATAAAAACAATAGTTGAAAGATGTATGATCATTTTGACTAATGCACTACCAGAAGATGTTCCCATGCTCATCTGATGGGTGCAAGAAAAGAATGGAAAATAACATAGTTGGGTTCAGACCAGGTCAGGTGATCTTCCCAAAGATTGCTCCTGTCTCTTTTCTCAAGAAGCACATACCCAAGGGATTCTGTATGCAAACAGTTACTCAGAAGGGAGCATGATACAATAATAAAAACCAACACACACATTTAGAATAGTATTAAAAATTAAAATCCCTTAGTGAAATCCAGTAGCTGCTTGTTATGTATGTGTCCAACTCACTGCAACACAATGCCTCCCTGAAACTTGAGGAATATTTTAGGAGGTAAATAAGTGGATGCTCTCCATACACCACACACATTAAAAAGAGATAATTAAGCCTGTCATCCTGGGCTTGTCTGCAGTACATCAATCACAGGCAAAATCCCAGAACATCCGTGACAGGGCTCAACAAATAAATAATTAATATACATTAACAACATGTAATGGAAAAGGAGTCTTATTAATTAATCCAGTCTCATGTTTTGATGAGCCTACAAATGAGCTTGATAAAAGTAATAGTATTGAGGCAATGGGCTTTTGAAGAGCACCAAATTTGAATTCTTGAGTAATATACTTGGCTGGTTTAAAATAAACATAGTACAGTGTAGATTAATGGGAGACCAGCTGATAGCTCTCCAAATTAAATAATAAATGGCAAATGTTCACTCAGCAAGTGAACTTTCAGGCCCCTATAGATGTTATCTTACCAGTTGCTATTTAGTGTTTTTATTGCTGACACAGGAGAAAAGGTTGCACACAAGCCAACAGTGAATTTCAGTAAAGTCCTGAATGTAAGATTAAGCAATGGAGAACTTGCTTCTCAGGCATGAGAAAGGAGGCCAGAAGCAAACTGGAAAAAGCCTAGAAAGTGATAGAATCTAAGCGGTGTAACATAGACATCTTCAGCAGCATAATGCATGTACTAGAGATGTAATACCGAGTAGAAGAAGTGACGAAATTATATAACAACCCAATCTGGCATTGGTGCAACTGCTGCTGGTATTCAGAGCCTATTCTAAAGCCTGCAGGTACTGAAGAACGAAAAATGATTGAGGGAAAAGACACAAGAATGAATAAAGAAATGGGAAACCTCATTATGGAGAAAGACATGAGAAGATTTACCTCTTTAATTTTACAAAGAAAAGGCTGAGAGGTTTCTTAATCACAGACTATAAGTGTTCAAAGAGAGAACTAGAATTAGCTAACGAAGTTCCTTCCACCTTAAAAGATCGTATAGTGGCCAGCAGGTAAAAGTTAAATCTAGACATTCAGAACAGATATAATTCTGGTATCTTTGACAATTTTGTGGGATACTTACAGTCACTGGGAATCTTCAAACCAACTTCTTTTAATTTTCACTCCAGTTCAAAGAGCAATTAATTTAGGGAGGTCTTATGGCCTCTTGGCCTCAGTAATTTATCAGTTAAATGACAGGGCTTCAAATGCTTCTGTGGGAGGTTATTTTACAACCTAATAAATGTCATCTTTGGGAAAAGTTTCATGGGATTCTGCATTTGTCTTTAATACACTACTAATGGAGTAATTGATTCCCTTGTTTTCTCTTCTCATCAAAGCACAATTAAAATAATGATCTTTCAGCAGATAATAACACCTTTTCTAATACTTGTAAAGAATAATCAGAGAATGAATCAAGCAATTAATTCTTAGTCCTTAGTCATCCCTCCCACTCAAGACCCAAACCAATGTTCACTTAAGCACAGGAATATGTGAGGAATGTTTCCTTCAGCCAAGCACTGGAGAAAAAGAGGGAAATTTGGCATTTTTGACTCTAGGATTGGGGTATCCAAACAAGAAGACTATGCAGAGAAAATGGAGATTCTTACAGGGGTTGAAATAAATGTGCTCCTGTGGTTAACACTCACTCCTCTCCATCTTTACTTGCTTTTTGGCTGTGGCTTGTCCCTTTGGTTGCTCATGCTTTAATTTTCTTCATAATCTCAATCCTGCTACTCAGTGTCTAAACACTATGTGTATTTCCTTAAAACCACAAAAAATCATAAAATCATAAGAATTGTTTGGGTTGGAAGAGACTCTAAAGACCCTCTCATTCCAATCACATGCCATGGACAAGGACATCTTTAACTAGGCAAGGTTGCTCCAAGCCCCATCCAGCCTGGCCTTGAACACTTCCAGAGATGGGGCATCCACGGCTTCTCTGGAGAACCTGTTCCAGTGCCTCACCACCCACACAATAAAGAGTTGTTTTTCTAATGTCTTCCCAAAAAAAAAAGGGCACATGAGGGGGCACCTGGAGTTGAACCAGGGACCTCTTGATCTGCAGTCAAATGCTCTACCACTGAGCTATACCCCCTTCCTATTTCCCCTTTGTAAATGAAATCCATTAGGACATTCCCTGCCCCAGGGAGTTCATAATATGAATATGAGCCAGCCTTGCAGAACTGGTCCAGCACGGACAACCTCTCTGCATTTCTTCCTGAGCCTTGTACAAGACACACAGGGGTGTAGGATTTCTGGGGTAGCTCAGCAATGTCTTATGAACAAATAAAAACTTACAGCTAGTGCTGGACAGTACCAGGCAACAAATTGCAAAATTATGGGAAAATTTGCTCTGCGTTCCCTTTAACTCCTTCCCTGCACTTCTTTCCAGATATGGAACAGACTTATCTGTCCAGTTCCTTTGACCAGATGTGCACAGCAAGGCCAGCTGCATTGCCCATCCCTTTTCTCAGCCAGCACCACGCCCTTGTCCCCTCAGCAGAGTAGCTGAACACCCACAATCAGAAGTAACGGTGGCCTGATGACTCCAGGGACTGAATCCCCATCTCAAAGCAATGGTGATAATTCCCAAAGGACAGTCCTGAAGTTCAGCTTTCACTGAGTAATTCCCAGGCCTCTGGAAACAGGCTGGAGAACAGTAAATTTAGTAAGGAAACAGAGATCCTACAGGTCCCTATTGCATCACCAGCCCTCCGTCTGAAATATTTCTTAGTATCAAGATTCTTGCTGGAATCACAATATGTGTTCAAACACCAGTACAGTGAAACAGCATGTCCATGGGGTCAGCCAGGAGGATATGGTTTGGAGAATCCAACGCAAGAAAAGTCAGACAAACACTAAATAAATAAATGGGAGAGGCTGAAGCCTAATAGAAACTAAGAGAATTTGTTTGCTCTAAATGGCGGACCACATGGACTGAGATTTCTGTAGAAAGCACCTACAGACAGGTACATTCACTGGGAATTTGGGTAAGGTCCCCAGACTGAACTTTTTGGCACCATTTGCTGTGATTTTGATTCATCCAAAGTTTGCCACACATCAAAAATTATTAGTATGAGGGCTTTGGAAAGGATGATCTCTCCCAAGATGAGCACCATCCCACAATGAGCTACCATAGCCAACCCTCCTTCCAAACCATAAATAGGGCTCTTAAACAAAAGCAGTCTAACATTGTTCCCTTCCCTGAGGTATCTTCCACCAAGTCTTGGCATTTATTCATTGCTATGTGTTTCTGGTGCCTCCAGCCTGTTTTCAGTCTGCTTTATAATCCTCATCTCCAGTCAATTTAAATTAAATTTTCATCTCAGTCTTCATGAAACAATACATTAATTGCCTCAGTACATGAATAGACATCTTATTTACACAGATTAAATGACCATATTCTTTTCATCTACTTGGCCTGCAGTTGGATCAAGCCAAGTGATTAAGTTTTGTCTGGATTTCCTTCCTACAAATCAATGTGTGTGTCATCCATGTTCCTTTTCAACGGTGAAATCAACATGTGTAGAGGGGCAGCATACTTCCTACATGCTACTAAAGGAATCAAACTAATAACTAAAGTGTGCTCTGAGTCACACAGAAAATTCAATAAAATCTTCTTCACCAGGGATGAGGTTTGCTTTAACTGCTTACAGATTTACTTTGTTTAGTCTTTTCTCAAGTATTCCATGACAACAAAATTCACCCCCCCTTTTTTCCATCATTTACATTCCATTTTGGTAACTCTCTTGAGGGTTCACTAATATACATGTGGCTCCATGTGAATGCATAGCACAGCAAATTCTTCTTCCTTCCTTATTCCTTCACTAGACATGGAAGCCAAATTTATTGGATAGTTACTAACTCTTTTAATGACTGCTGCTCATTTGTAAAGATCAATACAACATATTCTCCTCTGTCTTCTGGCTCTCATTTGATTCTTCTGGTTTTCAGAGACAACTTTGTGAGCCAGCTCCTTGACTAATTGCATGACAAACACAGCAGGCAGATTTGGTTTCCCAAGTTTCATTTCTAAGATTTTCCTGTTTCCCATATCCCTAAAAATTCACCCCTTTCCTGATGTATTCAGTTAATGTTAGTGTCAGGAGATAGCACAGAGATTCAGTAAATCCAGCAGTACTGACTTCAAGTTCTTATTCTGTGGGGCCTCCTAATGCTGTTAGACAGTTTGAGGTCTAAAATGGGATGAAAGGAGACAAGGCGAGGTAAATATGTCACTTCCACTCACAGCACTCTATGGATGTTCCCCAACTTGGTGAAAGTCAGCTAACCCACAAGAAGTGCAGTAAGGTATACAGGCATGTGGAAAAGTTTCTGTCTGTAGTGCCTACAGACACCCTTTGCACAGATCAGAACTCCTTTTCCACCATGGACATGGGGTCACCCCAGTACAAGAACAAGATTCTGTATCAGCTTCATGTCTGAACTCTTTATTTCTTTGTGTCATTCCACTAAACAGAAATACAAATTTCCATCACCAGTCATGAAATAGCTGTTTCAACAGAGTTCTGGAAGTTTGAAGACATACACACCCCAAAAAACAACCAAACATCTGAGCAGCAAAATTATGTAAATTGGAGAAAGTGAAGTGTCCTCTACATGGGCCCTGCCCTTTCAAAGCACAAACATTTCCAAAAGCTAATGGAGAGAGAAGTTTATTCTAGCTGCTGTATGACTCAGACTGGCATAAGGAACAGGCCAGGACAGTTCTGGGACAGCAAAGTGGGGAGAAAATAAAAAGGCCAAGTACTGCCTTGGTTCAGAAGATGTGAAACTTTCAAGTAACTGAACACCAGACTATTGAACATCCCCGTCTCCCACCAGTTCCAGCATTCTGCTGCACACACAGGCCAGTGAAGCACAACCAGCAGCCTACATCAAAGTCAGGACTGTGTCTATAGTGCTTCCATCTGAAGTGTCTAATACTTCCACCTCATCACTTACACAGGTTCTGAAAAGAGATGTGAACAAAGGTGAACACAGTGAAGATCTTCAAAATGGCCAGTTCTTTAGGGAGCTTCAGGCCTGGGCTGTGGGTCCTAAGGAAGGATGTCAGGGAGACACAGTTGTGGAGTACAGCAATGATTGTTTGATGAGATGAGAAAAGCAAGGCAAAAAAGATCAAAATGGACTAAATAAGTCTCTTGGTATCAGCATCTGTGACTCGCTTGCTATCAGCATTGTGACATTGCATTACTTTCTCCTGTTGTCTTGCCTAAGACCTATTGAAATGAGAGCAGCACATCTCAGACAATTTGTTGAAATCACTTCAAGTCTCTGAGTGATGTTAATGGTTAGTGACCGAGGGTGGAGTGCAGGGAGGTGAATGGCAGATAAGTGGCAGATAACAGCATCCACCTTCATGGAGAACTTTTATCTGAGCACTTCCACGGATTGTGAATATATCTCATCACATCCTACTCTTTATCTTACTTACCTTCATCACTCTTCTGCAAAGTACCCTCATATTTTATTTTTAAATGCAGAGATGAAGAAATGAGGGAGTAATTGACCTATCTAAGGTCACCCAGGCCTGTCCAGGCTTCCCAGACTGGTTCAGACAGAGACCTCACTTGCACTTTTGGAACTGCAGACAAATCTTATGGGTGTTTGGTCCTTAAGGATGTGCTCGGAGCTCTGTTGCTCCCTCCCCTCACAACACCAGCACTGCAAAACCTGTCATGAGCTGGCAGAACAGTTAAGGGCATAAGTACCAGTGTCAGACCTTGTGAAGGTGCTCCAGGTTTGTTGCATGGGCTCTAGGAGCTGCCAAATTTAAAGAGACTCAAGAAGATTTTTGCAGAAGTATTCACAGAGACAGCCTGTCTCCACATGTCTATCAATAATGCTCAAGTGTCAACACTTCCAGACTTGGATCTGAAGATGCCCTCACCTGCTATCGGTTTGCTAATGGCCATTATCTGGTTCATAAATGGGGAAAGTCAGGCACAAAACAATAAAACAATTCTTCTGCAGTAACTCAGATCAGAGCTGGAATATTAAAAAAAAAAAAAAAAGAAAAAAGAAAAAAGAAAAATTGAAATCCTGGCTCAAATATCCTGTATTATCTACAGAGTGATTGAACTGCTCCTCTCAGAGTTTTCTCTTTCATTCCTTTTCCATAACTCCTACTTCTCTCCCATTGCCAACCACATCTCTCATTGCCAGTTTCCTTCCTGGAGTCTTTTCCACCATTCTTACCCTAGCAATGATCCCTTCCTCCCAGTTCTGCTTCTTTGCTGCAGGTCTTTCCAAACACCATTGCATCAGGCCATCTCCCTGGGACCAGAGTCACCTCTGTGGAGGGGAACATGCAGCTGTTGGTGGCTGGAAAGCAGCCATAGGGCCCCCACTCCCCCCAGCTATGCTGCAGGAGGATGCTGAGTGACAGTGTCAGCAAAGAGCAGTAAAAGGCCTTGGCTTCCTGTTCAATACCTGAAAGCAGCCCCTACTCACTGGAAAATGGATCTGAAGGGGGAAGGTTGCTCCCCCTGGCCTCAACCAAATGATATTCCATCCAGCGTGAAGGAGATGTTGACAGAAGGGTCTGTGTCATCACAGATGAGATATTTTGGCTGGTAGAGATGTGTCTCCACCAGTCAGCTCCACTCCAGCAAGAGGCAGGACACTATCAGAGGCTCCTGCTTGCCCACAGCCAGAGGTGAATGCACAGTGTTCCAGTCTGCTCATAAAAAGGGCTGTCAGGGAGGGCAGAGGGAGGGCACAGGCAAGACAGCCAGCTCCTCTGTGTTATGTGTAAGGAGTCAAGGTTAGACGTGGCTTTAATTAGGGCATTGCTGCTTTGATTTGAGAACACAGGATTTTGAAAGCATACAGGTTTCATGTTAAGTTCTTTTTGAACTCAGGAGAAAGGGCTGGACTTGCTATTTGTGAGCATCTCACTGATCTACTCCTTGGGTCTGTCAATCCATGGTGTCCTCCTCCAGTGCATCTCTCCCAGGATATACTTCATCAGTTCAACCCAACTACACACAATTTGCTCTCAGAACACACAATGGCCAAATAAAGGGACTAGTATGGCATGCAGCCACAGCAAAGGGGTTTGAGCAGAGTACAGGTACTCTCCAGGCCTGCCTTCCCAAGAAGTGTGTCTCCAAGTGATGAAATGCAATGCTATCAAATATCATGACAGAAAGCGCAAATATATAAAACATGAGGGTGCCTCTTAAAAATAAATGTTGCTCCATGATCTTTTTCCCAGGAGAAGGAAGTTTCCAGAGTGCTGGCTCTCTGTGTGTGGTATCACATATTGCATGGCCTGTTCCCTATAAGCTCTCAACATATGCTACGAATCTGCCTCTGCACTACAAGTATTCTAAATCAGATGCTTATGCCTTCTTCTGATCTTTTGCAGTCACACGTACATACACTGGATTTTGCCACAGGCTATCCATCATTCCTCCCTTCCCAGCATCTGAAACGCATGACTCGCAATTTGGTTTTATGTGTGTTTTACTGCAGTTTCCATATAATCACACAGGAAACCTTAATTCTCACCTTATGAGCCCAAGTCTGCAGTTCTAATCCTTGTCTCTCACAAGTGTCATGACTGAATGTCTGATTTCCGACTGTCTGTATTTCCCACAAATGAAGGAAAAATCAAATTCAATTGCAATCAGAGCCTTGCTTCTCACAATCAGTTGTTTACCCACATCATTTTTCACCTTCAATCCCAAAGTAATGTCTAAAGCCCTTGGGCATTGCCACGCTCTGCCTCTGAATTTGCTCAGTTCAGTTGTGGGCTAAGCACAGTGGTGCTACATGAGGTAGACATTTTCCATCACCACAGGACAGACAGCTCTGCTAAGGCATCCATCACCTGCTAATGACCCAAATTTCCTGCAGGCATCAAGGGGAAGCTGCCTCATCCACTGCAGACCTGTCATGTTTCAAGACTGTCTTGGCCGCCCCTCATTCCTCCCTCTCCTTCCTTTCTACTCATTCACCAGGAATTCACCATGCCCATCCCAGACTGGAAGTGGCAGGCACAGCTGGTTGGCATCATCCACCTTTCAGCTGCCTCTTTTAAAGGCCATAAAAAGGAAAAGGGGCTGTAGGTCACCCCAGCCCTCAGCTTACCCCAACCCCTTACCAGCTGTACAAACCCTCCTGCCTCAAGGGCTGACATAATTTGGCACAGCACTCACCAGAGCAGTGCTGTCTGTACAAATGCATGTCCAATACCTCACCAAGGGATCCTGATCCCAGAAGGGCTCACCCACCACCCTCTGACATCATGCTGTATGTGCCTCATCCCGTGGAATGACACACTTCTGTTTATGATCAGGGAATGTCACTCTTCCAGGAGGGCATTACCCAGGCAGAGGGAGAATTCTAGAACAAATATGTCCATGTTGGTTGGGCGAAAGAAGATGGAGGACTTTTTAGCTCTCTGGAAAGGGGCTAAGTGGGAAGGATTGACAGAGAAGTGGTCTGGTAAGATACCTGCCCTGTGCATGAAGCAGATGGCACAGACACATCAGAGAAGACCTATAAACAACCAGTTAAGCTTCAGTCACAAGCCCTTTCATCTGCTTCAAATATAGGCTCTACCACCTTCCAGCTGGGGCTGGAAAACATCAGGTCTGCTCTGCCTGTGGGGCTTTGTGAGTTTGTATGTTCTGAACTCCTGCCAGGAGTAACTTTGGTGCTTGAGGGATCAATGTTGGGCTCCGTGCAATGCATCCATAATGCAGTGACTTATGCATGGAGGAGGGAAGCTGGGGAAATTCCCTCCCACTATAAACTATTTCTTGGCTCTTTGCATTAGTTGTCAGCCCTTGGGAGTATATTTTCCTCTGTTCCCATTTTTCTGTGGTCTGCATTATCATTTGCTAAATATTAGCGTGTGCTATTTATCATGAGGTCCACAACCCCTGTCCACTCCAGGGAGTTTGCAACTAAGTCACAGCAATAAATTTTCTGATATTCTATGGGCTTTACAGTGCTAAGAGGCACACAGCTGAAATCATTATCTCAGAGCCTTCGTCCTCTAATCTCACAGTGAAACACTCATCACCAAAGGCAGGGAGGATGAACACGAACACAGGTTGTTTATACTCACGGCAGATTCAGAGTCAGGCTCCAAGTCTGGTTACTAATAATGATGATTACTGCAGCTCCTCTGGTTTTATGACATGTTTGAAAGGCTCAGGGAAACCACACTATGTAGAACTCTCTTTCAACAGCATGTTAGGTTCACAGGATCTGCTGGGCTAGCAAAGGAAAGGGTGTGTTTGTGGACTGGGAATCTGTTATAATAATATCATGGTGACCAAAATGAGCACCATGGTCTACAAGTCTACAATTACTGCTATGTTTATTGCAGAACAGAGTCACCCGAGACCTGACTCAAAACCTGTTGACTCCACTGGAAGTATTTTGCAGCAGGTCCTAGGAGCCACTTGGACAAGACATCATCTCTTACTGAGTTTTTCTGCCCACTGTGTTTAGGGAGTTTGGACTTTCTCCCTGCAAAAGCTGTTATCTAAGAAGGGATTCAAACTTTGACTAGAAAGGTTACTTCAATATCTCCATATTTCTGATCCCAAAGCCCCTTTCAGAGTCATTTTTGGTTAATGACTAGAAATGTTCCAGCTTCTCTTGGTTAATGACTAGAAATGTTCCAGCTTCTCTTGGCAATAGGATCTGATCCTAAGAACCATCAAAGAAAATCAGAGTTCAGACTGAACTGGTAATATTTAATAAAGATTTGGAGTGGTAATTAAAGAAATAAATTAAATGCTACTAGAAGGTACATGTCCAAAAGAAACACTGGTCTGAGAAGTCTGTATTTTTCAAAGTTATCAAATTAGCCCAGTTTGGTTTCCACTGCCAGTCTAAATAATGATGGATGTTGTCTAATCTCCCTTCCAAGTAGGCTGAGAAATCATGGACAAGGTCATTAGTGTGAAAGAAGAGGCATTCTCCTTCTCTGAATGTCCCAGACAGAGGCGCATGGAACAGCTGCTCCTTTCTCAGAGAGGGAGAACAGCAAAAGGAGAAGAGGAAACTTGAGCAGCCAAGTGGCCATGTCCTGTGGACAGAAGGAACAACTGGCATTAGCTGGTTTTGCTTTGCCAACCTCATGGCAACAAAAATCAGAGAAAGAACTGGACAAAAATATTTGAGAACAGCCCAAGAACAAAAAATGGGGCAGCATCCTCTGCAGTGGCAGGGCACAGCCCTCACCTCTGTTCCTCTCTTGCTCTCTCACTATGATGGGAGCCAAGTTCGGGGTTCACTGGCCATTCCCTGGCCAATGCCAGACTCACTCTCGAGCTCACATGGCCCAGACAGCCTCAATATTTCCCCCATATTTTTTTGCAGCCCCATGCCCTTTCTGACAGTAAAGCTGTGTTGATCTGTAGCAGGGATGTTTTTTAGCATGCCAGGCTCATGAATGCCATAGCCTGTTATCCCAGAAAGACTAAAGAATAAACAAAGAGGGACAGAAAGAAAAAAGATGAATAAAACTCCTTGATCTGAACTTCAAATCCAGGATATAGATATATACATTAATAAACTAAAGGGCTCAAGCGCTGGCTTGGAATTGTACACATTTTGTAACTTATAAAATTTCCATAGGAATTTTGGTCAGTTCTCTGCCCTGGAATGGTACAGGGGACAGCACAACCAGGGAGTTTTCACTGCAGCTAGTTTGGGTATAGAGATTTCTTCTGTTCAGATGTGAGCCATGCCTTGCCACTTGCCCTTAAGGCCAGGGAACATTTTAATTGTACAAGTGTAGCCCATGGGGACTCTCTCCAAAACACAGTTTAATCTCCAGTCTGGCTGCCCAGTATCAGGGATGCCTGGCAGGTCATAGCTGCCTCCTTGAAGTATTCAGACTCATTCCCTGCCTCCTCTGCTGCTTGGGAGACACCAAGCACACAGGAGATGCTGGGAGCTGCAAGATGGGGGACTCACCCTGGCACAGGGATTTCCTACCAGTAGGCACCAAACCAACACCAGTAATTCCCAGGACACCTCTATGGGGCAGAGACAGTGGAGTGGCCAAGCATGGCATGCTGCAAGACTGGCTGATGGTGCTGATGGGTTTAGACCCAGCTGGAGAAGGCTCTAATCAGGCTGTGTTGGCTTTTGCCAAGATCAGGACTGGGTAGTTCCTGGTACAGCCTCACAAACCACTGGACCTAGTTGGAAGCTGCATGCACCAAATGCTCTGCTTAGAATGGCGTTTCCCTGTGTTTCTGGAGGTGTTCACCTCACTGCAGGGGCCTGGTCCCTTCTCCAGGTGACACAGGTTGTCCAAGCAAGCAGTTCCTTGCAGGTCTGGTTGCAGCGTGTCCTTCCAACCAGGCAGAACCTCTCCTGCAGAGCTGGGCACACAGGATGGCTGGGCAGCCAGGAAGCAGGAGGGTTTGGAAGTGCTCATGGACCTGCTGGTGTCAGTCCAGCTGCTTCCATGAGGACAAACACCACACAGAGCTGGTGAAACTGGATCTGCAGGAGCATTCTGCCTGATACAGTGCATAAACACACCAGGAGCTTTGACTATGGGATAAACTGCTATTCTTGTGCTGGTTCAAGGCATTTCTGGTTGAGAATTCTCATGTTTTCAATGTTACAAACTCTAGCCCTAACAGCAAACTCCTGCTTCTGAGTTGGGTAAGCTTCCACCGAAACAAAAGATTGGGAAAGGGGGTTTTTTCATGAACTGGGAAAAGGAAATGCATTTCAGAAGGACATGGATTCCTTTGATGTCCCAAAACAGAAAAGAGAATCTTTGCTTTTCTATGCCGTAAGAAGGACATCATTGCCATGTCCATTTTTGGGATTCACTGTTTTCAAAGATGGGTCAAAACAAGAAATAAATAGCAACAGGCCTCTCTCCTGCATTCTTGTGTCCTTCACAGGAACAGCTGCCAGAGCAAGGAAACTATATTAAGACCACTGCATCCTTCAAAGATAAACTCTTCCCAAGGTTTCATCTTCACACAGTGACAAGAAGCTGGGAAGTGAAAATGTAACTGTCCACATGGGCATTCCGTGTGTGAGAACCCATTATTGTCAGCACTGATCCAAGAATAATCCAGCTGGTCCAATACCCATGATCCAGTTAAATATGACTGTTGAGTGATTTTGAACAGCCCTAGGCTGAAACATCAAAGACAGATTGTGCAAATATTAGGCAGGATCTATAAATAAACAAAATTGTCTAAAATATCACTTTATGCGTATATATGGGCTACTGAGCTCCATGTATCTAGTCAGTACAAAAACAAATTTCCTTGGCTACAGCCAGAGATGTGAAACCTCTAGACAGTTACATTCAGAATCAGAATGAAAACCTGAATCCCATCCTGCAAAATAGGGTTCAAACCCACTGAAGACTAAGAAATCTTTAGAAGAAATGTTATTTAGACAAAGCAGATATTATTTAACTATGCACTAATTTTCTACTTGTCTGGTAATAAGATGTAAAACTGTCAAAGACTAATATGTTTTAAAAAAGAGATTATTTGATGCAATTTAGTAAAATTGTAATCAACAATATGCTTGAAGATAATTTAGACATCATGAGGTTTGAAGACAGGAAAGTAATGAGAAACAATTATTGAAAATAGATAATTTTGTAGAAAACATGTTCAAGATAAGAACTATCTGGCATAACTTCAGATGTCAACAATGCATGTATTTACATCTGGTCCAGTCACCATGGGTTCCTTTAAAAATGAGAGAGGGGTCCCTGAGATACCTACTTGAAAATGAGATGAACTGCAACCTAGAAATGCCTTTTTCTTTTCATATACTGACTACAAAGGGAGGCCAAGGTATCTAGTCCATATGTAGCTGATTATACCATAGACAGCTACATCTGGTCAGCATTACAGCGTGTTTAATAACACACCTATTTGCAAATGTATTCCTATTCAGATCAATATGTCTGTGCACTCAGCACTCCAGCCTTCTACTTGGACTCCAGGTTGCTAGCCCAAACCTTAGTCTTGAACTTCAAAGTGGGTTGGACCCAGCTACACTGAGACCTACAACTTGCTAAGTAAGGTCCCTCAGGAAGACACAACTCTCCAAGCCAGGATGAGACCCCTGAGACACAGAGACAGAAATCCCTTCAGGAAGCCTGCAGAGGAGCACTTACAGAGAAACAGAGGGATCATTAAAAGTCCCTCTACACAGGAAAATATTCTTGCCATAACCAAAATGTCAATGCTAATGGTTAAATATATTTTCTTGAATAAAATCTGCCTAAGACTTCAGGAAAAACATGTATGAAGAGCAGTCAGGAAGTAAAGCAGTTTGTATGATCCTAGGTTCAAGAGCCCCACACATGTAAAGAGCTGGCGAACCTTTGCACAGCCTGGGACAGGTAAAAAATTTTTTGCACCAGTCTGGCCTGAGAGTCCAAAAGCCTGGCTCAGCCATGAGTGTGTCAGCATCCTGGGTGTGGGGTGCAGTTTCTTGGCCAGCTGCAAAAAGAAGGTAACTCAGTCAGCCAGCCAGATCCATAAAGCAGCAGCTCACACTGTTATTAGAGGCCTGCCTCCCCATCTGGAAATTAAATGCAAACATATGCATAGGCCTAAGTGTTGCTCAAGAGAAAATCACTACCCTGACAACGCTGAACAGGACAGGAAGAAAAACAGAAAGTACAAACCAGTATCTATGCCTTCCCCATTTAATTTTCTGTACTGTCAGAGGAACCCTCATATCTAATTCAGCACAACTTAAAGGACAAAGAATTATGAGGTGAGGAAGGAAAGTAAATCCATTTGCTTGTTAGTACTGTAACAAGCTAAAAAATATCTGACAGAAAATTTACATTACATGTGCTCCAACTCCAGTTTTCTGGGTGGTTCAATCCTCCCAAAAGACGGCCACAACATTGCACCAACATCCTATACTTCATTCTTCATTGATACTCAAAGCATCTGCAGAAGGTTTTGATCATCTCTAATAGCACAGAGGAGAAAATTTGCCTTTCCTCCTTATGGGAATCAGGTACAGCTATCACACAGCAGAAGTCAGACCCTTTGATCAATATGTAGCATGTTAAAAAATGTGTGTTAGTATGTAATCCTGAGTTTTATCCCTAGTGATTTTTTTCACTGGAGAAAAAGTAGAGAGGAAGAGAATTTATTAGTTTTTTTCATAGTAATAAAAATTATAACAATAAGAAACAATAACAAAAAAGTGAGATAAATGTGAGACTGTCATTGAATTCATGACTGAGTGAATGATCATGGCAGCAATGGACATGTGAGGCAGGAGCTTAACACCCAATCATTCTGAAGCTTCATGTCAATAAAGTTCACCAGCAACTGTAGGCACTGAAAGCAGAGACTCCTCACATCTGTGTGATCATGTCTGCACTCGATGCATAAACCAAAACACCAGGGAGGTGGGGAGGCTGCTGCTCTCTCTGCCAGATGCTGAGCAAACAGCCCCAGGGTGTAACCACACCAGGCAGGAGGAAGCACAGCCCAAGGAGCTGATGATTGATCAGGGTTAAGCAGAAACCTCTTGCCCTTAGGCCAGCACCCCTCCACTGGGCCATGCTGACTACCATGCCTGGGGAAGACATGTAGTAGGGGGTTGCCCTTTTGTAAGCTGTTATTTTCTTTCTAATTTTTCATGGACCCTTTTAAAAAAGGCATTTCTCGTCCATTCCAAGAAGTGGGTTTTTGGTTTTTTTTTCTTCTAAAGAAAATACTTTGAGAATTTCATCAAAGTTTGAAGCAAATACATATTATCCAGGGACTAAATAGTGCAATTCTTATTTACAGATTGGTATTTGGTACACACTCCCTGGGTCCCTGCAAGCTATGAGCTTATCCAGGCTGGGGCAACTTTTGACCCAAAGCAGGTTTGTTGAACTCCAAATGAAGCTGCATACCAGTTTTCTGCCTCTCCCTGAGGCTTTGGCTTGAACCAAAATGGAGTGACACCCATTAACAAAGAGACCTCCAAGACTCTGCCCTCCCACCCTTGCTCCTTCCCCTCCAGGCACAGACACCAAGGTCCATCTGCTGGGATTAACCAGCTTCAGAGTCTTTGCAGGCAGCTGTGAGATGGCTTTCAAAGATAAGAGATGGCCCAGGGTGGGCTCAAGGGTAAGGAATTTAGTAAAATATCTTTGGAAGGGATCTAGTAGGATTTTCTTCCTTGTTTATATTATGCAGTATCAGTCACCCTTAAGACCGCAGGCCTGGGTGTCAGTAAAGCTGGAAACACAACCAGCCAGCAAAGGATCCTGATACTGCTCCTCATGATCCTGTCCTCCCCATGCAGAAATGCTTCCCTCCTCTCACATTCAGAAACTCTTACATTTTTTGGCTCAGTTCACCTAAACAAGGAATAATAAGTGAAATACTGAGCAGCAGGATACTTGGGACTGAAACTGCAGAGAGAGAGTCAGCTTCTTTTCTTTTTTCTTCTTTTCTTCTTCTTACCCACCACTCTTCCTGGGTAATGGTGCTGCCGCTGCCCAATGCTGAAACAACAGTCATGGCTAATATATGGCAAAGAGATTGTAAGTCTCTGCTGGTCCCCAGGGAGAAAATAATCATAAGCCTGCTCAGTGTTTGTTAAAAGATACAGGTAATTGTGGAAAAGAGCAACAACAAGACAATTGAGAGGCTGGGCAGGCTGATTTATGAGAGAAGATTAAAGGAGCTGAACATGAATGGCTTAGCTAAACAGTGACTAAAACAGGACATGAAAAGTAGCCCCTGTCAACAGTATTTGAAGTGTCTGTCTGAAGGGGCATTAACTGTTTGGGTGTGGATATTTTGAATAAATGGAGGTCTTGAAAAGGAGGTCAGAAATGCAAGTGCCAGATTAATGTTAAGGAAAGTTTCCCAAAGAACAAAACTTCCATGGCAATCTCCTCCCCATTCTAAGGTGGGATGCCCCGCAAAAAGTCATCTGTGCTTGCCATATCCTACTGCTTTCTTTTTTTTTAAGTAATCAAAGATTGGGCAGCAAACACTGCATGGTGAGAATTCCACCTGGAGAACAAAGCATGTATCTACTCATCTAACAATGAATATACTTTGAATATATATATTGCACAGAATATACATTGGTAAGAGAGTTGACAGTTCTTTGGTTCAGCTGCCATGACACAAACCCCTGTGTAAATGCTCTCCACACCCAAAATGAGACTACCACTTTCTCCCAAAGTTTGGCTGGCCCTGCCTTTGTAACATCACCCGCAGCAGGAAATGCTTCTGAGGGACTGAGTGCATTGCACAACAATCCTTGCTGATTCTTGTAGCCGTGGTAACATTCATTAGTGCACTTCCCAGCAATTAAATTACACATTTGATCATAGAATCATAGAATCATTTAGCTTGGAAAAGGCTGTAAGATTGAGTTCAACCATTAACCCAGATAAGTTCACCAGTAAACCACATCCCTCAAATGTACCCATGCCCATGTAGCTCTCATCAATGGGCTATAGATACCCCTGAGTGCCTATTATATTGATTTTCTATTACAGCAACAGCTCACAAACCTCAATTGTACCAAGACACCACTACAGAGATCATATATATTTGCATCTTTGGTAACTTTCAAAAAGCTGCTGTTTTTTATTCTTCTCACTGTCCTGGTCTTCCAAGTCTCTTTTCATGGTCAGGAACAAATTTTCCAAATTTTCATTTTCCAAATCCCAGAAGATTTCCTATTTGTTTCACATGAAAGTGGAGAGAGGTCAGTAGAAACCAGCAAGGCAGTGGTAGGTGCACAGCAGGAAAATGTGCATGTGCTGGCAGTAGGGCACCAGCCATGAATCCTTCTATAAAGGGTAGAAGGAAATGTAATTTTCTTGATACATTTTAAAAAAGGGAAGGCAAATATACGTAAATGCAAATATATCTTAATTGGTCATGGTGTCAAATGCTCCCTTTAAATTTAATCTAATGTGTGTTTCACTGAGCTGTCAGCAATCTCCATTAGCCTCCAGGCACTAATGAGTGAGCATCAAGGTGTCAGTCCTTCTGGCATTAACCTCAATTAGGAGGAGTTAGGGTGATCGCTGACTCGAGGGTCAGCCATTCATTGCTGACACATTCCTCTGGCTGCAGCTTGCAGTCTCCTGCTTGAAAAGGGCTGGCAGACTGGCTGCCAACCTCCTCACCAGTAAAAAAGTCTCATACTTGCCAACATTGCTGTTAATTACTATATTTGAAATCTGCACAGGTCTTACCAGGCATGGAGACACAAGAGTAACCCTATTTATGAGGTTATTCAATGTGGTTCCCAGGTAAAAAAAAAACCAACCTGTGGTATTAAAATTCTAAATATCTACCACTTATTCATGGTCAGAATTTTAAAGCATCATTAAAGTCATCGATATGACAAAGAATTGAAAGTCTATACAGCAGGGTTAAGTTTACAGGGGGAAAAAATCACCACAGAGAGAAACCATATAACTTTAATTCTGCTCTACTTCTCTCTCTCCAGAGTTCCTGAAAGATTTCTTTTATCACATTCAGATGTCATCTTGCACAGTCATTCTCGGGTAGATCTGCTTTTCTGGGGTGAAATCATGGGTGGATCATGAGTCAATTTGAGACTGCACCCCTCCTATTCAAGCATGGAGATCTCAAGACAGCCAGGCAGAACCCTCCAGATCCACCCCAGGCCTGAAATCCACTCTCTAGATGGCAGATTGCTGTTCAGCCTCAAGGATTTGGGCATATTTATGCCAGAGGAAATCATTCCATGAGAAAATCTATTTAGTAACCTCAAAGTTGTGTCAGCCACCATAAAACCTTGGTTACATTACAGTTTAAGATTACAGTTATTACAGCGTAAACTACAGGTCCATTATAAAACACTTCTTAAATTTCTAAATTTATAAAATATATGAATAATACCAGAATGAAAAACTAAAGTCCCACCCGCCTCCTTCTTATCACCACTTCACTACAACAGACTGACCATTCTTCCCTGCTGTCTTCCCCTGTGACTTTTAGGCCACAGGCCTTACCAAATGAAACAAAACAAATTAAAACATATGAAGCACAGAGATAAAAGGATTAAAGGTCTCAGGTACACACACTTCATGAACAATGGAGCTCAGGGGTTGCAGAGTGATTTAGCTAACTCTTTATGGGACTCTTTCCATAGCAGAAGCTCTCCCAGAGTTGAAGGACCACAGCAGGCTTGAAAACCTTCCCTAATTGTAAGGTAGCACTTGTCTTACAGCTCATTCTGCTTAAGATCATCATAAAAAGTGTCCTTTGAACGCCCTCTCTGCTTCTTCCAGACCCATCTTCTTTCCACCCCATCCCCAAGGCAATGATCTTTATCTCCAAGCCTCCATTTCTTCTCTGCAGGAATCAAAGGGGTTTCCAGCCTATCCCTTGAGATGACAGCATTACCTGTTCCTCCTCCACGTGAGATGCAGAGCTCTGCTTCCTCAGAATATTCATTTACCCTAATCTGCATCAGACACAGGCTCATTCTGCCCTGGTAATGAAGAGCTGCTGTGTCTGGGCCAGCCAGGCCAGGCGTGTTCGGACTCTCCTGGGTCGATTCATATCAAGCTACAGTGAGCTGTGCAATAAGGAAAGACAAACAGGAGCAGCACAATGACAGTTTTCAATTACCTGATTTACCAACCTTCATCTTAAAACTAATGAGGCTGTTTGTGTCAAGTTTCACATCCCAGTTCAATCACTACTGTTAAACATAAACAGCTCTTTGTCCCTGTAGTGGCCTGTTATGAGCAGGTACCTCCAAGCTCTTTAGTAAAACATGTGCCCCACTCACTTCAGCACTGGCAAGCAAAAGAGATGACATCTTGCCTTTACCCTCAGGTAATCCATGAACTCCAACAGATCCATGCCATGAATCCAAATTACGAGTCTTGCTGACTGAGGGGTTTCCTCTTTGCTTTTCGCTGAGATGCAGGAAACTGCATCTACAAAAATTGTTAAGTCATCACCAAAGGTGATAAAATCACAGCCTCAGAAGTCAAAAAACATCAGCCTTGAGCTATCTGGTCACCTATCATAGTGCAGTTTTTAGTTACACTGCCACAGCTTTTTTAACAGGGTCTGTTGAAGTATGAGTAATTATGAACATGAGGTCTTAGTTTCTGAAAGGAAAACAAGTGCTTTGCTTTTTCTTCACCTAGATGGAAACATGCAGAAGGAGGAGGGTCAACAAATCCATTTGTTTGCAGAACCTAGTAACAAATGTTACATCACCAGGGAACATCTACTCTGCCCCTTTTCCATACCACCAGATGCACTCCTTGACAGTTTAGAACAAGTCTGACCTCAAGAACAAAAGTCCAAAAGAACAATCAGCCAGTCAAAGAAGTCAGCAAATATATTGATCCCATCCTAACTCCTGGAAACATTTAGGGAATTAATAAAGATAAAACACAGAAAATTGACCTCAGTCCCATTCAAAACCAGTTAATAGGAAAACCCTTCTCCAAACCCATGTGTAGAGATTGATATAACCATGAGCTGAGGTGCCAGAGACCAAGCTGCTGTTTGAGAACTTTTTCAGCATTAACACTCATGGCTAGAGGTAATTTCTCAAGAACTTAAATAAACATCATGTTCCTCTCTTACTTGGATGAATCTTTAAGAGCTGGAGATCTGTCAAAGAGTGGGAGTGGAAACCAATAAATAAGGATAAAACACTGGTATTATCATTATGTAGAAATTATAATTTTGACCAAAAAACATTTGTGTAAGAACAGGGTGGCTGAAAGCATCTAACCAGGTCATGAATCCATGGAATCACTGAATAGTTTGTGTAAGAATGGATCTCAAAGTTCATCTAGCTCCAACTCACCCCCGCCATGGATAGGGACATCTTCTACCAGAGCAGGTTGCTCAAAGCCCCATCCAACTTGGCTTTGAACACTTCCAGGGCTGAGTGGATGTAGATAGATGTAGATATCTGCATTGTAGAGGTTCTACACGTAGATAACAATATGCCAGCTAAGCACCAGGAGCCCCATTTACAGTCAGTACAGGAGAACTGTCACTTTAAATATGCAGTTCATCTCTTTCAGGCACTTACTTTAGGACGAGATGATTTGTGCCTCAAAAGCAGCTGCTTCTCCACATTATCTGTAAAAGGAGTTTTTCCTCAGAAGGGGATGTACACACTATAAATCTCTATGGCTTATATGTCGACACTTGGTCAAATGAATCCCACTTCATGAATATTTCAATATTTGTAGTCATTACATGAAGGTTGGATAGCTTTTTTAAAAATACTATATAGCTTGAAGAGAAGCATAGGCTTGATACAAAAATTGCTTGACAAACCTCCATCAACTTAGGAAAATATGACAAAGGATTTGAATAGATGTCCTGAACTATGTCTGAACTCAATGTCTTGACAATGAAAGTAGCCACATGGAATTATATCAGATCATTATTTTGTTCTTTATTTATTTGGTAGGTCAAACCTATGTGGCCATGCATTTCAAATCTACATGTTTGTGAGTTCTGTTTCACAGCATTATACAAGAAACCCAGTTAAACAAACATTATCAGACATTATACATTCAGTGGAACATCCCTAGAGGTAGATTGCCTAAAATGTTTATTTGTTTGTAAACAGAAATTTTATTTCAACTTTTGAAGAAAGAAAGTCTGCATTATACATTCTGTGTGTCTTTTCCTAGCAAGACCCTGCCTGCATTGCCCTGTTTCAAAGGGGTGTAAAAGGCTTTTGTTTTTTCTTGGAAATCTGGAATTGCTCTTTTTCTATTTTATGTAGGTCTTAGAATTGAGTTTTATAGCAACAGAAAGCACTTTTTGCAGTGATAAAATACATTTTCTACATTCATGAATTCATAAATTTTAAGAGGAAAAGGAACCATTACATTCATCCAGCCTGAGGCATTGATAGATTTACTGCACAGGAGCTAATGGACCAGAGCACAGCCCCTTTGAGATGACAGGAGAGAATTTGTGCAGCTTTTTTCCTTTCCTCCTCATCATCATCATGAGGACAACCACTTCAGAGCTGCCTTGTTCAACAAAGACCCTGCCTCTAGTCCAGCTTGAAAGAACATTTCTCTAAACATATTTTAGAGAAAGCCAGGCTGCTTTCCCAAGCACTCAGAGAAAGCAAAGGTCAGCACAGCCCCATTGCCCCAGAGCACCTCAGGCACCTCTCCTTGACCCCATCTGGTCTCCCAGCAGCACCAGACACCCCAAAGCAACAGTAGCTGCTGCCCCTGTGCCCAGGCTTTGTTCTTTACCTGCACAATTCTCTTGTTGGGATGTGAAGCACTTCAACCCTGGGACTCAGCTTATTGCCTCATAAAGCAGGATGGCAGGATTATTAATGTGGCAGAACTACAGGGTTTTCCAAGCAATTTATGAGTTACCATGGCAGTTCATTAGCTCTCAGCCCAATGACCCCTTCCTGGCAAGCATGAATCAAGCAGGAGGCACGCACACATCTAAATGTACGACAGATATTCACATCAAAAACACATCCAAGGCCATATTTCCTCCATTTTGTTCAGCACATGTCCAACTACAGCACTAAAAAGTCACCAGTTATCAGGACTGATAACAAACCCACTGAAGCACATCTAGACATAAAGAAATTCACAATCCCCCTTCTTTAATTTTCTTTTATTCTCATCAAACCGTTTCTGATGGATGCCTGCATTTAAAGAACAGCATGTCCTTAGCAGAGGGTTTGTATTTGCAGCCTGCATGGAATGCACAGGTCTGGCAGTGGGGACAGTGGGCTCTCTGAATGGTTCCCTTGACTTTCAGTGCTCAGAATAAGGTTTCACTTTAAACACAGACAGGCCCCTCATCCCCACTCAAGGAAGAATTTGAGAAAATATTTAACTTTCATGGTAATTATCCATAGGTCCTAAAATAAAGCACACACTTCAACGCTTCCTTGAGTCCAAGTGGCACTGTGTGTGAAAAAATTCCACAGGTTTTAATGCAGTGCTCAGTTAGGACTTCAGCACAGGCAAAAAAAGAGATATAGAGAATTAAAGAGTGACTTTGAAGTTAATAACTGGACAATTAAGAAAATGAAAAGATTGTGAGCACAGTAAGTTTCATCAATAAGTACAAAACCACTACCAAGCTACTCACAGATATTACAAAAAATTACAATGTTTTATACAAAAGAAAGACAGAGACAAAGGAAGGTGTTTGGGGGAAGAGGAAACAAGGAGAGAAATACTTCTAGTAAGTCTTTATTGTATTATTTTTCTCAGTTGCATTAATGATTTTTAATTTTCTTTTCCACTCTAAGGGTATTTTAAAGAAAAGGTAGAACTAAAACTTTTACATTTACCTCTGTTACAGCTGCCACACAGAGCTCAACCTCACCAGGCCTTATGTGCTTCCCAGAATGAACTTGCCTTTTTCTTTTGAAAAATTAATTAATGTATTTATTAGTGCAGTAATGGGACCCACATACTGGAAAATCCCACCTTCCATACCATTTTATTAGTTAAATGTGGCTTTGGGCCAAATTTTTGTATTTCAGCTCCTGCCAAGGTTCAGGTTTGGAATGTTTTTATGTTGGAGGTTTTTTCATCTGTTTCCTTGGCTGTGCTAATGGGACCCTAATGCACATGAGAGATCTCTATCACACCATGCTGCTGGGTGTTTGTTTGCTTCAATCACCTCAAACATGCACACAAACTGGTGGCATTTCCCTCTCAGCTAGGTGATGCCAATAGACCTTGAGCCCACAGTGCAAAGGGGTATAATTTGACATGGAGAACTGCTGACTTGAGCCATTCCCACTGGCTGTAGTAATTACAACCAATATTTTTAAAATATACAGCTGGGCAAGAAGTTAGATGACACTGTTATTTAAGAACAGATTCATCTGGCAAAATTGTCTGTGTCTGGCAGGAGTTTTCATGTCCAATAAAACATGGAAGCTAGAGGAATGAACCTGTAAGAAATATGGATATGGCTTAAAGAAAGAAAAGTTCTTGCCTCATCCATTTACCTCTTGGAGATCTGGAATAGGGCCCAGGTCCTTCTGTCAGGCTAGAGAAGAACAGTGGACACGATGACCTGAGAGACCCTGCAGATGTTCTCCTGCCAGGACTGGGAGATAAGACACCTCACCAGCTCTTCCCTAGGCCTTGGTCTACATAAACACTACCAATGTCTCACAGGGTCCATCTCAGCCGTGATTTCTGCTAACAGCTCATGGGCTTTTCATTAATATTATCTTTTGTCACCTCATAAATTACTTACTCAGCAGACGTTTTTTCATTAGTTGCTATCAGAAGAAGAAATATTGGTCTCCTTCCAGTCCTTCCCATGTTTTAACACCAGAAGCTGAGGTCAGCTGCTCTGTCCCTGCAGTTACTGAAGTTCCTCACAAAGGAAATGTCTGCATGAAGACTTTCCCACCTACAGCCACCTCCATCACAGTTCTTGCTCTCACCAACTCTTCTGAAGCAGGTCAGCAGCACTGGCCAAGGATACATGGCAGTTTTTCTCACAGGTAAGACCAGTGACACATGGCAGGACATCTCTGCCACAGTTGGGCAGGCAGGGAGTGACAGAGAGGAGCAGAGTGACTGCACTGCCTGACCTCAGAGAGTGATGGGGTCACTTACTTGAAGCAGCAGCAAAAAGGGTTGAAGTGATGCTCAGAGAAACCCATTTATACACCCATCATATTTCCCAAGTATGCCAGGGTCACTGCATCTTTCATGGATCTCCAGACAACAACAGCAAGAGACAACGTTTCCAAGTGCAAGAGGTGGGAAACAAGGATATGTATTGAGATACAGGCAACAGGGAAGTGCAGCCATGCCCATTTATCCCAGCCTGTTCCCTTTCACTCCCAAGGTTTTGATGAAAGTAGCACTATGCCAGGAGCCAGAATGTGTACAGCTTTAAGGAAAACTGAAACAAAGAGACAGCCAGCAGGAGGTTTTCTACACTGATATCATTCTCTAGGTCATGAGAATATCAAAATGTTTGGTTTTATCATTTCTTCTAAAAGAATTCCAGGACTTAGCTCTGTCTGGCACAAGCACATGGAACTGGAATTTGATTTCTTGTTTATTTCATTTTCACATGTTGAAGGACTTTGCTATTTGAGGCGAGAAATATGTGTCTGTTGATCACAAAATCCAGTTCAGAGACATGTCTGAGATCATGGTTTTGAAAAGGAGCCATGGCCACCTTCAAAGGATGAGGCAGATTTTACCCACAGAAAAGCAAAACATGCCATTTTGTGCTCTCAAGTGTGACTCATTTCCTGATACAGTTAGGCTTGGACTAGAGAGTTAAGGTCAGATTAAGAGATCATTAGTGCTTTTTATAGTGGACTTTGAGACCTGGACCACAATTCTAGAATTAGGCCCTGGAGGCCTTTGAAGGAGAAATCCTCTTGGAAATACATCATGGGGCTCTGTTTGTTTTCCCTGGATTTTTGAGGGATGGAGCTCCTGTTTTGCCTTCTACATTGCCTTTGTTTCTGTCAAATCCCCATGAGGATAAGCTTCTCCCCAGCCTTTTTATGAGAAAAGTGATATTAAAACATCACCTTCCTGACTAGAAATCTCACAGGGCTTTGCAAGGATAGCTTTGTTACTTCTTGCTTCATCACTTCAAGCAAAACCCAACCTTCCCACCACTCCAGCCAAATGAAACAACAGCCAGACGAGCTGAGAGCCTGATGCTCCTGCATCAATGTCCCTGCTCCTCAGGGTGCTGCACAGCCACCATGCTGTAGCCACTACACAAAATGTTACAGTGACTGCATCTCAAATGCTTTCTGTCACACTCAGCATGCTGCAGTTACACACAGACTGACCCACAGACCCATTGCTGTTTGAGGGCACAGACAGCTTCTCCTTCACTACGTGAGCCACTGTCTGCTCAGCACATTCAGTACAGCACCAAAATTTGCACTTACAGATGGATGCAAAAAGGAATACTGAGAGACTGAGCTGATCCTAGTGACAGCTATGTAAACAAAACCCTGAAGGAAATATTTTAAGATATGTCAGCTACAAATGACCAAAATGTCATCACAGTAAGAAGACAGATGTTTTTTGTACTACAGAGCTCAGACAGGAACAATTTTTCCTCTGTTGCAAAATAAGATGACTAGTCAGGTAACAGCAGAGTGTCTGCTCATGCTATGACTTAAGCTCCCAACTGAGAGAAAACTGTTTATTTTTTGTTTAATAATAGTACTTTGTTAAAAAAAATGTTGCAATGTTTACCTGAAGATTTTGGGAGTGATTTTCTACTAACGCAGTGAAGGGGTATGATTTGGTAATCACCTGATTCTATGGTACAAAATGAAATAAATACAGAATAAAGTTATAAGGATCCTACTGATAACCACAGCTTTGCTGCAGGATACCAACATTCAGTGTGTAAACATCCACTGAGCAGACTGACTTCACTGCCAGATATTCCTGCCTTGAAGAAGCAGATGAATGAGTTAATAAATATAATTTCCACATTTTTTGCTTTTTCTATAGAGCCAATGAGTACAAAAAGTGACAGAATTAAACCACTCTGGTGACCCAAAGCTTTTCCTTGTCAACCAAATAAGAATCACCACGAGTCAACTGGAAGTTCAACAACTTTTTGCATCTTATTCTCCACACACAACTGCTCAACAAACATAGAGCCCAGTGAGAGTCAGAGAATTTTGTAACTTACCACAGGTGTAGATGACATTAAGATGCTTTTGGATGCCTGGGTAACAAGGATCTCCAAATTCATAGGTGCTGGCATATATGCTGCAGCTTCTTTTCCCGTGACAGCGCTTGATCATGAGCTGCAGAGCAGTAGCTGACTGACACTCTAAAAGGGAAAAACAATACCTATCTGTGAGTATTTGTCCATTCACAACAGAAATTGCCTAAAATTAATTTACCAGTTGCAGACTGGGAGAGTACATACAAGATTTCCATGTTTAAAAGTCTTTATGTTTACATGAGAAAGTGTATCTGACTCTAACACACCTCTAATAAATTGAAAGAACATTGAAGAATCACACACCCATACAAAGAAGGCTGAGAATAAAAGATGTTTATCTTTGTAATAACCACAAGAGGCGTCTCAAATCCCCCTCTCTGACCCCTGTTGAAGACAAAGGTGATCAGTGTCTCTTCCTGCTCTTTGATGTTACATTTCTAAATCTAATGAAAATTAGTATGAGGTGTAATAATTATAACATTATCATCTACCATGTAAGCAGAAATATTGTTTTAATTACATTCATTCCATGCAAGTAGAAATATTTTTCATATTAGAAATTTAGAATATGGGAAGTTCCAAAATTGTTTTCCCATATATTTTTCTCTACCAGGTGGTTTTGCCTGTTTTCTTACCTAGGGTGAGAACAATTTGCACAGATAAAGTCCTGAGCTTTTAGGTGCAAGACTGACAGTTTGCTTTCACTGTCCAGCCAGGACCAAGCTGAGGGGGAAACTTGCAAGGAGACATTTCTTAAACTTCAAATCATTGCTAAAAGGAGCAGGACAGCTACAGAGAATGGAATACAAACTCCTTTTGGTCACTAATTCGGAGGAAGGGAAATGAAAAATGGACCTCAAAAGGTATTGAATGCTAGAACCAGCATAACAATAAAAGCCATGAGAGACACAGGAAAGCCACAGAAAACCAAGCCTACAGGGTAACATGCCCTTTTTCTCAAATCAAAGGCAGCATTTTATTTCACATGCTGCAAATGACAAAAGAAGAAAGCTCCATGTGAACAGTTTCATACTGAATGACCCAAACTTCCTTAGGGGATTTCTGATCCAATGAGTGTCAGAGATTTCAGTGGAAACATCTGGCATGAAGCAATCCTGATTCATTGTCTCTTTGCAAATGTCCAGCTAGAGAAACTCAGCAAATCTAAATGCTGCAGAGGATTTCTCAGAGGGTACCTATTCTTTTTATTTGTTATTGTTCTCACACATAACAGAGAACATCCCACAGCTGTCTGCTTAGGGGTCTTGCCCTCTGGCACAGGAGCATACTGTATCCATGGGGAATTATACATTGCTGGTCCTGTGAGAGGCACAACAAGGCTTTTGCATCCAGCATCCCCAGAGATGGGCAGCCTTTGGGACCTTCCTCATTTAGGAATATGTGTGCAGTAAACTACAGACTCTGCTCTCCACCTTAACAGATCAAACTGATTCTTCAGGTGCCAAAACTGTAGATTCATCAGACTGAAAATGCTTCTAGGAGTTTTATTTGTCATACACTCTCACACTAACATTGACAGCTTTTTTAGCCTTCACTAGTCATGTCCTGGTATGGATGGCCTCCTTCCTCCCAAGCAGTTCTGAACAGGCCATGATCTCCACCCAAACTGACATTACCAGCAGCATCTGTATCAAGAAACCAAAGAGGGCTAATTTATGGACACCTTTACCCCCTTTGTTTAAGTGATACCCTACACCTTAGAATTATTTTGCCAGTTAGCATTACTCCAAACAGGTAATACAGCCTGAGATATAACAGGGTTAGTCCTAATAGCCAACTTGCAGAAGGCCCCCACTGTATTTTTGGGGCTTTGAGCAACCTGGTCTAGTGGCAGGTGCTCCTGCCCATGGTAGGGGGACTGGAACAAGATGATCTTTAAGAACCCTTCCAACTCAAACCATTCCAGAATTCTATGAGCTTCTGGACTGCCTGGGAGAGTTATCTCAGCCAAGACAACAAGTCAAGGACCACGCTGCAGTTTCACAGTACAGCTCTATTTCCAGTACCTGTGCCACTGATACTACTCAATTACCTGTACACATGTAACCCCAGACACCCAAGTTCTTTGGGCACAGACCAGGCCACCATAGTCACAAACACCCTTAGTGAAGTCCTCAACTCTCCAATGGCCAGGCTGCTCCAGCTCAACCTGCACCAGCCACAATGAGCAGAAGAGTAGAAGGAGCTCTCTATGCTTCAATTACAGCTGAAGAGGAAAGCCCCTCACATAGAAAATAGGGCATCAAGATTGTAAAAGCCTCTTTTACATGGACTTTTTGCAAACCTTAGCATGAAAAAATATATTTGGGGAAAACGTCACCTGCTGGGACTGCAGCACATAAACCATCCCATAATTTAGCTGAAAGCAATATCTGGATCCTATCCACTCCAACCTCCTGCCCAAAGAACAGCCAGCTTTGATGTTACATCAGGTTGCTCAGGAATTCACCCAGGCAAGTTTTGAAAATCTCCACAGAGAAATATTTCCCAAACTCCTTGGACACTCGATCCAGGGCTAAGTCCCTCTCCAGGTGAAGAATTTTTTCATTGTGCATAATCAGGTTTCTATTGGTGCAACTCATGTTCATTGCTTTTGGTGTTCATCTGCTGTTTCCTTCTGTGTGTTCCCAAAAAGAACCTTTGTAGAACCATCTATTCCTTAGTAAAAACCAGAAATAATATCCCACCCAGAGCTTTCTCATCTGAAAACTGAACAACCCTGTATCCCTCAGTATTCCCCCATATGCTGTATGCTCCAAGCCCCGACCAGCTTGGTGGAGTTCCACTGGACTTGCTCCTGTTTTCCAACATCTCTCCTTACCTGGAGAACCCCAAACCAGACACTTCAGTGTTCTAGTTAAGCTGTAACAAGTCGTCCCCAATTTGGTACCACCTACAAACCATGTCCCAGGTCATTACTGAAGATTTCCAGCAATCTCTGACTGCTTTTTTAAGTAGCTGCCAGTGTGACTTCAATATAGCACAGTGGAAGTTTCTTGTAGTGCTCCATTTCCTTGGCTCTTGCTGCAAACAGACACAATTTAGGAAACTCTTACTGTTTTCCCTCACCTCCAGACCCAATGAACACCAGAATCTGGTGAATGCAGAAGTGGCAGAAAGTCATCTGAGGTATCCATGTTACAAGATCCAGCTAAACTCTACTGGAGCAACAGTCTCCCACATGGGAAATCCAAATACTTTTCCCATTTTCCCCATGGAAAGACCTGAGCCATTCTCATGGAAACAGTCATATTTTTCTAGCCCTGAAAAAACAGAAATGTGGTCTAGGCACAAATTCTGACCAAGTGTTCACTTCAAAGACTTCCTTTTGCTCACAACAGGGAATTTTCCCTGGTTTTGCCTCCACACAATTTCTAAGAAAAAGTGCCTGGTACATTCCTGTAAGGGCCAGGGCAAGCAGCTTGCAGTGTTTTGAGGGAGGACTACACCAACACTGAAATTAGCTTTGTCTCCCATCTTGAATTTCTTGGTCTGTCAGCATGTTCATCCTCCACATAACACATTGAACTGGAAAATGTAAGAGCAGCAGTCACAACCTCCAAATGGGACCATTTTCCATACACACTTCAAAGGGTTTCTGACAAGGAGTTCATTTAGCTGCTTGCCAAAATGCCGTATTCAAGCATCTTTATTCCCTTACTAATGGGCACTGAAGATGTCAATAGTACATCTGAGAGGCAGCTGAATGATAGATGAGACTACAGCACCTTCATAAATCACAGTCACCACCATGGCATTTGGAGCTCTAGAAGGGACAACATGGTATTTTCTTTTAGCCCTGTGTCTTGGGCTTATAAAAACAGTGAATTCACTCCTGTTGGATGTTATGAAGTGCACATAGGTAATTTAACTTCCAAATGTAGATAAATCCTTGGGGAGATCATTGAAGCGAAAGCTCCAATTATATTAGTACCTCTTCAGAAGGTGATTCCAGGTCAGAAATCTTCACCTCCAGGTGCCCATCCTCAGAGCTCAGACAGGCAAGAAAACAGAGGGGTTTTATCCATAAATCATGCATTTATCCTGCCAAAAAGATGCAGGGAAGCCAAGCCCAGCAATGCGGTGCAGCAGAGTTGGGCTGTGGTCCCCTTCAGCTGGCCAAATTCATTTTTTCCAGGTCTTCAGAAGTGGGAGACTAGACATGGCACTTATTGTACCAGATGTCATGCTCATTCAGGGCAGCATTACAGTTGGATTAGACGATCTTAAGGTCTTTTCCAACCTTAATGATTTTATATTCCACAATCTCCTTTCTTCTGCTGCTTGTTTGCTTGCTAAATGCAAATTCCAAATGTTTTATGAGATACCACCCTGGCACCAGTAACAAACAAGTTACTCCATGTGTCAGAGAATAGGAAGGACACTCACAAACGCCAACACTGTATCACTAAGTCTGAGGTAAGCACTGCTTAGCAGAGCCAGGCCCCTGCCGAGAACCTCTTAAAGCCAACAAAGCTCAAATCCCATGACACAGCAATAAAAACTGCTTTAAGACCTCATAGATGATAGAGAGCCCTCTAGGAGAGGTTGGGCCAGAGTTACCCTTGGCTTTCATTAGTCTTGGATTGCTTGAGTACACTGCCAGAGAGCACATATGAATCCTGGCTATGGTGAAACTTTCACATGTGAAAGCGTTTAAAAGTATCATCTGTGCTTTTCAAATATGGCATTTTCAGCTAAAACTGGGGCAGTGGGGGAGTGGGATCAGCTCACTTTATTCTCTTTACCTCTGGCCCCAATTTCTAGAAGTTGCACATCCCTCCAGCCTTGCTCCTGGTGCAAAGTGAATTCCCTTTCCCAGGATCACTTCACAAATGCAGACCACTGGCCCGTTGGATTTCACAACCATCAGTCTAAGTCCTCAGTGGGTAATTCACCTCACCAGTAATTCACCTTACTTACTCCATCAACCCAGCCTCTGTCAGGGTAAAAACCTAAACCAGAGCAACAGAGATGATGGAGGATTTTACCAGCTGCAGCTTGCAGACCATGTTGGCTTTAAAACTGGAATTAGTCTCAGTGATGTAATGTCCATATCATCAAGCTCACCACAATGAATGGATTTTAGTCAGTCTAAGGCTGCTTCCCAGCATGAATAGTTCTTTATTACCTCTTCCTAGTAAAAAAATAAAATAAAGTAAACTGGAGCCAATGCCTATTAATCATATCCTTAATTTTGGTTACTCAGTGTTACTTGTTTTTCTCCAGTAAGGGTGATACATCCAAATCTGAAATCTGAGCCATGCTTTGCTGCTTTTGATTGCAAAACCTATCTGGGTTTGAAAGAATGTTTCCAAACTCTTTAATTTTTGCATTTTGGTAACTCTTAAATGCTCTATTGGAGATTGGAGCCTCTTCCAAGGCAGCAACAGATGGATTCACAAACAGATTTAAACCCTGAGTTTTGAGAAGGGTGACTAATCCCACAGTGAAGTTGGGCATATTGCAGATGTTCAAGAACATCTGTTTATCTGTTCATGATCAGACTCACCTGGCACAGCCCTGCTGAACCTGCAAAGGTGGGTTCCCGCACAAATGAGACAGGCTGTCCAGAGCAAGCAGGACCACACACAGCTGGTCAGGTGAATCTGTTAGCATGCTGTGAAGTTACCAGGCAGGAGTTTTCCACAGGCTGTCCATGGATCTGGAGAGGCAGCAGGACATGGAGCTAAACCCAATATTAACATGCACACACTTTAAAAAGAAAGAAAACTGGAGCCTGAGAAAAAACTCCACCCATTCATAAGTGGATGAGTCAGACTCTTGAGTCTGTGTACTTTCAAGAAAAATGGGGCACTCGTATTACTTTTTTCAGCCAAGAAAATGTAAGACCTTGAGGTGTCAAAAGGACCAAATGGTTGGCCACAATTAAAGACTTCAGAAAGGGGATCACTGCCTTAAAATACTGTTTCCAGCAGTACACATGAAGTAAATGTTTAGGAACTGGAACAGGACTGGTCATAGCTGATCAAGAGACAAATTCTGTGGGATGCTTTGGCTCAGTGTAAAGGCATCAGGAGCAGACCCAAATCTTGAAATTAAATAATCAGCAGAATCTTAGCTTTCCTTGCTGTCTTTTGAGGAGCAGGTGAAAGGATCAACTTAAGATAAATTTTCCCGTAAGGGATGTAATTTACAAACAACTGACATCTTGAGGAGGACACTCCTCCCAAGCAGAGGACAGGATTTTTCCCCAAAACAGCCAGCCTGATTTCCTGCTTGAGAACAAAAGAGGAAAGGTTACTTGCTGGGAGCTATGAATGCGAGAGGACAGAATGAAAGATGGAAGGAGTCAGTTAACGAAGAGGAGAGAAATTTCGTTCCTACAAAGAAAGCTGACAGATGTCTGAATCACTGCTCTGGTTATCCACTTGTCTGCCAAAAGAGAAAGCAAATTTCCATGGAATGGCAGGAAGGACACAAGCAGGAAGTAACTCCAATCTTTAAGGTGAGGCAACTGTTTAAAATCCTTCATGTTTTCCCTAGGAGTGACTGCTTCAATCTGAAAAAGAACCTCCTTCATAAGCAGGAGGGAAGGAAGCTCTCCTGGTTTTGGGCACTTTCTCATCCATTTTAAAGATGTTCCATTAGCTCTGGTTGATACAAACATCAGCTCCTTCACACAGGGGCAGCTGATAGAGGTGCCTAAGCCTCAGCTTCAGCCAAAATTTGCCATCCAGCAGCCTGTGAAGGATGTCTTCACGGAATACCAATGAGTCAGTCTGCACTCTGTGCAGTACATCAAACCCCAGGCATTCTCAACTAAGCCCATACCCATTAAGTTTTATGCTCTCTTTAAAAGCCAGTGCAGAAGACTGTTAATAAAGATGGATTTTGTCCACTTTCCCATTTAGCAGCCTGGGGAAATAATTTCTTTATCAGTGTAAAGTTGTCACACAGTTTCAGTTGGGAGCAACTGAAATACACCGGATTTCTCTTCCCTGCCATGGCACACAAGTCTTGATAGAGAACAAAAGAAGTGAGTTGGGTCTAGATCCACATGACAAGAGGGAGAAAACCAAACTACAAATATTTAAGTATCCTTAAGACGAACCAATGTGAAGTTCAGCCAATAGAAACCAAAAACTGCCCTTAAACAAAAAAGGTACAGAAGCAGAAGTATATTTACATACACAGAAGAAGTTCAGGAGCAGGAATCCAAAACAATTAAAAGGTGAAGTTCCCTGCTGGTATTTGTAGAATGATAAATGGTCATAATCATATTACAAATAGCAGCAGAGAATTTCACATTGATACAGTATATAGAACATATGTCTTGCACGATGTCACTGAACTGGCTACAAAGGAAATCTATATCCAAACATTAGAAGAATATGCAGAGAAGGCCAGCTTTACATTAAAAAAGCATGTTTCACACAAACAGAGAGAAAAATTTGCACTATACAGTTCATAAAACTTTGGAAACTTTTGCCTGCAGTAGGTCAGAAAAGAGAAAATTATCTCAAAAGAAACCAATCACATTTAGAGACTGCAGCTGAAGGATTGAGTACAGATTTAATTACAGATCCTATAGTTACATTTAGAAACACTTGGTTTATTAATTTGAACTTAAATCATCTTATCACCCGTGGATCTGGAACCAGAATTCACATAAAATATACGAGCCTCCAGTTTTGCAGGGACTGATTCAGTTTGAAAAGTTGATCAAATTAATAACATTTCTTGGTTTTGGGAGCTGAAGTGAGAATCCAAGGACAGTTTCAAACATGGCTCCAAGAAGTCTTAGAGAACAAAAGAAGTCTTAGAGAACAAAAAAGATTTGCTGTGGCAAATCAGTTAAACAGTTAAATATTATCATTTAATTTGCAGCAGAGTGGATCATGGGCTGTAAGACATTCAAGAAAAGAAGCAAAGAAGGTAACAGCTTCAGCATCGCTCAGAAGATACCAGAATAAAGGGATAGTGTTTTCAATGTATCTACTCTCTGTGAAGTCCTTGAGTTCATTTCTCCTTCCTATTCATTACAACCCAAAAAAAGTCTTTTACTGAACATGGGGATATTGAACAAGTGCCTAGACCTAGTCTGAAGCAAGGTCTGAACTTCACAAGCTGCAGGACTGGCCCATTTTCTGAAGAGATTACCCAGCTGACACAGCCTGCAAGTCACTTCTTGCCCTTGGTCCCTAAAATAAAGCATGGCATGCCTGCAAACTCCCAGGTTTCACATTACCTTTGTTTCTCAGGCTCTCACTGTGGCAATTTTGCAATATTCTTGAGTGACATCTGAATTAGTTTAAGAGGAACTTTATCAGTTTTGAACAAGTTACACTGGTTTTCATTCAAAGCAATTCCATGGAAACCAACTGAGATGCTACACATTTAAATCTCTTGAACTTTGCCCTCTTATTGTTAGGATTGTATTTTGGGGCTGCTTTTAACTAATAGTTGGGCAATAAGCTACTTTTATGATATCAGCCACTAAAGAAGTTGATATTACTGATACAAATACTTAACTTCTTCAAATACCATCACAGAGCCTGCTAGTGCTATTTAAATTACTAGTTTCAGAATTTTTAATTACAAACACTCTATGGGATCATACTGCACTGTAAACAGCATTTCAAAACCAACTTGAACCTTGGTTTAGAGAAAGATCTTGTCCAGACTCACATTTGAATGTACTTTTTAATTATTTTTTTAAATAACTATTGTGTGGATATAAAAACAATTTCATATAAATCATTTTTATGGCTCTATGGAATCCAACAATAGTTGGAGTCTTCTAGAAACAGCTCTAAAATTATTTTAATTACCTCCTGCTGTTTTGAAACAAAAAGTGAAACACATAAAGTATCTAAAATTGAAGAACAACCTTCTGAAAGCAGGCTTTGTCCCACTTTAACTCAGCATTCTAAATGGGAACTGCATTTCAATTTAAATTTAACAAGGTATGATATGTGAATTAAACAGCAACTGATATTTATTTAGCCTTCAGATTTGGATACTTATGGGTTTTATTACATACAAACAGATTGGCCTCTAAAAACATGTTCTTAATCATGAGCTATACACATAATAAAGTAGTTTCTGCCCTGAATGTAAATGAAGCATACACAGAGTCACACCTACAGCAGGGGTGCTTTGGGAGCCTGGTGTGTTCTGTAGAGAGGAATGGCAGGGTCTGAGCCCCCCAGCTGCTGCTCATCCCACTGACCCAGCACTGCAGCTGCTTTAAAGGCCAGACAGGGAAAACAGGATGAAGCATGAGAGTCTTTCAGCCACTTGGATCTGCTGAAGGTCAGCTGTGCTACATGGCATTGTCTGGCCAGCAGAGATTTCTGTGGATATCCCATCCCTTCACGCAGTCCCAGCCATCCTCTGCTTCCCCCAGCAGTGCCAGAAGTTACTACTCCTCATTGTCCAGCTCAACACTTTTATTTTTAAGCATTTGACTTAAGACTAAGATTAGAGCACAGCCACAACCTTGTCCTGATGGAAACAGGATGGAAAATGGTCATAGATGGTAAAGCAGAAGAGAGCCAGAAATGCACAGCTGGAGGGACAGCAGTCTCTTAAAGCCAGCTCTTCTGCTGGCAGGAACATGTACCCTGGAATAGAATGGATTTTTTACTGCATGTAATTCATATTCATTCACATGCTAGATCTGGTCACAGATAAACAAACTAGAAGGGTCCATTATTTATATGATGTAATAAATATTTGTATGAGGACTCTGCTTCAAGTCTTATATACATCTCCATTAAGAGAGGGAAATCAAAACAAACTGGGTTGGATCACCTTCTGTCACTGCATTTGAATGAAAAATGCCAGGGAATGAGCACCTAAAGCATGGGCTTATTTGCTGAACTCCTTCCTGTGCTCTTCCATTATCAGATCCCATGAGCCAGAGAGTGCCACTGACCATCTGAGCTTCCTCAGGGACTTGTAAACACATTCATTTTTCCCCTTTACAGGAGCACAGGAGACAACTTGTATGTTAAGTGACAAGGACATTTCAGTCTCAGCAGTCTCAGATTAATCCACACCCCAGGATTCAGAGCAAGGCTGAGGAGCCAGGGTTCCCACGATCTTGCTGCGACTCCAACACCAAGCCCAGATTCCTTCTACCCAGGATGAGCCCTTAAATTGCTTTGGCCTTTTTGTATAAATTTTATAAATTGCTTTGGGCTCTGTGTGATGGAGAAAGACAGGGTCCTTGAGAAGGATCCTGTGTCAGAAGTCAGCTGAACGTGTCCATCTCGCTCCCTGTGGTTCAGGGGGAGAGACACTGTAAAAACAGTGAATAATGTGAATGAGCCAGGTGTCCTGAACATGAGCACAGATATTGCTGCACTAAGCAACAAAAAGGGTAATCATTTTACATCCAAGATCTTCCTCCTCAGCCTCCTAATTAGATCACTACCTTGCACTCAGACACATGTAGAAAAAGACCATTTTTTACATTACTTCTCTCAGAATAAACAAGCCACTTGGAGATGCAGGCAGAGGCAGCTGTAAACAGCAGGAAAAGGGGGCAAAGGGCTCACTTGGCTGAGGGATATTAATGGTTCATTGCTTGTAAATAGCCCTTTCCCCAGAGACCTCTCCATGCTCTGTGTGTGCTCACTGCACATGCTGGCAGCAAAGTGGAGGCTTTATTAAGAGAGTTACAAATAAGGTCAAATTCTTTTAAGAGCTTTTCAGAGTTCCCAAGGCATTCAAGGAGGGCTCCAGCTGTTTGCAGGGGTTTCCCATTACGGTCAGAGACACAAGTTTCAGCATGCTTCCAGTTAAAAGAGGATCCTGACAGATTTTCACTTTAACATGACAGCAATAGGATGGAGTTCTCCACCACAACTTTCTCTTCACAGATGCTAAGCACATTCACATGGACATTACACAAAGAGAAAGCATGTGTCTGGCATGGCATGGCATGTGAAGGGTGGCTTGGGGATCTTTCATCACCCAAAAAGCAGCACAGCAATAGCTGGGTTAAAATGACTGCAACACCAGGATAAGAGACCAGCTGAGCACTTAATGTAGAATCCAGGAAATTCAGGTAGTAGACTTTTTCTCCTCAACACTTCCACAGGAGTACAAGGTCTTGTTTTTCAAGGCAGAAGCAACACAAATTGAATTGGTTTACCTTACATATGCAATGCCCTATTAGGCCACCTCTCCTGACCATCTTAGACCTCAGTTCTTAAAAACCTTCACCTGTAGAAGCTGTATATTTCTAAATTCAATCCAAATGTGCATTTTGTCCAAAGAAAAAAAAATGGAACAAAATTTTCTGAACAGTTTTTCATTAGGAGAGGAAGAACAGATAATGTTCACTGCTTTTGGGGCAAGCATGACTTCTTCACTCATCAAGTAGCTCAGGCTGCATGGATAAAAATAAACACTGCAAACTTGTGCAGGTCCTACTTCCAGCAAAATGCCCTTTGCCAAGGCTGAAACTTGACAAAAATCATCTTACCAATGAAATTAAAAAAAAATAAATCTCCCAGGTACAGAACATAGCTGGGCCCTGCCTAACAGGAACTGGATGTTGCTGCAAAGTCTGATTCACACAGTCATGTTTGTAAGATCAGCTTGTTGGGAATGTCTGGGATCAAAGGCTGCCATGGAGCAGCCCTCCCCACACTGCAGGGCTGTGGAAACGTGCAGGCAAATGTTCTCCAGCTAGCAGAAACTTTGATTTATAAATTGTGATGTTTCCACCTGCTCCTGAAGGAACAGAGCTGCCTGCTGGGCTAGGCAGGCCCGTGAGAAGAGCAGTTCTGAAGCAGGCTGGGGGACCCTGAGTGGTGCTCCCACAATCACTCATGGCAGCTGGGAGCACAACCTGCTCCTGTCCCTGGAGACAGCAATGGGAGGTTTGCAGTGTGCCATGGGGAAGCACAGTCTGAATGTGCTTTTTGCTGATTTGAGTTGGAGGAGGATCCTACACCAGTTTCTCCTGTGGGGCCAAGAGAAGCGCAAACTACAGCCAGAGCTCACCTTCCCATTCCTGCCGCACTGGAGCTCTGCCCCACTGGGTCAGGTCACACAGGCAGACGAAGGGAAGGCTGTGATAATCAGAGGCTGCCTCATGCCAAGGAGATCCCTGAGCTGTAGCTGAGGAAACCTAAACAACCACTCCCAAACATGACTGGGATTTAAGGGCTGGAGCATGGTGAATTGTCAATGACCATCTGCTCACCCTCAACTTTCTTTTAGTTAAGCTCACTCTGCCCCCACAATTCACTCAGGATTTCATCATTCAAGGAAACATCAACAGCCATAGTCTGTCTTTCACCCCATGCACACAGAGCCCAAATGGCAGGGAAGGCCCGGGGAAGTCACTGCTCCCCAGCCCTGCAGGGCATGCAGCCAGCAGACATTCCAGACACCCTTCCCACCCTCCCTTTGCTCTTATGGATTGGACATACCAACTCCCACAGCACCCCAGGAGCACCAGACTGACTTAAGATACTTGAGACCACAGCAATTCCAAACATGTGGATATTTGCTCCTGTCCAACAACTTTGTAATTTTTAGCATCTGTTCACAGCTTAAAACCTTGAACTGGTTTTTTAGTGTAAAGTTTCCTCAGCATTCCCACCCCTGACTTGGCATTACATGGCCTGCTCATGTAAGTAATTTCATTTGGGAGCTGACTCTTGAGGAAGGCCCTGCCTCATCCCAGCAGCAGACTGAGTGCTGCCCTCTAGGATCTGACTCCTCATTTCCTTGGGCAAACATCCCAATTTGTAGAGCTCACAAGGCCAGTTTGAAAACAGCAGGGCATACAGGTGCTGGAGATCCTATGGCACATGCAGCCCTGCTATCAGACCCCACTGCTTGTTCTCCCTGTTTGTGCCTGCTGTCCCGTTTTCAGGTCCCACATACCCTGCTCTCAGCCAGTATCAGTTTCATGATTTTGCAGCTGGAAAAAGAAGAATAAAACTTTACTCTTTGTGGCTTCACATAGAATTTTGTTTCATGCTGACATTGAAGAGTGGATTCCTGTGCTGGTGCCCTGTCACTGGCAAGTGCTGTTCCTGCCCTCTCAGCAAGGACAACAGAGTGGGGTGCTCAGGTCTGCTCCAGAAACCCATCCTGTTTCACTGACTTGGCAAGTTCTCACCCAGCAGCCCAATCCCCACAGCACCCAGTGCTCAGACAGCCCATCCCAAACACACACCAAAAAGGCCCAGGCTAACCTGCCACACACATCTGTTTTAGCTTCTGGCAACTGGAGAACTACAGGAGCACATCTAGGAACACTGGTCACCTCAGGACACCCTGCACAACTCAGCTGTGCTACAAGTGCTCAGATTTGCACAGCCACACAAGCAAGACACTCACCACGCTGCACAAATAGCCTGACTGGTCTTATTCCACCTGTGGGTTTCTACTGACACCCATCATCTGAATATCATATTGCTCACTTGACATGCTTCCATTTGAATAGCATTTAACTCCTTAAGGGCACAGGATCAGCAGCTGTGAAGCCAAAGACCCTCAGATACAGCAGAACAGATCCCAGCACAGGCAATAGCAGAAGATTAAGGTTCCCTGTGCGGTCTCCTCTGCAGCCTTTCCCTCTCTGGAGGCAATTCCTTTGGGAAACCTGTTAATTCCTTCTCAGCTCTGCAGAGAAGAATTATGACAAATGCTGAGCACAGGATTTTGTACTGTGACTGTTGCTTTCTCTACCACAGCCTAAAATATTCAGTCATTTCACATCAGCTCAAGTTCCAGTGAACGTTTTTCAATTATTTATCTTTAACTCATGACTGTATGAGACTCTGATAGCCTGAGAGTAAAGAAGGTACTTGAAGGTACTGTAAGCCAACCATAACATGATGAGACTTTACAATTTGCTTTTTTAATTTAATTTAACTTCAGTAAAAGTTTAAATGCAATGTCAAGGCTTCAGTGGCTGCAGATGGTACATGACATCCCCAGATAATATGTCCCTCCAAATTACAGGCAGAGGCTCAGTGGATGAACCACCACGAAGACAGAAAATTGATAAGAAATTCAAGCACCTTCAATCATACAATCAGATGAATCTGTGAAAAGCCTGTGGCCTGGCTGTGGAACTCAGCTAGGACAAATAGCTGCACCTCAGTTTGGTGCTCATGATGAAGCTCACTGCTGGTTGACAAGGTACCACACATCAGGAGCATCACCCTGCCAAGTTGCCTCTCCCTTTTCTGACCAGGGTCTGTGCCAGCTCTGCTGTGATGACAGTAAATGAAATCACCCTGCCCACATCAGTGTGTCATCAAGCCATTCCCCTGCTTACCAATCATGGGCATTCCTAGGTTTTGGTATGGGCACTCCAGGCTGCCTCCTTGTGTCCTCCCAAAGATAGCAGAGTAAATGGCTATCACCATGCTCTTCTTACAGCTCAGCCTCAGCTTGTCATCTTCACAGGCTACTTTACTCTTGTATTCATCTGGAAGCAAACAAACACTTCATTACTCAGCTGATCCAGGGTGGGCTCAGGGGTACACCTCAGCTCCCAGCACAGCCTCAGCACAACCCCAGCCTTAGCACTGCACTTGCTACAGGAGCACTGATCTCTCCCATTACATATTTCCTCTGTGGCATTATCAACACATTCAAAAATGTATTTTAACCCAGCATAGGTCAGTTCTGTTAAATAGCCTACATTTTTGTTTTGCAGACAGATAAGTGAAGAGGCATGGCATTTGAGTGTTTTCTACATGGTAATATGGCAAGGGAAGGTAAAAGCCCATCTTTAGGAACCAATCTCATCCATGAAGCAGCTCTTTATGTGCCAGGCATTTATTCTATATCACAGCAGCTCAAATGCAAACATAATCATGCTCCATGGCTTTTTTTTCACAGCAGTTCTTCCGTGGCAGATTCAATAGAAGCTATACTAAATTTAATTGTTGTGGAAGCTGCTCCTGCCTGTTGCGAACACAGATATGCAGAAGCTTGTCCACAAATCCTTCTTGAAATGGGCACTCTTGTTCTTGTAAAGGTGGTACACACAGAACAATCACTCAGTTTACATCTCTCAAGGACACTGGATGGTCATTTCCTAAGAAATCACATGTCATTCCCTTGTCTTTATTATTTGGATTATGAGAACCTCTAGAGGTCCCAACCTAGAACAGGCCCTTCCCATGTGTGCCTCCCAATATACCACAGAAAACAAAAACTGGTTTGAAAAGCTGAGTTTTTAAAGCAAGACACACATCTGAAAGAAAGAGGCTAAGACAATGCAAGTGGCATAAAGAGACTAAAATAACTGAAGAGACTTGTCTATGGACACCCCAGGCAATTCAGGACACAGAAATACAACCTCAACTTCCCCAGCCTCTGTACAGTGACCTTCCACTTCCTTGTGTTACTTACCATTTGAAATGTAGCCACAACAGCATCCACATTGCTAAATGGGAAGGGTTTGTGCCCATGGTAAAATCCCAGGCATGATCAGTCATTTCCCCTTGAATGCTTCCACTTGTACTAGGTCAAAGCGGGGCCATAGAGCACATGAGCATCATCCAGTGCCTGGGGCTGCCCCTGGCCCTGTGTCCCTTACTGGCATGATTTTTTCCTTCCTTTACATGGTTCTCTGTGTCTAATATCACACACACACACACGCATATATAGAGAGAGAGAGAGAGAGAGAGAGATATCTATGTAAATATATTTTTTTTTTAAAAATATATATGAGAACTTATGCAAAGTTCATATGCATAAAACTACTCAGCAACTGAGAACACTGGCTAATAATTTGTTTATAAGTTAATATTTAAGTCTTTAGACCATGCACTATTTTTTACTGTATTATAACTAGGTTCAAGAATCATTTTTGCTTATTATTTGATCTTTCCAAGCTGAATCATAGAATTTAGGTTGGAGAACTTTTCAGGAGGTCATCTGGTTAAATACATGTTTAAAGAAGGGCTAATTTCTACCTTACATTAGATTTTTTCAGAAGAAGCTGTGTGGAGAAAACATGTATTATACCAAAACAGAGGCATACTGATTTAAAAGAAACATCTGAGAACAAAATGACTTTTCATGCTCAGCTTGAAAATTCCTACTTGAAGTCAAAAAAAAAGCCTCCTCAAAATAGCCAATCACCTGGTGATGAGGGCATCAACTGGAATGTGAAAACCCTGTTCTGAACCTTCAGTCCAGCTGAGAAGCTTAACCTTGGACCCTATTCCAGTACATCATTTTCCTTCACACTCTGCAGCCTTTTTACAAAAATCTCTGAACATTTCTTGTTTTATCCTGCCACAGAGAAACTTTCAAACCTCTAAAATATTTAGTGAATGTGAAAACACTTTCTGATCCACCTCCCTAGATGAAGACACAATTAAGGCCTCACTCTTTCATGGGAGAGTCTATGCAAAGAGCAGACATCCCTCAGCAGCAGCTACAGGGAAAAACCCACAACGACTGAGTGTATGAAACAGGGGCTGGAATCAGAAATTGAAGTTTGCACCTTCAGAGTAAGTAAAGAGACAGAAACCTCATACACCTGTGAAGAATTAATGGTGGACTTGATAGTGTCAGGTTAATTGTTGGACTTGATGATTTTAGAGGGCTTTTCTAATCCAAATAGTTCTATTATTCTACGTCCATTTTATCTATGTAGGTATTTCATCCAAAATTACCATGAAAGCATCTGAAAGATATACTGAACACACCAAGGGGTTTTCATCTTCACCTATGATTGTCTCCCACAGGAACTTTGTTTCTTCTGTGAGGGAAATGAAATAAAAGCTTTAACCTTCCTATACAGTAGAAAACTTAACAGAGTATAATAAAACTTTATCCATTTAACAGAATTTATTTGTTCCTTAGGGAAAAAACATGGATTCAAGCTAAAAGCACAAAGACACAAACTCTCCAATAAGACAAGTTATACATAATTTATGTTAAACCACTGTCACAGAAAAGAAAACTTGTGTCTGGCTGAAGTGGGTGAAAAATGAAATAGGTGATTAAGTTTAGAAAAATAATAATTTTTAAGTCTCTAATGAGAGGGTCCACTGTGAATGTCTCATTTCTTACAGGCACTAACTCAATTTCCTCTTTCAATTTGGTTATTACTAGCTACATCTCCCAATTAACAAGTATAACTGCTTAACCACACATCCTGTGGTCTCATTTAAGGTCATTAGAATATTTATTAAATTCTACTGACCATTCAAAGCCAGGGCTTGACATTTGGAAACTTGCTTGGGATTTAAAAACAGAATATTTCATTGAGCACAGTAAACTCTGGGATGGACAGACATTCACACCTTTGTTGAAGATCTGTCCAGCAGTCATGAGACAATGAACAACAACTTGCTCCAGTTCCTAAAGGGGCTACAAGGAAGCTGGAGAAGGACTTTTCACAAGGACAAAGTAGTGAAAGGACAAGGGGGAATGGCCTTAAGCTGGAAGAAGGCAGGTTTATGTTGGATGTTAGAAATAAATTATTTACTCTGAGGGTTGTGAGGGACTGGAACTGAGAAGCTGTGCCTGCCCTATCCCTGGAAGTGTTCAAGGCCAGGCTAGATAGGGCTGTGAGCAACCTGGGATAGTGGAAGGTGTCTCTGATGATAGCGAGTGAGTTGGAATGAGATAGTCTTTCAAGTGCTTTCCAACCCAAACTGTTCTGTGATTCCATGATCCTATGAACAACAAAACACTGCCTCTCACACTCACAGCTCTGACCCTCATAGCTGCTCTTGGAAGTCATGTTCAGGGCTTATGGGGAAAGCTGCCTGATGGAAAGCTCAAGAAATCAGGCTGGGAGGTGAATCCAAGTGCAGATTCCTTGGGAGCAAGGGGGGCACATGGGTGATGTGTTCCTGGCACGCTGCAGTGTAGAATAAGAGGGTTGTGCCACCCAAAACAGGTATCACCTCCCAGTCACTGAATTCTGCCCCAGGAAACACCTCCTGGAGCTGCCAGTTGCAAGGCTCTGGCTGAGTCCACACTGGCTAGGGTTGCAGTTGCCTGGGCAGGCACAGAGAGAAGACACTGCTTTGTTAAAAGGAAAAAAAGAAAGCATGAAATGCACAGTAGCACTTCAGTCTCCCAGTCTCTCAGAAGATTCTCTTAAGCTTGACCACTGGAAAACAGGGAGTCTCCATGTTTCTGGGCAACCTGATAGAAATGTGCATAAACAAACAGGTAGGAAGTGATGCAAGGGAGGACACAAGTCCCTGAAAGTATTTTGTACTTCATAGCATTGTCACCTCCATTTTAGCCAGGATGAACCCAAGTCAGACACACTCACGCTCCCAGGCACTGGATGACAGTAAGGATTGATATTTTAAAAATACAGAGCTAAGCATCATCCCTATATTTACTGGTACTTCACCCCATGATAGCCTTACATAAATATTGAAAAGAAGCGAGGCAGCGTAAGTGACATAAGAGAGCTGGGACTGGGAACAAAAATGTATTTTTCTCTCTCACTCTCCCAAGCAGAACTGGCCTCCTACAGATCACTCACAATCTGGTCCTAAGCCTGCTCTAACTGTTACAGTCTGGATATAATTCAGGCCAAATGCAAACATTTGTATTAGTGGGTTTCATGTTTCACCCTGAAAAATTAAACACGCTTAAATGGCCTCAGAAAGGTGGCAGTGATATTCAGCAAATGGCTTACTCCACTCTAATCCCCCATGCAGTCATTTGTAGGGCAACAGAGATTTACCATGATTAAGATATTTGCTAAGGATAATATCCCTTTTATTACTGCCTGGTTTCAGAGACACTGGCTTAAATATAACTCGGTAGAGAGAACCCAAGGAGGGAACAGCTGTAGGCTTTTCTAGACACGTTTTTAAAGGTCATTATATGACACAATTGTAACTTAACTCAGACAATTACAGGGAAACAATTATAAATGTTTCTAATATAAAAATGGTCTCTCTCAAACAGTAAAGTCAATAAGAAGACTCTCTCTCAAACAGTAAAGTCAATAAGAAGACCTTTAGTAATTATTGGATGTGTACAATAATATTAACCTGTATGACCATTAGCAATTACATTTTGCCAGTATCTTAAGAATGCTTTCCCTTATGGCTCACAAGAATTTTCTGAATTATCTTGATTTGGAATCTCAAAACTAAATGTCAATTGCCTCAATCTCTGCGAGACCTTAGACACAAAACCTCCTAAAGATATTTTGCTTCTAACAAAATGATGAAATCCATCTATGCCAGAGGTTCACCTTACCTAAAATTATATTTTTGAACAGAACTTGTAGGAAAAATTATGGAATTTGCTATTCCAAGTATTCATACTTCACTTAATCAGTGCATAATAGCTGACCCGATTTCCCAGATCAAAGAGCTGGAAATACATGTAAAGAGAAATCTGTTTTCTTCACAAAATCCTAAAGGATCTAAATCTTAGAACTGAGGATCTGAGCAAAGTGAATTTTTAGGAAACAGAGATGCTTTTCCCCAATTCTTTATCAGGTCAGGATCGTTTCCCATAGAAGACTTTCTTATGTAGGTTATAACTGTTAAATTAACATGACTGCATCTAAGATGTCACTTCAGAACCAAACTGGACATCATCTTAGCCAGTAATTTCTCTTTAACCCAATTTTTGCCTCACTCACATTCATCCCAGCTTTGTTATATGTTCCTCTTCATGCCACCCAAAAGAAAGAACATTTCTTGCCTTGAAACTCATAACTCTTCATTATATCCACCCATTCCACCATCACCTAATTCCCTTCAGCTGACAAAGGACTACATTTAACTACTGGATGGTAGTTTGTGCTGGTCTGTGAAAAAGGACATAGGGAGAACTCTCTTCCAGCCACTCTCTCCACAAATAATGATGGGCACACCTCTGTGTCACTCTTCCCTCCTCCAGCTCCTACTGCACCTGTCAGGCATGGATTGATTGTAAAGTGGAACAGCTGAGATGCACAAGTGGAATACACAACCTTTTAGCCACCAGTTAAAATTCAACAAATTTTTATGGACACTGGAAACCATCCCCAAATAATAAAGATGGTGATAACGCATGTGGTGAGATTTTGGTGATTTAAGCACGTCTGGGTAGAACATTTACATTGCAAAGCCACGACAGCAATTTTTTTGTGTCAGCCTAAAGAGAGAAGCCAAAGCAAGGGTTAACCATGGAAATTTGAACTTTTTTCTGTGAACATTGTCACTCCAGACCAAAATTCACTGAGTCACTGTGGACATAAAGCACCTCTGGAGAATATCTGGGCCAATCCTCATGTTCAGACCAGAGTAAACTGGAGCAGTAGGTGGCTGAAGGCCATATCCATTCAAGTTTTTAACATCTGCAAGGATTGAGACTTCGCAACTTCCTTGGGCAAGTTGTTCCATCAATCCTGTTAGTCATGTGAGAGATGAGTATAGTGAGAACCTGCTTACATCTCTTCCATGGGAAGTGGAAAAATGAGTTTCAAAGACAGTAAACCTAGGACAAACACCTTTAAGCAGCATCCTTGAGTAAGAGTGCTGTGCACAGGACTGCCCATGAACAACTCATCCTGGAGATACACATCCAGTGCCCGTCCTAGTAACCTGTGACCCCTGTTTTTATATTTTCTTTTTCTCCACAATCAGCTAATTTCCAGTAACTTTTGTAAAACATAGAGAATAATTTTAGGGTTAAGTAGAACGAAGTCCATCCCAAAACTAAAATAAGGGAGTGCATCTCAAAGCACTGAGAGAAAAAGTGCCTTGGACAGCATTCACTGCTATGACACCCTGCAGAGAAGAAAAAGTTGTATTAAAGAGTATTTTCCAGTCAATGCATCACTTCAAAGCTTTTCCCCATGCTTCTATTCCTATGTTATATATTTACTTATTTTTCATTTGAAGAAAGCATTTATTATTCCAGTATTTCATCCTTTTTTTGAGCTTTGAAAGATATAAGCAGGTTCTGGCCTTCAAGATGCTGACTGTAAATCATAGATTCATAGGTTCATAAAATGGTTTGGCTTGGAAGGGACCTTAAAGATCATCCCATTCCAACTCCCTGCCATGGGCAGGGACACCTTCCACTGTCCCAAGATGCTCCACGCTCCACCCAACCTGGCCTTGAACACTTGAAGAATGGGGCAGCCACATCTTCTCAGGGCAACCTGTGCAGTGTCTCGACACACTCAGTGTGAAGGATTTTCTCCTAATATCCAATCTGAATTTACCCTCCTTTAAAGAGTAGATTTAGATACGTGGTTTAAAGCCATTCCCCCTCATCTTTTCAGGGGACAGTCAACAAAGGTCAGAAGTTTCTCCCAATGACAAAAAGCCTATTATTTAGACCAGTTCACATTGCTATGGCTCCTTTCTTTTCAGTTTTCTTCTAATTTTACTTATGATATGCACTTCATATCCTGATTTCCAGAGCTTCCTCCAATTCCATGTGACCCTGCTACTAATGAGAACTTTCTGTTCATATCAGGATTTTAATAAATCCATATCAATCCAGTGAGCATTCCCTTAGGCAGGGCTGGATGGAGAAAACCTTTTTAGGACAAAAAAGCCTCCAGAGTCCTGGAGTACAGCCCTCACTATCACTCCCCCACAAGCATTTTACTGTGGGCTACCTGGTGACTCCTTCATTTCAAAGGAATCTAAAAAGGATTTTACCTTTAATTTGGAGCACTAAAAAAGTCACAAATTCATATATTTGCATGCAAATATCTTTTAACATTATTTCAGTTCAATTTTCCCTTGAGAAAATTTTTGTGAAGATGGTGTCATATAATTTTTAAGAACTGAAGTTCACCACCCTTGGTAGCCTGGCGTGCACCACTTACTTCTACAGGAGATAATCTGAAACTCTGAAAGATACAATTCAGATGACAGTCCAGAATTATATTAAACAGGCAGCCTGCCAACTTCAAAAGTACCCTGAAAACTCAAGAGTGCCAAGTTTTGGAGGTCTGAAACCCTTTCGACAAGTAAGAAGATTGTTCTTTGCAAACGACCTTGTCAGATTCCCTTAAAATTACACTCGTGATGCACCTATCCAATTTGCAGTGTTTAAAAGGCTCCTCTCCCCACTGTCACTTTCATTAGTCTGAGGTAGTTGTCCTTTTATATTCTGCTGTGAAAAGGCTGGCAGTGCTGCAAATTAACTGCTACACTTCATTTCCAAAGCAGAGTTCAGATGCACCTAGTTGCACTTTCCTGTTGGACAAAGAGAGGTATATGGTTATCTGAGGGGGAAAAAAAAAGGAAAAAATCAAAATATGTGCACTAGATATACATAGGAGTTAAAAATACACCTGGGAGCCCAGGACAAATTTAATTCTCTTCCTATTTCTTCCATTACTGAAATTGGGCTGATTTTCTGAAGCAGCTCTGGCTTACTGGTGCTCTGCTGCCTAAGCCTCTGCCTCACCATTTGTCTGCTTCCAAAGACCTGCTGGCCAAGGTTCAGTGAGATTTGACAGAAACATCGAAGTGACAAATGTAGTGAAGTCCCTCTACATTTTTTTAAGAACTGGTAGCCAATTTCAGAAGAGAGCCAAACCAGTGCCAAAGCTGGTTGTATTCATTGCACTGTCCCACCAGTCAACCAGCATGGATTTATGACCTGTAAAGCAGCCAACTAATAAACTGTAAACTGTAAACTTGGCCAGCTATCATGGACTTAAATCAGGACTAGCAGCACTATAGGAGGCAATATGGGAAACACAGCCAATATTTTGTACTCCAACGAAAAGATGAGAGAGATGCAATAAGGAAAAGTAGCTTAAAGATATATAGGGAAAAAGACTTAATTAGCACCACTGCTCATAGCTGTTTTGTTCTGCTCTTCCAGTGATTGTATAAATCTGGAGTAATGCTGCTAGAGTTATTATTAAAATAGCTGAAAGGGAGAAACTTAGTCTTATATCATTAAAATAGTCTTCTACAGACATTAAAATAATGGCAATAATAATTCTGACAAAAGAACATTAAAAGGACGCCTGATTGATATTTTTACATATAACCCACTGGGTTGCCTAGAGAATACAATATGGGAAAATGAGGTCTACTAGATTAAAAGCCAATTCACTACTGTCCTAAATAATTAACTACACAGTATTCCCTTAATGGCTTTGCCCAAGAAATAAAAAAGAATGTAGCTGAGAGAAATGCAGTAACCAAATTTCCAAAATTCATCATGGATGCTTTAGAGGTCCCAGTTTGCAGATACATGAATAGGTGACAACCTCCACTGCCTTTGAAGTAGTCAGAAAAATCAGTGTGCAAGTTAGAAGAGCTTGATACACCATTAGTATGATAAAACATTGAAGCTATCAGGAGATACCTGTTTTAAAAAATGTGTAGTCAATTTGCAAACCAACTGTAGGACAGATATTGAAAAAATAATGAGGAAATGCACAGTAATGGAAAGAGTTTATAACCATGACAATACCCCAGAGATTTACTCTTCTCTGCCTTTTTTCTTTTTCTTTTTCTTTTTTTTTTTGCCTTTTTTTCCCCCTAAAAGACATTTATTTGAGGAGAACAATTGGTCCATATTTTCAGTCTTGAATTAGTCCATATATAGGACATCCTGCAGGAGTGCTGTATAAATTTACTTCTCTGTTCTGTGAGTCCTACACTCACAGTTTAATCTGTGGAGTAATACAATAGACCCAAACTTCCACAGAAGTTAACTTTTGCAGCATCGCAGTTTTTTTAGAATACGGTTTCTGGAGCAAGTTGTTCACATCAGTTCTTCACCAGTGCACCAGAAAATTCTGAAGTCTGTCATTCAGAGCTTGCAAACCTCTACCATAGTAGAACTCTGTTGGGATTTAGACTTATGGGCTCTGTTTTCACAACTTGGTTTCCCTGTGTTCCGGTTAATCGCCCCAAGAACACTCCTGGGTCACTCCAAGAACACTCCTGGGTCTCCTGAGAAGACTCCCTGATCACTTTGCAGGGGCTGTCAGCAGCCAAAGCCATTTCTGACACCTGCAGGACCAGCCACCGCACAGCCTCTGCCCTCAGCACAGAAAGGCACCACAGGTGCCACAGTGCCCAAGGATGAGCTGGATCTCCTGAGGAACACGGGGAGCTCCTCCTGGCTCTGCTGTGGACTCACCTATCCCAGCACTGAAAGTCTAACCCTTCCTTTTCCTTCACTTGAAATTCATGGCTTAGAAAAGGGTCTTGTTATCCCTGGTTTGTAGGGGTTTTTTCCCCAAACCACAGAAAACTTAAATGACAGTGGACAAAGAGGATCTGTAAAAGTCACAATTCTGGCATTTATACAATTTAGGCAGATTTCAGAATTTGTCTTTTTTAGTGGTTCACATCTGGACACTGGAGACCTGATCCAGCAAAGGGAATCCTTATATCTACATAGTAGGAAACACCACAGTTTTCACTGCCTCCTTATTATGTCAGTCAGGGCTGACTGATTGTGTTTGAAAGCAAAATGAGATTTTTTTTTTTTTAACTCTCCAAGGTTCAGAAGCAGTTTCATTCTCTGCAGGAGAAGGAAATTATGATTATAATAAAATACTGTAATATAATTACATTCGTGATAATATAATATTTTCATTTATTATATTAGCTAATATATTGTATTAATATTGCAATCATATTTATAATTAAACTGACAACAATCTCTGCATTTGCTGACACTGGAATCACATATTCCTGTTAATCCTCCTTCTGGCAGTCCAGTGATTAATGTGCTACAGAGATAGGGCTATTTGACAGCTCCTGAAAATCTCTGTGCATCAACAGCTTAAAACAGTATTAATCATTAGCATTAGCATTTCTCTGGCCACAATTGTGGGCTGATAGATCTGCCCTCTGTTATTTACAACATTCCTTTATTTACACCTTTTCATCACCACAGTGGTTGCTGCCTAAGGTTTTATTGCCCTTATAAATTTCCACTCCCTGCATCACCTTATTTAGAAATAATACAGATAAGCAAGAGAGAGCTGGTGAATGCAGGAGGCAAAAGGCTCTTTCTCTTGCCTCAGTGGCTGGGCCAGGGGGATGTGCCCATTAAACATCCTCAACTCCATCACGCTGCTTTGGGAAGCCTGGCCCACCAAAAAGCAATGCAGCAAACAATACAGTGAACTTCTCTTGCCACCAATAAACCTGTCTGATGAAGGAGATTAATGCTTTTCTGAAAGGGTTGATGACCACTGAATTACCAATGTATTCCAGCACTAAAATCAATCACCAGCATTAAAGCAACCAGGAATACATTTAGGTCCTTCTTTGCTCTCATCTTAAACTTCCACAAAACCTCTGTACTTTCTATAACCTTCTGCTCTTCTCACAGCATTTTACAAATTCTGTCTAGGGAATGCAAGCCTTGAGGATGTGTGATGAGATGTGGCTTTTCAGGCTGTGTTCACTGAATTTAACAGAAATATGCAATCCCAGCCAAGCAAAGCCAAGGGCAAAGCCCATACAAAATTCAATACTGAAGGAATGGGCTGTAGGAAAATTAAAAGCTGAACAAAAGGCACTCACTGCACGCCTAGGTGGTCCTTCCAAAATGTCCTTTCTATACTTTTCAGCCAATTCAGCTGAAATCTGATGAGCAGACCTGACCATTTCACCAAAAGATATGAAATCACAACAAGGAGCAGGACTCTTCACCATTCCTTGACAGTTGGAATAGCTCTGGCAACACTGATGGCATTCTGCTGTTTGCCCTGGCACATCTTCACCAAAGGGCACACACTTCTGGGACACAGAATGGCAGCGCTGTCACTGTATGATAGAGAGCAGAAATTTGAAGATGGCACTTTTATCAGAAGGTGATCTAAATGGATTAATTCTTAATTGTTTTTTAAATTCATTTACTCTCTAGTTAAAGCTGCTTAGGGCTGTTAAGAAAAATAAAGTTGTCTGAGTAAGGATGGTCATTCCCATGTTTGAAAAAAGTCATTGACTTCTCACAAGAATTAACTGGGCTTCTTACATTTTTATCTTACATTTTATCAAATCTATGGTGAAGAGAATTAAAGTCTGCTCTCCTCAAAACATGTGTCCAGTCAATTCTCAGCTCAAAGATTTTCCAATAAATCAGAGCTACAGGTTCCAAACCAGGATAATGTGACCTCCCTCACCCCCTTTCCTCCTCCTAACTCCTTGCAAATTTTTGGCACTTCACCCTTTGCCAGCAAACGTTTCCTTCCCAAATACATTTCTCAGAGCCTTGATGTTCCCCTCCCAAATAAGTTTTTGTATTGTTACAGAGGGATTTGAGCTGAAATTGGAGCCTAGGTCACAATCCAGGCTTTCTGAAACTTCAAAGGCTTCAGGCTTACATTTGTGAATAAATGTAGAGCAGCAAAGTTTGGATTTACACTTTGTTACATCACTGGAATGATTAAGAGGAGCTTCATATTCACCACCCTTCAATTATCACATCCAGCTCCTTCACTCAGCATTTTTAAATGAAATAAAAATAAATTAAAAAAAAAAAAAAGGATGTAGATTATCCCTCCCAGAGTCCTTGAAGTCATAAGCTGAAGTAGTAACTGCCCAAGAGAAAAATGGGAAAATATCACTGTAGCATTTTATAGGAAGCTGCAGCTTTAGGCTCTTCAGAGCTGAGAAGGAATCATTCCATCCAGAACAGTGTGGCAATGGCAAAGGAGGACACAAAAGAAAGGCACTATGTGGAGATCTCATGGAGTAAGTAAAAGAAATAAGGTAGGAGCCATCCCCTTTCTCGACAGCATTGCCTGAAATGGCCACTCAGACAGCACATCTCACCCTAAGTATTCCCTCTGCAGGGCCGGGAAAACATTTATGTCCCCACTTTGTTCAGAAGCATTGACACTTTTGAAACAGCAAAACCAAAAAATAACTGAACAACTAAAAAGCCACAACGGGCAAAGAGCTGCTGCGCAGGGGCAGATGGATCTCTGCTGGTGCAATAGCCCAGAGCAGCAGCCAAACCAAATAAAATCAGCTGCAGCGGCATTGCTGGGGTGCAGAAAGGTGAAGTTATTTCTTCAGCATGACTTGGGCAGCCCCACAGATCCTGTTCCCAGCCAGGATTAGATCACAGAGCCCCTCCAGAAAGTCTGGCACACAGAGCAAATATTTCCTAGCTTACAATAACACACGATCTTACACGGTTCTCTGTCTCTGAAGTGAGGGGGATGAACAAACACTGAATTGTTTGAATAATATTGGTGAATCCAGATTTCAGTTAGAGGGAATTCATGTTAGTCCAATTAAATAGTATGTCAATTCCCTCTAATTATCTGTTCCTGCAGCCCACCCGGTAATTACACTTAATGAGTCTAAATCAAATCAGCATGTTACCTGGGAAATAATTGGATTTATGTGCAATTTTTTAATGATCCTGAAAGGTACCCTGGAGATTTAATTCCCCTGTGTGTTCAGGGTTTGATCCTAGGCTTCAATGCACTTTGGATGCGGATCTCAGGATACATTTGCCCTGATAAATTGGATGTGCCCATTCCCTGGCACTGAGGCCCACTGTTGTGGGACCATCATTCTCATCAACTTTTTTAGCTTTTAAAACAAGGTGCCCATACCCAGACTTCCCACTGGAAACCATCTCTGGCAAGTGCTAAATTCTAAACTAAACCTACACTAGGAGAGAACAAGTCCAGGTTTCAGTGCTGCAGCAGCACATGCCCACCCTGAGTTGCAGGGAGCCTGCAGGGGCTGTGCTGAGGCTATGGACAGCAGGAGGAATTGCAGAAGCACCTCCAAGGGAAGAAGCACAAGCTGTGCTCTGCTGAGACCTGTACTGTTCCTCTGACCCAAAGCACACATGGTACAGAAAAATAAAATAAACCATAGAATCATTGAGGTTGGAAGAGACCAAGATCATCAATTCCAAACTCTGATTGAACACCACCACGTCAGCTGAAAATGAAATCTAAGCTTCTCTACACTCTGATGGACCTTGGCCCTCAAGACACTTAGTAGTTGTAAGTAAATCTCCTTTGCCCAAAATTGAGACAGAACAGAGTATTTTATTGATCATTTCTGATCTCCTTACACATCCTAAACTTCAAAATTAAAAGTACACACATAGAGAGTATTTATTTATTTACAGGCACAGAGAATTCACAGGACTGCCAAACTGCTGACACTTCAAGTCCTGAACATGCAATATGAGTGTCCATTAGATCCCAGGTCCATCTATTGGATCATAGGAAATCATGAATAGCACAAGGCTTCCCAAAAAAACACACAAGCAAATTCCTTTCTCACTGCTTCTAGTTAAGCATGCACTTCTCTGAATTATTTCTTTTAATTTCTAGAGGAGGCAAGCTGCAACGCCTCTGCACAAGTTTTCCCTGCTTCCAGCAAGAGCAGTCTCTGAGGGATGAGTACAGGAGACATCCCCTCATTGCCCTGCCCCCCAGAGCCCCACCATCTGAAAAATCTTTGTCTTTCAGTTTCAGCTTGATTTACTGTCCTCCATCTCCTTGAAATTCTGCCCATGAGAAACCAAAATAGCACCTTGCCTTGTGCATGACCCCCACAGAGCACCGAGCATCGGAACCACTCGATTTCAAGCGCAGGGGAGTGTCAGGGAGACAAAGCTGCAGTGACAGTGGCTCCAGGGGATGACTGCACCATCTCTTAATCCCTCAGCAAAGGTACAAGCAAATGCCACTAACTTCAGTTTTGCTTTCTTTCAAGGAAGTCTTTCTCTTTGGATAACTACCTCTGTTCAGAGGCCTTCTGAGGCTTCAGCATGACTCTGACAATAGAAGAACTTGGGTATCCTTATTCAATATTAAAGATGGCCTGTCTGAAATCTGCAGGCCACTTCTCTCACACTCATTTTTCCTAGGTAGGTGCTTAACCAAAACACCTACTTCAGTGACACAATCATAACAGGCTCCCTCAATAAGCAACAAAAAGAAATAGATATCAATATCAATTCAAGACAATTCGGACCTTAAATATCTTCTTATTAAAGTATTTCTCTTATGTCTGCTGTTAAGAAAGACAAATTCAGAAACAGAACCCAAGAAATTATATTTTTCTTTTGCTAAATTTATGATCAAATCCTGTGCAAGGAAGTGAGCTCTTCACAAGGACTCTTTGATTACAGCTCTGTGTGCTCACATTTTCTGGAACAGCTCAGAACTTCACAGGACCACAGTCTTGGGGTTCAGCTCTTAAGCATATATTTACTTACAGCTCATAAACAACACTCAATAACCCAAAAAGTCCACCCAAATTTCTTACTGTCCTGTATTTCACATTTTATGGATGCATCACTCCTCAGTCCCCTCATTAGCTTTCTCCCTATAGATAGGTGGAAAGGCTTATTGAACTCCCAACAGCACTAGATACAGTTTGTGAGACTCAAAATTAACATTTTGAATCACCAGGGAAAGGCTGACTATGACCTGGTATATCTGGGCTAATTCTCACATATTTCAAACACTGTTAGTAATCTAATGGGTTCTGATTAATAGTTTGCCCAATCACTAAGAAACAATAATTTCTGTCAGATTATCCTGTTTCACTCTGCAAAATTTGAGCTGCCCGAAAAATGTCTTGGGGAAATATTTTCAAGCAGCTTCCCCTGCTCTCTTTCAGGAAAGTCACCTACTCTACACACTGACTTTACTACTTTACTACTGTATCTGTAATTAGCAAAGAATGCCAGGCCATAAATATTAATGCACAGATGGGTCCTGAAGTACCTTCAGAAGTTCAGCACAGGCCTCAATAGTCAAATTTTTCAAGTGAGCTTTGATACAAACCCTGCAGGTTCAGGAGGACTTGTCAGAACACCCCTGTCAAAGAGATGCATTTCTCACCCAACAAGGGATATTACAATCACCCATGAAAATCCCACAACAAATGCAGATGCTTCATTACCTACTTCTGATTTGAATTCCACACAGATCTGGCCAGACCCCTTCACTTCATTAGCACAGGTTTTTTCCTGCTGGGGCAAAAAGTCTTCTTCTGTGCTGCTGCTGGCAGTCTGAATGTTTCTGCTTTTTTTAAAACCTTTTCTGAAGTCAGATCTGTTTTTCTCTACTGTGAAAACTTTCCTGGTTTTTGATTCTTTCCCAAAAATACTGCTGCTGTAATGCTGAGGCCATGTTAGTAATGTCATCTAAAAATCTTGAGGCTGGTCTGAAATGCCATGTCCAGATTAATTGTCATAACCAGTTAATTCATAGAATCATTAAGGTTGTACAAGATCTCTAAGATCACCAAGTCCTATTAATTCAGCACTGCCAAGTCCACTATTAAATCATGTCCCTAAGCACCACATCTACACACTTTTGAATACTTCCCAACCACAGTGATTCCACCACTTCCCTTGGAAGAGTGGAACAAGGCAACTTGTTCCAATGCTTGACCACTGTTCAGTAAAGAGATTTTTCCAGTTTTTAGATCCTACCTAAACCTCCCCTAGTGCATCTTGAGGCCGTTTTTTCTTGTCATATAATTTGTTACTTGGAAGAAGAGGCTGACCCCCACCTTGGTACAACCTCCTTTCAGATGGTTGTACAGTGATAAGGTCCTTCCTGAGCCTCCTTTTTCCAGGTCAAACACCCCCAGCTTCCTCAGATGCTCCTCATCAGACCTGTGCTTAAATAGAAATGGGTACCCTTCTCCAGCTGACATCAGTGGGCAGTTTGTTCACATCAAACCTGATCAGTCTCCAAAACAATGTATCTGCTTCCAAAACCCTGATGGAGAATGGTGTCTAGGCTGTGCTAACTCCCCTGCTGGGGCCAGGAATTGGCCAAGAGGGTGTTGGGTGTCCTGAGCCAAAGCTGCTCTGGGCTCACTCCTCTGCAGCACACATGACTGCACCCCCAGTATCCAGCCCCATTTAATTTAAACACAGCTAATGAGATCATGCAAAACACAAGGTAACATTCCCCAGCCTGATCTGGGAGCAATTAAAAGTTGGCTTTTGGCATGGCATGGGCAGGTGAGGTTCCTGTCACACCAACACCAGGGCCTACTGAGACACCCAGCTCTGAGGGTCAGACAAGGAGCTCCCACTGCCCCTGGAGCAGCCGGCAGAGAGGGGACAAGTCCCTCTACCCACCAGGACAGGAGGGCAGCTGCAGGTGGGATCAGGAGGAGCCCAGCCAGCACTGACAGCATGAGCTGAACACTGGCAAAGGCTGGCACTGCCACCTGCAGAAACTCAGGCAGCTGGCAAGCAGGAAGGAGGCCGAGCTGGAGCATCCCAGCAAGGCAGCAAGTGAGGGGGAAAGGGAAATGCTCCACACTGGGAGTTATCTACACTGAAATTAGAGGTGGAAGGGTGTGGGAACTCAGCACATCACTCTTGATGTCCAGAGTTGCCGAGATAACCCTTGAGGGGGCTCGGAAATCCTGGAATGTTGCCAGAAGTGCTTGGTGGTTGGATTTTGACCCTGCACGGGATGTGCCACCTGTATGAGGACATGAGAATCACTTGGGGATAAGTGGTGTAAGAATTAATTATTCACAGGGTGAAAATACAGGTTTTGGGATTTTGGTACAGGGGGATTGTAGGAGACAAGATGGAGGAATTAGGGCCTGTCTTGTCCTTCTTCTTTCTTCTTCTTGTCATCCATCTTTGGTGGTGATGTTGACACTTTGGGATTGGTTCATGTCAAATGTGAACTTGTTAGTATGGGTAAAAGGTATTGGAAGGTAAAGGTAAATATATTGTACGTAGTTTTTAGTATAAAAATAGAAAACCACCCAATGGGAGGTCAGTGTGCCCTTGGCTGCCTTGCTGGTCAGACCTCTGTCAGGCTGGGAGACAACTTTGTAGATAAGAAACAATAAACAATATTGAAGACCGAAAAATCTGAAGAGTGCACTCATCCTTTGGAGTGCGGGCTGTCCCAAGGCCATCCTGCGTGTGACCGGGCGGAGACAAAAGGCCGGACCGGTCAGAAGGAAACAAGAAGTCCTAGAAGGGCTCTCTGGTGAGCATTAAGTACAAAAATGCTTTGGTCTCAACAGAGCAAAGAGATTTGATAGAGAAATACTTACTTGGCCTGCACTTGTACCACACAAGGAGGTACTTGCCGGTCCCGGGGCAGGGGTCCATCCCAAAGAGCCGGCTGTTGACGAGGAACTGGCAGCTCCGCCTGTCCTGGCACTCATCCAGCATCTTCTGCAGCCGGGGATAGGCACCAGAAACAGAGAAACAAAAGCACTTCAGTGTCCCCACTAAAGGGAACATCAAACAGACACAACCTGCAGAAAGAGAAGGCCATCCCTGACTCCACAACCAGCCCTGGCAGGAGGCAGGTGACGGTGCCCGACACAGCGGGTGCCGCAGGAGCCACAGATTCAGTGCTCCTTGCACTGTTTTAACAGCAGGTTTTCATCCCCTTGCATGGGTGCAAAAGGAAGGATTTGCACTGGGATGGTCCCAGAGATTTTGAAACACTTGCATGCTATTTAATCATAATATAAAACAGTATAATCCCAGGAAAAGCAGCTTTGAGGACATGGATCCACCTTGACAGTTAAAAGTAAAGCCCTGAACTCTGCCACCACCAATCTGCTTTAGATTTCTCTGGAGATACACAATTTCAAGACAGCTCTTGTCTCAGTTATATAAAAGCTGGTAAGTATATAGATATATAAATTGCTGGTATTCCAATAATTAGTAGTTGTGGTGGGAACACTGTTATACAGCCAATTTAGACGGTTTTTAATAGGGCTCATTCCTCTTCCCCCATGATTATTACATTCTTTTAGCTAAAGTCAGGAAGGGACTGTAAGGCAGGGGCTTCTCCCACTACTGGCATTTTGGGCCCTACCCCCTTTTCTGCTTTTCCTCTAGCACTTGCTCCCCACTCCCTCATTCATAACTCTCACAAAAACTCCATCTCAGAATCCTCAGGGGCAAGACATTCTGTCTCCTGCTAGAAAATAGCTTCATTAAGGAAGATTAATGATTTCTTTTAATCCTCTGATCCTCTAAAGCAGTGGTAGGGGGGGAGAATAATATTGAGTGGGGCAGTAATTAAGTTTTAAATTCAGCTGGATGGCTAAGGTGGTATTTATGTACTCCTGTAGAGCCCCTAAAGCACTAAAATTACCATAATGTTTGCCTGACACACATGAACCTGTCAGAGCATTTTGAGACCACAGAGCGAGGTAATCCACCAGCCTCGTTAAGTCCCTGTGATACAGAGCTGTGAATTCCAGCCCCAAAACAATTAATTTCACTTGCAAGGAGGCACTGGAAAATCCTTCCTCAGAAATTCCCCTAGGCTCCCCTGGTCTCTTTTGTCTTCTCTCTGTTCACTGTTCTTATACCCTTCTCGATATTTGGGCTTTCCCACAATCTTCTCCATGTGCCATTAACATAAAGGCTGTTCCTTCTCAACCATGTGCCACCCAAACCAATTTTCTCTCTGCTTCAGTGAGTACTTTCTATTTTTGAGTTCTCCCTGAATGTAATATATAGAATCTTTAGCATTATAACTCTGAATGTCATGCTTTGAACAACAGCTGTTCCAGTTTCAAGTGCAATTTGAAGCTGCCTCATTTGCAGTTGCTCATAACTTCCTACAGCTTTCACCTTTTGGGCTGACACATGCAAGAATTCATGCCTGCCTCAAGTCTGACCTTTATTTTAAAGTTCAAACCAAAACAATCCAGGCCTTTTCTAGCAGGCAGAGAACATATGCTGTTGTTTTCTACTTACAAAGGTAATAAAATGCAGGCATTTCATTTAAAAATACAGGATTTAGGATGGTGAGGTGAACACTGAAGGAGGTGCCTGGGAGCATTAGCCCCAGCTTGACCATCACATTAAAATGCATAGAAAGAGCATATTCTTTCCTCTAGGCTCATAAGGGTTGGCTGCTCACTCAGCATGTGAAATTTAATTTCATGCAAAATCCAGTGAGTTGCAAAGGAATTTAAGCAGTGGTTCCAGCACAGATAACTCTTTTCATCTCAAAAAAGCAAAGAAAAACTGAAACAATTCTGGAGGGCTACACATATTGAGAGAAATTATCTCCAAATCATTGTGCACCTGAAAAGATTTTCTGATACTGGACAGCCATGCTTATATACAAGTAAAACTAAAAATATTGAGTAAGGGAAAAGAAGCAGGATCCCAAATGTTTCCTTTCCCTCTAGGGAAGCTTTCTCCCCTCAAAGGCATCAGACTTGGGTTTTGAACTACAAACCTGTTCACAGCAGACAGGTGGGCATTTCAAGAAACTTCAGCATTGTGTCATGGGTGCTGTTAAAACCAGTTGGAAAACCTCCCTGGATTTCAGAAAGACTGAGGTAGGCCAACAAGAAAACAACTTTGAAACCTCAGGTTAGACAACTCTGCAGCACTTGTTCATCTGTTCTCAGGCTCAGCATCAGGAACAAAGACAACAATTCACTGACCTCAGAGAACCACGGACATGGGCAGCCTTCAGGCAGTGCCACTTTGTCTTGGCTCTGCTCTAACTTGTGGCAGCTCTTACTTATTCCTTGTATTCCACATAAGTGAAACCTCCTGAGTTTACCTCCCGTGGTATGCAAAGGGTGGAAGGGGGCAGCAAAAAGAAAGTCTTAGGGAGAAATTTGTAACTAAATTAAGGAGCAAAAGTCATCTCTGCCATTGTGAAAGCAGAGAAAAAAGTGAAGTTTTCTTAGGTCTCAATATGCCATTTACTAATTTGTTATAGTGTTTAGCTACAGTTCCAATTTAATTTGACAAAAGCCATGACTCTGAAAAGTCTCATGGGGGGAAAGAAATCAATATTTCCTTTTCATTCGTGTAATGCTATTTTACCTCCCCCAAAGGGCAACATTTTTTCCTGAAAATTTAAAAAAAATCATTCAGATTTCTGATTTCCTGCACACAGTTTGAGTAATGTCTTATGCATAATGAAATATATCCATAAAAAGTAAAATTAAAAAATATATATGTTCAATCCTCAGTGAAATACATCAGGAAAAAAATGCAGGGAAAATTACCTCTACTTAACGGTGCATTTCCTTGCTTAAAAATTTTAAAAAATGTTCTTACACCAGTCTTAATGTTAACTTAAAAACTTGCACATAACTTTTACCTATCCTTGCATGCACAGAAATTTTCTTTCCCACTGCTTTCATCAGTATGTGCTATGTACCAGCATCTTCTTAAACACCATGCAGAACAAGTGTGACCAGATGACCCCCCAAAGTTCCCTGCAGGTCCAGAGGTTCTGGTGTTTACCAGAAGCCAAGACCTTGGCTTTCTGGCCTCAGTCTCAAAAATCATACATCTAGGCAGTATCAGAGCTCTGGCAGATGTCAGATGTTTTTTCTGAAGCATTTGCAGATGATCAGGTAGACTGACACTAGGAAAGCTGAGAGCTCACTTGGTAGTGAGGGAATGTCTTGAGCTCACATGGCTTTTGCTCAATGGATGGAAAAATGTAGGCAATTCATTCCATGTTTTCCTTGTTATCCTGGTTGTCACTGTCAGCTGAAAAGGTGGGAAAACACAACCACAAAACCAGCCAGAAAGAGGCCCACAAATAATCTGGACTTGCACAGAAACCGCAATAGGCTCACAGAACTGGCCCTAGCTGGGAAGTACAACCAGCTCCACATGTCTCCAAGTCTGGTGGATCCCTGACTAAAGCCAAATAAAGTCACCTCAGTTTAGATTATATTATAACAATCACTCCAACTGAGGAAGGTGGAGGAGGAATTCAGGAATTCCTGTCTGGCATGAAAGAGGAGGGAAGACACATTAATTGCACTGTGCCATTTTATAATTGCGTTACAGTGGTAAATCAGGCCTGAGGGCTGACAGCCAGTGCTCAGGAGGGAAGCTGTGGCTGTTTAAACCCATTCCACTCCCTGGTTCATGACTGAGCTAAGAAGCTGCAAGATTTAGAGGAGATAAGAGAGCAAGAAAAGTGAATTCAAGTAAAACAAACACTAATCTAACCCCTGTGATTTGTGCCCTGGATTAATCTCCCTGCAGTGACCTGGGTCTTAAAGCAAGGGCAGCCTCAAGCTCAAAATCATGTCTTTCAAGTAGCCACTGCAGATGAAACAGCATTCTCGTGCTCATTTTGTTGTGCTCATTAGCTAAGTAATTGCTTGTGCTCATTAGATAACAACCTTTTAAATGAGGAGCTGGATGTGAGTTCTGCAACGAGGCCATCCCCAGCCATTCCCAGGGGTGTGCTCGTTTTTAGCCTGTCTCTTCAAATCATTCTTAAAGAAGTGCTTCCCCTGCATGCTTAAAATAAACCACAACTGAGCTTAACACCCAAGGCAATTAAACTTATCTCAGTTCTTGGTCCCTCAGAGCAGCTCAGAGATCCAACACACTTAGGGTGTAACTTTGGGCCCATAGAAGCCAATGGTGAACTCAAAGGGAACGAGGGCTTTGCCACAGGGCTGCTCTCTGTACAGCCTCCATCTTCAAAGGACCATAAGGATGACTGCAGGGCATGTCAGTCATGCATGAAATTACACAGAGGAGCCCTACTAAATAATTGCCCAAATTGTGTGTTGCTGGGGAGAGTAACTCACAGAGCAAGCTGCATGAATGTATCAGAACCATGTGCAGTCAAAGGAAGATGCATATAGCTCTGTTAAGAAACTTGTGCAAGAAGATACCAGTAATTTTAAGTATTTTTAGGTGAAATTCAGTCCAGGCATGGACATTATGGTGGAGTTGCACCAACACTTATATTGGTGCACCTTCAGAGTTTTTGCAATGGGAAATAAATACAACAAAAAAGTTAGCATGAACTCTCCCTACAGCACAATACATTCATAATGGCTTCATGTCACATTTCATTTGAATTTTGATACTCTTTTATGTACCCTTAAACACTGGCAATACTTTAAAGCATGCTATAAACTTAGTGCTTTCAAGTTGAAAACTTATTTACAGTCCTGTTGCTGAACACTGAACATTCATCTCCATTCATGCAAATTACTGAAGTCCATGGAGGAAGAAGATTTTCCAAGAATCAGCAACAGGGAAGCACAGACTACATAAGGAAGTGAAATCCATGTTGATGAGGTGCAGGTGACCTGCCTATGGCTTCATTGAGCCATCTTCCCAGCCTGCTCCACTAGAAACTAGTTCAGCTTTGCCCAAATTACTGTATTCCATCTGTGCATCACTTGAAGAAGATATCAGAGGCCCTGAATCTTGATCTATAGCAGGTTTTAGTGCTCTACTATCTCTTAACACTCTCCCATGGACTTTGCTGGCTCACAGCAGAGTCAGCAGGAGGAAACTATGCCCACATGTTTTGTCAGTCACAAAAACATACCAGACTGTGAAATAAAGGACTGAAAACTAGGCATGCATTCCCTGTCACCAGGTCTGCTATGGGGGTAGTAGATGCCAGCAGGACAGTAGAGCACATAGCAGTGGGCTGGGATGTTAAAACACCAGCAGGATTCATCAGTGCTCCTCTGTCAGGGCCTTGAAAGAGCCCAGAAACAGCAATTCACAAAGAGCAGCAACATCTCCACCAAATAGAAGGGCCTGATAAAAGCTGCATTACAAATATCACCTAATTAACATTACCTACATTGCCTAACAGTAGGAAACTTAATCTGTATGCAGGGTCAACTTCAAAGGGAGACTAGGTCTAAGCTGAAGAAATACAAAAGGATGCATAACCAAAAGTCATGAGATTAAAGAAAGGGAAAGCTTAAAACACAAAGTGGAAAAAAAAAAACCCTGGGAGCAAACCATTACACTGTCAAGCAGGGTCTTAGTGGCAATGATGGAAGCCCCATGACTTGGAAAGTTTAAATTTAGAGTAAACAAAGCATTAGGAGGCTTACACCCTGGGGAGCAGTCCTGCCTCATCAGGGAGACAGGCTGCACTGGCCACCTCTGCCTCCAGTGCCTCTACTCCTTCAGGACATAATCACTCTGCTCTGATGAGCTACTTCAGTCATGCCAAAGATTTCACAGACATAGCAATTTAGAGATCGTCTGTGACCTCTGCATCCAGCAGTTCTACTTGCAAATAACTAGCTGGAGGAGCCACTTGCCAGAGAGTTCTATTTCAGTTTAGGCAAGATTCATGAATGAAACAGCACTGGTTCTGTGATTTTTAACAGCAACTTTGGCAGTGCAGAAAACACTTCTGGACCCTGAGCTCACTGCTCACCATTCTGTGCAAAGTAATTAATGTGGTCTGAAAAAGAGTTTCCCACACTGCTCTTTAGTTCACTGACATTTTTGAGACTTCCTTGTTCAAAATGTCTAGAAACTGTGGAGTTCTAATATTCAATATAACAATGGGTTCTCCTCCCAGTGCTGCTGATTACCATTATTCTTCCTTTCTACCAATTTCTTCCTTCTTTCCCCCTGACCATCATCATCTCCTAGATGTTCAAAGTCATGAGAAAGGGCCCTTTTTTATTCCTGTTGAGGCCACTTAGGGCTGTGACATCAGTGGGACCAGGCGATATCTGGTGACTGGACATGTCAGGAGCCATGGTTCTCGGCCTGCCAAGAAAACTGGGGCAGTTGGGAATGTTTCCTTTTACTTGGTATTTTACCTTCAATCCAGAATAACTGGGGAAAACAAAATCCACTTTGGAAACAGCAACATGAGCTCTCTCTTTTTGTGATCAACAGCTGGCCTGAGCTTTGAGAGCCATCTCTGGAAAGTTTGTCTCATCTTTCCACCAGCAAAGAGGTCAGCTCCCTTTCATTTCTTCTTGTTTGTTTGTTTGTTTGTTTGATTGTTTGTTTCACAGAAACCTTCCTGGTGGATGAAAATTACAAAAAAAAAAGAGAGAGGAAGAGTTCAGGGAATCCTGGGGTCAGCATGCAAGGAATCTGCTCCCTCTTGCAGGGTTGCTGAAGCGACTGCAGGTGATGGTGGCAGCAAAGGTGTCCTGTCTCTCACCCAAAGGACAAAAGGAAACACCACATCAGCAGCACCAGTGATCCTTGTCACCAAGGTCTGGTTGTCCTGGAGAGTGTTGAAAGAGACCCAGGGCACAGGACATGCCCACAGGCACTCCTCAGATTAGCTAGTCTTTCTAAGGAGAGTCAGGATTCAGCTCCAGAGCACCTTCTATGCACAGCTCCTCCTGGGGAAACAAGTGACACAACAAAATATTGCCCTTGGAAGAGCATCTATCTGCTGATTTCAGTATCTGTGCAAATGGAGAGAGAAGTTAGCCCTCAATGTGTTTGGTAAATATCAGGGGGCAGAAGCACAACAAAGTGGCTCTCCAGGGTTTTCTGTTTTCCTTACAAATAAGCTGTGGTTTTATTTTCTGCCAATTTATCAAAATGAGAAAATTGCAGATAATCAGCTGTAAAGTGTAATATAGTTTTCTGGTAATAAGCAATAATTTTAGCCAACCATTATACATTCTTCCATGCAGACCTCAAGTGTTTCATTGCTGAAAACAAGTGGCATCAGAAATACTGATCCAGAATTCAGCCTTCCAGTACACAAAGGGGGCTTACAAGAGGCTTACAAGAAGCGTGTGCAGTCATACAACAAGGGGGAAAAGCCTTGAGGTGAAGAAGGGTAAATTTAAATTAGATACCAAGAAGAAATTCTTTACTCGGAGTGTGGTGAGGCACTGGAACAGACTGACCAGTTCTGATTGTCCCATCCCTGGAAATGTTCAAGGCCAGATTGGATGGGGCTTTGGGCAACCTGATCTAGTGGAAGGTGTCCCTGCACATGGCAGGGGGTTAGAACAAGACAATCTTTAGGATCCCTTCCAACTCAGACCATTCTATGAGTCGGTAGTGATTCTATGAATGTCCAAATTCTTTGTGCATTTGGAAAGCTCCCACTGAATCTGACATTACAGTGTTAGAACAACAGAAATGTGTAGTCTGGGGTCACTGGGTCACTGCCCTAATGTCTCATCCACACTCTCCCAAGGTAGTCTGCAAACAAAACAAGTGACTAAAGCAAGGAATCCTGGCAGCCAATCACATAAAGATGAATTAGTAGTGGTTCTCTCAGTGTAATCAACTCCTTCTTTTCCCATTTTAACAAAGAAACAATATCTGAACTGGACATTTACAGTGGAGAGAGATTGTAAACAGGAGTTTACATGCACAGCTAGTGTTTGCAGGGCACAGTTAATAAATGCTCCCTCCAGACTGCTCTCCAGAGAAGCAGCAGATTTATACAGTCATGGCTTTGATTAGACACAGTGATTTTATATACTTAGTTATGAAGGGTTTGGTTTGGCTGACTTTTTCAATTACTGACAAGCAGAATATACACACAATTGGTCCTGCCTGGAGCAGCCATATATCTGAGTTGCAAAACCACAAAAATACATGCAATTTCCTTGTCTACAGCTTTCCAATTTTCCAACACACATGCATTTCCTACTAGTGAGCTGCAGGCAGCTTGCCATTCAGCTTGTGGAGTTCCTGGCTTACCCCTCAGAGAGGCCTCACCCCCTCCAGAACTGAGAGAGAAGATGAGATTCATCTCTGGCATTTGGACTCATCCTACCCTGGGCAACCACAACACATGGAAGGATCAAAGCCACATTTGGGGGCACCAAAGAGGCTGTGAGTCTCCTCCAAAAAGGCTCAGGAACTTGCCAAAGGTGTCCCAAGAAATTTGTGGCAGAAGAGAGAAGGTCAGCTGCTTTCCCAGCACATCTGCATCCCCCAAAATGGGTAAATAAGTGTTTTGGTCATCATCATGTAAGAAATGTACTGCACAAGGGATCTACTGCAGGACTACCTACAGGGAACACAATTCTCACTCTGATAAACAGGGATTGGGAATTACAAGGCACCTAAGTATTGAAGGCAAAGCTAATGGGGAACAGGTCTGAGGACATAAAATGCTGAGAGAGGCAGGTAAGGATTTATTTTCAATCCCTCCTACACATAAAACCATGAAATGGAAACCCTAGGGTAATATCTTCCTTCTTCTCAAGTTCTTCCAGATGCCTTAAGTGTGCCACTCACCCACAAGGGTTCAGGCGATGCTCATAGCTATCAATCACCTTGCTAAATGAAATGTTGCAAGTAAATTTTTCAGCAAATCAATAAAAGCAGTGAAGGCTAGCCTCTGTCAAAGCTTTCTCTCTGTGTTCTCCCACCTAAACAACACAACTGCCTCTCATCTGTTTCATTATGAATTTTTGTTATCATATCTGGGAAAACCTTCCACTGATAAGGACCACATCCTCCCATACTACAGCTCAGTCCTTGTTGTGCAGTGGAAGTGTCATGAGAGCAACTTCAAATCTGTCAGCCTAAGGGTTACACTACAGCCAAACACCAACCTTGTGCAAATTCTTGAGAACTTACCACTGGCGTTTGGAAGCCAAAGCACTCACATCAACTTTTTAAAAAATGCTGTAAATGTCTCTTAAAAACCCTGGATGCAAGGGGGAGAAGTGATGTGGAAAACTCTGGCCTTTAGCCAAATTATAAAAGAAATTACTCACTAACCCTGTAGGTTCATTAATCTAGTCTGCTATAATTTTTTATTATGAGTTATTATTGATTCTAAGCCATAAACACACTGGATAACTGAGAGCTTTGCCCAAAAGTTTTCACAGTCCCAAATCTGGCACTTGGAAAAACTTGTGCTTGCTTCAACACCCAGGAGCAGACCCTATTCATCTCAACAACATCAGCCAACTCATGTTGCTAATTTTAGTTGCTCCCACTGACAGTTGAGTAACGCTGGCACCTTCCAAGTAATCCTTTGATTTGCTGACGTCACATGTGCTCTTGGGACAATACACAGAGACAACTTTCCCTACACAGATGGTCAGAGCTGATTAACTACTGGGGGATGTTACAAGTTTAAGTGATGTATGACCACTTACAATGGCCCAAGAGCCAAATGAGTCACAAAAAGTAAAGCCAAGGATTCTTTTTGGGTTTCAAGTTACCAAAGTAAAAGCCTCTTGAAATAATATCTAAAGCAAAAAGAATGCTACAGCAATTTCTGAATGTGTTGAAAAAGCTAATAATTGGGAAGGAAAACTATAAAAATAATGCTCTTCAAACCCAGTCAAACATAATGCAGCCCTCAAGTGTAGTTCTCCTTCAACCACATTCCTGAAGTGCTACTGACTAGAGTTGCAGGAAAACTAAGAAATTCACTATCAAAATCTAATTCAGTCCTGTCTAAACTACAAGAATGAATTATCCACTAAGCTGTGTGAGATGTCAGAGCTCCCATGCTGGGTAGCCCTGCTTAAGGCAGGTCTGTGCTGCACCAACACTGAGAGCTGCTGCCTGGCCAAGGAAAGGTGAAGTACAAATTTAAGAAATGCATTTTAACAATACCTGAAGAGAAGTGCCAACTGAACAGGCAACATCTTCTTTAATTAAAGTTGCATAGGAGTGGGGATAGCGAGAAGGGCACAGCTGATGACTTGGTACAATTCGGCCGTAAAAAGAAGACTGGATGCTGATGGTGGTTCTGTGGGGACATCTCAGGGACACATATTCTCCATCACAGGCATGGTCAGTGTAATTCTTTAATACCTGTGATATGTAACCTGCAAAAAACACAACAAAAACCATCATTAGGGAAAAATAGTTAACAATTAGTTAATTTACAGCAGTGCAGCCAACAAACACAAAATAATAGTCAATGAGGGATGCAGATTTTATTACTCATCTCACAAAGGTGCAAAGGAGAGACACGATGACAGGGACATTAGGGACACTTGGTGATTTGACCTTCAGCCATGTTTCATATCCTTAGTGAAAGGAACATTTGGATGCTCTAAACTCTTAGTTGAATCATACAACTTATTTACATCAGCATATCCGTCAAGTTTACAGGAAATGCAGCTGAGCCAGACTCATCATTTAGACTTAGTCTAGATGACAAATGCAATTTTTGGCCCCTCAGTACAAGACAGATTTCAATAAACTGGAGTGAGTACAGAAAGCCACCAAAAAGGCTGGAAGGTGGAGCACTTTCCCTGTAAGAAGTGGCTTCTTCAGCCTGGAGAAGAGACATTTTTGGGAGGAAATAACAGCAGCTTGCCAGTATCTACTCTGAGGTTATCAAAGAGATGGAGCAGGCTCTTCACAGTAGGAAAATGAGAAATAACAGGCACAGTAAGAAACAGGAGTTTTAGACCAGATATATGGAGCAAGTCCTTCAGAGAGCAGTCAAGCAGCGGAGCAGCTTGCCCAGAGAAGCTGTGCAGCCTACATTATTGGAAGTTTCCAAGACTTTACTGGATAAAGCCCTGATCCAGCAGGCCTGACATTCTAGAGCAGTAGGTTAGACTAGAGAAGTCCCTTCCAACATCACTTTTCCTATAAACTAATGGTCATGGGCAAAAAGGCCCAAATGCAGAGTCACTAAGGGGAAGGTTGGGGTACAATTGGTTATATGAGGTCCTTTTTCATCCTGGTACTCCAGTCCCATCTTTGATCTCCTTTCACATTATACCATTTTAATTCTTCTGGCTGCACCTTCTGTCCTAGGCCTTTGACACTTCCTCAGAGCTTTGCTTTCTCACTCATTTTGAACAGTCACAATATTTTTTGAAGGAAAACATTACACAGAACCAAATCTCTCCTTGTTTCTTAGGGGATTATGTTATCCACTATAATGAAGTTGTTGACAAGAATAAAGCAGCGGCACAAAGTCTCATTAAAATTACACTGAGTCAAAAGGGCTGATTACAGTCAGGTTGCCATGGGAGCTCCCAAACAATCCTGACTTTGCCGCACTCAGGGAAGCCTCCTGGTTGCTGATACAGAGACATCCATACAGGGAACATTAGAGCATGCCCCATATCAGTGTCAGCTGTGGCTCCATTCAACCCCACAGATCTCCTCTCTGCAATGGGTCTGAAAGTCCCCTTCCCACTACTGTCACCTACACAAGCCTACAAGCAGCCACCCCACAATGCCTGTCCTTATATTCCTCTTGCTCTGTGGAGGAAGACAGAGAGAGGACATGGTGGGATGGCTGCTGCTATACTTTTAAGAGATACAATAGAGAAAAAAGACAGAGCAATTAAAAGAAACAATCCCTGCACAAATTCCTAAGAGGAGAGATAAAACTTGTTTTTTCAAAAAAAAAGACTATTCTCTTGGTGACCCATAATCACAGAATACTTAGGTTGTTACCTTTGCAAGTCATCTAGTTCAGCCTTCTGTTCCAAGCAGGGCTAATTTAGTCCAGCTTTCCCAGTTCTGAACCCAAGAGTGGAGCCTCCACAACCTCTCTGAGCACCCTGTGCCAAAGCCTAACAGCTGTCACAGTGAACCCTTTCAGAGAGAAGACTGTTTCCATTTTGTCTATACCTTTAGGTACTTTAAAACAATAATTAAACCCCACTTTCCCAATTTTTCACTTCCTGTATCCAGACCTTTTACTGGGAATAGCTCTTCTTCCATGCCAACACCAAAACCTAGCTCAGGAGTGCTGTGAAAGACCACCAATCTCAACAAATTTCAAGGTGTCTAAAACAACTACAATTACTGTTCTTAGAGAAAACCAACACACAGTAATTTAGCTTCATTGTTCAGCTGCCACTGTGGGGGCTGGATTCTCTGATTTCTCTAAATTTTAGCCTGTAGTTCTTACTTCACAGTTCTGTTGCTGCAGTGCCTCGAGGTGTGTGCCAAATAAATATTTACTCAAATCAGCATGTTAATTTCCAAGTCCCAAGGGCAGCTTTTGCTCATAAGAAAAAAGCTGAGACACAGCCTCAGTTATCAGAGTGAGTGACAGGGCTGCATCAGATCAGCAAAAAACACTACTTAATTTACTGCCTTTATTTCACTTGTTCAAGGAGGCACTCTGGGACAAAATTAACCACTGGGGTGGACCTGCTTTCCCAGTTGGTAGAATATATGCCCTGTGGGTGCTGCACACCTAGTCCTGGAATTAGTTCAGCTCTCTCCCTCAAAAGTAAGGCAACTATGCAGGATGGCCATCAGGGCAAGCAAACCACAAACAGAATCAGAATACAGCACAAAATATTGAAATGCATTTCCACACTGTTAGTCCAGTGCATTAGGACTTTTCCCTGAGGCTATCCTATTAAGGAGCCAGAGAAATACAACCAAAGTGCAGTCAGGACTCTACTGTCTCCTCTGAATATTCAACTACTCTGTCAGAACAGCCTCCTACAGCATGTCTTTCATATTGCCAATTCAGGATCAGGAAGGTTACAGCCCCTGCAATTAGTGCAGATCGCTTGTTGAAAGAGCTCCTTCCTCTCATCTTCCACCAGAAATCTCAAAATAACTTGAGTTCGCTCAAGCTCAAGATATTGATGGGATTGAAGGCTTTGATGGTGATTGACTCATAATACACAAAGCACAATGTCTGAAACATCTGCACTGACCACTGTCAGAGAGAAGAGACTGGATTAGGCACGGGCATGGTCATGGAGGAAATGATGTTCTTCAAAGTGCAAAAGGAAGTGGCTGTAGAGAATTATTGCTTTTTTTTTCTCTTTAAGTGTGTCAGATTTGTACTAATTCATTGGTAGTTCTTTTGAAAGTGTTGGCATTTCATTACCCATTGATTCATTGTTCAGTAACCCAAAATCTGAATTCTTTTCAGGACCCTTGTTGAATTTTCAGTAACAAGTCTCCAAGTAACCTTTTATACCCTTACGTGTGGTACCAGGGAGGGAACCACTGGGAGTCTCTTTGCTGAATGAAATATTTAAACATGAAGCCAATGGCATGTGATTGAGGACTTTAATAGCATTTGTATACCAGGGTAAAACAATGTTAGACCAGGTGGTAATTTGAGCTTTTCTTTAAAAATATGAATTTCATTTGAAAACATGTTAAAAGCAACAAAGAAACCTAAATAATTAAGCCCATTAAACCTTTTCTAACTGCTTCATGTTTTGAAAACCTGGGATAACAAAAATAATTTCAAAATGTTTTGTGGTTAACACTTCTCTTTTCTTAAGGATTGTGTCAAGGATGTGGAATCTTTGATGATGGGCTTTCATACTCCCAAGTTAAATCAATGTATAAAGCTCCAGAGCTAAACATCTCCTCAATTCAAAAAAAGTGTCACCACCAAAGCAGGGATTTACACTGTGGAGATAGAATAAACAACCAAAAGAAATGCATCATGAAATGACAGATCTTTTTTTCCCTCAAAAAGAAGGAAATCTTCCCTTCAAACACCACCTGCAATTTATTTTTCCAAAGTGTGGGGTTTGCCTGCTATCAGTCACCAGCAATTATTTTACACTACTCGCCAAACACAATCCTTAATGCTAACCATAACTTTATCCCCCCCAGCAATGTCAGCTCCTAAGAATCATTTGAACCATTGCCTCTCCAGGAAACTGTTGAGTTTCCAACAGACACTTGAGTCCTCCAACAGTCAGTTCTAGATCCTAACACATATGAAGGAAAGAGAAACATAACAGCTTCATACAGAATATCACCATTTTACAGGAACTGTAAATCTAAACATCCTTCTTTATTTCTCTCATGGAGCTACAGCCCTTCCTTTTTGAAACCAAAGCAGCTGATGGAGCAGTTCACAAAAGCACAGATGGCATAAGGGCTTCCACCCCATCCAGAAGTAGGAAAATACAGCCTCCAGTACATAAAGGGGCTTTACAACAAGTCCAGAGAGGGGCATTTCACGGGGGCACAAAGTGAGAGGACAAGACAGAATGGCTTTAAACTAGAAAATTCTCATCTTAGGTAGAAATTCGTTACTGTGAGGGTGGTGAGGCCCTGGCACAGGTTGCCCAGAGAAGCTGTGGCTGCCGCATCTTTGGAAGTGTTCAAGGCCAGGTTGGACGGAGCTTGGAGCAATCTGGGATAATGGAAGGTTCCCCTGCACAAGGCAGGGGATTGGAATGAAACGGTCTTTAAAGTCCTTTTCCAGCCCAAACTGTTCTATGATTCCACGAGTCTATGAGTCTGTAACTGTTCTTTGATAACAGCAGAGCACACAAACATTCATTCATGTATCCCAATTAGCCATGGCTGTCTAAAACCAGCAAGTTCTCTTCTCCTGCTTCCACTAAAACCAGTTCTAGTTTTGCTTGACAAGGCACATAGCAACTCACCAGCTGCCAATCCTCAGAACAGAGATTTCATCTTTCACTAGGAAACATCCCTGTAGGAATGTGCTGGAAGAATAGAGAAAATCACAATAGAACTAACTCTTTTTACAGTTTGGATGTGATTCCAAAACTTTTAATAAATTACAAGAAAATTCAAAGGATCCTAATGGTTAATGAATTACTACATATAATTAAAGCCAGAGCTTCATAAACATCTGCATCAAGCTACATCCAAGCTATTGTAATGTCTTCTTAAAATATCCCATTTTGAGCTCTTGTGGTTACAAATACAGGAGTACATACGTATCATAGAGAAAAAGCAGCCTCATAAAAAAAAGGACTTTATACTTAGAAATAAGTGATTTACCAATCACTGAAACACATGGAGTCACTGCAATTAACTGCTAGTGAATTAAGTATTCCCTTGTTGCTGGTTGACACAGATTCTTTTATTTATTATCCTTTTATTTTCCAAATCCATATTGTTTTCTCAGTATCTGCTGCCATTTTCTTCTAATTTCCTCAGTTCCCTTGCAGATGTTATAGAGACACTGAATGTGACATAGAACTTTTTTTCCAGGAGATACCTTAATCAGATTTTCTGGAGTTCAGACAACCCCTAAACCACACTGGTTTTCAGGCAAGCTGTGGAATGGAGAATTTCAGGTTTTTCTTTATGGGCAGAGCACTGATCCTTGTAACATCTCACAGAAACAGAGCTGAGCCAGGGGAATCAAGTGACAGCCATGAGGATGGGCCAACAGGGCTGAAATGTGACCCCCGAACAGGCTTGAAGCCAGAGCAGGGACTCAATGAGTGCATTTCATACCAGGCATTACTGATAATCCTGTGGTGGTGGCAGCAAAAGCTGCTCTCTCAAATCACAGAGCAGCCCAGTACAGACAAGTAGGGTTTGTTTTGCTTTGTTACTAATGCTGGAGATTGAAATGTGCTATTACAATCCTTCTACAGAGAGATTTGCTTTCAGTTCAGCTACTCCCCAAGCCTTTCACCTTTCAGATACCATACAGCTCTGAACAAACCTGAACATCTTGTAAGCGTATTAAGGAAAATATTTTTATTTTAAGTCAACAGTTCCCTGCCCACTATCTGATCTTCTGTACCTCAGCTACAGTTTCAAGCAGCATCCAGTGTTAATTCAGAAAAATGGTTTTGAAAGAAGAGTGAACTTAGAACTGCAGCTGAGTGCCAGCTAAAGTCTAAACAAGGTAAGGTTTTGTAAATGCTGATCAGTATTTCATATCAGGTTTTTGTAGGGATGAGAAAGTACTGGAAGTTAGATTGGTGAAGGTTAGGGGTGGCAGAAGTAAAAACACTGTCATTTTCAATTCTGCAGGTTTGAATATGACATAGATACTATTGAGGATTACTAATTATTCCCTTAAATTCCCTAACTCTAAACTTCTACAAAATTCAATAAACACTACAGCTTTTACACAAACAGTTGGAATTACTCTGGAGGATTAAAAAAGCAACTCCAACTGCAAGTAGTTTTGGTCTATAACTTTAAACAATCAGTCTAAAAATTCAATACCAAAAATCTTTGTTTTTGAATTATCATCTTTGATGATTTTCTTTGACTGTCCCATAAGTCCATATTTTCTTGAGAGCTTACTTTTTTTCTAAAACAAGTTTTTTAAGTCTTTACACCTATGGAGATTTATTTTTCCTGAAATTCTACATTTTAAAAAAAACAAATGGACATAGTTTAAAAAGTTATCTCTTTTTTTTTAATGCTTGAATATTTATCCTGGAAGAGCCTCCTGCAGGTCACCCAGCTCAGACTACTGTTTGGAGCAGGGTCAATATCAAAGTGAAATCAAGCTGCTCAGCACCGTGTTCAGCCCTGAGCAAGGGCTGCCAATAACAGGGATTCCCCAGCCTCTGAGGCACCTCTGCCAGGGCTTCACCTCTCTTGTCATTCAAATTTTTCTAATTTTTTTTTTTTTCATTTCAAAAAAGTGCTAATAATTTCCCCTGCCACGACTCATGTTTCTTGCCTCCTGCCTTGTTAGTTTGCCGCTCTGAGAAGAGCCCAGCTTTGGTTTATGTATAGCCATTTTCAGGAAGCAGAAGGAAGCATCTGGATACTGCTTAGCTTTCTCTTCTCCACCATCCCTCCTATGCCATGTGCTTCAGGTTCAAAGTATCCTCCTGGCCCTCCACTGGACTCCCTCCATTTGTCAGTGTTTCTCCTAGAATTGTGCACCAGTATCATGACTGGTTATTCAAGGTGCTGTCCACCCACTTCCTTTGGATTTCAGCAATTTCTCAAAAAGCTCTTGTTTGCTGAGCTGTATGGTTGCAGGCAGCCACAATTTTGCAAGAAATTTGACAGTACAGAGAATTTGGTTGGAAGACAGTGCACAAGGACTTCACCAGCTTGCAACCCTCTCTCCAGCTACTGATTCCTGCTCCCTTGTTTCAGATCTAAGCCTCTTCCAGTGATTTGTGTGCATGTGATGTATGGAGCTGAGAGCAGCCATAGCTGGAACAAGGTCAGTGTCCATGGATGTCTCCTGCCAGCCACTGAAGCAAGAGATTGAGTGCTCAGTGTGTAGGTGCATCTGGGGCCACTGCTGGCTGTCAAGCTGGGCTGGCTGGCAAGTAGAATAAAAGTTTTGGGAGGCAAGTATGAAAGCAGCCACAAGACAAATACTGCCAAGGCCAGAGAGGCTTTCAGTTGTTTTCAGGAAGTCCAGGACAGCTATGGCAAGACCAGGAGTCAACAAATCCTCTCTGCATGCTCCCATCTGTGTGAGGTGACTGGGGACCACAGACCTGAGTGGACACTCTGGGGCCAGTTTTCAGAGGATCCACATGAAATGAATTTATTTTACATTTTCTACTAACAGGCTTTCATCCTGCTCAACTGGACAGGGGAACAGGATGAGGCAACTGGTGCTGTTTGTGTTTGTGTGGAAGCCAAGTGTTGGTGCCTGAATCCAGTGGCCTGACCCAGCCCCGCTCTGTCAGAGCAGCTGCTCAGCACCACAGCTGCCTGCACCCGGGGACACAGGGCTCTTGTATCTCTGCCCTATCAGGCTGCCAGATTTGGCAACTCCTAACCCTTCCCACTCAAAATTCCATGTGTGTGTACATGTGGGTATGTGTATATATGAAAAATATATTTATATGTAGACATATGCACACACATGTGTACTAAAAAAACCAAAAAACAAGCAACTTTGCAGACTATTTTACCTAATTTAAGTTGCAGAAGAACCTGAACCTCACTACAATTGAGGAGTTCATTTTTTGCAGTACTAAATTTCTTATAACACTTTGTTAGAATAATGTCATAACTTCATAAATATTAATATATTATATAAGTAATATGGTAGTGTTACAGCATTATAAATATTAATGTCTTGCTTTAATTGAAAAAAGGATAACTTGCAGTGGTATGTATTATGTGTCAAATACATAAATTATATTGCACATACTGCAATCAAACTTATAAAATACATCTTATAGCATAACCAGGTTGTCTTGAGAAGCCTTATGGGGTTTGTTCAGCACTCAGAGAATGAGAGCTGTGATTTTGAGAGAGATTTAGGCTATACTTCCAACAGTCCCCAAAGGTCAATCCCATACACTGTGACAAGCTGGGCACTATTTCATTCCAGAGATACAGCTGCAGTAAGGCTTAAGGTCATTGCTTTACAGCTGAGGGAACTGCATGGGTGATACTTCCTGAGCAGCTTCAGCTGGCTCTTTCTCCTTGGCTCCCAACCAAGTCCTTTCCAAAACAGTCATCCCACACATAAATCACAGCACTGCTCACACTGGCCTTGCCATTGCATTCTAAGCAGCAATAAAGAACTTAACACCACCACGGCCATGCAGCTCTTCTAAATTAAGTTATAACAGATTTATTTTATTCAAAGGACAGTTTTATCTAGGTGGTTTATATACAAGAGATTTTTAACAGCAAAACTACAGTGATATAATTAGTCTGCCATAATTATACCCATATAACTCTTCAGGATACATGCATAACTACCAGTGCACCTTTCCTCATGTATTGAAGTCTCATTGGTGTTCATTTGGACTTATATTTTTCACACTAAAGTCCTTTTGATCCCACCCCTTCGGGTGATAAATTCTTATGAAAAATTCAACCTTGAAAATCAACATTACAAAATTAAAATGCAATTGGAAAGAGCCCGGCTAAGAAAAAAACAATCCCAAAGCTTGGTGTCTTTCAGCAGCCAGGTTTAAGAGCTCAAACAGGATCTGTGCCACACTCAGCCTGTCCTTGAAGCATCACTATGTCTTAGGGCAAGAGACTGATAACTGTTCTGCACCTTCTGGTCCAGATACTAAAATTCCTGAAATCAAATTTGTGTCATTTGGCAGCTCTGTTTCCATCAAATCCCTTCTTGGGCTCTCAGCTGTGTCAGAAGTCAATGCTGGCAAGCACAGAGCCTGTCAGCAGCCCCCTGATGCACCCTTTTGCCCAATGAATGCACCTTTTTTTATCTCTAGTATTTAGGAAGCAAGGGATTTATCAGTTCACCACATACCAAAGAAAATTTGATCCCAAATCTTCTCTGGAAATAGGAAATATTTGGCATTTGTCATGAAAGCAGGTTGTGTTTATCTCTGGCAAGGTCTGTAACAGCTCCTTCATGTCCCCACACAGTGTGACAGTGAGAGACAGAGCAGCAACTTGGGAAGTTTGGGAATGGTCCAATTTTACCAAAACCCAGGTTTTCACCATTGCAAACACAGAGGACAGGGGGTTTTTTTGCACCAGAACATGCAGTAAGGGAACTATAAATCAGCCATTCTGTAACTGTGAGCTCAGCAGAGCTACAGCAGATGTGCCTAAAATCTGCCTGGCCTTTGCCCACAGCTTTACTGGGAGTGACAGGGAAGTATCCTGCTACCACCCAAAATAAAAGAAATCTTTTGCACAGCATATCACACTGGGAAAAAGAAAGTGGTTATTTGACCACACAAGTGACAGACAAGATTTTATGCACACTGACCAATCCTTTAAACAAATCAAGAATTCAGCCATGACAATATGACAAGGGCTAAGAAACACCAACACTGAATAAACAGGTTTCTGCCCATTCAGAAGAAATTATTCTGACAAGACTGTGAGTACAGGGCAATGGCAGATTTATTTAGACTGGGCCAAGTGGCAGGAGGGAAGGCAAAAGTCCATAACCCCACGGGAGCTGCTGCTAAAGCCATCACAAGCAGATGTGAGTGCTTTGCACACAGTGCCAGGAGCCAGCTCTGGGGCTCTCTGAGTGACCACACATCCCTGAAAAATGTAGATTTCAACTGGCAGGTGAAAATGTTGAACAATTCTTGTGACCCCAGAGAGCAAATCTGAAATTCTGTTACCTTGCATGAAATAATTAAGTGTGACTTACATGTGCAAATACCAACTTGGCAGAGAAGAGTTTTCCTACAGAAAAACTTTCCAATCAGGTTGTAGTCTCCTCCACTGTTTTTAAAAAGCAGTTCAGCACTGCAATGGTCATTCTTATTAGAATCTTTTTTGCCCTGCAAACTAAAATTCAAGGCCTCTCTCATTTGGTGCTGTGCAATGATAGGTAAGGTTGGCAATCTCCAAGCTCAGGGAGGTCAAATCACTGGATTGCTTTCCCACCTGGCAAATTTTCCAGTGAAAAAGCAGAAAATTTTGGGGGATAATGACAAATCACAGCCTGTGTTGGGAAGGGCAGGTACTGCTCACAGACATATTGCATGAGCTCTGATGAGATACTGCAGAAAACCCACATTGGTGATTTCCCTCCAGAACAGAGACCTCGTGCTTAATTCTCCCAGAACTCGCCTCCCAAGACAATCCAAAAGTTAGGCAAAAGCTTTTTTCCAGCACTGGAATTTTCACATCTCCCTTTTCCTTCTGCTTTACATTCCATATTTTATTTATTTATGCTTATTGAGAGTAGATTTGTCAAATGTAATGAAAGCAACAGCTCTGAAACAAACTTGCATCCTTTTCCCCAGGACCTGCAGTAAGAGCTGCCCTCTGCATGACCTTTGCCTGTGAAATGCATATTTCTCTTTGCTTTGGCCAGGCCTTGGCAGCTTTATGAACCCCGAGAGAGGAAAGAAAATGAGTAGAGACTGAGACAAGATAGAAGAGGCTAAACAGTCAAAGGATAAAGCAGAGTAAGGGAAAAAGAAGGAAATGAAAAAGGGAAAATAAAAGAAGACAGAGGTTAGAATAGACATATAAAATCTCTTTCTCATTTTTCAGTTAGAAGAGTGGTCTCAGGAGTTCATCACGACAGCAAGAATCAGCTGGAAGGATTGTGGAGATTGGGTCACTTGAAACTGGAGGAACAGAGAACAGCCTTAAAATAGTAAAAAGGAGAAAAGATAAAGATTTTGAGCAAGAGTATCCATTTGCAAGTGACCTGTCTTTATGTCCTCATGTGATCTCTTATTTCCAAATCATACCTGCTTGCAAAAAGGAAAAAAAAATCCAGGAAAAAATGGGATCTCAGAGAGGCTATAAAAAGAGGGGGGTAAAAAAAATGAAGATCAAAAGTAGGTTTCCATAAGTCTCTCCTGATTTCTGATGTGCTCTATCTCTGATGACCTGGCTACAAACCTCAAGTATTGTCTTAACAGGACATGCAGTGTGCTGCATCTGCCACAACCAGGCAAAACTGCCAGATCAGCATCTGCTGTTTAAGCCATTGACTTTAGCCAAGAGGGAATTTATTATTCACCAGCAACTGGACAACTTTAAGCCCTGATAAATGTTGTCAGGATAGCCAGAATGATGATGTCACAGGTAAATTGCTCTTCTATTGTTTGATATAAACAATACTATCAATAGACAGGCATCTTGAGCATCACCAGTCCAAGCTGTAACACTGCCCAGGCAGCCTGAAGTCACCTAACCTCAAGTTACACATGTTCCTCCTGGAAAAGACAGAAAATTAGCACTGGGGAGTAAAGGCAGGACTGTCTCTGTACCTTGAGCTGAAGATCAAGTATTAATGCAGGAGTTTCCTATCTACCTGCTAAACAAGCTTTACCTTCTTGGTGCTCAAGTAGAAAGCTTTGAGAAACCTGGTCTAGTGGAAGGTGTCTGTGCTCATGGCAGGGGGTTGGAATGAGAGGCTCTTTAAGTTTCCTTTCAACCCAAACCATTCTCTGATTGTGTGATCAAAAATGGTCACCTCTGGCTGGAAGCCACAGGGCCAGATGGAGTTCCCAGTATAATTAATCTGGTATCAGTTTCACCTGCACCTCAGTTTTCCAAATGTCAACTGAGGATGATCCTGCATCTATATTCATGGGAAGACCAGAAAAAAAAAAGGGCTTGTGAATGTGAAGTAGCAGGCGTCACAGAAAGCCTGGGGATAAAGAGATATAAATGGAGACTGATTTTTATTCAGGACCACTCAGTAGCACTTCAGGATGTAACAAAGGAGATGAAAGGATACACAAAGAGAGGGAACTGCTTAGTCTGGAATATAAGTTAATAATAATGATAAAGACATCTGACTAACAGAGAAAAGACAGAACAGCCCCATTCTACCACATCACCCAAATCAGCTCCTTAAAGGCAATAAGAGAGAACACAAAAGGTATTTCTCCCCACCTTTTACTGAAGCCATTCCCCATATTTGCAACTCCATTTAAGGACAGAAATAATATTTGGCTTCCTTGGCAACGAAGAACAAAGGGACAATGGAAAGCTGACAGTGGAATTTATGAACCCCAGTGCTGCAGTCACCCCTTGCATGGGGACAGCACTTGGGCAGGGCAGACAGGCCCCAGCCAAACAGCAGCTAGAAAAGCTTTTTGGCTAAAAGCTATTTGTGCTGCTTTGACACAGAGCAGTTGTTTTGACTAATAGATTAGAGGAAGAGATTTCTTTAGCAGAGTAGCACTTTACAGGGCTCTTTGCCTCACAGCTGTAACAGCAGCTACATCCACAGTGCACGTTTTCCTTGTACCCATTGTATTCCAGGCCCAAACAGCTCCAGGGTCAGCTGCTGGAAAAGTCAGTGAGGATTGTGCTCATATATGGACAGTGTTACAGCTAAAGGCTGGGATTAAACTGCAAGACCTGGGAGCATTTCTGACTTGCTGCATCTGAGTGCATGTCCCAGCTGTATCCCAACCCCATGCTGGATTCAGACACATCATTCTTCCCCAGAAAAGGTGATTTGGTTTTTTTTGGGTTTTGTTTGTTTGAGTTTTTTTCTCTTCAGACACTTTAGATTGAAGAATATTCCCTCCTCCATTATCCTGGTTTAGGTCAGGATAGGCACCTGCACCCAGGTTTTCTGCTGTTGAGGTAAATGTTATGTTTTTTAACATTAAGGAACACCTCTGAACCTGTGCATGGCATCTGCATACTTGCAGATGACACAGAACAGGAAGGAGCAGTTGAGAAACCAGATGGTTGTTCCATCATTCAGAGGGAATTCTGACAGTCTGCAGAAATGAGCAAACAGGAATCTCATTAATTTTAACTAAAGGGAAATCTCAAGACTGCTCATCGGGAGGAATATCCCTGTGCATCATTTTGGGGAACAACAGGCTGAAAAGCAGCTTGGTAGAAAAGAACCAGGGTGTCCTGGCAGATGCCAAGGTGACCATGAGTCAGTAATGGGCCCTCACAGCAAAGCCAGCCTTTGGGAGGAGCATCAGCAGCAGGTTAGGAGAGGAAAGCCTGCCCCTCAGCACTGGTGAGAGCCAGCTGGAGTGTTATGCCCAGTTCTGAGTTCCCCTGTGCAAAAAAAAAAAAAACCCTGACTCTGGTATGAGTCCATCAAAGGGCCACAAAGCTCAAGGGATGGAGCATCTCTTACATGACGAGAGGCTGAGAAAGCTGGGACTGCTTAGACTGGGCAAGAGAAGGTTCAGGGGGATCTTGTCAATGTCTATAAATAACTGATGGGACAGGGAGTGAAGAACACAGAGCCAGATTGGTATTCTCACTGGTATCCAGTGAATGAACAAGAAGCTGTGGGAACAAAATCAAATGCAGGATATTCCATTTAAACATGTATGTGTAATTGTGAGAGTGATCAAACTCTGGAGTAGGTTGTCCAGAGACATTGTGGAGTCTCCAATCTTCCAGATATTCAAAATCCAACTAGAGAGAGCCCTGAACAAGCTGCTGTGGGTGACCCTGCTCTAAGCAGATAGGCTGGACAAGATGATCTAGATGTCTTTTTTAACTAAATAATTTTATGATTCTGTGATTTTCCAGCCTCAGTCATTCCGTGATATAATCACTTCTCAGGATGCATTGACAAGCCCCAGTCTCCTTTAAGACAGCTTGGAAAAAAACAACTTTATTCAGAGTAGAAATTCTGTTTGTTATGACCCCAGGTGCATTTCAGCATCATCTCAGCTCTACTCACACAGAGATGCCTATTAGTTATACTTGAATTGTCCTGCAACAGAAGGGAAGCAAGAAAAGGCCCTCCCAGGTACATCTCCTGCACAAGCAGCATCACTGACCTTTATAAACAATGTTATCACTCAAGCAAACTGCTGCTCCAGACAATGGAAATGGCACTTGGCACTCTGACTGCTGAGCAAGCACTGTAACAATACCACCTTTCAGGATTTGTTTAGTCTTCACATCTGTGTTTATTAATTAGATTTATTCTGATGCAAACATGGAGAGAGCTACAGGAACAGTTTTAGATAACGAAATCTGAAAAATTTGTTGTGAGTTTTACATAATGACTTAGTGTCCAGACATTTCACAACCAACAGCATTGCCTTGTAGCCTGCTTGACTACTCCTCCTGAAGTTCTGTCTCCAAATCTCAACAAAAGCCTTCCTGGATCACCACAAGCAATCTCTCAGCAAAATGGAGAAAAATCAGGCATTGATTGACTGTAATGTCTCATGCTAAAGCACACACCTAGCCCAGGTCTGAAGCGTCACACAGTGAAAATTCTGCCAAGTTTACTGCAGGTACTGAAGTTTAGTCAAAAATCCCAAATGAAAGACAATGTAAGTAAAACAAAGGAACACATGATAGGAGTCTTGGAGTAGTCAAAGTTCTGTGAAAATATAAAAAACAATACTCATTAATAACAGAGGGAAAAAATTATGAATTGTTAGGAAAGAATAGAAGGCAATGCGGAAAGCACCACGGTGTCACTGTATAACCATTCCATATTCATACCCAGAAGAGTGTCTGCATTACTAGATCCACCTCCCATCCCTCTGAAATCATGCAGAGGATTCAGAGACATTTAAGAGAAAGGTGTTAAACTGCAACTAACCCTCTTCCACCTGGAAGACAGGCAACTGGGAGGTGAGAGACCACACAGAAAGTGGAAGTGAGGAAGGGAAATGAAAGGATTGAAAGTGCTGTTTCTTTCAATTTAAATAAAAAAGGTTGATTAAACACAAGAGGGAATTTTCTTACCACCTGAGAAGCTGAACTGTGGCATTTGTTGCCACTGCACTTCTGCTGGTCTCAAACATTCACAAGGACTAAAACATCCATGAATGGAAGAAAAACCCATCAAGAACCAATGAGTTCACATACAGCTCTTGATTTATGAAGTCCTTGAGCTGTGAGGCTGGTCATACACTAGAACAGAATGGTTATGATGTTCCTTCAGTTCAGGCTGGTACAGCTGCTCTTGCTTGATGTAAGAATGCATCCATCTCTGCAGTGCCTATACAGAGAGCCCAGGACCTGAGATACAGAAATCTGCATGGCATACTCAGAAGTAAGGACAGAGAAACCCCAAGCCTACTTTGCACTGAGTTTTGCTCTCAAGCTACCCTAAATATCAGAATGTAAAAGAGCAATAATAATAATAATAATAATAATAGTAATAATTAGAACAACAGCAATAGTTGAATTCTCTGGAAATAAGCTGGAGCATACTAGTTAACTTGTAATACAGTAAAAAAGACAATAGGCCTCTATTATTAGCAGATAAATAAATAGTGGAAAGGGACATCATTGTCACAGTCCCATGAAGCCTGGACTTTGCAGAGCACTTCAGAATCAGGTTAATAATAGTTAACTCAGTTAATAATGGGTTTATTAACTGAGTCCATCAATCTGATTACAGTATCTGTCCCTGTTTCTGTATCCTGGAGTTGTGGTACTGAGGTGGATTGTATTAAGCAGAGTTAATGACAAAAGAGGAGAAAAAGTGAAACAGGAGAACGCTGGAGAGCATGGAGATGAAAGACACACAGGAAGGCACTGGAATAATGGACAAGCATTTATGTTGTGATCAGCTAATGCACAGAGATTAGCATGCAAGGCATTTTCTGAAGAAAAAAATAACATCCTGTCAGCCACAAAGTGATGTACAAAAGACAAAACAGCCAAATGTCTAGGAAGCTGTAACTCCATCTTCCTTCCACTGCCTCTCACCCTTGAGGTGGGAGGGGGGTTAGCCAGGAGAAAGGTCAGGAGATGAAAACAACAGTGGGGAATTGGCAGAATGCCTCAGGTTCTGTGGAGCAGAACTGTCCCTCCCAGAGGATAAACCAAGGGCACAAATCTTGGGTTTCCACAACATGCACCATAACAAGGAGAGAAACTTCTTGGATACAATTTCAGTGCAGACATTACTTTCTGTGCATTGAGAAACAACAGAACTGCTATATCTTGGCTAAGCTGTGGGGGAAAGCACCAAAAACCTTCTATATATTGTTTTTAAAGTCATAGGGGTCAAGCAGAATTATTCTCCAAAGAAAAACAGATCATTTAGGTGGGATGGAAACCTTCCTCAGGACTGCAAAGAGTAGGACAGCAAGGAATAATTGCCAAACACAAATTAACAATTCCAAAAAGCAGCTTTTAGAGCTTAGTGACTCTAAGATCTCACAAGACTGAAATAATTCCTCCCAGCAGCTCTTGTTCCCCACAGGAAAAGGAAAAAATGGTAGGTTACTGGGATACTTCCCATCTGGGAACAATGGCTGAAATAGATTGATCTGCTGCTCAGAGCCTCACATACGGCTCTGCGATCCAGGGATTTCCAAAACCAACAGTAATACAAAGAGCCTTTCAACAACCTGTCCAGCCCAGGCAGAAGGGCTGGTTGGAAGAGTTTTAAAGTCTGTTTCTTTCTATTACAGCACTAGACCTAACACGAGTGCAATTGAATTGTTCTTCATTCAGGCCTGAGCCTGCCTGGCTATCAAGATGTTTTTCAGATGAGGCAGAAGGGGACGGGGTTATAAATATTTGAAGCAACTCTCAGTGTATCTCACATGCAGACAGGGCATATAGCTATTATCAGGTTCTCATGGTCACTCCAACCCTTCACCTAGCTCTCAATCAAAATATCAAAGGAAAATTGAAGGGCACAGTCTTCCCAAAAAGGGCTGGAGGTAGCTGATCCACGGCAATCCTTCCAAAGGTAGAAGGAGGGCTTGTGTGAGCTGGAAGCTTTTGAAGTGCTTAATATTCCCATCACTGAGAAGGGTATATTGACTCAAACCCAGTTTGATGTTTTCAGGTGACTTGGAGCTTTAAAAACCACAAAAATCCCCATATTTTAGCACCACATCACGCTCCTCAAAATCACATCTGAGAATGTTTCAGTCACCAGGTGAAACATCCACTCATCTGAAAACTGGAGTAAATGCAGGAAATAGGAATTTACCCAGTTCTAATGTGGGTGATACAAAGTTTAGCCACTTCTGCCTTCCCTATTTGGAATACTGAACAAATTTACCACTACAATACCCATAAAACAATCCTCCTTCAAACCCAAACTCCCACACCAATGAGCAGAGGAGAGCATACCTGCTCTGCCCTGCTCACACCTGACAGCACCCACAGCTACAGGGGCAGATCTAAGCTGAGACAGACTGTGTAAGGACATTATCTTGCAGGCATCAACCTCATAATAGGGCACTTAAATTTGCATCCAAATCTGGACTATCATTGTTTGCATCTTTTTAAAGTCAACAATAAGAAGCAGTCACCTCCCAAGAACAATTTGTGAGCTATCCCAGATCCTTTTGCCATGAATTTGTATAATCTCTGTTCTTGGTGTTGCTCAAAACCCAGCTGAACAAGACCCTGAGCAACTTCAAAACCTCTGTGGTTACAGCTTTGTTCCAGCTCCAGGAAAGCACTTAGAGACACACTAATGTGCTGAAATCCTCCTCACTTCAGCAGCCAAGGGACTGATGATTCCTATCTCCCCAGCACTCACGGAAATCCCAGTCAGACAGAGATGCTGAAAAACCGAAGGGAGTTCACCAAGAGGACCACCAAGATGATTAGAGGGCTGGAGCACATACACAGAGGGGTAATGAAAGCATGTTTGTTTAGTCTGGGAAAGATTAAGGGCAGGACCTGACTGCAGATTGCACTTTCTAATGATGTTGGTTATTGAAGAGAAAGCCAGATCCTTCCCAGAAGTGCACAGACAGAGGACAAGATGCAAAGGTCAGAAGTTACATCAAGGGAAAACCCAACCAAACTAAATTTTTCACCACCAGAGTGGTTAAGTCCTGGAACAGGTTGCCCAGAGAGCCTGTGGAAGCCACATCCTTGGGATATTTTCAGGGTATATTGGGCAAGATCACACCCCCCTAACACAACTTCGAGGTGCACCTTGCTTTAAGTGGGGGCTTGAACTACAAGACCTCCAGTGGTCCCTTCCACCCCAAATCCATTGATTATTCTCTGATTGAATTCCAATCCCTTAAAAGTGTTTAATTCTCTCATGCAGGTATAACCATATGGTAAGCAGCTCTCCACAGGACAGGTATGATTTCCTGAGTCAGGGAGCTGTTCCTTTACCTCCTCTTTCCCCCAAAAATTTTAATCAAAGTTCCTCTTGCCAAAAGATAGAATGTTTTGTTAAATGTGTTTTGAATAATTGGAAGAATAAAAGCTTGCAATAATAGACTAATTTCTCCATCTCCTGCTCATCTTCAGGCAGCTCCTAAGATTTCCATAATTATCATTGTCTGCTCTGTTGGACTACTGAGAATTAGTTACAATCTACAAGCCTTGAAATTGTGTTTCATACTGCATATTGCATTTCTGTGAGGGAGGAAGCACTGAGCATGTTAGGAATCAGCCCAATGCCAACAATAGGAGCTTTTGTACCAGGGAATGGCATTTTGCCTGGGAATGGGCCAGAACGACAAATTGATATGACAGGCTTTGCCTGTTGTGGGGGTATTAAATCTCAGCTGATAGTGGAACTATCACCTTTCTCTGAAAAGCACTATGATCTGAGCTATGCTGTCCCTTAACATAAAATGTAAATGACCCATGGACACAAGGGGAGGCTGGTGTAAGCCCTATTCAGCCTGGAGGCTGGGAAGGTCATTTCCTAGACAGGTCCTAAAATTCAGCATAACAATATGCAACTCTCCCAGTCCCAGACAAGTGAGTCTCTGGAGCAGTGAAGCACAGAGAATTAGATTCAGGAGCACAGGTCCTCTCACAAAGCCTTTCTTTGCACATCAGTACACTCAAGTCAGCTCCCTCATTAAAGCCAGGGGTCCCTCACTTTAGGACTATCAACTTCTACCAATGCAACTTTGCAGAAAAGTAAGGGCTGGTAGATTTACCTAAAGCAGCAAAAGCCAGTAAAATAGGCTCTGGAAACATCCTAAGGCTCACTCATTTACCATGAGACAACTCAGCAACCAGGGGTGTCAGTGGCTATCCCAGCATAAAAATAACTTTTCCTCTGCAAGCAAGGTGGGGAAATGCATTTGGCACTGCATTGGCCATGTTGCAATCTAGGACTTCATGCTCACTTTAGGTTAGGGAGAAGCACTTTTTAGGCATTTGTACAGCATCACTAAAACCAGCACTGCAGTCCTGGTCAGGCAGGGTCATCTATCTAATATTGCCAATCTTCTGAGCTATGTAGGAGCAGCATCACCCCAGGGTCCCTCTGCCATCTTTGGAGATGGAAGGGCACTTCAGCAGGGCATTTCAGCCAGCCTGGGGTTCAAGTTGGCCTCCTGTCCCTCCACAGATCCCAGAGTGTGCCCAGGACACATACATTCCTGACACAGACATTGTCTTTAAATACAGGAGTGAGCAGATTACTTCTGCCAGTGCTATTTAAACCTTTGACAGGTGTGAATTTATCTAAAGATAAGAAATATCATCTTTTTCATGTCTGAGTAACAGCTTCACAAATCTGAGCCATGACTGTTTTAAATCCACCCAGGTATTCCCAAGCAGCTGGATCTAGGACTGATCTAGGATTTAGCCTGGGACAAGCCACCATGACCCTGCTCCTCAGAGCTACATGTGCTGAACTGGGGCGAGACTTAAGCTCATAGAGGAGGAGAAGCAATTACAAAACAACTCTGCCACAAGGCCTGGATGAAGCTTCAGAATTATATCAGACCCCTGACACTTCATCAGAAGTGCACTATGAAAAGGAGATTGAAGTATCTTGGGATTTTAAAAGAAAAAAAAAGGGGGAGAAAGGGGTGGGGAAGAATACCAGCAACACTGTAAAAATGCACATTCAATGTTCATTTATCTCCTAACTCCTTGTCCTAATCCTTTTTCAGGAGGAAAGTCATAGAAGTTAATTAGTCCAAAGGTTTATGAAGGAAATAAGTAAAGCAGAGAGCAGAAAGAGACTACTCTTTAAATCTGTGGTGATAACAAAGAAAGTTTCCCTCAGCATTAGACTGTAAATTTCCTACCACCAATCTCTCTCCATTTTATTGCTGAGACCAGCAAGTTTCTTAGAGTTCTTGGTTACAATGCAGAAAAACATAATTAGCACACAGACTGCCTTTAATTAGCATGTCTATTCAAAGAAAGGTGCTCATCTATCAGGCTGTCATAATAAATAATGGGCCTTTTCCCCTTAATCCAGGTGTGCTCCACCTGATCCCTGTGGCAGAGAAAGGAGGTAGAGGAAGTGAGGGCAGCACCTGTACAACTCAGAGTCTTTCATCCAGTCCTTTCCCAGGACTGAAAACTGGAAGAGGTGAGAACTAAGAGGTAAAAGAAGGACACAGGGAAATCTGACCCATTTGTTTGCAAAAAGAAAAGTGTAGGTTTCATCAGCAATATCCACTCCAGGCAAAGGACAGGAACATCTAATTTTCCCTCAAATCTTTCTCTTTCCCCCTCTCTGTGAAGCTGAAGGAGAATTCTTTTAACTCCCATACATGCCTGAGACACACAGCCCATGAATTACAACTCAGACAGGCCAACTCAGTGCCCTAACTACTGAATCATCAAGAGCACAAAGATCTGATCTGGGCAGTCAGGCTCTGGTTCCTTACACAGACAACACAGAGAAGCAGAACGAACCCATGACTCAGATGATCAGAAACAAGTGCCAAATGTATCAGTTATGGGAAATTTCTTCACTGTCTAAATAAAGCAGCAATGACAAGTTATCCTAGAGCATCCCCTCAAATCCACCAATGTCAGTCAGCAAAGCAGAAGGGGCAGTGAGAGTTTTTCAGAGAAGGTTGTCTCCTAGAAAATGGCCAGCTTGCAGGAGGGGCAAGCAACGAGGCTTATAGCAATAACAGGGGGAGAAGATTTGTGCCTGCAACACCAGAGCTCTTCTTCCAGTTTGTTTTGTACATTAATAACCCACAGAAAGGGGTTTGTAGCTTCAGAGATTCACTGTCTTTGTATTACATCACATCAGGTACAATACTTAGAGGCTTTTAAAAAAAAGCAGCCTAAAAGCAGCACTGGTCTTTTTGGAAGCTCTTACCAATAAGGGAACCTCACAAAGACTCTTAGGAAGGGGGATTTGCAGGGGATTAGGATTAAGCCAGTTTCAGTTACTGAAAAGTGAACTTCTGCCCAGGGAATTAGGGCTGGGATAGCTAATTATTTGGCTTTCTTTGGCTTGTATCTTTCAGTACCAAACATTAGAGCATGCTAGGGAGACCAAGAAAGGAAGCCAGACCTTTTGCAGTCAACAGGGCCACACACTGCCTGAATGAACATAATGTGATGGGGAAAAGAAACCCTCAGAGAATGTCTCCACATAGCCCTCTGGGCAAGAATTCCAAGGGGCAGGGTCACTCCCAGGGCAGGAACACTGAGGCTGAGGAAGAATTGAAGATGAACCTCCATCACTTTCTCTGGAGATGTGCACAAGGTCCCTTGAACAGGGTCATTACAGGAGAGCACAAGGGACACTGTCCAAGGGTCAATTGTGACACAGCTCACTCCACACCCCATCACACTTACTGCTGCTATGCTAAGGGAAATGTGAGGATACAACCTGCATAAAACATGAATGTGCCAAGAATGGGCCACTGTCTTGTGGGAAAAGGATAGACTGGGTTTTTGGGCCTCCAGCCATGTCACTGAACTAATTTGTGGTGTTCTGGAAGTCTTCCTTTGCTTCATGTAACTTCCCATTCTGTCCTCCCCCATTATGCCCCAGATATTGCTCCTGAAAGTCTCACAGGTGCTCCTGCAGCACGCCTTTTGCCCCAGTATTAGAATACCAATACCTCAGCACCAAAATTAATAATTTTTGAATCCACTCTCTGCTGCAGTTGCCTTACAGCCTGCAGCACAAGGAACACACACCCACAGGAAGACTAACACTTAGATTCTGAAAACTGTTAGGCAGGTTTTAGAGAAACCATGAGCTAGGGGAGTCACACAAAGAAATCCAGTCTCTCACAATCCACCCAGTCTCTGCAGGAGAGCTGTATCAGGCATTGCCTTCTGTGCAAAGGTGTTATGGTAATGGAAAAAATAAATTTGAAGTTCAATTCCCAAGTTCAACCAAAAAAAAAAAAATCTCCTGGTTTCAATAAACTTCCCCTGCTTTTCTGTGCAGAGGAAGTTTAACAGCTGCCCACTGTTTGCTTTTGATTTTCTCACTTGCAAGACTTCATTTCAAAATCCCAAAGATGGTCTCTCCTGCTGTAGGTGAAAAGGGCCCATTTAGTTGAAATTAACCAAAGAGAAATTAATTTCACTCATGTAAAAGAGCTTATCATGACAAAGTGAAAGCTTAAGCCAGAAAGGTTTCTAACCTCATAAACCACAAGCCTCTAACAAGGGAAGAATCAAGAGACTTTTATAATCCAGCACTTTGCAAGAACAGCCACTGGAGTACATCAGGCCCCCTGGGAGAACAAAACCACAGCAGAGCAGTTTGAGGAGCTAAAACTTAACAGAATGATTCCCTTCCAGAGCCTTATACATACCGGTTGCTGGGGTAGTCAGAGCCTGATCAAGTGTTATGTTCAAGAACTGGCATCATTCCTGATACTGGACGCTATTTCAGCCAGAACCTAGTGCTATTAGGTCATTTAGGGCTAAATCCAGGGAAATATTTTATGTATTTGACTCTCAACTCAGACAAGATAAACTGCTTCTAAAAATGTGAGCATGCACTCACTCCTGTCTTGGTAGACCAGGTCTTTGGTCTATGCACATCTGAGGCATTAAATCACCATCTCTGCCATGCTGAGCAAGGGAAACTCTTCAGCTTCTGCCTCCCAAAAAGGGGTCTGTGCAGAGGTACCTGTTACCTGTGTCAGTCTGAGAAAGGCCATGCAAGACACCAGCACTTTAATACCACAAGAGTCAAACTAACTCCCCACACCACACAAAGGTCTGACCTTCTAATCATCTCCTTCATGCTAATACTATTCATAATTTTGCAACAACAACAACAACAACAAAGATTAGGAGCTCAGCTCCAGAAGCAGCTCTTTGGCAATTTTCCATTGCCAAATATAACTGCACTGCAGCATCCTCTTCCTTGCAGATTTCACACTAACATCATCTGACTGATGGCACTCGTTCTCACACATGCCAGGATACCTCTGGTGTTCCATCTTTCCTCTCTGCTTTCCACAGAGAAGAGCTCAAGCCTGCCTGGGGAGACTGTGGAACTGTGTCAAGAATGAGGAAGAAGGGAGAAAGTAGGATTTTATCAGACAAATCCACAAATCATCCTAAGCACCTGCTCCCATGATTAGACATAGAGCAAGCATGAGTCTGCTTCAGTCTTCTGCTAATTATAAGTGTAATCCAAACTGGGATATGAAACAGGGAAAATGCCAGCAGCTTATATGCTGATTATTCATTTTTATGTATGAAGAGGAAAGCCAGCACATCTGTCTTGCTTATCATACCACCCAGGTAAATCCTCCTAACTGAATATCAGCAGTCCCTCCCCACACTGGCCTCCTCCAGCATTTGTTCCCACCTCCAGGCTCTGTGCTTTGTCTAGCAGAGAGCAGGTGAGATTGGCTGTGTGGTCCCATAGAGCAAAGTAATCTTTAGCCCAGACTTGCCTGCTTAATCCTTCTGCTTAAGAAAAAGAAATAATTCAGCTTTCAGCCTGATTTACATGGGTGCTTAGAGGCATCTTGGTTCAGAAAGCAACAGCTCAAGTGCCCCTGGCAAGCAGGGCAAGAGATGTGCTGCCCTAAGTGCCCCAAAACAGAGGATCTGAGGGAGGCACTCACATGCAGCCTTCAGCTGTTCTCTTGTTTCACCTTCCAGCAGCTGAGTGGAGGGCACATGCAAAATGTGGGGATATTTTAAATTAGGTGCGCCTACCTTCATAGCTGCAGGCTGAATGAACTAGAATCCTTTAAAAAAAACCCCAAAGTTACTTCTGTGGGTAAGGATCCAAAGAAAAATGCAATATTTCCACGCTTCCAAACTTGTTTTCATTATGGTTTCATTTTGATGGGGATGTTTCCTGACTTCCAAAGCAAGGTGCTAGGGTAGCTACAGCCTTAGAACAGCTGACAAGGAAATCCCTGGGCTGTCCTGTATGGGATAGGTCCTTGTCCACGAATTCTCTATCTCGGGTAACTGCAGGCTTATCACAGAGTCGTTTATATTGGAAAAGACCTCCAAGATCATCAAGCCCAACCTTTGAGCAATCACCACCTTGTCAAACAGACCACAGCTCTAAGTGCCATGTCCAGGTCATTCCTTGAACATGGTGAAGATCAGGTAATATCTCATACACCAAAGGGATGTTTCACAGGATAGAAGAGCTTCAAACGGGGGATTCAAAAAGAAATTGACCCTATAAATTGGGCCTTCAGGCACTTGTGTGTGGCTCTTCCAGCTTCAATGCAAGCATCTAAAAAGAATGCTTATTCTAGAAAAAGCATAAAGGGAAAGAGCTAGCAGCTCTGATTGTGAAAAAGTTAAAGGATCTTCAAAGCCAAAAGCCTCGAAACATTTCATAACATACAGATTTGTTCTCTGTCTCTCCCTATCCCTATCAACATCCCAAATCCCCATGTTGCCTTTGAAATACCAGCCTTAACTTACATGAGCCACTGTTTTCCATACATCAAATTAAGTCAAGATAATTAACTGAAGAACAGCAAATAAATACCTGCTTAGATTAATATTGTTCTCTTTCTCATACTGAGAGGCCAAGTTAGCCCAACATGAATGATCCCATCTATCACTAACAAGTTGTTCCACATTTACTGAAGACTTGATCATGGGTGACTAAGTGGCTTGTTTGAAACTGGGATGGCATTTATTCGTGAGTGGAGGAAAGATCAGAGATCCCCATTAGTATTCCCCCTGCCTGGCTGCAGTGATTCCCAACCATAAAGGAAGGGGGATTTTCTCTGTGTTTTTTCACTTCCCTGACACAGCAAGAGTTTTAACTAGACTTCAAGTAATGTTTGGATGCAAAACAGATGTCACTTCCTCCTCACATCCCCCTGAAGGAATTCAGCGCTGTTTTCATGTGTGCTGTCTCCCAGGATCCTGGGGATATCCAATTTCCCATTCAAACACAGGCAATAGAAAAAGCTGAAAGGCAGATTTTTGTGGATTTCTCTTCTGTCCCATGCCTGAACCTGTAACATGAATGAGGCTTTTGGTGGCTTTGTCCTTCCTTTTTAATAACTATTTCATTTACCTCTTACAAAAGCCAGTCTTTCCTCATTGCAACCTCCTAATAAGATTCCTCCCACATTACTGAGGCCCAGTTGTGCCCAGAAACTGAGTTATTGAGAAAACAAAAAGTTTGGATAACAGAGCTGCTGGCATTCAATGCCACTGCCCCCCACCCCACACAGCTCAGCTCTTCAGCTGGTAGAAATCCTCTTCCACACTTCCAGAGTGGCAGGACTGGCTGAACAGCCACATACTTTCCCTCCCTGCACAGTTTACATCTTTGGGAAAGAGAAATCTCTTAGGTGAGAAACTAAAATTCTGCTGAGCCAATAGGCCATTCCACCTCATGCAATCACTACATGCCCTTGTCAAAAGTCCCTCTCCAGCTCTTTTGTAGCTCCTTTAGATACTGAAAGCTGCTTCAAGGTCTCCTCAAAGCCTTCTCTCCATGAGGCTGAACAGACCCAACTCATTCAGCCTGTCTCCACAGCAGAGCTGCTCCTCTGATCCCCTCATGGCCTCCTCTGGACTCATTCAAGATCTCCACATCCCTCCTGTGTTGGGAGCCCCAGAGCTGGATGCAGCACTGCTCATGGGGTGTCACAGGAGCAGAGCAGAGGGGCAGAAACCTCTCCCTTGACCTGTTGCCCACTCTGCTTCTGATGCAGCCCAGGACACGTTTGGCTTTCTGGACTGTGAGTGCACTTTGGCAGGTCACATTTGAGCTTTTCATCCACCAGCACTCAAAATCCTTGTCCCCAAGGCTGCTCTCAATCCATTCTCCACCTAGCTTGGATTTGTGCTTGGGATTGCCTAGATCCAGGTGCAGGACCTTGCACTTGGCCTTGCTGAACTCCATGAGGTTCCCACAGTCCCACCTCTCAAGCCAGTCCAGGCCCCTCAGGATGGCAACCCTTCCCTCCAGTGTGTCACCTGCACCACACAGCTCAGTGTCACCAGCAAACCTGCTGAGGGTGCCTCAGTCCCACTGTTCAAGTTACTGACAAAATGTTAAAAAGTGACAATCCCAATACCAACCCTGAGGAATCACACTTGCCACTGGTCTCCACTTGGATATTCAGCCATTTTCCATAACTCTTTGAGAGTCACCATCCAGACTTTTCTTAATCCATTCAGCAGTCCATCTATCAAATCCATGTCTTCCCAGTTTGAGAACAAGGATGTCACATGGGACAATGTCAAATGCTTTGCACAAGTCCAGGTAGATTGCATCAGTTGTGCTTCCCTTATCCACCTCTGCTGTAACCCCATTACAGAGGGTCACCAAATTTGTCATCCATAATTTCCCTATAGTGAAATCCCATCTTTTGAAAAATACTGATTTCCCCGCTCTGTCCCAGGCTCCCTCTCAAGCCACGGAGGCTGTTATGAGCAGCAGGTGAAAACCTGCACCTTTGGGGTTGTTTTTTTTAATGAGTGTTTCCCCCTTTTATTTTCTCAAGGAACATTGCCTCCTTCTCCACACCCAGATGCACTAAATAAAGAAAATTGAGGGATTTATTACCCCTATAAGTGCAGAGTCTAATTCAGTCTTACCATCTGATTCAGAACAGACAATAGAGGCAGAGAGGAAAAGGAGAGACACAGAGAGATGAAATGACTTAGGGAGTTCACATTGCAATTCAGTGAAAGTAACAGGGAACAGAAGCCCAGCCTTGTGCCCTCCTGATACTGCTCTACTCATCAATACATTAGACCATGAAATCTCCATTTTTTCATGGCTGAGAAAAATTTGAGGGCTCTAAGCAGTAATAATAGGAATAATCCATTTGAGTATCCTAATTACAAACTTTGATTTGGGCTTCTTACTACAACAGTATAGCTGTGCCAGGTCACAGTTTTTCTGACACTGTGTCACACACAGACATTAGTACTAACAAGCTCACTTCAGCCCACTTCCATCAGCTTTGATGTGTTCATACACCAAAAAATCAGTCAAAAGGAGGAGAGCAGCATTTGGCTACTCAGCATTTTGGCTGCTTTGAATTTGGCTGCTCTCTGCAACCCTGACAGCTTTGTAATAAACACAGCAAATGTTTTGGAAAGGCAGGCAGGACTTAGTGCTTGTTTCCTTGATCTGGGACTGTTTGATTTCCATTTATCACACTCACACAAAGCAAGGTGTGTAGACAATGCAGGGCAGGGAAAAGACTTCAAAGCAAATTCCTCTCCACAAGGGAGCGGTGGGGTCCCCTCAGAAAGGAGCTGTTCCACTTGTCGGGCCAATTAGTGGCAGCTCCACTGCTCTGGTGGGAGAACTGCGGGAGAGGGTCTGCTGGGGAGAGGAATGAAACCCCTCCATGATTCTTGGAATCACCCCTGGAATATCCTGGGAAAATATGCATGCAGCAACATCTATTTCCTCAACCAGCCCATGTGAGGAGGCTGCCAAGAAACACTGGGCTCATAGAAAGCCCAGTTCATGACTCTGCATTGACAAGCAGTGAGGGACCTCCTCTAGAATTTGCCATGGAAAATCAGGGAGAAAGGCAATGCACTTCAACTGCTTTTCCAGACCCCCAAGCCTTTGACAGTTCTCCCCAGTAATAAACAATGAGGATCAGCAATTCACAAGGAGCTAAGCACCCGCACCTCGATCAGAAATCTTATGAGGAGCAGCTGAGGGAGCTGGGGGGGCTCAGCCTGGAAATCAAGGAGGCTCAGGAGGGTCCTTATTGTTCTGTACAACTACCTGCAAGGAGCTTGTAGTGGGGTAGGGGTTGATCTCTCCCACCAGGTAACAATGACATGATGAGAGAAAATGGATGGCTTCAAGTTGTGCCAGGGGAGGTTTAGATTGGATATTAGAAAAATTTATTTCACAGAAAAGGTTGTAAAGTATTGGAACAGGTTGCCCAGGGAAGTGCTAGAGTCACCATCCATCCCTGAAAGCATTCAAAAAAATGTGTGGAGGTGGCACCTGAGAACATGGTTAGTGGTGAACATGATGGCATTGCTAGGTTGATGTTTGGACTTGATGATCTGAATGTTCCTTTCCAACCTCTAGCAATTTTATTATTCTAGAAGGAGCAAAACAAACCAATTTCTTGCCAACCATTAAAACAGCTGAATTTAAGCTGGTGCTTGCAAACACTCCACAGAACTAAGAATGGCAGCTATGAGGACCACTGACTCTCTGGAAACACTGGTCCAAACTTTTGTGTGGCACAAAGTTATTTCTTAAACAGTCTGGCCCCATGAATATGTGATACTTTGGATATTTCCTCACCAAGCTGCTCCTAGATCATGACAGAAGGACCAGAGGAACTGTTCCTTCTTTCAGAAAGGACGTGATCCCTGAGCTCCTGAAGAGAGCAATATGTTAGTGATTGTTAACATGATATTATCTGTGTGCACACCCTTACCCAAGGGCAGCCTTGGTGCTCTATTTGAGGCTGTCCACATAACTCAACCCTCTGCAATGGCAGCACCAGTGGAGCTGGTGATGTTAGAGGCAGCCCCAAGAGCATTCTAAATTTTAGGTTGTGCTCAAGGCCTTGCTTATCTCACAACTTTTTATTTCTGCCCATCCATCCTACTTGCCTTTGCTGTAATTCCATAACACTGATACTGCCTGGAGATCTCCCTAACAGGCAGCTCTCACAGCCTCCTGCAGTTATGGGGCTGCAGCACAGAAACACCTCCTCCAGCTGCCACATCATGCAGGCACCTGTGGGTGTACATGGGCCCCACCAGAGACTCCATAATCCTCACCTGGCTGATTTCCTACTCTCTTTGGGCTTCACATATTTGCAATATGACAATAAAGGATGCCCTGATCACCTATTTTTCTTGCACAGCCTCAAAAATAATGAGTGGTGGATGCCATTCTCTTGCCCCGAGACAACTGACATGGCCTGGCCTTGCCCTGTAACCTTCAAAGCAGCTCTCTGGGCCTGCGTGCCCATCCTTAACTCCAGAAACTGGACTCAAACTGTTTAGGAAGGTGCCAAGTGTCTGACAGTATGAGAGACCATCAAAACACCTCGGCACTATGGTCATGATCCATGATTACATCTATAAATCACAAGGGAAAACCAGAGAGAGGATACAGCCAATACCAAAACTGTGGCTTAGCAGGAACTTCTCAGGAGCACTTCAGTTGTTTTTGTACTTCATGCAGAGTCTAAAAGTGACTGGAGGATATCAATGTCCAAAATCTATGGCAAATAATAAAATCCAGGAAGAATTATGGCTTACAAAAACAGAACTCAGCACTCAAAAATATCACCTGCACACCAAAGCATTCCCACGTTGTCAGAAAACAACTTTAAAGATCGGTGATATTGCACTCACAAAAGCAGGGTCCACTGTCTGAAGGTACATCTTAATTTCTCCGTTATTCATTGTCAGAAAAAGAGCTCTGAATATTTCCAACAGTGTGAAGCTATCTGTTAATTTGATTTCATCCCCCTAGATGGAATATTATTGGGGTAGATGTTTGGTCTGAACTCATAAAAACATATTCAGGGCTCCAGCTGAGTATATGTGAACATTTCTGCCTGCACAAGCAACAGCTATTTTTCAGGCTGAACTGCCATCTTTTATAATCTTCACTATTGATTTTAGTGATGGTTAAAAAACTCCTAAAGCACTTAAAAATTCACTGTGACCAAAGGCCCTTATCTGTCTTAGATCATTAAAAATAAAAAGAAATTAAAAAACATGACTGTGCACTTTGTTATTGATTTTTCTTTTTTTATCGCTTTTTTTTTTAAAGCTTTTTTTCAAAAAGTTTTTTGTTTGTTTTCTTAATTTAAATTTGTCACCTTATTTAAAATTTTCAAATTAGAAAATGAGGGCGGAGAAAAACCCATAGAAAAAAAAAAGAAACTTGTAGAACCCATTTTCCTTTTTATTTAAATAAAAACTGTGTCTGTTCCTTGGCTTTATGTTTTACACTGAGATGTTTTTCCACCCCCACAATAATAATTAACACTTTTGAGTAGTCATTTGCTAGACAGCTTTGAAATATTTGGCTGGTCTGTTGTGGCCAAGGTGAAGTCATGGTCCCTCTCAAGAAGCAAAACTTTCCATTAACCCATTTGCAAAGTCCAGCACTGAACAGGCTGGATTTCTCTCCATCAAACCTCCTCCCAGGACCTGCTGAGCTGCATTTGTGCCCAGCCAGCTGTCCCTTAGGAAGCAGAGCCCCTTCCAGGCAAAGCTTTCCCAAAGGCCAGGGAGGCACTTCCAGGCCGGAGGGAGGAGAAGCAGCCAGGGCAGGGGAACAGCAGGAGCTCTGCTGCCCATGGGTTCCCTCTTTCACGACTTCCTTTGAAAGCTGTCAGAGCCAAATGCAAGTGGTCTATTCAAGTTCCAAATGCAGAGGGTCTCTTTGGCATGAGTATTTTTAATCAGTAAAGAGCAAATCTTAGCACTGTGTGCAACCCAATTACGGAGGTTTCAAAGCCAAGCAGAGCCATTAAAGCTGTTTAGCCAGACCTCCACTGTAACACAGGCCTGAGGTGTTCACATGGCAAACCTTTCACTGAGGCTCAGTAACTTCAGAAAGAAGCATTCACGAAGCAAACCCTTGAGCTTCAGATTGAAAAGCTCCAAAGAAGCAAAAAATCTGTGGCAAATCTTCATAAGCTACACTAACAGTTAATTACTCTCCTTGTTAAATGCTCATGTATTGTTTCCAGTGAGCAGTACTCACAACTGGATACAGGCCCAGGCACTCTGTAGCTGAGGTAAATTGGTGTATTTTTCTCCTCTCAGTTTCTTTCCCTACACTTCTGGAATACAAAATGAGATCCACTCATGGTAATTGAGCTGTTGACAAGTCTTCCCAGCCAGGGACATAGAATTAGTGTTGCTAACCTTCATCATTTAAATTACAAACCCAACAGTAATTGGTGTTTTTCTTGGAGCTCCATCTCCTGGAGACAGGTGATTATGGGAGAACTCTTATTTAACTTACTTTTAAAGTACATTTTAGACACTGTGGAAAAATCTAAAAGTGCTTTGAATAACCCCAGCAGATGTATGGGTACAACCACAGACAGATTGAATTGATTCTAACTTTACTTATTTCTCAATAAAGTAATTATTATTGCTATAGCAGATGTCATGATTTGCTGTCATTGAACGTTTGGAGGAAGAGAAACTGCAGTTATACCCAAGACAAGTAAAGGCTGAGAATATCAAAAGAACCAGAAAGCCCCTCTTCTGGGGCTGAGAAAACAAGAGGTGACCATGAGTTTTGAGACTTGGACAGTCACCACTGGCAGAAATGACACAGGCACCAAAGGAACACTGCTGGTAGCTCTGGGAGATTGAGCATCTCATCACGGGAAACATCCAAAGACTGCTTTGCCAAAGGAAATCTTCTCTAGCCAAGAAAGCCTACAAAAATTCTTCCCTGAGAAGGTCCTGGTGGGGCCCTGGCACAGGCTGCCCAGAGAAGCTGTGTATACCTCATCCCTGGAAGTGCTCAAGGCCAGGCTGGAAGGGATCTGAGCAACCTCATCTAGTGGAAGGTATCCCTGCCCTTGGGGATATCAACAGAGGGCTTGGAAATAAATTATATTTAAGGTTCCTTCCCACCCAAACTACTCTGTGCTTCTATAGCTATATGGAATTTCAGCTGAGATGCAGAAAATTCAGCATGCTCCTGATCTGAGCTTGTCAAGGTAGATGCACATCCTGCATATTAAAAAGTCCTGATAATAAAAAGCAAATGTTGACACAAGACGTGCAACTTCTACACAGCAGCTGAGAAGTGATGACTCCTATAAACTATTGCTGCTACTACTTAATGATGATTCATTAATTGAAGAAGATTTGTGTTACTCTATTATTTGAATTTATTATTTTATTTGAACTAGTAAGTTTAACAGAAGACAGCAGAGATCTGATTGAAGCTTCCATACAGGCTAGTCCATGTGGATTCTGAAAACCAAGACAAACATCTTTTACAACACAAGGTGACCTCCATGGTTTAATAAAAGGCAGCACCAAGTAAGCAGCAAGAGCATACAGGATGTTCAGCTTTCACATTCCTCACGTGTTTTTCTTCTTCTGAATCTGCATTGTCAATGTTTGTCTCCCAATTCAATTTGCCTCAAGGGTAATATCACAGTCCTCAGGTTCCCGTGATGCACAGGGTTAAGTCAGGCCAATTCAATCAGTCTCCCACTGAGCTCAGACAAACAGCCCAGCCCAGGCAGGGGGGACCCCACTGCTCTGACAATGACTCCACACTATTAGTAGCAGTTGACACCTTCTTCTGTCAACAAAGTGACATTTTCTAGTGTCTGCTGTAAGCATGGAAGGTGTTTTCTCTGGGAACTCAGCCTCCCCTGCTCAGTAGGAGAAAAAAAATCTTTGCTCACATACAGGAAATTTCTGCATTATTTTTGACTATTCAATGAAAATTTCTATTCACTCAAGGCTTGGTAAACAGATTATTTCCTGAATTAGTGCTCTGCAGAAGACCATTTGACAGATTAGCTCTTCCTTAGATGTGGCCCCAGGAGACAACTTCGGAGGTCTCCTCTGAGTAAATGCTGATTTTCAGCACTTTTTGCTTGTATTTGCTTTCAGTGTGTGGCAGGCAGAAGATAATTCCACAGCTGGGATGTGGTGCATAATCTCACCATGTTTTTATGTGGTTTTCCCATTTACCTCTGTGCTGTACAAAGTCCCACCTTACCTGCTCAAGCCTCATCGTTTCCAGAAAAATTTCCTGAGTCTTCACTCGGCTGAAATCCCCTTGAAAACCCTTGATATTCAGGTAGCACATACCTGAATAACAACATATATGTAAAAGGTTTAATTGTCTTTAATTTATTAACTCTGACTGCCCTTTATCTCAAAATACAGTGCAGGGGAAAAATAACTAACTTCCACCTATGCTGCTTCTTCAGCAATGGCATCAAATAAGAGTCTGCCATAAATCTCTAAATTACAAGCACAATTTAAAAGCACCAGTTAATCCTTTTAGAAATTGAAAAATAAGTTAAATATTATCTTTATACTTATATGTTTTAAAAGTTTATGCTCCTTTGGCTTTTTGTCTCAAAAGTGATTTTTGTGAAAACAAGAAATGTTTTCAAATAAGAAATTCCAATTTGATTTGGCCAAACCACTGTTTTATGTAAAATTATATAAATAATTTATTTAGTTATTATATATGTAATTATATTTATATATTGATAGATTTATATATAACAAATGTATATATTTTTTTTAAATCCAGATACACAACAAAATTTAAGATTTCCCAAGAATCATTAAATATTATTTGAGTCTCAATCTCCTTTCCAATGGCAATGGACAGCATAAATACCTCAAAACAGAGAGGGATAAGTGAGGAAGAGTAAAAAAAGGTAGAGTAAAAAAAGGTAGAGTAAAAAAAGGTAGAGTAAAAAAAATGCATCCTCCTCCTAGAACTGTCAGATGGTATCAGCTTCTGGCTACATCTGCAAATGGGAAATGATAGTGCAGAATGACAATCCCTGGCTGCACTTAATCAAGATGGCATTTTCAGCAGTGACAACTGAAAACACCGTGGGATTGATGGGAAAGGCAACCTTCCCAAAGGCATGTGCAGAGGCATTAGGCACCTGTTTGCTTTATTGTCAGGGCGGGCTTTGTTTCACAAGAATAGCAGGCATGTTTCATCTTCATGTCGAAAGCTGCTGTGGCATTAAAGGGTAGAGGGTTACCTCAGGAACAAAACTACAGTCTTTAATCATCCCCATCTCCATTGTCTTGGTCACTGGAGCTGGATTCAATAACTCCACCCCTGTGTTCTTCCTCCCCACTTCCTCCACGCTGACTTTGGAAGGTCGGGGACTCCAGCCCTCATTCTAAAGGTGGTAATTACAGAACTGGCAACATCAACAGGCTCTCAGAGTTCCAGGTCAAGTAACACCAGAGAATAAGAAGGAGATATTAATTATAGAGAGTGGATAATTGCTTCCTTAGCAGCTAATCCTCCCATTTATCCACCCAAAAGGTCAGATACAGAAACCCAACACCCTTTCAAAGTACAGTGAATAATCTGTCCTTGTGGCCCTATGCCAGAAGTCTTGGCTATGCGTTAATCTGGACTACTCAGGGGCAAAGAGTCTGTGTCAGCATTTAAAGAAAATGTAAACACTCATCTTTCTTCCTGGCCACCAGAAATAGGCACCTTAAAACAATCAGGAACAGGCATAAATGCAATTCATCACAGCCTGTTTCTGTTGTTTAGCCAAGACAAGCAATATCTCAGTGTCTCATTATGCAAAGACAAGGCAAAACACGAGGGCTGCCAGTCTGTCTCCACATAAACTGGTGTGAGGCACAACTGTGTTCAAATAAAGATCTGCTGGCTGGGGCATTAATTTCCCATAATGAATCCTATCGATCAACCACCTTGGATGTACAATGTGCAGAAAGTCACAGCAAGGTCTTTCAGACAAAATATTCCTGGTCTTTCACAACTCTCTGAGGAACCCACAGCACCCACCACACAAGCAGACTTGCCCCACTATCTCTAGCTCCCACCTCCAAACCGTGTGCTCCATTTTATTCCATGCACAGACCTCACATGGCAGGCAGAGGAACAGCAATCCACATAGTGGGGAAAAACCATGGGGCCAGGAAACAGCTGGAAATCTGCTCTCTACTGTGATCCCTTCCACACATTTCTCTTATCCCAACTGCTGAACAAGACCACACTTCTGAATTAATATAAAATTAAACCCATCAAAATAATTTTTAACAACTTTGAACACACAGAGGAAGTTCTTGTATTACAATGCTCAGCATTTTGAATCACAAAAGCCATAAAGTTAGATTTCCTTTTTGGTAAGATTAGACTCCCACAGCAAAGTTTTGTTCCATTCCTTATGCCAAAGCCAAACCATCCCGTGACTTAAAGACCCAGATTTAACACAATATTTGGCTCTCCAGTCCTGCTTGCAATCCTTACTTCCCACCAAAACACAACCAAGAAACCAGGAGTTTAAGCAAGAACTAAAATGCTGCTTGATTAAGATCCAACTTAAGTCTTAGTTCTTCAAAGTCTGTTTGGAGGAACTGATTTCTGGAGCTGCATCTCGCTCCTTGCTATCCACTAAAGCAACAATAACAAAACTGAATATGGTAGAAGCCCCTCAGGTAAAGAGGCATCATTGCAGAGCAGTATTTTCACACAAGAAACCATCTCAGACCAGGGCAGAGCAAGGCAATTCTGCTTTATTTCCTGCAATACCTAGACAACTCAAATGAGCCTCAATAGATTTTGATACAAAATTGGAGAAAAAAAGCAATGGGGCTCACACTAAAGAGCTGAGTGAATGCATCAGGCAGACAAAATTTTGTTCTCCCTAACATTTTTTAAATTATGTTATACATTTTATTTCATTTGTTGTTGGCAAGTCTCTTTTTTTTTTTTCTTTCTTTTCTGATGGTACCATTTGCTCCCACACAGATTGGAATATCAATTTATTACAGGAACACAGAAATTTTTGCTTTTGATATTTAATATCAGCAGTTCATTTGGCTCACATGGACAGTATTCTAAGCTCATATTTCCCAGTCTCTGCTCTGCTTACTAATCCAAATTGACTCTGAAGAGCTGGGGAAAGCAGTGCCTCAGCAGCAGCTGAGATACAGGCAGAGATACAGCCTGTACTTCCCTCTTTAGTTACACCTATGCTGCCTTGGAAAGAAAGAGCAGGAGGGAAAATTTCACAGCCTCAGATCTGGGCAGAATTTTATCTTCCCTTCAATACAGGAATCACCATAGAATCAAAATCTGTAAATAATAAATCCAGGTCAGTTTTCAGCTACAATCTTGTGGCAAAAAATTCCACTACCTGAAAAGTGCCAACTTTGTGTTTGAACTACATGTTTAAGGAGTTCCCCCTGGTTTTAGACTTTTTAAAACTCCTTTCCTTCACCCTACTTGTGAGTCAGTCTCTGCCTGCAACATTCATGAGAGAAAAGCCTTTGTTTTCTTTCCTGTGAGGAAAACGCCTGCCATACAGTGGGCACTACCACGCCTGCTAAGTTGGCACTTTGTGGTGTTTTTCCACTCCAACAGTTCCCTGAAAGCCATCAGCTGCAAAGCAAGCTACAGAGGCTGCCAGTTAATTTACTGGGCTATTAATCAATGTGTTCTATACTGGTACCTTTCAAACAGAAAGAAGCCATGCAGGACCAGAGCAGAGGTGCCATGCTTGGCTCTGAGCTGTACTTACTTCAGCTTCTTCTAAGGGCAGAAAGGAAGAGGAGAGTTTGGAAAGCAGCTGGGAGGGCTCCAGTAGATGCATGGTGGTACATTAAAATCAGATGGTTGAAGCTATTTTCCTGCTTCCTATCCTATGATGGAAACAACCAATTCACTACAGAAATTGCCAGTTCTTACTGTGGTTAGTTGAAGAGGTGCTCAACCTTTGGCTAGGGCAAGTCAAACAGGCTGCTTATTCCAAACAGCCTTATTACAATGAGAGCACAAGCCAGATGGAGGACAGGACATGAAAATCATACCTGAACCCAAATATCTACATTTCTGTCCTGCATATACAAGTGACACAAGCATTTTGTATCAAATGACACTTGGGCAAGTGCTCATCAGGTGACATGGGATCAAAACAGTTCCTCTGTAAGACTGCCACAGGTCACAATAATAGTTCAGGTGGCCAGAAGCTATTCCCTGTCCACACATTTAGTGGTCTCAGGAAAGATGATGTCTGGGAGCAGAGAAGGTCAATTTTTCTGGCAGAGACCTCCACTGCAGGAAATTCAGGACACATCAAAATGTCTGCATCAAGGGAAATATAGGTTGGATATTAGGAGAAAGATTTTACAGAAAGGGTGATAGAGTTCTGGAATGGCCTGCCCAGGGAGGTGGTAGAGTCATCATCCCTGGATGTGTTTAAAAAAAAAACTGGATGTGGCACTGAGTGCCATGGCTTAGATGAGGTGTTAGGGCATGGGTTGGACTCAATGATCTTTAAGGTCTCTTCTTTAATTCTTTTGTGAATTCTGTCTGCCCGCCTGACCACAGGTCCCCAGACACACAGCAAATTTACATTTTACTTCCAGCCAAACCACTGGGGCTGGCAATACTTTGCTCCAGGTCACTGGGCTGGCAGAGAAGTGTGGGAACCCTCCTCTGCCCGGGTAAGCATCACCCTGAGCCATGCTCAGGCTGTGGGGCACAGGGCTGGGCACAGAGGTGACCTGCTTCAGGCACATGCTGGCAACCACCACCACCCAAACACAGCACATCCCTTCTGCAAGGGATCCATAGCTGAACCATCCCAGGACCACCAATGGAGTGCTCATGGGGGCTAATTCCAGTTAATGTTTATGTGGGGTTTAAGCTGATCACTTCCTTCCAGGCTTTTACTACCAGCCCCATCTGAATTTCCACTGTTCATTGACACAAGGGTTACCAGAGAGAGGAGCATTGAATGTCTCCAAGCCCATTTACCCTCCACCTCACAAGGTGCGGGGGTGGGTCCTGTATAAACAGGTTTTGTGTTTGAGGGGGCCTGACAGAGCAGAGCCTGACCTTTCCCCTTTGGGGGAGCAGCAGGCTTCAATCAAACCTAGCTGAGGGTTGGGGCTATTCTCCCTTCTTGAGGGTCAGGGTGATGCTTGAACTTTCCTTGCCTCTGCTTCCACACCCCCCCATCAATCTCCCCTCTGCCCTGTAGGACATCTGGGGCCACTCTGATTTACAACAGCCTCCCCACGGCTGCATCTTGATGGGGACTTTGCCTGACACTGTGAGTGCCTCTGATCACTGGAGTGCCTGGCAGTCACATCCCCTGAGCAGCAGAACCCACACCCTTTGCAGAAGGAAGAAATCTCTTGCCAGATTAACGTTTTCCACATTAAATTCTACATGGCTTACTCTTAGGAAGGCATTAGGTTGGAAATGGCTAAGCTGTATGTATTGTGTCAAAGTGCTGCTGTGTGCATGGCATTTATAGGTTAAAAAATGTGTTGATTTTTACTAATGATAATGTAAATAGGACTCAAGATGGAGACTAAGAAACTCCAGCCCTTATTGCTCTTTGGGGATGGAAAGGATGCAGCTATGTTTAACCTGAGGCACTCTCAGGTTGTACACAGATCATTATTACTGCCATTAGACCCACATTTGTCCATTTGCTAAAAATCCAGCCCCTAGAACATTCATAATACCAAACACACTAAACCAGTGTGAAAAATTCCTCCTTTTCCTACTGCCAGGAAATACAGATGCTGACTGGCTGTGTTCCAGTTACAAGTACATTTTTCAATAAGGCTTCTTATCATAAATATATTTTTCATTATTTCACAGCCAGTTGAAGCCTGGTCATTGCTTTATAGACTAAGAGCTCTTATCAGACTGTTCCAAGTTTGGGCACTCCTCAGTAGAACTGTTGTAATGGCCCAGAGCCCAGAACAGGCTTTTTCCTGTGCTGGATGCTCACTAAAAGAAAAGAGCACTGTGGTGTTGCCAGGTGAAGTGGCCAGAGTGTGCAATTTGAGTTCCTCAGCTTTTGTTTTAGGCAATACAGCCAAGCTTGCCAAAGATTGCTTATTGTTTTTTTCCTGGAAAAATATAGGTGAGGGTAGGTGACAGAGGTAAGGAATGAGTACTTGTGTTGAGCATGGAGCAAAGTGGGAAGGAGAAAGGCTCCATCCAACTTCTTCCCACCTACCTGTGGGTATCTCTTGGGCCACAGCCCTGCAGAGACTCAGGATGGAAAGTGCCTCAGCATGTGCTGATGCCTTTGTGTGTACCAAGAGTACAAAAATGAGTGGAAATTAAAAAGCCACTGGGTTCTTTGTGAAAGCAAAATCCGGTGACAGTATCTCAGGTTGGGCCAAGCCAAAGCAGAGATGTTCCTGTCTCAGAGCTCACTCTTGAAAACTACAGGTTTTTTTCTTCTCCATTCTTTCATTCCCCAAACCTCTATCTCTTGCTTACTTCCATAAGGATGAAAAGACTGATGTCAGAAAATGAAGGGCTGAGCCCAAAGCATTTTGCTGAAAGCCTACAATCTCATCCCCAAAACAAGGATTGGTATTCCTAAATCTAAAATCTTACATATTTGTGGATAAAGGGACACCATTAACACAACTTTCCCCCCAGAGATATTTAAATTATCAACCTCTTCTAAAAGAATGAGATGTCAGGATTATTTTTTCTTGCTCAGCCACTAATCATCCAAGCACATCGATATAATGCCAGTATCTCGTTGACTTTTGCTGGAGGACTGTCTCTTACTGCCCAAAACTGGTCTAAAAGGCAAAAAAAAAAAAAAAGATAAAATAAAATACATCAGGCATGGATGGATCCCACAAGTCCCCACTCAGCTGAGAAATTTTTTTGCTCAGAGAAATCACATGCCAACTCTTGCTACAGCTTTTGTTCTTCAAAGCTACTGTTGGCTCTCCTTCCTCCCAAATTAGTGGAACCACTATGCCAGGCCATCTGGCACATCAAAATCCATCTTCACATTTCCTTATCCAACCCACTGACCCCAGTGTTTCCCCCCACTGACTAAAGAGATTAGCCCATCACCTCCTAATTGCAGCAGTTACACCTTGTCTGCTTTACAACGCCCAAGAAAACAAATCCCCAGGTTGTTTCAGAGTGAATGAATGTCATTCTGTTCTTTAAACAAGCACAGCATTTCTAAGAATAGGGGATGGCACATACATCAAAACAATGAGTAGAGTCCTTAGGATGGAAAGAGAAAAATAGAAAACCCAAATACACTCTTCTCAAACCACTGAGGCTAGCGGGGCTCTTTGGGCTTGTTTAGCTCCATCAAAGCAGTACAGGGAGTTTTACCTGGTGTTCCTCATGGTAAGAGAGCAACTGCAAGGCTAGTGCAGCCCAGACATTCCTTGTAAGGACACTGACAAGAGGGTGGTATTCCAGTTCACACCTCACACCCCTAAGAGGAAGTTTCCTGAAAAAAAATATCCTAAAAAGACAGTCAGAAGGAACCAGCAACCATGGATGGGATGCCAATAATCTCTGTAAGTAGCTGTAATAAAAGTCAGATGATGCATCCCCTAGAAGTCCAAAGCAACAACTTAGGTGAGATGAAGGTCTCTGGAATAGCCAAGGAAAACAGAATTCCACTACTGATGGTACAATCTGTGCTTCAGTTTCTTCAGCTGAAAAATAGTGCTATTGGTATTTATTCTCTATATTAATTCTTCATGAATGATCAATGATCTCTAACTGTGAGTTCCACTTCATAGATTTATTGAATGTGCTTGAACACGTTAGCTGGAGATCTGATGGAAATTCAGGACTAGAGGAAGAAGTGGGAAGGAAAATTAGAACTTTCAAGTAAAGCTAGAACATTTAGTAAAGTCACAAACATAAAAGCACCTGGCCCGTCTTGCCTTGGAGGCACACCAAGCCCCTAAGGTGTTTAATTTGCAACCTTGCCTTATATTATTGCAAGTTTTAAAATTTCCAGAGCAATCCTAAAAGCCTCATTAACACCAATAATTATTTATCAGTGAAGTACTAGTATGATCAGGCCATCAGATTGATAAAAAAAACAGCCTTCCTCAGAGTGTTGAAAATACAGCAAGCTTTGCTTGTGCCTGGGCATTGGGAAGCCTGGGTCCTCCCCTCACATAGCCAGGCAAGATTAAGATGGAGAAGGGCCTGGGAGAATAAATTTTCACCTCTGTCTGACAATTTTGTGCATCCTCACTCTCTGTTTAAACACACCATCAGACAGACATTTCCCACCACATTTCTGTGATAATTGTTCCTTCCCCATGCCTAACGTCCAAGAAAACTTCATGCCCTCATCTCACAGGGGATGGAGCACAGCTGAGTTTTCTTATCAAATGAGCCAGACACCTACATGTCAGCTTCTCCACCATGCAAATCAGACTCATCACCAGTGGGGAAAACCCTAAATGAAGTGATTGCCCCTACTCCTTCAGAGCAGAAGAGGGTGTTGACCTCCCTCCTGCTCCACTACCACCAGCCCAGGTGTTGAGGAAAAGGCCTGATCTCTTTCCCCATCCATCAGTGCTGCTGTAGTGCCAATGACACACAGCTGGGATGGAGGCAGCTCTGATGTTCTTCAGAAAACTATACCAGGAATTGGGCCAGAAAGGCCCTGAAACAAGGGACAAGGCATCTGGCCAGCCTCCCTCCCCATGCAGCATTCTCTGGCTTTGGCCAGCAGAGACAGAAATGCAGCTCTGCACTAATCCACCAATATTGACAAGGCTCAGGAGGGCTTTATAAGGCAATTCCACATCCAACAGGCATGGATACAAGGGTAATACCTTCTCACCCAGAGTACTAACAGCATCCTGCAGCCCTCTCTAACCCTACAGAAGAAGAGTGGTTATCAACCAACAGAAAAGTTTTGCAAAAAGGAACAAGTTTGAGTTTAAACAGAATTCTGAAGTCTTAGAATCACAGAATTATTTGGGTTTGAAGGGATCTTCAAAGACCACCTAGTCAAACTCCCCCAAACATTTTTCATCAGATCAGGTTGCCTAAAGCCCTCTCCATCACAATCTTGAACAGGGATGGGGGCACCCACAGCTTCTCTGGGCAGCCTGTTCCAATGTCTCACTACACTGATCATAAAAAAATTTCTCTCTTATGCCTAATCTAAACATTTCAGTTTAAAGCCATTACCTCTTGTCCTGTCACTGCAGGTCTTGGCAAAAACTCTCTCTCTGTCTTTAAGTCCCCTTCAAGTACTGAAAGGCTGTGTCAAGGTCTCCCCTGGGGATCAGGGTGGGTCAGGCTGATTTAGTCCTTAATAAGACAAAAATAAAGTTTGAATCAAGATAATTCTGATACTGTACTGGAGAGCAGAAGAGGGTGGGCACAGCTGCAGTGGAGAAAAAAGTAGCAGAAGAGTTTAATTCTCTACCACCTCCACCAGAAATGCCTAGGGACAATAGAAAAGGTAACACAGCCCATCATCAGGCCAAGCTGACAAAGAAAATGCTCCCACCAGCCACATCTGCCTGGCATAGGCAGGCAGCCACCATCAGTCTGAGAGGTTTTCTCAGCCCCCAAACTATTTAGAAGTCACCACAATTCAGGTAACTGTGGAATATGGGCTCCAAGAAAACCAGCAAAGTCTCAAGCTACAGCAAAAGACATATGGAGACAATTAGGAATCATGTAATGAAAAGGGACAGGCATGAAAACAGAGGCAGAGGCAGAGTCCCACAGATCTCAAGCTCTCACAGTGAGCTTCAGGGATGTGTCTGCAGGGACAGGAGTTTTGTGACAGTCTCTTTAATCACAGGCTCCTCTCACACTTGAATCAGGCTTGGGGCTGCAGCCTCAGACTTCAGGACACCCAAGGACTGTGGCTCCAAGTGACTGGATGATATTTCATTTCACTGCATGTGATTTCTTTCCCACACGCCTCATTCCCCTTTGTGCACATCAAGGATGGAAACTTTGGCAAAAAGATTGAGAGAAATTAAGGGTGGGCATTAGTTACTATTTTTGACAGCACTAAAACAATATATGAAAAGGGAGTTTGGGGGTTTTTGTTTTATTTTTGGTGGGGTTTTTTTGCTGTGATTTGTTGTCCCTGACTTGCAGCTTAGAGGGGGAAAAACAGAAGACAATGTCCCATCTGATGCCTCCCTGATGGAGTGACAGAGGCTGGCTCTACCAGAGCACGGCAGAAGTTGTGCTTTTGGGAGAGTATTGTTTTTATTTCAGGAGAAAAAAATAAAAAAAAGAGGAAATGAGCAATCCCAGAAGGAAAGGGTCTGAATGCTTCCTCAGGCTGCATCACAGAGAAAAGAGATTGCTATTGTCAAAGGGTGCTTCATTGTTCTGATCTTTCTGAGAAACCTCAAAATAGATCCAGAAATGTATCAAGAACAGAAAACAGATCTGTTTCTTTGGCTGCCCATTTGCAGTCTGGCTGGTGAGACACAGACTACAGCTTAGCAGTGCTAGTTACCCTGGTTAACCCTTGCTCTTGCAAATCACATTTAATAAGAATTAAAAAAAAAAAAAAAAACACACCACTTTGGACCCATCAGGAGTGGGCATATAGAGAAGCCAACTTTCCCTCATGTTAATAACCTCACTGATTTTTAGTGAATTACTCACCAAGTCAGGACTGCCCTCCACTTCATCATCAGCCCCCTGGCTAATCGATAGCAACTAGTTACTACAATAACAGATCAGGCTCATTTTTCCTTTGGTGCCACTTTCAAATATCACACCCACAGTCTGCCCTCCCTGCCAGATTACTTCAAGCACAAACTTCCATCCAGGAGTCAACCTCCTGGCAATACCTCCAAGACAGAAAAGTAGGATGTAAGAGAGATGCAAGGGCACAAGGATTTCCTTAAGGATCAGAAAATGGCTTTTAACCCAGGAAGCAGTGGGATTTACCCCTCTTAGCATCTTTAGCAAGGCTCCATCTCATGGGAGCAGCTGGAATCAGCCAGGGTTGCACCTCTAATCTCCCAGAGCTAAGGACCCTCTGCAAGAGGAAAAATTGCTGATAAGATAGATAGATAGATAGATAGATAGATAGATAGATAGATAGATAGATAGATAGAGTGAGTCCCAGCACAGCATCCCCAGAGCTCAGCACTGCTCCTGAGCCACAACATCTGCCCAGGAGGTTGCTGTAGGCACAGACATGCTGCTCTCTTCCATGAGAGTCTTGGGACTCTCAGTCCCACCTGCTTGATAAAGCAGCTTGGGCATGGCTGCAAACAGCCCCTCAGGAGCCAAAACTGGCATGAAGAAGGACAGACAGAACAAACACAGGTCAGAGGTGAAAAGGTTTGTCTTTCTTTGTCCCCAAAAAAGAGTTTCCTGTGTTCAGATGTTGGGGAGGCTGGTGTGAATAGATTCAGATTTTCTGATGGGTAGATGACAGCAGTGCTGAGAGGCAGAAAAGGATCATCTTCCTCACAAGTCAAAGCAGTAACAATTGGCCTTTAATCTTCAATATCCTGTAACAGGCAACTTATTCAGTCTTGTACTCCAATGACTTAAATCAAGATAAACATTTTAAAAACACCTTATCATTCCTATTCTGATACCATACTGACCAATCAGCTTGTTTTCCACCCTCAGCAGGCCTTGCTTGAGCAGAAATAATCACCCTCAGCTCCATCACACAGATTCAGGAGCGCTGGGAAAATACACAGGAGGCTGATTGAACAAAAGGCACTTCAGGCCTGCTGGGGTCAGAATGTGTATCTGTATGGGAGGTTGGACTCATCACTAATCCAGCTCTGTTTTTAATGAGATTGGTTCCCATTACAGCAAAAGGAGATCCATGGCTTAATTTGCCAAGGGGACCATTGTCACAGAGTTTAGGGAAGCAAAATAATCTTATCAGTTTGAACTTGAACCTTGCCCTCCAATTATATGGACAATGTTTATGAAAAGAGAGATAAAGAGATTTTCATTTATCCAGCAAGAAAAATGGATTGGCTGACACCAAGCATTCAGTTTCCTGCAGCTGCTGATAGACCTTTACTGTCCAGCCCCTGGGCTGTACCATTGCCAAATGCACTAACTACTATCTGTGCACAGTAACTCTGCACCAAACCCAGGGCAAATGGCACCAAACACATTTATAGTCCAACTTATTGATACAGCAGAGTCTCTGCTCCTGTAGTAAAGCCAAAGTGAAAGCCTGGGGCTGTCAGCTAAAGACAAGCAAATCCAAATCAGAAAAATGTTTCACCCACTCTTGCTGAACATCTCTCTGCATCCCCCTACAACCCATCAGCTCTCCTTGGCTGCTGTAGAGGCCATCCTCTTCTGGGAGTGCTGCATCCCCCACACCGCAGCTAAAACAAAGCACATTATGGCAAATAACAGCCAAGCTTCATCTATTCTTTTTCCCATACAACCCATTCCATCCAAGTTGTTTGGCTGAACAAAACCCCAGCTCCCTCCTTTATTGTGAGGCCAACAATGCAGGAGCATGTGAGCACAGCGTGGGTCACAGATGTGCGCGCTCCGGCACCACCGTGAGCTGCGGCATCGCCACACTCACTTTGACAAGGCTGGAACCTCTTTCAGCTGGAATTCAGATGAGCACATAAACCAGGAAGCAAAGGGTGTTAACACAACAGAAGTGGCCCCTGCACAAAGGATACATGAAGAGAGGGGCATGCTTTGGAAACAGTCAGATCAACAACTTCGGTTTCCAAGGGGTTACCCACACAATAAAAATCCAGAGGGAAATAAACTCAACAAATCCCAGAGGATCTATTTTTAGCAATATCACTTGCACTGCAGGATCTTTATTTGTGCCTTTGAATAGATACACAAACTTTTTTTTTCTTCTTTTATGGAGGAACAGAAGCAAGCAAAAAAAAAAAAAACAAAGAAAATTGGAGGGGGAAATGTCTTAAATGTCTTCAAAACTCATTTTAAAAGATCTTTTAGAATGTGTTTCAAGGACTGACCCCAAATTTGTAACTCAATTTTAAGAGCTCTTATCTCATCCTAAAAGTACCCTGAAAGGATGACTGCCGTAGGGGAAAAAAAAAAAAAAAAAAAAAAAAAGGAGGAAAAGTAAAAAAGGAAACCACTATGCAAAACAAAACCCTTCTCACAACTGCACTTTATGGCTCAGATCATATCTGCCAGCTGAAGGTTTCCTATAATATCAACCTCTAGCTCATATTACACATAAAATACAGGTGTAATGTTGCCCTTTCCTTAGTGTACTGTGTCTGGCTGTGATGGAGTTAATTTTTTTGCAGCAGTTTGTACAGTGCTGTGCTTTGGATCCACAGCCAAAACATTACTGATAATATATTAATGTTTTAGCTATTGATGAAGAGCTTTTGCACTGCATCAGCACCTTGTCTGTCCCTCACTCTGCCTTCCCAGCAAATAGATTATAGGGTGCACGAGATTTTGGGAGGGATACAGCCAGGCAGGTGGCCCCAGCCAAGCAAAGAGATCTCCCATGCCATGTAGCGTCACGTTCAGCAATAAAAACAGAGTGGAGTGGGATAAATCAGCTTAGGAACTGACTGAGCATCAGCCTGCCTGTGGGAAGCAGTGGTGATGACTTTGCATCACTTATTTTACTTTTTTTTTTTTTTATTTCATCCACTTCTCTTTCACTATTTTTATGTCATTCCATGAGTTTTCTTGCTTTTAGTCTTCCCTCCCTCTTCCCCTGTCCTACTTGGAGGTAGGAAGTGGAGGCAAGCAAGCAGTTGGGCAGTGCTTGGCTGCCTACAGGTGTTAACCCACAACACTCAGTTCTGTGCACTTGACTTTGCAACTGAAATGTCCATTTTAACCTGTGCAGTCCAATTGCACACAGATAATATAATACTGGAGAAGGAACTGTGTACTGAGTACATTTCTTCCTGCTTACCACAGCTTAAGAGAATAGATAAGGGGCTGCTCCTGGAGAAGAAGGTGGATACTAAACAATCTCTGAAATATTGGGCAGTTTGAGCTCCTGATGCTAATCTCTCTGCCTTGGATCCTTATCTGTGCAATGCAGGTAACATTCCAGACTCCTTCCAGAAGGGTAAGTACATCCCTGTAAGTACATCCCTTACAACAAGCAGAATAGGGTTTAAATAACATAATAGGATTTAAATACCATTAAACATACAGGAAATAAGGCCCCAGGGCTATAAAGAACAAAAGAATAAAGAAAGCAATTTTAAGGCCACTGTTCTGTGCCCTGGACAACATAGGAATCCCAAGGAATTAGAGAAAAAGGATGTTCTCATTAAAGAGTAACATAAACACCCAAAGGGCTGGACTCAAGAAGTTAAGACTACCTTAATTTTAACATTTCTTAACTTCCAAATGTTTGATTGAATAATAATACTGTTATTCAAATGTTTCACACAAAAGTTAAACATTTTCCAAACCAAACAGCAGAATTTTGTCCCATAGCATCCTGTGGGCACCCAGGGCCACAGCAGCACTGCATGTACAGACCCCACACAGACCACAGAGAGGAGATTTCCCAAAGACTGAGGGCCAAAACAATAATCCATAACCCAGCCACAGGAGCTCAAGTTACCACCTATCACTTTAATTGCACCAAGTCTCTGCACTCTTGGCCCAACACAACTTTTAGGAAGAGCGTGTGAGCCAAAAGCCTTTGCATAATACAGCAAACATGGGAAATTAATGTCAGGAATTGCACCTGCTGTAGAGCACCCTTAATTTCAACACCAGCCCACAGTATGATACAGAAATCACAGAGGAAACATTAGCAGAAAATCCCCACACTGCTGTGTTTGTTTCTATATTTACTAATGGGAGTAAAAGCCCACTTTAAACCCTTGAGGCTGATACAACACATGTTGATAATATCACAGCGGCAAAACCACAGGCATCTGATAGTAGATGAAAATAAAATAAAACAAGCACACTGGGGGTCTCAGAGTAGGTGGTCTGAATGGCCCCTTCTTGACAAGCAGCACCATCAGGTACCCAGTTTGTCAAGGATTTTGTCTATATCACCTGAAGTCAGCTCCCTCTCACACTCTGAGGATTCTGATTCTTTTATTCTGATTCTTTCTTCCTCTTTGTTAAGAATGTGAGATACTTTACCAACAGCTGGATGTGAGCTCCCCTGCCTGCCACAACTAAAGTGCTTGGACAACATCTCCTGCAAATTCCTCAGCAGCACCTACATCCATCTGTTCATTCAAACACACTTCTGACACCTGAGCTCTCAGAGGGTTTGGCCAAACTGCAGCTCACACACACACTGCTCCATCTTCATGCAAGGATCCAGATGGATCCAAGAGGGATTATTGAACAGCAAGCCTCAGCATCCAAAGGACCCCCATCAACACTGACACCACAATTCAAGAGCACAGAGCATATCTGAAAAGACTCAGCCAAGATTTATTTCCTGTGCAACCCAGAACTACCAACTCATCATTGTCTCTCTGATGTGAGAAGACACACACTGAGCTCCAGGCAGCCAGGCACTGCACACACTGAAAGGGGAGACATTCACAGTTTTAATTACTACAAATGAGTTCATACCCTCAGTTAGTGAGCTGAGCCAGGCACATTTGGATTAGCCCAAACCCAGGCTGAAAGAGCCACAATTCACCATCCATCCTCAGGCAAAAGAAGCAGCAAAGTAAATAAATAATAATAACAGGTAACCCAAGCAGCTCTCTTAAGCATGTTCCTAATTATTACTCCTACACTAGTTTTAATCTGCAAGAAGATGAGTTGGGATTAATTTCTGTGGTTCTGTTCATTCTGTACAGCTCTTGGCAAGCCAGCAAAGCTGCCTCACAGCTGAGCAGATTTTGGTCTGTGGCTGCCTTTTTGAAAGAGCACAAAAATCCCAGACAGCAGCAATGCTGGATCAATGAGGCTCAGCACTGGAAAGGACACAAGGAGACTTGTAGTATTGTACCAAACCATCCTGACCAAAAATCCTCTCAACCACTTTGAGGGGCACATTGGATCTCTTCCTGCAGGCAGTCACACACCTTTCAAGGGACACAATCTGTGAAACTCTTTGGTACCTGTATAAAGAAATTACAAGAGCACAAAAAACCAAAACAAAATGGGCAGTTGCTTTAAATAATCCGTCCCCCCACCCCCAGGGATTGAGATTGCTATTTTGGAGCAGAAAACAAAAAATTCAATCTATACCTGCACAAACATGCCAAGCATAAGCAGCCAGTCTCAAATAAGACATGTAAACAGCCCTGGTGTTGGCCAACTAAATCACTGTACACCCACTTAAACACAGCCCAGGCCAATCTTCAGCTCTGAACACTGAGCACTTTGGGAGATCAGGCTGTGTTTAAATTAGCATCAACAAAGGATCAGCACAGTGCCAAGTGTAAATACACAGTTTTTCTCCTCCTGCAGAGACTGAGCTTATTCTCCCCACTCCCAGATGAAATTGTGAATTTAGCTTCTAAGTATCTCAGCTGAAAAAAATAATAAGTCAAAATTCTCACTTTTTTATTTTTAGTTGACCAAACTAAAAATATAAAATTTGTGGCATATAAAATGTGCTTTCACAGTGCCTTAAGTCAGGGAAAATTTTTACCTGAGGATATAAACAGTTGCTTTCTTTAATTCTGCCGCAGTTGTATCCCTGATAACACAGAGACATAGGAAGAATGCTGCAAGGACCATTTCCTCAAATTGTCTGTGCATCTAGTGGGATACTGGGATACTTTGAAGTCATTAAAACTACCAGAGCAGATTCTTTTTTTCCTTTTTTGTTACTAGTAATAAATAAAGTCTTTCTGGTACTAACAAAAGTCTTCATCATTTTCTGGGCTTCTGCAATTAGTAGATACAATATAAATACTGCCAGTGATCACCCAGATGTTGGGATCCCTGAGGTCCCTTGGCTCCTGCTGGCAGCTGTGATGGCCAAACCAGAGGATTTCCACGTGACAGGAGCCAGATGCACACATATGGCTCTTGAGCTTGGAGTCACTGCCTACATGAGGTTTCACACAGACCCCTCATGAGACATCCTGGCACCCACAGCAGCCCCATCCATCCCTCCCAGACTGTGTCTCCTTTCCCTGGCTCCACAAACACCAGCCAGCAGCTGTGTTTTTGCAGCAGTAACAGCAGTGCCCCTGGTGACTGCCCAGGACCACAAACACAAGGAATTGGAAGCACGTGTTTGTCATCCTGCAGCTCAATTTGCTCCCCTCAGCTGTCAGTAAAAGTAAATGTTGAATATTTTTACAGTCAGCAGGCACAGAGTCTCCCCTCACAGCATTTTCATCACAACTGTTGGGAAACCCACAGTTTTCTGGAGCATGCCTCCATACAGAGGTGGACAGAAACCTGTATCTTTGCTTAAAATGGTATTTGGTATGGATAACATGGCTTTGTTGATACCATGGAGCTGCATCCCTACTGATAAACCAGAACAACTCTCTCAGGCACCAAAATAGCCCCAGCGTCTGCGATGATTCTTTTCCTGCTCTCCCAAGAGCAGCAGATCTGGCACTTGGTACCCACCCAAACTCCTACTGATTTCCTCCTCCAACACCTCCCAGCTCTCTGAGGTCTTTAGACTCTTTTCCACAGTCAAACAGACACATGTGACACAAACCCCAGCTGCAGCTTCCCCCTGTGAGAACCCCTCAGCCACGGCTCCCAGACACAGCCACCCCCTTCAGCTCCCACCCCATGCAGCCACATCTCCAGAACGTTATCAGAAGAGGCCAAGTGGTTTTAAAGCAGCTTTGATGAGGTTTTGGATTTTGTCAGCTCTGCAAAGGAGAATTTCTGTACCCCAGCATGGCCAGTTTGCCCTCAGTAAGCCAAACTGCAGCCCAGGCAGCTGGGATGGATGGAGTAGCACATTCAGCCTCCAGCTGAGGAGGAAAAGATCACCTGGGGCAGGGACCTCTCTAAGCAGCAATCTGAGGTCCATCCTACCTCATCACTCAGAGCCCTTCCCCAAGACAAAGTATGGAGGTGGCCTGGACATGGCCCAGGCTTTTACCAAAGCCTAAAGCATGCCTGCTTGCCCCTAAGGTCAAAAATTCAACCCTCATTACTGAGTTACAATTTATTTTCCAGTGTGGTGGTGTATCTACCTTTCTCTTGAAAATTCCCTCTTTTACAGCCTGAAACCTTCAACACATGGAAATCCTGGATCTCCCTTGACACCATGGACCCATTCAGGGCTATTAGGCACTCAGAAGCTGTTAGCATGTAGATTTTGATGATAATTTGGTGAATGGAGTTGTCAAACAAATTGCCTTTATTATGGACTGATTAAATGCAATCAGGGAGAAGTGCCTTTCCCCTCCCCAACTCCAGCCCTCATCACTCAAACAAACACACTGAGCCAATTAGCAGGGAGGTGGCAAGAGCAGCTTTCACTTGAAACCTGATATTCTTGGGGAAAAGGGAAAAAAAAAAAACCCAACCAATCACCACCACCAACAATTATAACAACAGCAACAAAAATCTTTTTGCTTTCAAAACCAAAATGAACCTCCAGGGAGAGGTTCCAAAAGCTACCCAGGGCTCACCTGCAGGGTGTGGATGGGAGTTACCTGTGTTCATCTGGCTCCATGCCACATCAGCTCCCTTAAGCAAAGTGCTGCTCACATCCAGCTTGTGCCAAAATCTAATGCAAAGAACATAAACATTAAAGCAGACCCAAGGGGAGCAGCACTACCGGGGCTGGTTTTTCTTTCAGCTGGGTTCTCCTGTGTCAAAAAAGGCACTAGCTCCCAGCCAAGCAGTTTCCATGCCTAGAAAACTAAGTTTTTGGCTTAGGTGCTTGCAGTGGATTCTCTGATGTCTGTAAATGCTTGAGTTCACAACCCTTTCTGCAGTATGGAGGGACCTGTCTCCATTAACATGAAACTCGTGGCAATCCCATAGATCTGATGCCACCATCCTTCTGCCCAACATGCCTGAAATCAGCTAATAAACAGGAAAATCCTTGAGGAGAATCAGAGCATGGCATGATACCAACGCAAGTTTAATTCCTTGCAGGTATGCAGCTGGAAGTTAAATGGTCACCTTGGCAGCTGTGGGCAGAGCAAAATTCAACATGTGTTTGCATGACTTAGCTTCAGAGACAGGAACATCGTGGCTGAGTAGAGAGAGCACACAGAATATGAGCAATAGCTGTTGACTAAGCTTTCAATGCCTGCATTTAAAGTTAGCACCAAAGCCTACTTTTGGGCCCATTTTCATTAACCTTGTCCCCCTGAGGAGCAAGGCCTGAGCACATGGATCACTGCCTCCCAGAGCCCATGCAGAGGAGCTATGGCACAGCTTCCCCTGGCAGGGGCAAGGGCATTGCTCTGTCTTAGACTCTCACTAAAATTAGAAAGGGACTAAAACAAAGGTCAAGTTTTATCAAACAGCAAGGATTTTGGAGAATTCATTGCTGCTGCAGAGATTAGCACTAGAGGTTTATGGTTAATGTACTGAGATTGAAAAGGCCAGATTCTTACCCCACACCTCATCACAGTCCTCAAGTATCAACTTTAACATTAGGGGAAAGTGACACATCAAGACAGCAGGTTCTAAGTCTTCAAACAGTCCTGAGCACAAGAACAGATCACAGAATGAGATTAAACCAAGAGGTCATTCTACAAGGAGCCACAGAGAAAAAGTCCAGGTCTTCTTAAGAAGTGGCTGCAAAGTGCCTGATAAGTCCACTTTCTCCCTCAGGATCTGCTTCCTACCCCCACACCCTGCTACAAACATCAATGTTTAAAGAACTATTAAAGAAAACAACTTCAAAACTCTTCACATAGTTCAAATACTTCACTTAAAAGGAATTTGAATTCTTACATCTCAGATTGCACCAGACCCCAGCAGGACACACACTGCTCATGTTCACATTGTGGCATTTGAGCTGTTCAAACAGGAGGGATGGAGTGTGCTGTGTGCTCAGGGGTTAGAAATCCCCACCAGCCCTGCTTGTGCTCTCTTGTGAGAGCTGAGACTCAATTAGCCACATCTCTGGGCACCTTCTCAGGGTGTGCCTTGCCATGACCTACATGAAAATCAAATCCTCCTGCAGCTGAGACACACATCCCTTGAAGACCCAGCCAGTGGAGAGTACTGGGAGCAGTGGGATGTGGTTGGGTTTGAAGTCCTTGGTGAGTCTTTTATCCAGCCCTATTGCAGAGCTGCAGCATGAGAGTCAGTGCTGCTGACTTATGATCTGATTAGAGCTCAAGTCTTGTTGTCCCTGAGCTTCTCCCTCCAGGGCTGGACCCACAAACTCTGGCCCCCATCACACAGCCATGGCCTATTACGAACAGCAGCACCTCCTTGGTAATGCTGGCCCAAACCAAGCTGAGAAGCCAGAGAGGTTTTGCTGCTATACAAGGTCTACAGGACTGAGTTTTAAACCCCCATTCTTCCCCAAAGAGCATCAGCTGCTGTCTCTGGACAGTAGTGCTATTCATTTGCAAGCTGGAAAAGCCTTTACGTCCCAAAGAGCTGTGTCATCTCCCTGCAGCACCAACTGCTGCAGAAACCTCTGTGGGATCACAGCAAGCCTTACATTCCTCTGCAGTAATATCCAATACAAATCCACTCATCTCCCTGGGGTGCAGACAATTTATGTTTTGGATGCACCACCTCTAGGTGGGATGGCATACAATAAAGCTGTAAGTTGCCCCCAAAGATTTTCACCTGTTCAATTCCAGTCATGCCAGAGAAGAATTCAGAACATGCTGAAGTATAGAAAAGGGTATAACAGGCCAGAAATAATTACAGTCAAATAATATTAGAAGGATGTCCTCCTTCCATTCCTTAAGCTAGCTGACAATTCACTTACAGGGATAACAATGACAAACAAGATTCTCCATCAGGTAGGAAGAGTTCCCTGGGCTGCTGCTCCTTCAGAGAGGCACACAGTGCAAACCCTCATGCATTGCAGGGAGGTGGACGGGGTCAGTGCAAATGTGCTGGGAAAGCATAAGGTGTGATTTGGGAAATGCTGTACCTTTCCCTACCCCCTATCATCTTGTGGGTACTCAGCTCCTGAGCTTATAAAACTACATTTGAGCTACTACACACTGGGTACAGCCCTTTCCTGCAGCAAATCATGTTTCCTGTCCTGCAAGGTACAGTCAGTCCAACAAGACTGGGGACATTTGCCAAGCCTGCTATCAGGAAACATAGGTTGGACCTGGCAGAAGGTTTCAACAGTTATGGAAACTCATGGGAGGTTGTGCTGTGGGGATTACAGACCCTGCTTCAGAGTACAGTCTTGCCACACACATATGCAGGGATACAAGCCACCCCTCTTCTCCCAAAGCATGATAGTCCAGTTGGATGCTACAGAAAACTTTGTTATCAGCAACTTTCTTATCCATTTTTTAAAAGAACAGCATCTGGTCCCTCTGCCAGCACCACTGAAGCCTATCTCATTTCCTTCCACTGTTGCAGCTATGTTGTACAAACACCATGTAAAGCACCCTTGCCCTGGGACACCTGGACACATTTTAACACTTGGCAGTTTGGCCTGGCTGGGAAAACTTTGTCTACTCTTCAGAAAGACAACTCCTTTCCCCGCTGCAGCTTTTGCTCCCATCATGCCTACTCCATGCATCCCGTCTGAATCAACTTGCTTGCAAGCAGGAGCACAGAGAAAGCTCAGTGCCAAGAAAAGGATAAAAGCACACCAGAAACAGGGAAATGCCTCAGTCCTTTCCATTCAGAGGCAGATCTGCCTTGAATGGGAGCCCCCAGGACTGATGTGCCCCCAAAGGAGACTGAATCACAGGCAAGCCAGCCCCCTTCAATTCATATTAAGACTTCCAGCACCGTACATATTCTTTCCCCCACCCTCCACCACAAGCTCCTCCTTTCTAACACAAATTTCCCACAGCACACAGATACATGCACTCCCAGGCAGTGAGCAGCAGTGCTGGGATGTGTTGAAACCCAAGTCCAGTGAGGTTCAACCCTTGCAAATGACTCTTTTGCATCAGCAAACTATAATTGGCAGCTCTTATCCACTACAAGAGTTTTGCAAAACACCCCTAAAGAGTATGCCAGGCTACTTATTCACACTAAGACCCAAAATTAGAACCAATATCCTAAAAGAAAAGTGGCCCTCACTGGGCACTCCCAAGCAAAATGATCAGCCCTGCTGAAGCTGCAAAATGAATTCTGTTGTTTTCTCAGATCCACATGCACATCCAGAAAGAACAGAAGCAGAAACATAATTTTAAATCAACTAGCGCACCTATAAAGTTATAAAACTTACATGGGACTCCAGACTTTGAAAGTGCTGGGTATTTACCTGCTGTGTACAACTCCAAACAAGTGCTATCAACATTTTAGATTCAGAAGATATTATTAAATTAGACTTTTTCTTGCAGTTTAAGAGAGCACAGGCTCAGAATATAATTTGTTCTGTGCATGCACCTCCTTTATCTCAGCTCAGGGGGCTTTTGCAACAACCAGGAGATATATGTTAAGAGGAGGGAATCTGGCCCACTACAAAATAATTCAGACTTGCTATGTTAGCTTTAATTTACACCGTAAACCATCCCAGTCTCCCTATCTGCCTCTTTTCACTCGAGAAATACAGCACAAAACGTGCTAAAAACTTACACAGGTTAATACCATTCCTGCTACAAACTTACACAAGTTAACACTATTGTTTCTCTTGTTCCCAAAGTTAGTCAGACGAACTCTTTTGAAATAGGTTCGCTAATTATGGAGAAAGGCTTCTGAGAAACTCAAAATCCTCTCACGGAAGACACTTTTCATCTTTGGCTTATTTTTAAAAGATTAAAATTACTTCCCACATAACTATCCCAGATCTGCTCACATCCCCTTTCCCCGAGCTGCTCCTGAGCACTGGGATAAGAGCCCCCACGCACGAGCAGCACACGGAGGGATCGGCGCTTCTCCCTACCTGAGAAGTCTGCAGAAGTCTTGGCAAAGTTGCTGAAAGCTGTCAAGCACATGAGTCCTAGGAGGAAGGTGGAGGTGGGCAGCACATCTGGGCAGCACATCCTTAGGTGTCCTCACGGCTCGTTTTCTTCCCGAGGAAAAGAAAGCGGTTCCTGTCCCTGCCCAGCACTCCTCATTGCCCGGAGAGCAGCGTTAGTCCCATTGCTGGGAAGGCTCGCAGCCAGAGGCGGGGAAGGAAAAGCACTCGGCACACACGCACACACACACACATCCCTGGGAGTGAATGAATCCCGGCTGACGAATGAGACAGACCTACCTGAGCCTTGGCGGAGTTCCCAGGGTCCTAAAAGGCACCTCTTCACCTCTTTGCCCAAATTTGCTGCAGACTGTTGTGCAGCTGTCCAGCTGTGGCACTGCGAGCTGCACTGGGGGGCAGTCGGGGAAAGGGGTGCCCCGAGGGGCTGGGTTGGAGGAGCCCAGCTATTGTTGGATTAGACATGCAGGGCTCTTGTCTCTCTGGCACAGACAGACAGAAGGATGAGCAGAGTTTTCAAAGCAGGGAGCCCAGAGCAAAGCACCTGAGTTCACCTGGATTTCTGCTCTGACGGGTATTTGTAGATGCTGCTGAAATCAGTGTGAGCAGTAGTGTCCTGCCAGACTGGTGACAGGAAAATTCTGTGTCCCCTCTTGAGAGTGATCCCACAGTGAAGGAGACTTTGCACAGGCCCAGGGATCAAACCCTCCTGGATCTCACTGCAGGACTGGGACTAGTGTCAGCCACATATCCAAAATTCTCTTATCTTTTGACAGCAGAAAGCCATGCCAGGCTCCCCTAACCCACTGGACTCCTCTATCCTCCATCAAACTCAACAGAGGGTTTTTCAGCAGATCCAGACCTGTGGTTTTCATAGAATTGTGGAATGGTTTGGATTGGAACAGAGTTTATAGATCTTCTAACTCCAGCCTTTCTATTATGGGCAGGGACACCTTCCACTAGACCAAGTTGCTCTTAAGAGAACACAGGCTCAGAATATAATTTTTTATATTCTGTTCTATTCCCATCCAACCTGGCCTTGAGATCCAGGAGTCCTGGCTCCTTCCTTAGCAATTATTTTAACTTCCTAGCATGGCTCTAGATGCTCACTGAGCACTGCTCACCCTGCAGAGTCAAAGGAAGGCTCCAGGTCACCTGGAAGCACATTCGGTGTTTGATCCTGCCTGATTTTCATCCATATCCTGGCAGCATCAAGCTAGTCATGTTAACTTGAAAGAGCTGAGAACTGGGGACACAGATAGATGGGTACAGGAAGGAGGTCCTGGGCTTTGGTCACAGCCTTAGCTGCAGCTCAGCCCTATGTTTGCATGTAAATAATGGCCATATCCCACATATCCAGGCTAGGGCAGGAGCTGAGTGTTGGTGCAGAGAGAGGAGGATGTATTTCACAGGCAAAGCCAGCACCAGCCATTTAGCAGCCTGTGTATCCATACATTCAAACTAAGGAGCTGCACTGTGTGGGGCTGCCAAGGGTGGCAGCCACGGGGCCAGGCTCAAACACAGCTGCTGAACAAAGCTGCAGCACCTATCCAGCAAAAATGAGCTCAGTGGAAACACCCAAGGAAAAACACAAGTGGTTTTCACTCCTCTGTCCTGTTCATGCACAAGAAGTTAAGTGGAGCTCTCCAAAAACATTTATTTTAGAGCTAAAAACAAGTATAAGAAACTTCAGTGCAAAGGGCTCCGGGGTTTTTTCAGGGTTGAGTGAACTTCTAAAGTGTTTCTTATTCTGAAATTTCTAACAATGTTTCAGCTGTTCTCAGATGAATATCAGACTGGCTGCCTGATTACATGTTAAAGACATTTTCAAGAGTGCTGCCATGAATACCAGAGTAATTTTTTCCACCAGAAGTCTGTCCTAGGATGGGGTCTGTGGTCTGTGTACTAGAAGCAGACCCCAAGGGGAGCTGTAAGTCCCGTGGCCCTGTTTGCCTGCTGCCCATATGCGAATTGCTCAAGTTCCAAGCAGCTACACAGAGGATGAGAGCAGAGTGGTAAATCTGGAGTTCGAGCTCAAATCCTGTCCATGACCACAGGAACAAGAGGCTATTCTGGTCTGATCTGCACCTAAGCACAGACCACAACACCTTCCCACAACACCTTTTCCCACCCTGAGGGTCTCCCGTGAAGCTGCAGATGAGTGTCCTCAAGGACAGAGGTGGCTCTGGGCTGCCCTAACAGCACAGACACAGCCTGAGATCCAACGGGCTCTGTAAAATCCAGCTCCAAGTCCCTTCTCTCTGCAGACAATTCTGCCCCCTTACTTTAAGCAGAGGGCTGCTTAAGCAAGATAAAAAAACAGGAGCTTCTATAGGCTGCCTTGCTCTTTATTTCACCTGGTACTTTAATCCCACCTGCCAAACCCCTCTGACAAATGCTTTTCCAGGGTTGACCTAAGTTTTAAAGAGAAAATACCAGGAGATTTGACTCCTGGCATCTATATATAATTCTTGTCTCACCTAGTTCTGCTACCCTTGCCAAGAGGAAGATTCACCACTGCTGTTTTACAGGCATGAGATAACCATACCCATTACCAGATTATCAGTCCAAGCTCCTTATGAGCAAGACAAAGAAACAATAGGACCCCTGGAAATTTAGCAGCCTCTGGAAGAGGGAAGCACTATTTGCTGAAAAGAGCCCACCCTGTTAGCAGGTGTTGATTTTACTGATTAAAGGGTAATTAGGTTTGGCTGACTCAATATATGGGGAAGAAAAAAAAACTTCTGGTGACAAAGGGCTTAAGGCTAAACACGGACAGTGTGCTTGAGCAGCCCTTAAGGTTAATGTGAATAAAGCCAAACCAAAGGGGAGGGTGTTGTCCTCTGAGAGCTTTTTTTAAAGTAAGTCTGTACAGATGCCTTCCAAAAGGAAAGAAGAAAGCAACTCTTGCCAAAAAGAACAAGAAAAAAAAAAAAAAGGAAAGAAACACTGGCCTTTGAGAAACAGCCAATTCAGTTAAAGTCCATCTCCATAATGCCCTTATTCCCTGGGGCATGTCGGAACATCAGCTGTGTTTGCAAGGCAAAGAGGCCACCTGTCCCAGCACGGCACAGATAAAGGATGTCTGTCATGGGCAGTCTCATGGGGTAAACATGAATCAAGGCAACACCAAAATGGAACTTTACTTTTAGGAGTAACAGCCCTTGAAATCCATCCATGCCTTCAAATACTTCTCTGGGGATAGGTAATAACACATATAATGATATACATTCTCTTGCATCCCTTGCTCACAAAGCCACCCAGAAGTGGGAATAGGCCAGTACTGATGCAGTCCAGCATTACATCTTAGCTTGGAGGAATGATATTTGCTCTCCCTCCCTCCACAGATTAACTGTGGAGAAGTCTCACTAAGTCTAAGATGCCTAACAACTGTACCCCAGTCCTCCTTTTAGACTATGTTACTTAAGTGCATTTTTCTCTCCTCCCATGCTCCTCTCTTGTAGATCCTCTCCTTCTCCTGCTGCACATACAACTGTAATATCTGAAACATGCATGTAAATTCCCAAAGTACAGTTAAGTACAGCTGCAACTGGGCAACTGAGGCAGTGAGAAAGGAAGTAATTTGTCATTCAGTTTTGTGACCCCAACATTATTCAGTTCATAAATAGTAATCAGGAATGGACCCAGTTAGGATGATTCCCAGTTTAATGCTGTTTGTGCTGATCTTGCTTCCTTTCAGGGCTGATTTTTGGTAATGCTTTCTCATTTTTTACTGATCTGGCACCATTAACCTCTTCCTTGCTGATAAAACCATCAACAGGTAAAGGCTGGTCAGCAGAAGGGCTGGACCAGGAATAGATCTCAGCTAGAGAACCAGTTGTAGGATTGAAATCCTGTTTGTTTACACAGTCACATACAGATTTATTAGTACAAATTTTCTAAAACTGCTCTTTCTTTCTAACCCTAGTAACATTACTCACTTCTTACGGGTTTTTTCCATAAAGCCTCAACGCACTCTCCAAAAGGCCTTGTTGCATTCTGCCATTTCACACATGGACAAAGAACAGTCATATGTTTAAGGTCAATACTTTTTCAATGTCAGCCAGGGGAAATTGACAGAGATAAGAAAATATTAAATACTTTTTAAGTCCAGCCAGAACTCTTTCCACTGGGCCACATTCCTTCTAAATGAATGTAAATTAATAACAAAATATATGTGCATTTATATCTACAGAAAGAAATGTAAACTGGGTGGTCAGAGCTTCAATATAAAATAGCAAAGTTTTCCAGCAGAGTACAGCTCTTTGTTTCCTTTTTTTCTTAATCTTTCTCCTAAGAGTGTACTATGGAAACAGATGGGGTTACTCATGGAAGTAAGCACTGTTTGCTTTCATCAATTTGAAGGCAGAGGACTTCACATAATGCAGTTTTGCAATACAACACCAAGTATCTCACAAGTAAAATCCATATTCAATGCTAAACAACAGCTGTGCAGAATATTCAAACTCAAAAGCCTTTGAAGTTTTCACATTTTGTGTCACTCAATCACTTCAGTTTACAAAACGAACATAAAACCTGGAGGACTTTGCTCCATACTGGGAAAGGTTTCAAGTGGGGGTAGTGCTTCAACCAAATTCTGTGTAGTGTAAAAGCCTCAAGTGATGCACTTATCCCACTGAAACATTGGGAAACTGAACAAAGTGGTGCAAAGTCCTCCAATGCATGAAAATGTCAAAAGTAAAATATTTGAAGACTACAAAGTGATCCACAAAAAAGCTGAAAACTTTCTCCTCGTGCCTCACCAAGTAACTGGTGTTGAAACCTCTCTCAGTTCTCTTTATTCTAATAATTCCATGTTCTATGTCAGAGGCTACTGTGTGATCTGGTGATTTTTCTGGGAGCAGCCTATCCAGTTGGGTTTAGTTGGTATCTTGTGCACTGGATGTTCTTGGGTTAATAATCACTGTATTAGAACTACAGGAATCTGGAGTCATCTTGATCTTTGTACTACACTGCAAGTCACATAAAGGTTTAAAGAGACAAGGTTCACCTTGAGACCTTCAGGACCTTCACTGTCTTCTGATATCTGTAGAGTGAAACTGTTCTCCACTTGACCTGACTCATAAGTCCTCTTCTAACAGGTTTTCTGGGTAGATTTCTCCATTAATTGGATGATGGTGGGTACTGGCTTTACTGTTTTCTACCCCTATCTTTCCATTAGTATATTCAATAGCTCTCTGGGAGTGCTTCTTAGATGAGAGGCTGAATTTGACACCTGAGGATACCTATTTCTGACCTCCTTGGTCTTGGCCTTGAAGAGCACGGACATCCCAGCTGGTTCAATGTGAGCAGCAGTATGTTTTTCCTATTATCTTACCTATGGTCATCAAGGGAGAATCATCTCAATCCTACTGCTATGTAGGCATGAGTCACTTCAGGTTACAGATCCCTTTTAATCTGGAACTCCACTAGGTTCTTCCCTTCTGTTTTTCCTGTTTTACTGTCAACCCTCACAAATAATTTACATTGTCCCTGATTTCCACAGGAACCAGAACTGTTTCTCAGATTAACTTGTTTAGAAGTTCTCTGCCTGTCCTGTGGAAGTAATATGCTATGATGTTATTTGATTTAAAAAGGAATAATCTCAACATTCATCCTTAAAATGATACCATGAGCATTTATCACAAACCTCTGTACTCCACTCTGAGGGCAAAGACAGTAGATCGTAGGACAACAAGAGAATCCTTCAGCATTCCCCAGGTTCTTCTGTCCCTCGTGGGCACACTTCTTCTCCACACAGCCCATCCTCATGGAAACTACTGTTATAACTTACACTGAAAAAGCCATTTTTGTTGCCAGAGACCTTTCCCACAAAAAAGACTGTTTCCAAACATTGTCATAAAGTCTTTTCATAAAATCCACCTCTATATTAATAGTCTGAACCACATAAGGGTCTGAACACAGGCACTGCCACTCACATTTTGGACTAGTCCTTGGTTCACTTTTGATCCAGGCCACCTGGATCAAACAATCCAGAACATTTCTGAGCATGGCTTGGAAGTTGACAGGAGCTTTGGCCATTCCCAATAGGCAGGAAGGAATCGTGGCTTGGAGTTTAATAGTGTAGCCACAAACAGATGATGTGCTCTAAGAGACCCAAGAGTGTTTCAGGAATTTGCAATATCCTTGATAAAGACACAGTGGCATGGGCTGAGAAATGAAAAAATAACTCCAGAGCAGACTGTCTGCCAATGCTCAGCATCTTCTCCATCTGCTACTCAGGCAAGCCTGATCACAGCTGCCCAGGGATGACAGGGCATCCTGCAGTCTCCTGACTCCAGCACAGCTACAGCCCAGGTTGCCATGAGTTTGTGCTCCCACCTATGTACAGTGATCAGCAGGACAGATCATTCCTTCAGGAGCATCCAGCATAGACTGTGCTTAAGCTGGATCTGGAGAAGTGAATGAAAAATCTTGTTGGGTGCCCTGGTTCCAACATAACTCAGACAGATCAGCTTTCACCTCAGATTTATCATTGCTTTGGAGGAGAGGGTATTTCCCTTGGTTTTGGACAGACAGCAAATTACACAAAAAATCTCTGGCTCACAGATCACAAACTGGTAAAAAATCAAAGGGAATCAGAGGAAATGCTTTTCTGCTGAATGAGGATAATTAATCCCAAGTGTAATTTCACTGGCATCAGTGCAAATTCAACAATGGACTACATCTACCATTTGCAAGAAGAACAGATTTGTGTTCTCCTTTCACATGTACTTAAATATACATTTTCCTTTCCTCTTTTAAATCTTTTCCATTTGAGAGGGCTGTTTCAAGAGTAACCATATGCTTTCACATGCATTTTAGTACTCAGGCCAAGAATATCACCAGGTATTTTCTTTCACAGTGGTCCCAAGAGACTATCCAGTGACAAAGTCCAGGTGTGCTGGGCAGTGCAGACAGCACTGGACTATGTCATCTAAAACAACCCAAGGCATTGACAAGGGCATTGAAGTCCAAGACAGTAAAATCTCCACACTCTGTAGCCGCAACACTATCATTAGTTGACTTGGTTCTAGGGCAAGAGATGCTTCTCATTGCAGAAAGCTCATACTGAAATTTGGCTGCAGTCACTGTCTCTGGGCACCTGGCTCACACATCCCTGATACCCAATGTGGTAACACTACTCACCAGACCAGCTAGAAAGGATGCAGAGGAAGGAAGGAAACTTTACAGGTTTTTACAGCTATTTTACATGAGATTTGAAGATGTCAGAGTTCACTAGGCTGGGCATTGCCTGGACTGACAGCAGTGTTATGTGCAGAGCTGTGTGTGTATGGGCACAGCTTAGTGGGTGCATGCATCCAGAGACTACATAAAATAAGTATAAAAAATGGCTTTTCTAACACAAGTAACTTGCCTCAGAAACACCTCAGCAGAGGCAAAAAGAGACTACAGCCCGCTTAGATTCCAAAATATTTTCAGTTTTTGCTGGACTATCTCCTTGTGAACACTGACAAGCCAGCATCACCCTGCCAGCCTTACCCTGCCCAACACTGGTGCTGTGCTCTGCCCTGTCCTGCACTAATCCCCTGGGTGCTGTTTCATGCACAGCCCTTCCCTGGTCATTCTCAATCTCAGGTCTTCTTGTCCATGGAGAATATCTTACATTTATTACTACACTGCAGGTAATTTCTTGCTTCACTTGCTACCCCTATCTTGGACATGCATAACTAATCAAATTCCCTTTTCCTTTCCCAGTGGGAAAGGTAAACCAATTTTTTTCTGTTCACTGAATCTATCCCAACACAGCTCATCTCCACCTAATGCTCCTTCTGTAAAATGAACCTTCTGATAGAGGAAGAGCAGCTTTGTCCATTAAAAGAAGTCTGATTTGAGGCAGTTTGGTTTTCACCCAAAGAAGACTGCCACAAATGGTGCTGTGAACAACTAGGAGAGCTGAGAGTTTCTTTAGCTGGTTTCAGTTCAGTCAGTGTCCAGAGCTGCTGCTTCTGTGGTGGAAGAGGCAGAGACTCAAAGCTTGTAAAGCCCAGTTCTCAGGTGAAAGCCCTGCTGTGAGTCCAGAGGGAAGCAAAGTGAGACATAAGGCAAGGCAGCAGTTTCTCTCTCCCACCTATTTTCACACAATAGTACTGCACACAGCTGAGCCAGTGCACTGGAAAATAACATTATGATTTCTAAAGGGCTTTTGCTAAACAAAAGATATAAAAGACATTTTCTCTTCAGGTTAGTCACTAGTCACTCAAAAATGAAGAGCAGAAATTGATTTGCTTTGTTAAAAATAATGAGAAGCCATGACTTTGAGCAATTTGATCATAAATTTTTGACTTGCTTTTCCTCCTGCATACAGAGGTTGAGATAATAGATATAATTTACTATGACAAACCACCAGCATTAATACATTAATCAAGAAAAACAAATGGTTCCCCCTGAAATCTCCTGCCCACCTAGAGAGAGTAATGGGGTTATAAATAGAGAAAGAACAAATATTGACTCTATGAAATGTAAAGGTACCTGGGAGTTCACCCATCAGTCTTTCGATTACACTTGCCTTTCAAGATAAATGGGATTTCTTTTATAATTCATTTCAATTGGGTTTTCAAGCATCTCAGGAAACAGGAGGTCTTTTTAGGTTCCCAACTGTAGTCCCAACAGGACTTCCAATTTCTGGAATGAGATAGATGCTCCCAACCCAAGACCTGTCTTCCAGTTTGAGATAAGTACTGAAGGAGCTGCCTGGACTCATCAATGAGTTATTTATTTAATGGTGTTCCTGGGGAAGCTTTCTGTAAAATGGCTCTGGAACTCAGCCTCCATCACTCAGACTATACAAGCTTGGAGGCAAGGACACCTCTTGGCCTCTGGACCCACACAGGACTCAAGGAGACCCAAGAATTTACTGCCTAAGGGAAAGACCTCTGGCATCATTTACTGAACTTAACCTTGCTTTGTCACACACTCTTCATAACTCTCTAAACTCATAACATCTCACTCTTTTAACCTCTAAGCAATTATATACCTTCTACACAGTTTATTGGATTATTGGAGTAATTTCAACGTTGTCTTCCATATTAGACACAATTCCTCTTTAAAATTTCTTACTAAATCAGAAATTTAGTAGAATCAAATGTTTTATAAATGCTGAAGTCAGCCAGTTCCCTTCCGTAACCTGTAAGGGTGCCACACATCCCAGAGGAAACAGAATTCTGAGTGGGAGCATAATCAAGAGGAGTGGGGACATAATCAAGAGCATAAGACAAGAAAAACAACAAAGCCACACAGCTCAAATTCTCAATGATCTTAAAACATCACAGATTCCAAGAGGAATTTAAAGACATTTCTGACTCTGAACACAGAGTCAGCATCTACTGAGGCACTGGCAAAGCTACCAACAAACCAGATCACATTTCATACGTCCCCTGCACCCTGACAGAAATCACTGGCACACATTTTTTTTTATAACCCATACAGGTTATACAATAACAATTTACCCTCCAGGGCTGGAATGCAACAAAGGGAAAAGGAAATGGAAGAGCATGGGTGTGCACGAACACGGCAGTGATGTGCCTCGGAAGCCATGGCTGCTGCCAGAGGCCCTCTGGAAGCCTCAGGCTCAGAGGAGCAGATGTGAGCCCTTTCCCAGCACTGCACAGAGGGGAGAGCAGGCACTGGCCTGGCAGGGTTAACTGTGCGTGGCTCCTGCAGGATGCATGCTCCAAAACAACCCAGGCTCCAAAACAACCCAGGCCCGCGGCTGTTTTGACAGAAGGAGCGGAAGATTTTCCAGTCCATCGCTTTCCTGAGCTCAGTGCTGGGATGCTGTGTCTGAAGAACAGCTCTCCCTCTCCTCTTTGCTTGCTCTACAGTAAGGAAAAAATGTAACTGTGGATGCTTGATGGCCACCTTAATGAGCAGCTGCTCTTTCCAGAAGGGCCTGGCACTTGAGGTCATTTTAAGTGACATTTTGGGATTTCTTTGATTATTTTCAGCTAGGTCAAATCACCTTAAGTTAACCAATAACTCATGTCTCATTAAAGGGAAGCTTCCAGAAAGACTAGAACTTACATCAGATTGTTTCAAGGTTCTAATAAAATCCACTATACTCAAACCTTTCCAGAGTAGTTTATAGGGCTGCTTTGGTACCTGGGATAAACAGGACACAGAGGAATCCAGGCATGGCCTTGTGTTTCTGCTCACACAGGTTTGCAAGAGAGCCTGAAGGATTCAGGTACCTCTGGACAGTCTGAGAGGAGATATGTCTGCTCCACCAGCCACTGCTGGGGCTACAGCAGCTATGAATAGCTTGACAGGTTGAAATGGGTGTAATCTAGCTAGAAGATGAGGTGGAGAGGCCCTCCATGAGCCAGTCCCATTTCTTTTGTAATCTGGGGACATCCAGCTGCCTCTTCTCAACTCCTAAGGGACAACAGATCAGATCTCCAGAGCAGCTTAGCCCCTCACAGATATCTCTTTTTCTTTAGAGACACAGTAATAATAACAGCAGGTGTCACCACTTTGGCTGTGTTTCCTACAAAAGTACATCCACGTTCCCTTGGGAAACATGAAAATTCACTCCCTTCTTTCACACCCTCTGACAGGCCACAGACAGCTGTGCTGGGGCTGCTGCAACGTGGCTCAGGTGTTCAGAAGAAATCTCTGGGATCTCAGCCTGCAATGCAGATTGTTTTGGAAGGTGATACTGACAGCCCTGATCCTGGTGGTGCTGGGGCTGAAGCACTGCATTCCTAGGGACATGAGCAGGTTAAATCCAGGTCAGCAGGTCAGCTCAGGCCAGTACAATCTGTTGGGCACCCCCACATCAGAAATGTGCACCCCTCCTGTACCTTGCAAATGCAGCATATGATCTGAGAGGGTCTGTTCGTCAGCCTTTGTTACAACAAAGCTGAGTTAAAGCACAGAAATCAAAAACGGATGGCTCAGAGTGACAAAGAATGTGGAGAGCAAAACACAATGTCTCCTTCCTCTTAAACATTTTCCTCTAATGAGCAGGACCATCATTCAGTGAAATCTTTACCAAGGCAGTGCAAAGAGGGATCAGTTGTACTGCTGACCTGGGAGAGAATCTCTTGACTTTATTGATACATCAAGGGAGGGAGACACTGAAATGCTGACATCAAAAGAGATTTGGGTTTGAAAAAAGGCTGGAGGTGGCAGTTTGTCCAGCTGGATAACTGAGGGTGTTTGGGGTGACTGCGAGCACTGCTGAACTGCCATGTTCAGTTTTGAAAGAAATACTTCAAGAAGGGTGTTGAAACAAGGGAGGAGACTTCAAAGACACTAACATGAAGGATGGCATTCAATGGAAGATCTCGGTCACATTCTACTTCCACAGATGAGAGAGGATCAGGCTAAGCACTATTTACTACCTGTCTTGCTTTCCTTCCCAAAGAAACTCAGATTTGATTAGTAAGGAACCATAAGTGAGCATCCCCAGGATTGGACAGGAGGGACTAGAAATAAGTTTAAGTCAGAATTAATTCAGAGAAGTACAAAAGTCTGTTTAATCACAGAATAAGCTGAGTTGGAAGGGAGCCTCAAGGATCATCAAGTCTACCCTGTGCTAGAGAACATCATCCAAACACTTCTTGAACTCTGCCAGGCTGGTGCTGTGACCACTTCCCTGGGGAAGATTCTGTTCCAGTGCCCAGCCACCCTCTGGGTGAAAAACCTTTTCCTAACATCCAACCTAAACCTTCCTTGACACAGCTTCAGGCCATTCCCTCAGGGCTTGTCACTGGTCACCACAGAGAAGAGATCATCCTCTGCCTCTCCTCTCTCCTCACCAGAAGCTGTAACTGCAGTGAGGTCTCCCCTCAGTCTCTTCTCCAGGCTGCACAAGCCAAGTGTCCTCAGCCACTCCTCATGGGGCTTCCCCCCAAGGCCCTTCACCATCTTCACTGCCCTCCTCATTATATCACCTGAGAACAGTGATGCCTTTCATTTATGAGCCTCACCCTATCCCAGTGACAGTAAAGTGATCCATATTCTCATAGATTTTGTTATATAGGCAAGAAGAGCAGGGAGGCAGCCCTTCTCCTTCTGTCTGATGTGACAGAATGAAGAAACTCAAGGGGAGTGTCTTGCCCCTCTATTTCAAACTCAAGAAAGCTGTTCCTGAAAAAAAGAGACCCAACAACACATGTTCCAGTGTCTTGATGCCAGGGTGCCTCAACAACCCACACAGGAATTGGGAAATACACAGGAGCAAGTTTCTGGGCCCTGTAGGGCAGCTCAAGGGAAGTTCCCTGAGCTCAGGGCAGTTCCAGCCCATCAGAGTGGTTTTGTTAGCCTGCAATCCACAGTGGTCAGTCAGGGAGTTAAAAGTGGCTCCCTGACACTGAAACATCCAATTCTCTTCCATAAAGACAGTTGTGAGCTACAAATCTGTAATTTCCCAAGTCACAGCCCACACATCTCCTCACAGCTATTTTATCTCCTCAATCACCATTAAGGTATTGGAATTACACCTACATGATAATTCCTCACCCTTAAAAATATTATGCTACCTTTTTAATAGTGCTCACGTAACGGATAAGAACATTAAAAAAAAAAAAAAAAAAAAAAAGAAAATATTAAACTTGAGGAGTGTGCTCAGTACGGGAGATTTTTTTGTATTTTAAGAGTTAGAGTGCCCTCTTCTGTCCCATCCATGTCCTGCTGATTAACTAGCTGTTAACCAGATTACAGAAACCTGTCACTGGTTTTCTGCACACCTTATCGTCTGCTGAAGCACAGTTGAGAAGCCAAGCACCAGATCACAAAGCAGGAAATTATTCGTGTTAATGAGGGGGCTTGGGCAGTCATCTGCAAACAATAAAAGGGTTGGGGGAACATCACAGATAACATTATGGATCTAATTAGTTCATGGGGTCAGGGATATTTTGAAGTGAATCTCTGCAAAGTTTAAACTCTGGGGTGTTATTTATAGACCTGCATTTACAATTCACCTTCCTCCTGCCTCTGTAGGCACTAATTGAATCCAGACTGATGGCCAAGGAAACCTGACTGACACAAACATATTAAAGATACCTCAACAGTACTTTTGCATACAATAATTTCTAAACTAATCTTGGTGAAAAGCACTGAGACTGCAGGATATCTGAAGTATGGACAGAATGGCCTCGAAAAAAAAATTTAGTTGAGTGCTTTTATCATGAAAACACACAGAAGCGTGTTCCTGGAAAACACACCACCACTTTCACGTGGCAAAGCCAGAATTCATAACCTCTGGTGAATTCCTGACCTCTGTGATGTCCAAGGAGCTCCTACAGTGTGCCTGTGCTGAGCTGTGATGATGCCGGGGATGCACCGGGAGCTCCAGCTCTGCATCCAAGGACAGCCCCCGCCCCTCTCCCCTGCTCTGGGGCCTCCTGCCCTGAGGGATGGAGGTGGAAGGGGCCGCTCTGCTCCCCTTCATCCCCAAATCACAGAACGGGTTGGGAAGTAATGTCCCTTCCAGCCCCTGCCTGGGGCAGGGACACTTCCCACAAAACCAGCCCCTTCCAACCCGGCCTGGAAGGCTTCCAGGGATGGAAGCCCACAGCTTCTCCGGGCAGCCCGTTCCAGGGCCTCGCCACCCTCACAGCGAGGAATTCTCTCCCGGTATCCCAACCTGCTCCAGTTTGGCACCGCCCCGTGAGGCGGCACCGCCCCCGCGCTCCGTCCCGCCGCGCTTTGTCCCCCCGCGCTCGCCGTAGCGGCCGCGCCACAGCCGTCATGGCGGCCGCCTGTGGGAGGCTGCTGCCGAGGGGCGCCGCCATCGCCCTGCCTGGCCGTGAGCACCGCCCGGGCCCTCACCCTCACCCCCGAGCCTCCCCCGATCATCCCCCGGGCCCCGCGCCCTCCTCCTGCCCTCCCTGGCCCACAGAGCGGGGGGGAGGAGGCTCCTGGCCTGGCGGGAGGGTTGTGGTGCCATGCCCTGCTTTGGTGGGGAGAGGTTAAACTTGAAATCACGGGTGTTTTAAAGGTTCTGTTGTATTTTATAGGGTGTTTTTCTTTATCGGGGTGTCGAGTGAGCAGCGATGGAAAGCCACCGAAATTCCAGCCGCCTCCGAAGCCCGTCATTATCGACAGGAAGACGAAGAAGGAGGAGAGCAGGTGAGGGTGTCCCGCTGCTCACCTGGGCTGGCACAGCCTCACCTGGGCCGTGCTCGGGCTCTCACTGTGTGAGCACTCACTTAAAGAATCAAGGAATTACTATAACAAAAAAGAAAAAAACAACACGGTTTGTAAAATTCTAGCAAAGATATTTGAGTTGGAATATGCTCAAAGCACCTTAAAATACTGTTTCTGGAGTTTCTGAAAGCAATGAAACATGGAAAAAAACCATAGAGCAGTAAATACTTTTGCAGATTTGGGGTTAATGTGGGAGATCATGTCTGTTAAAGGCATCCCTTTGTGACAGTGACACAGGTCCTGTGTCTGCCTTTGCCTTGGACTTCAGTACTGGTTGTGATAGGGACCTGATGTCTCTGGTAGCCTTCATGAGATGTTTCATTCTGGGTATTTTTGTCACCTCAGCCCATTTCATGGAATCACAGAGTGGTTTGGGTTGGAAGGAACCTAAAGATCATCTCATTCCAACCCCCCTGCCATGGGCAGGGATACCTCCCACTAGAGCAGCTTGCTCCAAGTCCCATCCAGCCTGTTCATGAACACTTCCAGGACTGGGGCGTCCACAACCTCCCTGGGTTTTAAACCCAATTTGCACTACTTTAAGTGACCCAGTGGTTGAAAGTGCAGTGCTGTGTCTGGAAGAAGAGTGGTGGCACTGTACTACTCATCTGCTCCCTCCAAAACCTCACTTTGAAGATCATGAGGAGGTTTGGTGTTGTTTGCTGCCAGTGGGCAGCAGCACCAGCCAGAACCTCTGCTGCCCCCACAGCCCCATAAAGTTTGTAGGGCAGATTTGCAGTTGTCCTCCTCTCTGTTGGGCACTTCTCTCCTGGCCAGATCCAGGACTTTTAAGATGCATCTGTACAACTGAATTGAGTCCACCTTCATCTGTCTGCTCTGAGGGCAGATGGTCTTGCCATCCAAACCTGAGTGAGCACATCCAAATATCTCTTGGAAATGGTTCTCACTCAAGCCAATCCATGTCAGGAAATATGCACTCATCTTAGCAGTCGATAACTGAGGTTAATGGGGAAATTTTTTGGCATGGTTTAACTTTTTAGTAGCAAAAAATTCATTTTACCAGTCTATTTAAGTTTCTGTAACACAAAAGGACATTTATGTGGTGTGTCCTGTAGAATCAGTTTGTGAAAACTGTAATAGATTCTTCCATTTCTGTTATTAAAGTCAACAAATAGTAGGTGTTCAGTCATGGGGATTACAATTAAACCATGAAATAACCTGTTTCTAAGCTGTGACAGCACTAATTGAATTGGCCTCTTTCATTCAGCTCCTCTGAGACCAACATGTATTACTGGTTTGGAAAAAATTCTGTTTAAAAGAGCAGCAACAAAAAAAGCCACATAAAACCCCAAAACCAACATCAAAACCCCACAAAAAATTCATTTTCGATATCAAAAAACAATAATTAAATAAAATTGGTGACTTCAGAGACTGCAGTTCATATCTCTGAAAAGGCAACAGCTGATAATTCTTAGGCCAAATACTTGGAATTGTCTCGTATTTTTTATGCAAATGTTTTTGTTTCATACTTCTAAAAGTTTGGCTTTTCTTACAGGTTCCTGAGCCCTGAATTTATACCTCCCAGAGGGAGAAAAGATCCTCTTAAATACTATATAGAAAGAAAAGATATGATACAGAGAAGAAAAGTTTTCAACATCCCAGAATTCTATGTTGGTCAGTGTCAGCACTAAAACTTTTGTGATTCTGGCAGTATTTTACATTGTGTGGAGTGTGGTCATATGTAGAATAGCATAAAACATAAAGTCTCAGGTGTGTTAGATCAACTGGATGTGTTTCTATATGTAACACTTCATATTTTAATCTCATATTTGCATCCTGATTAACTAAAAGAGTAATCCTAATGTGATCCTTATGTGGGTATTTTTCAATCCTGGCACTTGAGCATATGGTTTACCAGCAGAGCTAAAGAAAAAGAATACATTGGATTAATTAAATTCAATTTGGATAGGGAAGAGCAAAAAAAAAAGGTGAAGAAAGTTTGCAGTTAGCCTGCAGTATCAGGCTATATTAATTCAGGTCACCTTCGCAGTTTTTTCTGTTTCTGGCAGTTTTGATGGGAAGCAAAAGTATTTTTAAAATGTACCTGAATCAATGCACTTTGCCTGATTCTTCCCACATTTTGGCACATACTGTTTATTAACATATTAAATGAACATATTAACTATTAATTCAAATCCATTTTCTGGCAGGCAGTATACTGGCCGTGACGACTGCGAATCCCCTGGCTGGTGACAAATGCAGCCGCTTTGTGGGGATCTGCATCCAGAGGGGAGGGACCGGGCTCGGCGCCACCTTTGTCCTCCGCAATGTCATAGAAGACCAAGGTGGGGTTGCAGATGTGCTAATTGTGCTGCAAGTGTGTGGTGGTGTTCACAGGGATCCCAGCATGAGGGAAGAGATGAGAATCTTGACTCCATGTTTCAGAAAGCTGATTTGTTATTTTTTAATATATATTATATTAAAAGAAAATGATATTCTAAAACTCTACAAAAAGAATAGAAGAAAGGATTTCATCAGAAGGCTTGCAAGGAATAGAAAAGAATGATAATAAAATCTTGTAACTGACCAGAGAGTCCAAGACAGCTGGACTGTAATTGGCCATTAATTAAAAACAGCCACATGAGACTAATCAAAGATGCACCTGCATTCCACAGAGCAGATAATCATTGTTTACATTTTGTTTCTGAGGCCTCTCAGCTTCTCAGGAGAAAAGATCCTAACGAAAGGATATTTCATAAAATATGTCTGTGACACAAGTGTTCAGCAAAAAATGTGTTATGTTGTAGAAATTGGGTCTGTGGGGAGGAAAACAGCAGATTGAAGTGAAAGTATGAGTCTGCCTGTTAGAGTACTGTGCAAGTTTAAAACTGTGTACACAGAAATGCTGATGTGCTCTGTACTTGAAGATATGGAACTGCACAGTAATTTTTGGACATTTTGAGAAGGTTGTGCTTATGTCTGAGCCTAGGTTGTCTGTTACCATGTTAATACCAGCCCAGTTTGAGCACTGTGTGTTTTCATGAACTAGGGATGTAGGTGTGAACTGTTTTAATAAGCAACAGATTAGAAGAGTTTTATCACAGGTTCATATTCTGGATTATGACAAAACCAGGGGCAGTACAAATAGTGGAGTTCTGAGGGCACATATGAAAAGGATGGGTGTCTCTTCATACACACAACACCTACACTGAGATGCATAAATAACAGCCATTGTAACCAAAAGGAAATAAAGTTGAAAACCCAAGCTCATCTTCCTTAAATCTGAGCCATTCAAGTCTCTTATACAGAATGGCTTCAAAGATTTGATTTACAAAGAAATATGCAGACACAGTGCACAAGTACAATCACAACTGCACGCAGCACCGCAGTGCTCTGAGGACTAAACAGCAGTTTGCAATGATACAGAAATGTGTAACTGAAGCAATTCTGCTCCTGATTGTGTTGCATTAAAGCAGGCTTTCTGTCTCTAAGGGGTTGAAATCTGTTATGAACTGTACAGCCCTTGCATCCAGGCCATCGAGGTGCTGAAGCTGGAGAAGAGGCTGGATGAGAACCTGATGTACCTGCGGGATGCCCTCCCCGAGTACAGCACTGTCGATGTCAACATGAAACCTGTGCCTCGCATGGAGCACGAGGAAATCCCTGTGAACAAGGTAGGAGCCACGTGTGTCAGGGGCAAAGCACAGCATTGTTTACAGCTTCCATTTATGACTTATCCTGGCAGGCTGGAGCAGCTCTTTGCTACATCACTTACCAGGGTGACAAAAGTAGATAAAATCAGGCAAGTCTTTGTGCCATTTTCTATAATGAAAGAATGGTGAGAATGTAAACACCTACCATCCTCTGGAGTTCATTTTGAAGATACACAAAAAGGACCAGCCTCCACATTCCTCTGTAGAACTGTGCAGAAGGGAAAGCTTTTCTTACAGGAATGTTTTTGTTAATGTCGTTAGTGATTCAGGAGTGCTTGGTGTCAGGAAGCAAGGTAAGAAAGATGGAAGAGTCACCTAAAATCTGCATCTTGGGGAAGATCCAGAAACCATCAAACCCTGCCAGAGTGTTGTGTAGAAACTCAGTATGGCAATTCCTCCCTTTCCCTCTCATGCTACTTTTATTTTTTTCTTAATAAGGAGTAAAACTAGAAAAGATGAGTTATCTTCAGTTCATGTTTCAGTTAAGCACTCTGTGATAAATCAAGACAGTGTTAATTAAAAAGTGTTACAAGATACTATAATAACAATCATAAATTAGTAGTTACTAAATACACTGACAGATTGGTCAGTTTTCTCTTACTTTCCTCCTGTTAGAGCAGCAGTTGTCACCTTTTGCCAAGATCACAATCAATCTAATTTCTTAGTACCCTTTTATTGTTTTGGGTTTTAAAAAATGTTTTCATCTTTCACTCTAGGTGCAGGTACGAATGAAACCTAAACCATGGTCAAAACGGTGGGAAAGACCCAAATACAATATAAAAGGAATCAAGTTTGAGCTACCAGAACATAAAATGCAAGCAGCACAGAAATGGAGCCAGCCATGGCTGGAGTTTGACATGCTGAGAGAATATGATACTTCAAAAATAGAGGAAAAGATTCAGAAAGAACTGAGTGAAGAACTTGAAAAATAATGGATTTTTGCAGTCTAGAATTCCTGAGAAAATTAATATTTTTAGTTTACTGTATGGATGATCAGTTGTCAAGTTTTGTATATACATGGGCAAAGCAACAATAAAGTTAACCTTTCCAGATTTCAGCATGAACAGATTTCTGTGGCTCAAGTGTCCACTGCCCTCTCAACGCCCTCAAGTCATTACAAGGAATCTTTCTTCCAGAAACAAACATCTACAGAGCTAAATTGTGACAGAACATCAATTACATATTTGTCATGGCACAAGGCTGGTGCTAGAGACAAGCTGGGATGAGGCAAAGCAAAACAAGAGAAAAGCAATGAGATCATGAGCTTGTGGTGATTGCTGATCAGCAGTTGCATTTTTGTTGGCATTCTGAGAGGGAAAACAGCAGAAATTGATTATTAGAAAGCATTATTTGCAACATAAGTCCTGAAGCTGCTGTAAGTTAGTGGAGCTGGCGGGCTTTTTTTCATACAACTTAAAAACATTTTGTCACATGTTAAAGAACTGAGCTGTAACAGTCATTACCACAGTAAAATATTTTATTTTCAAAAACAAACCAAATTATTTTTAATCTTTCATCTGTAATACTGATCAAACCTATTTACAATTAAAATATTTTACAAAAATATCTTTTTAACTTAAAAAAAAAATATAAAAAGAAGGCATAAAGATTAAGTCTACAAGAGTTAAATTCTATTCCCAGAAGATTTTGGAGAAATAGTCACAAACATAGATTCTGTGATGCATTACAGTTTTTACAATGAAACATCCCTGGTATTCTGTAACAATATTTATTGCAAATATACAAAATTACAAAACATTAGAAATAATATCCTAATAAGGATATGAAGAAGTAAAGTTCTGTAGAGCTTACTGGGAAGCAAAGGGAGATTTCTAGAATTCCAGTTACTAAAAAGTAACTTGTTCTGTTCTCATCATCACAGTGTCTGTGATGAAAATCCTGATTCCTTACCTGCACACTGACCCCCCTTGTTTCTGTATCAGGGGCATCATGAATCCTTTTCACTAGGAATGGCTGAACAATAACCCCACCAAAAATCACTCTGGGCCACAAGTCAGAAGAGCTCAGTGACTGCTGAGTCAGAATGGTATTTGGCAATTAATACTGAAAATAACCTGTCAAGCTGGCTAGCAGTGATGAAGTTCACAGGCACTTTCTGTTTGCAGGATTCCATTCAAGAAGGATACAGCACTAAAGCACTCACACATTTTAGAATGCCTGAACCATTGCTTTGACAACTGCAATTTCTAAATATTCCCTAATCTAGGAGTAGATGGCCGTAAAAGACATTTTGAAAAAACACCTCATGTATTTAACACCAAGATAGTGACTACCACTACCTGATTAGGCAGGATCCACTAATTAAATTTCATATTAGAACTGGTTCACTGTGGCTTGTTTCAGTAATTGTAAGCATTCCTTCAAAAGTTTCTATTTCCCAATCATTGCTTTAAGGTATTCAAGTTTATGCTCTTCAATGAAGTCTTCTACAATATGCAAAGCTCCAATTTTCACCAGCAGGAGAAGAACTTCTTTTGTTTCATCACTATTTAAGAATAAAATAAAAAATATTTAAAATATAGCAGCACTTTTATTAACCTGTCTAAACTATAATTTTTGTTTCCTGACCTTGGCTACCCTGATCATCAACAGCAAACAATGTCAACCATCTCAAACTCTCACAGTAAACAAGGACTGCTCAAGTGCTCCTTCACGTTAGACTCCATCTTTTCTTTTAGGTATATATATATATATATATATATATATATATATATATACATGACATGAGCATACTTTAAAGTGTCAAATATAAGGTGTTTAAGGAATTTTAAAAAATTTTAACACAAAGTATTTGGGGAAGCACTTGAATCTCAAGGACAGCCTCATCCATCACCTGTGGTTGTCCTTGTGTAGCGCACGGGCACATTGCAGCAAGTGCTGGCTGAAGTTCAGTAATTCAGGGAGAGTTGATCCACCCTTGAGATCTTGGAACCATCTTTCTGGGAGGCATGCAACCACCTGTTAACACAGTATTTGGAAAAAGTTTAACAAGCATTTCAATATAACCAAGTCACATTATTTCTGACAGGAACCTTCTGGCAGGTTCAGTCATTATTAGCGTGTTTTTTCCTTTAAACCAACATTGATTATCTCTCTAAGTAGTTATGCTTAAGAACCTACAGACCAGTATTTGCTCTAAAATGGTCTTATGCAGCAAGGTTGTTAAAAGAAAAAAATAAAATAATATTTTATATGTTTACATTTTCTTTGTTTTTAAATATTCCATCTTCAGTTTTGACCCCTCTTCATGAAAAACAAAAGGCTTTGAGCATACACCCTCCTGGAATGAACATTATCTTTTACCTTATTACACTTTTTGATGTTATCTGGCCCTAGAGGTGTGTTCAGGATGTTCAGCAGAAGGTAACGATTCAGCAGCTTGCTCAGGCCCAAATCACGGACCTTGTCTTCCTGGACAATCCCATCCCAAAGAACAACATTGGAGAGCAGCTGCAGTAATGCAGAAACAAAGAATCTGTAGAGCTGCTGGCTCTAAGTGTGCCAAAACTCTTTTAAGTTTCATAAAAGAAAAACATAGAAAGGTAATATGTGCATCCAGTACAAATCCTCAAACTCTAGAATTTACACTCTTCAAACTTCTGGTCAGTTAGCCACTAATAAACTAGAGTAAATAACCTAATTAATTTTACAAGTGCATCTATCTGTATGTATAGATACACCTGTGTATGTCTATACATGACCTCCCAAGGGTGGGAAGAAACTTTTACCCTTCTAGGGGGTTTAACAATTTGCTAAGTACAGAAGGCAACTAAACAAACTGTCAGAGAAGCAAAGACAGAAGTGAAAAAGTTACATCAGCTGCTCAGGACAAGACGACACACAGACTGTCCCTCATGACATGATGATGCTAAAGTTTGTGGCATCACAAAGGTTTTTTTGTAGTTCATCAGTATTATTAGGCACTGAGGGTTTTTTTCTGTTGCCTCTATCACTATAAATCCTTACAACTGTAATTTTTGAGTCTGGTGTAAGGCTGTGTTTGTGAAGGTAAAACACCTTGAGGTTAAGCTACCTGAAAATTAACCTGCTCTGAGCCAAGGAGGAGGACAGGCAACACGAATAGCAGGAAAACTGAAATATGGTCTGGGATGTTAATGTTTCCAATGAAATGAATTTCAGAGAGGACAAAGAGAACAAATCCAGCCCTATTTTCTCTACCTTAACAGCTGACCAAAACCGTCTCTCTTGAAATTTTGAACGTAGTGATGACTTTTCTTCCACAGTGCTGGTCATAGGAAGAAAAATAAAAAGTTAAAATAAAGATTATTTTTTGCTGGATTTAAAAGAAGATAAACAGACATCTGATCTCTCAGACATGGATGTCTAGATGTCTAGTATTTCATCTACATCTGTAGGGGACAAACCAAAAATCCAAACTGAAGAGAGTCAGAGGGTTAGCTTACCTTTTAGGATACAGAGGAATAAAGACATCTTCCTCTACAGATTTCTTCATCCTTAGGACAACCGTGTTCATCAAATCCTATTAAAAAAGAATTATTAATGTGTCCTCAGAAGAAAGACTTCATATTCCATTTGTTACAACCTCAGAGGTTATTTAGTTCTTCCAGAGGTCTGATATCTTAGAGATAAGTGCAGCTGCCATTTGTATATAACACACATTGAGACCCTGAACAGAAAATAGAAACAGCGGACAAATCACAGCTGTAATTATCTATAGGCTTGGCCTAGAGGATTTTGCTATATCCATAAGCTATATCCCTAGGCGACGCCTGTTTTTGCACATTAATCTGCAAGGCAGCAAGAAAACTGTACAGATTAAAATCAAAGCAAGTTATACACATGGGATCTCCATTAAAAGATGTTAAATTCTATGTAAAGAAAAATCACCATAGCTAGGATAGCATGCATTTTTGAGCAACATGTTTTCAGGTGCCATAGATTGCCACCTAGCTTTTTTTTTAAGCCTATTTATTAAAGTTCTTGTTAAGATCAGTTGTATCACTTGACTTAAAGCCGTGGTTTCAAAACAGCAGACTTTGGAAGGCATAAACATTTTCTTTAAAATATTTCTTTTCATACTCAGGGCCGAAACATCCATCCTGTTTCAGCACTTAATCCATCCCATTTTCACTAGATAAACTTCCTGATTTACATCAGAATAAACCCAGAATCAGGCTAAGAAGGGCTTCCTAGAGTGACTGTGTATATAAAAGTAATTATTAAAGGATTGCTAGGATTACATTACCTCCTCACCAATTAACCAACCTTAGGGAATTCTCAAGTTTTAAAATTCTAGGCCTACTTTATAAATAAATGCTTAAGGGATGCACCACTGAAGCATTACTAGCATATAAAGCTCAAATTTGAAAAGATAATTAAATGCAAATTATTATTTTTGCAGTGAAGGAAGATTAGATCTACAAACAGATTCTGGATAGATACAGGCAGAATTTTTCTACTGACAGCAGCTGATTTCTGCCTCATCATCTTCAACAAGGAGAGCATCAGAGAGCTGGAAGTTTAACTGTTAAATCATCTAAGTGGCAAAACAAAAAAGTAATCAGAACCAAACAGCTTCAGGAGAATGTTCTCAGTACCCAAAGGAGCACACATAGAAGTACACAGTGGGTGAAGTTCCCCTTTCTCGGTACCACAGATTTTACCTCTCTTGCTCGGCTGGACTCGTTTTTGGCAAGGATTTGTTTTCCAAAGATGTTATTGCAAAGCTGTACGAGGTTCTTTGTCTGTGAAGTAGATAAAGGATCCCACACGCTCTTCACAAATGCTGAAAAAAACAGGAATTTATTTCATTCATAATATGCAAGTTACTTATCTGCCCTATTTTCAAGCCATTACAAATGTAACAGAAGTAAACATACAAAAAGCTCAGCCTCCCACAATAATTTTGAAGAGGCCACCTCAGCCCCACTCTGTGGAACTACACAATCATTACATCTTAGAGCACTGTGATATCACCAATGTTATTTGATATTATCATTTTTATTTAAGGTTTGATTGTGTAGCTGCAGTGAATGATTTCAATACAATCTTATCATACCTGTAATTTTGGGAAGAACAGTTTTTTCAATCACTCTAGGCAAAACTTCTTTATCATGATCATCATCTCTTTTTGATTCAGATACATTTTCTGCATCGCTGAATTCTTCTATAGCTCTGAACCAGGGCATCTCTTCCAACTCTGTAAAATTCTGCTGAAAGATGAATCCTGTTAGTCGTTCAGCTGTCAGCATTAACAGAAAAGCTCAATCCAGCAACACCCAAATTCCCACTTAATTTCAGCTTCACCCTCATCACTGAATGGGCCAAAAGAGCAAAACTAGTTTTAAAGCTACAATTTAATGGGTGGGATTCTTCAAGTGTCTTCAAAGAACCCAGGAGAACTGTTTTTACAGGAGGTGTAAAAGGGGCTGGAGGTAAAAGGAAAGGGGAAAGTTAAGAATATTCCACAATATGCTTCAGTTTTTGAGACAACACAGTAGCTTTCTTAATTTCTAATTCACTGTGCTAGGTATAGGAAAAAAAAAATCATTCTTCATATTAATACATCATACACACACAGATACAATTTTTAACAAAAATGTTAGCTGATGCACCCACCTCAAGAGGATTCCAACTTATTAAATGAGCTCTGATCAATGGGTTTAATAACTTAGGCAGGCAGAAACTGATGTAAGCATCACAGTAAGAGTCAGGAAACTTCTCTTTCCATTCCTGGAATTTCAACAGGATTTTTCTGATGTCACAAAAATCTGCATGTACATCTTCAAAGATTTTCCTACTATCCTCTAAAACGTTATCTATGGATAATATTCATTGGGAATAAAAAGAAACAATCACAGAACTTATTGAGGCATAAGCTGAAGGGTTTATGCATCTATAGGACATAAAAGATATTTTTATGAGAATTGCATTTGTTGTCTATCTTTGACACACCTGACATTGAAACGGTTTAAAAGCAGCTCCCACAAGAACCCAGAGAAAAATAGTGTCAGAATACCAAGGCAAGGTAAGTTTGTTCATGACCTTTTCCACAGATTTATATAACAACTGTATTTCAAACTTTGTTACAGAATGATAAAATTTCAGGCATGAAAATCCTTCTGCTGTTATGTTAAGAAAAGTTATTATACCTTTCTCTCCTCCTCTTCATCCATTCACTGAAGATAATACAAACACTGTAAGCAACCTTTAATTCACACTCCAGCTTTGGGAAATAAATTGACTGTACAAAACATGTTGCAGCACTGCACTGAGTACTACCAGATCAGCTCTGGCAGAATCTGACAGAGCTAACCTCTAGTTTAAAAATCCATGTAGAGTGCTGCCACCACATAACTGACACCACAAGAAATCTACAACCATTCATTCATTCCTCCCAAGTCATTAGTCAGAACTGCCTGAGTGCATTTTTTTCTACAGTGTGCAAATAAAAATATGGAACTTAAATGAAGTATTCCTCTACTTTTTCTTAAAAAAAAAATCATTGAAGAAATATCAACAAGAGATCTTGTTCTAGTACATCACATTAGGACTGTCACCAACCTTTGCTCTTCTGGAACTCGTCCAGCTCTGTGGGAGTCAGCTCCTCATCACTGGACAAGCCCTCGTGGTGATCTCCTTCTCCTGAGCGCTCCCTCGCCTGCCGCCTGCAAGCCCTGCATTTGGGAATGAACCCAGATGAGTTATCCTCTCCTGTGTCTGCAGGAGACAGCTTAAAGAAATAATCCAACTTCAAAAACTGTACTTAAAACAAGTCATGAGAACAGCCTGAGGAGAAGCAATGGGGGAGCAACAGTGACTACAGAACCAAAAGGACTCCTAAACTGTGGAAATAGGAGGGGATTTGGCAACTGACATCCAAGAGCTTAGAGCAACATCTCTGACCTCCCCCATGAGCCATGCAATAACCTTCCCTACACTTCATCACCACTGATGAGGCTAACAACTCATCCCACCTGCAACACTGAGCATCTGGTGTTGAACTGTATTTACTGAGCTCTCAGACTATCCTGCCAGTCCTGGATCACTTGTTCAACAACCCACAGGAAAAAGGTGATAGCACCCATGTGCCAGTGGTGTTCCAAAAACTATTGACATGGCATCAAGAGAAACAGGCTGCAAAATGGCTTGAATTTCTACCACAGGAAAATGATAAATAATATGGAAGTGATATTGCATAAATACTTTTAAACAGTTATTCTTATCAATTACCATTAAAAGTTAACTGCTGTGAGAGGAAATTATTCTTATTATATCACCTTTCCTCCAGTAAAATTTCAAGGTACTTGCTGCTTCAAAGTATAGTTATGACTTGAGGCACCAACTATAAAATTTTCAAAGCTCCCAATAATATTAAAAAAAAAAAAAAAGGTACCAATCTCTGAACACTGTAACATCAAAAATGCAGCATCTGTCTGACCTACACTGATAGTAGACCTGGGGCAAGAGGTTGATTTGCTTCACTCACCATCACCTCTCCAGCAGAAACAATTCTGCCCAATTTTGCTATTTATACAGAATATAAAAATATATTTCTGTAGAAGTTAATATTATTATTAATTAAAATAGGAAGAAAAAAGCTCCCTCCTAATTTTATCTCACTTAAGACTTTTTAATTTAAAATATCCAGCTCTATTAACATTCAGGTTCAAATCAATATGAAGAGAATGACATTATAGCATAATGGCTTCCATGTACTTCAAGTTCTGGAAAGCAAATACTGAAGTATTTTAGTGTAATCTCATTTAGTAATCCTACAGGTTTACATTCATGACTGCAGGAATAACAGGAAGTCAATGCACAGCACATTTATCAGTTAAGTGCATCTCTGTGGAAGAGTTACCTTCGATGCTCACACATTTCCAGAACTTGTGTCTTCTCACCACCTTCCAATTTGCTTTTCACTGGTTTGTCATTCCCACCTGTAAGACAGAAACAGCCAAAAATAAAGTGGTACATTTTTAAAGTTCCTGTTTTATTTTCAAACAGGAAACAATCAATCTCCTTCTATTGTTTTTTCAGTTTTTTTTTTTTAATTTGGAAAATAGACAACAAAAGAACAAACCTAATCAAAACTCTAACAGTGTCCAGAGTAAATCAGAGTGAATTCCTTGTAGCCTTAATAACTGGCTGATGTGCAAAACATGCCAAAGAGAAAGGGTGTACTACTACTGAAGTACTATCATGTAAGAAAAAACAGCCTTTCCACTATATTAAATATAATTAGGAACATAAAAAACAACGCTATGTGCTGCTAAACATGCAAGTGCAGTCTCATTTGTAATGAGCTGGAGGTAAAATCATTTTAATAGCAATTCTTATTATGTCATTACCCTTCTCTCCTTACACCTGTTGTCAGTTTGCCAGCCCATTTTACAAAACCATCCAGGCTGCTACTTTCTCATCAGCAGTTTATCCCCTCAAGTGAGAAGACTGAACCCATATGATTTAGTATTTACCAGGATCCAGTGCATCTGCCCTCCATCTGTTCCCAGCAGCTCCAAGCAGATTGCTCTCAGCTTTGCCTGAACAGTTTTAAAGGGTTTTGGAGGTCTGGTTTGTTTGGGTTTTTTAAATAGCAGCAGCCAGAGATTCACACAGCATATAAACAATACCTTAGTGAGGAAAGAAAATATGAGCTGAGAAAACTGTACTAATTTTTCCTACAGTGACTGAAACACAGTCTTCTTTTAGATAAAATCCCTACACAGAGTAGCTTCTCTCTTCATGCTCTGCCACATGGGTGTCACCTCCTGGTTTGAAATCTCCCATCTGGGCACACATATAGCCTTACAGACACCCTCAGGTAAAAGTGATGTTGCCAATTACACACTCAGCTTTTTCAGATATTCACAGAATTCAGTAATAAGCAAGCTTTCTCCAACTTGAGACCTACTGGAAAACTGACTCACATTTTTCGTTTTAAATATTGATGGGAAATTGAAAAATTAAAAATTGACAAGGTACTTGGTCACCTTATATTTAGAGAAATTAAGCCAGAGAAAAAGTGTCATGGGCATTACTGAGGTAAGAATTTCAAATGAGGTACAATATAACACACCTACTGACAATGGGAAGGGGAAAGGGGATCAAAGGTGAAAATTAAAATCATAACCCAAAAATGAACTGTATTTCTGCTCAAAAACAGAAGTTATTTTCTCACTGAAAATCTGAACTTTGTACTAACTTGTCAGATGCTGAATATAAGCAGATTCATTTTTCAGCTCCTCCTGCCTTCGCTTCGATACTCTCATGGCTCGTTGCTGCAGAAGGGCATGCACAGCCCATTCCAGCTCATTAATGTCCTTCAGCTGCAACACAGCAAACACCAAACAGGCTTTCAATTGGTTAAATCTCACAAGAATGAACAAAAACCAACATCCATGGGTTTTTTGTAGGGATGTGAAATTAGAACAGAAGCATCATAGATTGACAAGTAAGTTCCTGGTCATGTGAGTTTTCAGGCTGAAAACACAAACTACATGCCAGTTACACATAAAGGACTAAGACTTCATACAAAAGAGTTCACCAGGACACCACTGGTGTCCCTGGTTTTACTGCAGTTTGCTTTTAAGGCACTAGCCACTGAAGAAAATGTATTCACTAACATGTCTTCTGTTTAAAGTTACCTGAAGAAATTCACAACTGCGAAGTGACACAAAATTAAATTAAAATTAAATTTGATTCTGATAGAACTGATTTTTAACTGCGTGGTATCCCTCATTTTTCACTGACAGGATACACCTTTATCATCTTAAAAAAAAAAAAAAAAAAGAGGAAAATATACATACTTTTTCATTCAAACAGTTTATCAAGTTTTCTACATATGTTTTCATGGTCCTGTAGAATTTGTAATTCAGAGCTGCATCTGAAGACTTCTCCAGCTCCTGGACAGACATCTTTGAGCTCTCAATATCCTCCATGTATTTTTCATACTCTCTCTGGTGGGCACGGTGCACATCCTGTAAGGATGTTATCCTGAAAGAGAGAAACCCAGACTATCAGAACTATTGCCATCTTAACAGCAGATGCACTCCAAAACATTTCTCCCATTATAATCACATACAAAATCTTTGCCTGTGCTTATAACAGCACTTGCATTTGACCTGAGCAGCACTGAAAGATTTACCCATGCCAACATTTATAGGGTAGGAACAACCATCATGCTTTGGTGACCCAAATGTCATTTATATGGTGCTGGTTTGGAAAGCACCACAGGTATTTTACCTGGACTCTTCAATACACCACACTTTCCAAAACCATAAAAGCCAAAATTACATGGTATCACATTATTAAATAGATTCTACCCAAGGTAATCTGGCAAAAACTACAGCTCACATCAACATGTCCATACCAGTTAATAAAAAGCTGCATGGACAGAAGTACCTGTAGTATTCACAATGTGCTCACTATTAAACACAAACCAACTGACAACTCTTACTGCTGAGGGATAAACACCAAGACATGTGTCGTGGGTTGACAGCCTTTATCCCAATATCGTGTGTTGTGTCTGGCAGCTGTGCCTTTTCTCTCTCTTCCCCCCCCCCCCGGCCATCTTGCTGCGGCGGGGCGGGGAAGAGAGGGGGGAGTGTTTGACCAGGCCTTTTTGCTTTTGGCTTTTGCTGCTTGGCTTGGCTAGCCGCTTTGCTTGCTTGCTTTCTGCTTTTTTTGTGCTGTTTTTTTTCCTTTTCTCTTGCTCCCTCTTTCTTACCCTCCCCTGAAGATACTGGACCAGCTCCGGACGTGACCTGAAGACGTCCAGGACATCCGAAGCTTGCAGAGAAGCGCCGCGCCCTCTCAACACACAGTCTGTTTTTTCTGTTTTCTTTTCTTTTCTTGTGTTGGGGAGTGTTCTTTTGTTACTTGTAAATAAATAGGTTTTGTTTTCCACTTTGCTCCTCCGAGAAATTCCTTCCCGAACCCGGTGTTGGGGGAGGGGTGGTTGGAGGTTTGTTTTGTTTTTGGGGGGCTCCCTTTTGGAGATTTCCCCTAATTTGTCCTAAACCAGGACAATATACTTTTTGGTGCATTGGCCGGGAAAAAGGAGGCCAAAAAACAGTGGAAAAAAAACCTATAACAATAATATTTTGGTTTTGGCTATTTTGTGGGCATATCGGTGATTCATAATGTCATTTGGAGTGGAAGCTTGCCGGTCGTTCTGGTCCCTAGGGGTTTTTGAAGTTTTAATACTTTTGTGGTCCCTGGGGTTATTTCCTTACCCAAAAATAGCTCTGATGTTGGCCCTAATAAGTAGCTTTTGTAAGCGGGGGGCACTAACCAGAATAGTCATTGTGCTGGTCTTATGTATGATGATGTGTCGGATAAAAATGCTGGACTTTATTTCAGGAATGTATGGACTGTTATTATGGTTGTTTACTCAGTTTGTTTGGGGAGAAGAAGGGGAAGGGGCTTTTCAGCCTTTGTCTTCCTTCTTGTCCTCCAAATTGTTGACATCTCTATTAGAAAATACTGAATTTCCCCTGAGTTTGAAAGAAACCATCTTTCTGGCATTTAATTTATTAAGCCTTTTCTATACTGTCTGGAGTGTGTATAAAATGAAGACTGAGATTTCTAGAGGGGTTAGAGACACTCCTGACTTAGGAGTAAAACAAAGCAGGAAAAATCTTGACTGGAGTGGGAAATGGGAGGACATGGGCCAGACTTTAAAGGAAGTTTCTGATCCTATGGACTGGGACTTTCCATCTGATCAAATTCAGAATCCAGTCGAGGTGGCAAAGTATTTGAGGGAGAAGTGCCATGGTAACACTAAGGAAGAAAGGATTACTGCAGTGAGCTGGGCCTTGGCATTTGTTTACCGTACTCTGCTAGATACTGTGGAGCAGCAGATAGCAGAAAGGGAACAGGGAGATAAGTTAGTTACTACCCCAGTGACCCAGGCTGCAGCTAACCTCCCAGGCTCCAGGCTAGCAGCTGCATCAGACAGTAGGCCCCAAACCATGGCTGTTGCAGCTAATACAAGAGGTGGAAAGTGTAAAGGCAAGACCGATCGAAAGGTGGAGGATGATGAGGATGATGATGCAGGAGAAGGACCCTCACCAAAATCAGAGGCCACATCAAGGGGCACAGAATCTGGAGCTAATATTGACTCCTTTTCTCTGAAGGACCTCAGAGGCCTAAGAAAGGATTACAGACGACAACCTGACGAATCTATAATTAGTTGGTTAGTCCGCCTTTGGGATGCTGCAGGGGAGGTTACGATTTTGGATGGTACTGAAGCGAGGCATTTGGGATCCCTGTCACATGATCCTGTCATCGATCAAGGTATGATGAGGGGGGCTAACCCTCACAGCCTCTGGGAACGGGTCCTAAGAAGCGTAGCAGAACGATACCTGTGTACGGATGATCTCTATATGCAGCAGACACGGTGGAAGACCATAGAACAGGGGATCCAACGCCTGAGAGAGATGGCGGTGGCAGAGCTCATTTTCTCAGATGACACAACAACTAGAAATCCGGACCTGGTACCATGCACACCTGTAATGTGGAGGAAACTCGTGCGACTTGGGCCACCTGAATACGCTTCTGCCCTAGCAATAATGAAGCGGGATGATACATATGAGACTGTGCTCGATATGGCAAAGAAGCTTCGAGCGTATGCAGATGCTGTGCATGGCCCAACTCATGCCAGAATTGCAGCAGTGGAAACCCGACTGCAGAAACTAGAGGATAAAATTGAGGAGAATCATAAGAAACTCCGGGAAGAGATTAAGGAGGACCTTATTCAAATCTCAGCTGTACAAATTAGAGGTCCTGGTGTCCAACGCTGGCGCTCCTTTGATGGGGAGAGAAGGTACACCCCACGGACTGAGTTATGGGCTTTTCTGCGTGAGTCTGGAGAAGACATGAGGAGATGGGATGGAAAACCCACCGCTGCTTTGGCACAACGGGTGCGTGATTTGAAGAAAAGAGAAAGTATCACCAAAAGGATAGCAGCTCCGGTCGCTCGTAGCCGAGATGTTAAGTATAATGATGACGATGACATGTCCGATCCCCTTGAAGGAACTTCTAAGGCATATGCCCAAGGAAAGAAGGACAATCTGGCTTAGAGGGGCCCTGCCTCCAGCCAGGAAGAGGCACGGGAGAACCGGGTTTTTTGGAAGGTGTGGATCAGATGGCCTGGCACATCAGAGCCACAAGACTATGAAGCGTTGGTTGACACTGGATCACAGTGTACCTTAATGCCATCGGAACACGTGGGGACAGAACCTGTTTCCATTGCTGGAGTGACGGGAGGATCACAACAGTTGACTTTGTTGGAAGCTGAGGTGAGCTTGACTGGGAAGGAATGGCAGGAACACCCGATTGTGACTGGTCCAGAGGCTCCGTGTATTTTGGGCATAGACTTCCTCCGGAATGGCTATTACAAAGATCCTAAGGGATTCAGGTGGGCTTTTGGAATAGCTGCAGTGGAGATAGAGGGTATTAAACAATTGAACACCTTGTCTGGACTATCAGAGAACCCATCTGCAGTAGGACTCTTGAAGGTAGAGGAGCAGCGAGTGCCAATTGCCACCTCAACAGTGCACCGCAGGCAGTACCGGACGAATCGAGATGCCGTGATCCCCATCCACAAAATGATCCGAGAGCTGGAGAGCCAAGGGGTGGTCAGTAAAACCCACTCACCCTTTAACAGCCCTATCTGGCCTGTGCGAAAATCTGACGGAGAATGGAGACTGACTGTGGACTATCGTGCCTTGAATGAAGTGACTCCACCACTGAGTGCGGCTGTACCGGACATACTGGAACTGCAGTACGAGCTGGAGTCTAAGGCAGCAAAGTGGTATGCGACCATCGATATTGCTAACGCGTTTTTCTCCATCCCTCTGGCAGCAGAATGCAGGCCTCAGTTTGCTTTTACATGGAGGGGAGTGCAGTATACCTGGAACCGACTGCCCCAAGGGTGGAAACACAGTCCTACCATCTGTCATGGACTGATCCAGGCTGCACTAGAAGAGGGTGAGGCTCCAGAACATCTGCAATATATTGATGATATCATTGTTTGGGGGAGCACGGCAATAGAAGCGTTCGAGAAAGGAGAGAAGATAATTCATATTCTCTTGGAAGCTGGATTTGCCATTAAGAAGAGCAAAGTCAAGGGACCTGCCCGAGAAATTCAGTTCTTGGGGGTGAAGTGGCAAGATGGACGGCGTCAGATTCCTGTGGATGTTATTAATAAAATCACTGCCATGTCCCCACCAACTGATAAAAAGGAAACACAAGCTTTCTTAGGCGCTATAGGTTTCTGGAGGATGCACATCCCTGAGTATAGTCAGATTGTGAGACCCCTTTATCTGGTTACCCGCAAGAAGAACGACTTCCATTGGGGCCCTGAGCAGCAGCAAGCTTTTGTCCAAATCAAGCAGGAGATCGCTCATGCTGTAGCCCTTGGTCCAGTCAGGACGGGACCAGATGTGAAGAACGTGCTCTACTCTGCAGCCGGGAGCCATGGTCTGTCCTGGAGCCTTTGGCAGAAGGTACCTGGCGAGACCCGAGGCCGACCATTGGGATTTTGGAGTCGGAGCTACAGGGGGTCTGAAGATAACTATACCCCAACAGAAAAAGAAATCTTGGCCGCCTATGAAGGAGTCCAAGCCGCCTCGGAGGTGATTGGTACAGAGGCACAACTCTTTTTGGCACCCCGACTACCGGTGTTGGGATGGATGTTCAGAGGAAAGGTTCCCTCTACCCACCATGCCACCAGTGCTACTTGGAGTAAGTGGATTGCCCTCATTACGCAGCGCGCTCGAATTGGGAAGTTAAATCGCCCTGGGATCCTGGAGATAATTACAAATTGGCCTGAAGGTGAAAGCTTTAGTGTCGCAGATGAGGAACAAGAGCCAGTGACCCGGGTTGAGGAAGCTCCGCCATACAATCAGTTACCAGTAGAAGAAACACGCTATGCTCTATTCACCGATGGTTCTTGTCGTGTCATAGGGATGAAACGGAGGTGGAAAGCAGCTGTGTGGAGTCCCACTCGACGGGTTGCAGAGGCTACTGAAGGAGAGGGTGAATCCAGTCAATTTGCTGAAATCAAAGCTATTCAACTGGCCCTAGGTATTGCAGAGAGAGAGAGGTGGCCAAGGCTCTATTTGTATACCGATTCCTGGATGGCAGCCAATGCTCTATGGGGATGGCTGAAGAGATGGAAAGAGGCAAACTGGCAGCGAAGAGGAAAACCAATTTGGGCTGCGGAAGAGTGGAAAGATATCGCTACTCGGGTAGAGAAGTTACCTGTGAAGATTCGCCATGTAGATGCCCATGTCCCCAGAAGTAGAGCTAATGAAGAGCAGCAAAACAACCAGCAAGTACATCAGGCTGCAAAGATAGGGGAGTTGAAGATAGATCTCGACTGGGAGCATAAGGGAGAGTTATTCTTAGCACGATGGGCCCATGATGCCTCAGGCCACCAGGGTAGAGATGCCACCTATAAGTGGGCACGAGACCGAGGGGTGGATCTAACCATGGACAGTATCTCTCAGGTTATTCGTGACTGTGAGACGTGCGCTGCCATCAAGCAGGCCAAGCGGGTGAAGCCCCTCTGGTATGGGGGGCGGTGGTCTAAGTACAAATACGGGGAGGCCTGGCAGATTGATTACATCACACTGCCTCAAACCCGCCAGGGCAAGCGCTATGTACTAACCATGGTAGAAGCCACCACGGGATGGTTGGAAACCTACCCTGTGTCTCATGCCACAGCCCGTAACACTATCTTGGGCCTTGAAAAGCAGGTCCTTTGGAGGCACGGTACTCCCGAGAGAATTGAGTCGGATAATGGAACTCATTTCAAAAACAATCTTATTAATACTTGGGCTAGGGAACATGGCATCGAGTGGATATACCATATCCCCTATCATGCACCAGCTGCAGGGAAAGTGGAAAGGTATAATGGATTGTTAAAAACCACCTTAAAAGCATTGGGTGGGGGGTCTTTTAAAAACTGGGAGCAGCATTTGGCAAAGGCTACCTGGTTAGTTAACACTCGAGGTTCCACCAACCGAGCGGGTCCTGCTCAGTCTGAGCTCCTTAATATAGTAGATGGGGATAAAGCCCCAGTGGCCCATGTCAGAGGTTTGTTGGGAAAGACAGTATGGATCAACCCTGCCTCGAGTACAGACAAACCCATCCGTGGGATTGTCTTTGCTCAAGGACCAGGTTATACATGGTGGATAATGCAGAAAGATGGAACAACACGGTGTGTACCTCAGGGAGACCTGATTGTGGGATGAGATTCATATATGAATGTCATTGTTTGTTGAATGTGAGACAGAAGGAAACTGTAAGTGTCAAAGGTCTGAGCAAGTAAGATGAGAGGAATGCGTAAGTGTCAAAGGTGTGAGTAAGTGAAATGAAAGTTTTTATTGTATATTCACGATATGGGATAAGGGGTGGAGTGTCGTGGGTTGACAGCCTTTATCCCAATATCGTGTGTTGTGTCTGGCAGCTGTGCCTTTTCTCTCTCTTCCCCCCCCCCCCGGCCATCTTGCTGCGGCGGGGCGGGGAAGAGAGGGGGGAGTGTTTGACCAGGCCTTTTTGCTTTTGGCTTTTGCTGCTTGGCTTGGCTAGCCGCTTTGCTTGCTTGCTTTCTGCTTTTTTGTGCTGTTTTTTTTCCTTTTCTCTTGCTCCCTCTTTCTTACCCTCCCCTGAAGTTACTGGACCAGCTCCGGACGTGACCTGAAGACGTCCAGGACATCCGAAGCTTGCAGAGAAGCGCCGCGCCCTCTCAACACACAGTCTGTTTTTTCTGTTTTCTTTTCTTTTCTTGTGTTGGGGAGTGTTCTTTTGTTACTTGTAAATAAATAGGTTTTGTTTTCCACTTTGCTCCTCCGAGAAATTCCTTCCCGAACCCGGTGTTGGGGGAGGGGTGGTTGGAGGTTTGTTTTGTTTTTGGGGGGCTCCCTTTTGGAGATTTCCCCTAATTTGTCCTAAACCAGGACAACATGTAGCACACAAACATTTACATATATTACAACTCTGTTTTCTCTCTTTTTTACCCCTTCCCTCCTTACATATCCCAAGTGTTTGCTCAGTTTGAGCAGTCTGGAACAGAATCAAGGCACAGACCACAACTTATTTTACCTCCCTGAACTAAACACTTCCCAAAGAAAACAGATTAACTAAGCTATTGTGTTCTATTGTGTTACCAATTAAAAAGAAAAAAATATTCATTTATTTCAACACTTAATATGTTAAAAACATGTACAAACAAAACAGGTTTGTACCTACACCAAACACATTCCCTCTCCCCTTCCTGCTGTTTCCCAGACAAATTTCCCACTCTTGACAGCTGTATTCTTATGCTTTCTTATTTGATTCTGTACATAATTCTGTACATCAATTCCCTTCAGGTGATTAAAGCTAAGAAAGCATACAATTCCACAAAAATATTTAGTCCAACTTAGTTTCACTTCTCTAAACAAATGCAGCAATGATGGTCTGTACAAAGCAAATATTACACAGAGTTTGGTGCAAGTTCACAGCACAATTTATGTTTCACTTGTATTAAGTTACTTGTCTAAACTTATCTGAACAGCTGCTTCCCAGTGCTGGGAGGGATGACAGGGGATGGCTTACCTTGGGATGCCTGACCCCAGCTGTCCTTCCCACACACCCTCTAGGAGGTTCCCATGTCCACTTCAGCTGCCCACACAGCAGCTGAGCTGCCCAAGAAAAGTCACAGCCTAGCACACAACTAAAGAAGATCCAGGCACGCTCTGAACAGGCTGTAGAGAACCTGGGCTCCTTTGGGAAATACTGGGCTATTTTTGAAGCTGGTATAAGAACTACCATAGGAGAATGGAGAGTGCCAGCTCCACCTGCCCCCAGTGAAGTTCTTCTTGCTGGGAAAACAGGCCAAGGCTTCTGTCAAGAACTACCAGTAACCATAAAAAGCTGCTGCCAAATAAAAGAATTTATGTTCTAATGTTCAAGTTGACAGAAACACTCTTGGAAAGTCCAAATGCTGCCCTGAAACAAAGTATTGCCACATAAAGTAAAAAATTTGTAGTACTCCATTAGACATCATTACACTTGGTAACAACCCAAACAAAGCTCAACGCTCCAGAAAAAGAGTAAGACTTTAAAGCTGTTGCCTCATTCTGTGACAAAAACTCAGACAAATAGTAAGTTAAGGAGTTACCTTTCAGTCAGTCTCTTCTTCACAATTTCCAAATTCACAGGTGGTAGAGAAACAGAGGTATCAAACTTGGGTTTGGTTGGCTGATATTTACGCACAGAGGCATCATCACAAATTTCCTACAAAAATTAAGTGTCAATTTTTAATACACCATTTACACATTTTCTCCCTTTGCAACTCTACAGATCATCAAGACATACCATTTGAATACTAGACATCTGATACAAAGACATATATTTCAATCACAAAAAAATCTAGACAAAACCCAATCAAATCAAGCATTAAATCCATAACTAACAAGGTCTACAGCTATAAACTGCTGCTGTATCCTGAAGAGTAGAATTAACTTTTCCATAAGCAAGTGGAACATGAGGACCTAAGATCATACTGGATTTGAACACAGTCTCAATAGGATGTAACTTTCTCTCATTCCTCTACTCCCCAAATTGGAAAAATTTCTACAATTGTCAATACTGACTTCAATAAAGAGCTGGTTATTCAGATACTCCTATGTCTGATCCAGTGTAAGTGATCCAAGCCAGAACCAAAACTTCCAGCATATCAGAATATAGTTAGTTTTTGCCAATTACTTACTGAGAAAAAGACAGCATTCTCCTTAACTCTGAAGAGATCTCTCAGATTGCCAGTCAACAGAAATTTAGCAGAATAAAAGAATAATTTTTGCTTTGCAACTTTGCAACATTTGTATCATTTGCATACTCTTGTTTTCAAGATCCCTTGCACAGCAGCAAAAAAATCAGAGTTCAGAATTTTCTTCTCTGCTTCTTGTGATCTCTTATCACAACAGATATCTGCCTCTGGGGCTGACACCACCACACTGCTTCTCAACAGCCAGACAGAGATTACAGATTTTCATTGTCATCTTCCCGTATTTCTAATCATCGTTCCCTGAAGAATCGGGGAATAACTTCCTAAGATCCTCCCTAACAAGAGGGCAGAACAGAGATACAACAGTATTCCAGACAATCTCTCTTGCCTATAAGCAAAAAGCAACTTCCAATGGTTAGGAAAGCATGTGTGTCACCTGAGAGAGTTTAACAGCTTTCTTTATTTGCTGCTCTTCCCACTTGGCTTCATCGTCACTTGATGCATCACTCAGAGACACTGGAAAGTAAAACAACTGTTATTAGATCCAACTACAGCCTTTATTTTTCCCCCTCCATCTAAAGCAACAATGGGTCTCCCAGCCAACACTGAGAAGTGATACAGCAGATGAAAAACCTGCAGATGGAAGACTGCAAAACTGAAAGGCAAGGAAGGCTTGGAAAAGGCTACTGGGATTTGTAGGATTCACAGTAATATTAATTCCCCCAAGTGTTTCTCAGACAACTACTACTGCAGTAGGAGGCACACAAACATCTTGTTTTTATTTCTCAAAACAAAGTTTACATGCATAATACATGTAAACAAGAGTGTAAGTATAGACCAAGACATGACACCCAACAAACCCTTGAGCATTCCAGAACATACACTCAACTATAGATACAAAAACATCTCGTTAACATTAATCTGAATGGCAGATTCTGCTCATAGATATGCATACCTTATAGCCCTTATCCAAATAATTAAGTAAACCTGTGCTTCATAAACAACACTATAAGCAGCTCTAAGGGAATAAAAACAATGGAAAAGCCAATTATGTTTTGCATGCAGTAGGTTTGTTTACTTCTGAAGGACTAGAGTGAGGGTTTGTTTGTTTGTTTTCCATATTTGAAATTTATAATGTCAGTGCAGGAAGAGCACTTAGAAGGCCAGGCCAGAAGCAGGAGGCAGGGCTTAGAGTAACTTTATTCACAGTAAATGTGCCTCTTACAAGGCCATTTTTTTGCAGTCAACAAGGCCAAAAATAATTTTGTAAACATTTCTCAAAGTATCCTGCTCCACCACCAGTGAGACCTAAACCAGGTTTATGACCCATATAAAGAAACCTCAAGTACCAACTGCACAGCCTTTTTCCAAGAGCCCTGAGGAGCAAGGGCTTACTTTGCAAGTCCCACGTGGCTCCAGAGACTAAAACAAAGCCTCTGGGAGAAACAGCATAAACTCACCCATGTCTTCAGTCATCCTCTGCCTAAGAGTTCTCATTTTAGGAGCAAAATCAAGATTCTTTGTTTCAGATTCATCTTCACTCTCCAAATCACTGCTTCCTCTTCTCTGAGGGACCTGAGGACTGTTTGAAACATCCAGGGCAAGATAATCAGCCTCTGTCCTGGCTAAGTGACGCTTCCTCCGAGCAGCCTCAACCTGAGCTGCACTGGGGATATTGCCTGTATCAAAGAGAGAGAAAATCTAAGGAAAGACTAAAAGCAACATTCTGTATCTAATGCCAATCATCAACTGTTGAGCACCACTGTACAACCCTGGATACACAACACAAGATGGTTTTCTACAACGGTTGCCATGTAGAATACAGGGAGATGAAAAAGTGGCTCTCAGCCCTCAAAGTGAGGTTTTATTTTCACCTCATGAAGGGAATTGTGCATCACTAAAGAGAAAATTTCTGCTGCCTTTCTTCTATAACCAGGGCTCATAATTTCTGCTCCCTTCCCAAAACCAGCATAGAAAGACAACAAATGTTTGCAACTAAAAATGTGGGGGAACCACTATTCTTCCAGAAGGGTAGGTAGCCCTGACTCAGGATAAACAGATGCCAATATCTTCGGTGGTTTAAGCTTAGTGGAACTCACCTCACCTAACTTGTCATGTCCTTCAAACACAAAATGTTCTAAAACAGCTTTCTTGGAAAAAAAAAAAAAAGAGAAGAAGCTAGGGAACTAACCTGGTGATAAATCCTTCCCCCTCTGTGGAGAGCTGGATTCATTTTCAGAATCTGAGCTGTTGTAATCCTCATTCAGTGAAGAATAAGTTTCATCCTCATTGTCCTCATCCTCTTCATGAGTATCTTTGGTGTTGCCAACTCCAGGCTCCAACTGACAGATTTCTTCATTACAGGGGAAAAAAGTATGATCCATTATTTCAGTTTCAGCTGCTGGAATATGATGTGCCATAACTGGTTACCAGAAATTATTTACACCTTGCTGCAGCAAACACTGGTCACATGTCTATCTCCACCTGTTCTCATCAAAACATGTCAAATTGTAACATTCCAAGAGAGTCACTTACAAGCCAATTCTTGTATTGAATAAAAGCATCTTTGATGATGCTTCCCACAGAAAGACTACGAGTCCTTCTGAGACACAGAGTGTATTTACATGCACAAAAGCAATGAGATCAGCTCTCAGATAACAACTAATTAATATTCTGATTGCTCACAGCATATTTGGATTCTTGACTTGAAAAACTGCATTTAGAAAGCAGTCTTAGTTAAACTATAAACATTTTTATCTATCTTGTCTCCAGTTATTATCAAATGTTTTAAAAATACAGATTTCTCTTCATCTGCCACTACACTTTCAGTAAATCATAAGATTAATGAACAACAGAATGTACCACCTTTTATAAGAACATTATATACTTTTATAAGTTACTAAGAAAATTTACTATCTCAGCTGAATCACAACCTCAAAGGGAATTATTGCCCAATCTCAATCTAATTTACTTTTATCTACCATTAGCAAATATGGTATATCTGTGAATTGACAGAGATGTTAAAAGGGGAATACATAAAGAGAACTTTTAGATGCACTTGTTTCTAAAACACACAAACTCCAAATATTCAAACAAGAGAGTTACCACAGAATGGTTTGGGTTGGAAGGTACCTTAAAGATCATCTAGTTCCAATTCCCCTGCCATGGGGACCAGATGCTCACAGCCCCATCCAACCTGGCCAGGAACACTTCCAGGCATGGGGAGCCCAGCCTCTCTGGGCAACTGTATTTCAATGAAACTAGGGATACTACCAGAATAATCTAGGCTATTGACTGAATTAAATTAAAACATTTAAATGCTGTAAGAGCACACAATTTATTAACCTTCATCAGGCAAAATGTTACTAAGCTCACATTTTCCCTCAACGCCAATATTCAGATCAAACTGCAATCGGACAGCAATAAGCAGTGGATACCTGGCCCATAGTTTGAAAGATATGATGCTGAGGTAAAAACTTATCAAAACTTTGTTAACTTTGATGTTCATGGTTCTGCAAAATCAATAAGAGCCTCCAAGTTCTGATAATCTTTTACCACGGTCAAACTGAAAATAATTTCAGCACAAATACATCATAATTATAAACCTGTAAACTAACATTGTAAGTATAATTCTGGGTTCAATTAACAAGCAAAAAACATCTAACGGCAGTATTTTTACATCACTCTTCATGTATTTCATAAAATATTTAGCTAAAAAAAGTACTTACTTTTGCTTTCTTCAGCTTCTGTCTGTACAGGCAGTAAGCTTTCCTTCTTTTTAATTCTAAAGGTTACTTCATTGAAGGATGGCTTTTTAACTTTAAAAAACTCTTCACCTAGCAGATAGAACAAAGTGATTCTGAGTAACATTCATAAAGCCAACAATATACACACATATATGTGTATGCACTGCATGCAAAAGTGCATGTAAACTCTCCATGTGCACAGCATAACTTCTGAATCACAGAATCAATTAGGTTGGAAAGGACCTCTGAGATCAAATCCAACCTATGACCAAACACCAACATGTCAACAAGGCCATGGCATTAAGGACTATCTATGTCCAGTCTTTCAGTTCTGGCTGGATTAATTCTAAATATTACAGTAGCTTTATCACTCATGATCTATCACCTCTTTGGTAAAAGCTGCAGCTCAGCCTCCTCTACACAGCAACACTGCACTGCTGAAATGCAGGGTCTCTCTGTAGATTGTCTCCACCAAGGTGGCTACATTCTCTTATCAACCACAACAGTAACAGCCCAGAAGTGTCAGTTAAACATACAAGTTTCATTTATTTAAGCTTGTTCATCATAAGCTTGTTCAGTCATGGAAGCAGACAGTACTTGTTCTCTCTGATTTTCTCCAGTTCTAAGAAGATTTCAGTTGTTTTCAGCCGAAAAAATGTGGACATACATAATTGCCAAAGTACTTTTCACAGAGTGACTGAATTGTCAGGGTTGAAAGGGACCTCTGGAGATCCCCTTGGCCAACCCCCCTGCCAGGGTGGGGTCACCTGGAACAGGTGAGACAGGAAATGTGTCCAGGTGGGCTTGGAATGCCTCCAGAGAGGGAGACTGCACGCCCTCCCTCGGCAGCTGTTCCAGTGCTCTGCCACCCGTGATGTAAAAAGTTCTTCCTCGTGTTGAGGTGGAACTTACTGTGTTTTAGTTTGTGGCCATTGCTCCTCATCCTATTGCTGGGCATCACCGAACAGAGTCCGGCACCATTCTCTCGCACCCGCGTTCGAGATATCTAGATGGACTGATGAGCCCAGCTCTCTGTCTTCTCCAGACTAACCATGCCCAGCCCAGGTTTTGGTCCGGGTTCACCGTGCAAACCCTCCTGAGAGCCCTTCCCCTGACAGAGCACGGCTGGGTGTGTTTACAAAGACAGGCAGGAGGGGCTCGCTAAGGCGGCAGCCCAAGGCAGAGCCTGTCCGCTCCCGCAGCTCTGCGGCTCACACACACACTCGATCCCTCCTCACCTTCCCGCTCCTCCTCGCCCCCGAAGCTCAGCAGCTCCTTCCCGGCCCGGCCCGGCCCCGCTGCGGCCCCGGTTCGGCGCTGCCCCGGGCCCGGGCCCGCCCCGGCTCTGCGCGCCCGCCCGCGGGGGCTGCGGGCCGGCTCCTCCCCGGGCAGCGCCCGCTCCGCGCCGGGACCGCCCTCGGCCTCCGAGGGCTCCGCTTCCCGCTCCGAGGGCGAGCTGGCGCCCGAGTCCGGGGACGGGGCTGAGTCCGGGGATGGGGCTGCGGCCGGCTCCGCCTGTGGCTCCGGCTCGCCGTCGCTGCTGCCGCTGGAGGCTGCGCGCCGCCGGCCGCGGAAGTTGCGCGGGGGACGGCGGAACATCGCTGCCGGAATCGCTACCGGGAATCGCTACTGGGAATCACTCCCGGGACCGCCGCGATTCCAACGTGGGGCCCGGCGCGCACGCGCGGTGACCCCGGCACGCCCCGCCCGCGGCTGGGCGGGAGCTTGGGAGGGACGGAGGGGCAGAAGGGAAAGGTGTAAAAAAATGTACAAGGCGTTTTTTGGTGATTCATTGATGCCTAAAATGTAACTTGTTGGACAAACCCTGAGCCCCTCAGTGCCGGGGCTGCCGTGCTGGGTGGGTGCTTCCCCCTCCTCCGCAGTACCATCGAAAGTTTGTGGAGTTCTGGTATTATAAAATATCATTTATAAATAACGTATGATAGTATATTATTTCAATATGCAAAAGTTATTTGGCGATAATTATTAATGAATATTTATAGACTTTTGTGATTGCTATGTATTACGTAAATGAATAGTAAATTGAACTGTAATTATTAATGCCTAACTACGCATAAATAAAATAGCTGTTTTAGAATTAGTAGTAACATACTAATAAAAACAAATAAATACACTTTTTAAGGCCAGGTTGAAGGGAGCTCTGAGCAACCTGTCTACTGGAAGTTGTCCCTGCCCATGGAAGGGACAAATGGAATTAGATGACCTTTAAGGTCCCTTCCAACACAAGCCATTCTATGATTCTGTGATTATTATAAATGTAAAACTGACTCTGTAGCTTGTTGTCAAAAAGTAATCACACATTTTTTCCCCCTTCCTCAGGCTGAGCTCACAGAAGGATCCAGGCAGGTACCAGTGCTGGTGGAAGAGAGGGGAACATATGGCTGGGAACAGAAGGAAGGTGGGAATGTGACAAGTGATGACAAATTGGTTTGCTTGGAGAGAAGTTGTGCTGTAGCTTGTACCAGCCTTTGATTTCTGCCGTGCTGACTTGAGCTGTGTGTGATTTGCTCTGTGGAAAGAAAGTGCATCCCACTCCAAATGAAACCATAAAACCAGGCAGAGCAAGTCCTTCAAGTAAGCCTTTGTGTCCCAAGAGAAGTATCCAAGAATAGCAAACGTTTGAAATGTTCTTGCTCAAATCGCTCCACCTTTCTTTTCTTCAGCTGTAATATGAGGATACTAATATTAACTTGCCTCAGGAATCTTGTGAAGAAAAAGCTGCATTTGTGAAGTACCAGTTACAGTAAGAATAACATAAAAACCCAAGAGAAAATAAACTAAAATATATTTTTATTCAGTGCTGCTTCTGAATGATTATTAAATAAAACCCAAGGCTACTTAGTGAATAAGGAAGATTATAAAAACTTTAAGAATTCAGGAAACACAATTCACTTTGCAGCATTATTCATTTTCTGCACTGAAAAAGGGTGGGGATCTGGTGGAAAAATAAAGTACTTATGTAAATGCTGAAATTAAACCTGTCCATGAATTTGTGTTTAAATTGACTTATTGCAGGCTCTGATTCAAAACTGCCTTATTGCTGTGGAATTGATATGGATTTCCATGGGTAGTTTCTCTGAGTGAAAAGTGAAGTCAAGAATGGTCTGGGGATGACCACGTATCTTGAGTTGTTCCCTTGCAACCTGGGCAAAGCAAAGTTTGCAGATGTACATTTACCTGGAATAATGCCCATAAGTTTCCTGTTTCTCATTTACCCCTCCAGGACTGATGAAGGCTTCATCATGCCAAGGAAAGCAGGGAGTTTTACCAGGAGCCTTTAAAATCTTTATAATAATGTCAGACCTTCTTGCCTGGCTGTGTCTCTGTATTTAAGTGTTTCTTTTTAATCTGATTTTAAATCCTGTCAGTCTAGTGAGCACTACTCAGGCAGGACTGAGCTGGCTCCTTGTAAGACAAAATGGGCCAGGACCTCAGCATGGCAGAAACAGGGGACACAACCCTTGTACTCTTTGTCTTTCCAGCAGGTTGAAACTGCCATGCTTGCCGTTGTCCCTCCAGTTAATTTGCTCACTAAGTGCCCAGATACTGATCTAGGCAATGGCATCCAATCCATTATGATCCCAGTTCAGAAGAAGAAAAGCAAATTCAGCCTCAGCCACACAGTACAGTATTTCTTGGAAGGACTGCCAATGCCAGGTGCTGATGGATTTATCTTGTTAGGCAGTAAAAGCCCTTTTCCTGGCACTGCTGACACAGAACAGAAGGATAATTTTGCCTTAAACTATTTAGCCATGAAGGTTAAACTTAACAGATAGATTAGGATTTATTGGTCACAAATATTAGAATAATTTGTTCTTAAGTATTTTAGTGACTCTGCAGCCAAAATTCCTCTGGGAAATGAATTTTCAGAAAGACTTGGAGTAGATCAGTGAAGTAGATCAGCAAATTGTTATAGATTATCCTTTCCAAAGCAAGAAGCAGGATAAAAGCAAGACAAACCTTGCATGAAAATTCAAGTGAAGCATTAGTGGCTGACAGTATGATCTCTTTTCACACTCCATTGATTTCAGCTCTGGCTTGAACTCTGTTAAACTTTAATGTCAATGTAAGTTACAAAGTTACTTGCTCTGACAAACTTACCTCTGGTCAAAACAACTTTCAACTGCAAAGAAACCCTAAACCTAAGAGGTCAACTCTGTTTTGGGGAAAGACTACAAAATTAGATCTGACCCCCTGAATGCAACAAGTTTGCCACTGATTCGAGGTACCGCACAACCTTATTACTTGCAGCTGGTGGAAGAATTTGCCTTTGCTCCCGTTTTTCATGGAAAAGTCCAGCAGGATGTCAGGCAGATGGGGGCAGCAGCACCTCAAGCTCTCAGCTTTACACCAGGCAAGCAAGAGCTACAGCCAGGGGAAATTTCTGTGTCCTGTCAACACAGAGCTTTTGCGTAGACTTCCATAAGCCAGGTTAAAACCACAGTGATCTCTTTGCCCTTTCAATGAAACCCTGTTTTTATTAATTATGTTATAAATCATAAACTCACTTTACTGTTTTACACTCCTTTGCATATCTTTATCATAGTATGTACTTGTTTCATAGCATGCCTGCGCCTTTCCAGAAATCTGTGAATCTGAAAAAAATTCCTTTTCACAGCAACTCACAAAACATTTTGAAATCTGAGATTTATTTCAAATTTTCCACAATATTTATGTTATTTGTCCCTTAAAAGCAATGTGTAATTCCAGACAAACTCACAACATTCAGTACACAAGAGGTACACTACTCAAAAGTAGTACTGGTCCTCAGAACCCAACTGTATGTATGAAATAACAGGTTTTTAGCACCTAAAAGTGAAATATTTGGGGAAAAGAAACTCACATTTGTAGCAAATGCAGTAGGGATCCCAGCCTATTGGGATCAGAGTGGCTTCTTGGCTTGCATCAAAACCTGAGCACAGAGAAACAAATGTGTCTGAAATGAACATGCAACTCTGTCTTACCGAGGTGTTATTTACTAATTGTGGCATCAGGATTGTAAAATTGCAGCAAATAACCTTGCTTAACCCCATCACTCTGCTATTGTCAGCACTTGGCACTTGTGAAATTCCTGTGTGCTTGAGCGTTTCTGCCCGCCTGCACTGCAGCTAGGGATAGCAAATAAAACCCTTGTGTCTGCTCAGCAGTTGGCAAAGTTTTATTTGCAATAATTCAGTCTGCATGAGTCAGCACTGCCTCCCTCCACAACATGGTCTGGCCTGTCTGGAAAGCTGCTTTCTCTATGGTTACATACATGTTCTGTAAATCTCAAAATAATTTCAGTGCGGTAGGCAAAGAAGCCTTTGCCACACTGAACAAATACAGTTCAGCTCCCCATCCCCTACTAAATAATATCAGTGCTTGGCAGGGAACAAAGTTGGGACATGAATATTTTATTTCATACAGCTATGAAGTAATAGAAAATCCTGCAAAATGAATACAGTAGCCATTTGTTATTTTAAAACCTGTGTGGGCTTCTAGTTCAGAAACCAAACCAACACCTCTAGAAGTTCTATTTTTGATGCAGTGTGTGCTTTGTGCCTTCTACACCTTTTTGATAAATTGTTACTCAGAATCTATATCAGAAATGCTGTCTTGTTCTTGTTCTGTTAGGCGTGGAAAGCAAATATTAACCTGTCCTTCTGTTTATCCTGTTCTGGTTTTTTGCCTCCATTTTTAAACAAAGATGTGGGTTAAAAGACAGTATCTAGCACTTACTCAGAAGAAGGAAAGCAATTGGCACTGCTGTAAATATGGAACCTCCAGCAGCACTGAGTGAGGGCTCACTGCTTATCTGTTTGCTGGAGAGCAAAAAGAGGAGGTGGAAAAGAAAATGTAGCATGAATAAGAGAGTTGAATCTAATAAAGGGGTGAGAGCTGTCACTCATCAGGTAGGTGTGGCTGTTCCTAAGTAGTTCTTTATAGCTGGGACAACAAGCTGGAGTCTCCAGATGAGGAAATGCCACTCACTAGGAAGCAAAATTAAACAGGTCACTACAGGAGGAATGTGTGCAGGTTGCTATTGAGCAATTACTGCTTTTTGACCACTCAGAAATAGTTGTCACTTTACGTCCCTTGGTCTCTGACCAGTGCACAAAGCATAACTTATTCTTGAAATTACTGATTTCTGGTGTACATTTGGTCCTGGTTTAACTTTATGTATTTTAAACATACATTTACAGGAAAATGTCTGTCATCAAGCTTTGACACTGCCTGGTCAGAGGGCTTGGACAGGGAGAATAAAGCATTCGCTTCTCTTCCTGCAGCAGAGCAAAGAAAATAAGCAATATTATGGAGCAAACTAAGAGCAGAGAAGAAGTCATGTTACCTTTTGCCACTCAGTTCAGGCTAAGCAATTTTATTAATGATTTTTTTGCTGTCAGTGGAGATCTTTCCTTATTACTCTAAAGATAGGAAAACTGCTTGTAACAGAAAACTGAGACAGAGTACAGATAATGGTCAAAAAGTAAAGCCTTAATGTGAAAGTTGAGTTGCTAGTAATAGGAATAGTTTCTCCATTATATCTCCTTATAGTTCTTCATTATATCTTGTTAGGTTTTGCTGTTGTGTGTTGGTTTTGACACAGACATGACAAGATCACAGAACCATAGGATGGGTTGAGTTTGACCTTAAAGGTCATCTAGCTCCAATCTCCCTGCCATGGGCAGGGACACCTCCCACTAGAAACCCAGGATAAAAAATGGTACCATAACAACCCTAGAGGATGAAACATTGCTTAGAGTAAACCTTACTTCTTTTCTGCTCCTCCCACACTTTTCATCTTAATTGGTCTCCTCTGAGTAGCTGTTGTGCTGCAAGCCTGCCCCTATGTCTGGAACAAGCCTCTATCTTATCATGCCTTTGGTTTCTCCTCCTTTCAGCTCCCTTTTCTATTATCAGTTATTATTAAACAATTTCTCTTACTTTAATGAATTTTTGGAACAAACTAAGTTATTCCTGCAGTTTAAAGTTTCTTTGCTACTGTCTACTCCTTGCTAGAAGGGTACTGTCAGCAGAAGGGACTTTTATTTCATCTGGTATTTGACACCAGCCCCCAAAACCACATGTTGAAGCTTGTAAAAAGCACTTTTTCCAAACCTGGAGATGCCCAAAGGCAGTATCTGCAACAGTGCCTGTAGAAACTCCACCTTCATAAAAGCAGTGTTTTTCTTTTGAACATGCTTTGCAGTAGTCAAACTCTGAGTGGAAACAAATTTCATTCTCCATTTTAAAGATGTAATACTAGTTTGTGCCTTGGTCATTACTAATAAAACATCTCTGTAAGACTCTTAGGTTGAGTAAGAGTTCAGCTTTACTTCAAGGATGCATTTTTTCATAGCTGACACTAAACACTGTATGTCTACATACTCTATTTCCAAGGAAGAGTGGAGGGGCTGCTGCATTCAAATGTGTCTACACTACAGGTTGTGAGTCTTCCTCCTCTTCCTGATAATTAACTAATCTTACAGATATCTATTTTTCTAGTATCTCTGATCAGCTCCAGTTCATTGTAATAATGCAGATGCATTGAATTTGTGTAGAATCAGAACACATAAAGCCTTGATGTGCTACTTTTTTATACCAGGTTATCTTGCTAGGGAGTCAGCTGAATTTTTAATTCCCTACAACTCCTCCCTCCCCAGGCAACAGGTCAAAAGAGGTGATTCTAAGACCCCACTGGGTGTCCAGCTCTGGGGCTTTAAGCACAAGAAAGACGTGGTCCTGTTAGAGTGGGTCCAGTTTGGGCCATGAAGATGCTCAGAGGGCTGGAGCACCTCTGGTAAGAAGCAAGGCTGAGAGAGTTGGGATTGTTCAGCCCAAAGAAGAAAAGGCTCCAGGGAAACCTTATTGTGGCCTTTCTGTACTTAAAGGGGCCTGAGAGAGAGATGGGCAGAGGAATTTTCAGTGGGCCTGTTTCAGTGGGAGAGGGGGTAATGATTTTAAACTGAAAGAGGGTCGATTTAGATTAGATATAAGGAAGGAAATTTTTTTACAATGAAGGGGGTTAAACACTGTCAGGGAGGTTGTTGGTGCTCCATCTCTGCAAATATTCAAGACCAGGTTGGACCAGGCTCAGAGCAACCTGATCTAGTTGAACATATCCCTGCTTATTACAGGGGGTTTGGACTGGGTAACCCTTAAAGGTCCTTTCCAACTCAAACTATGCTACCATTCTGTGATTTTCCTGGCTTCAGTTTTGTCTCAAAGGAGGTGTGTAGTTACTCCAACCGACGTACATTGCTGCTTTCCTATAGGGATCTCACATTTAATAAAGCAGATGGGTCATTCCCCATCTGTCATATTTACAGAATCAAATATCCCAACATCCTTTATACAATTCCTGCTTTATGTACTTTGTGACCTCTAAGCCAGTGGTTAAGCACAGACGTGGCCCAAGTTCATTTTTGTGTGGGATGTGTCAGTAACATCAGTTACAGAAGAAAGGAACCGTGAGGTTCTTTGAAAAGTCACTAGTCCAATGTTCAAGGCACAATCAACTGTATTTATCAAACTCCTCCAACATCTGCCTAACCTGTTCTTAGAGACTTTCCTTCACAGATTTTTACATTGCTCTTCCCAATCCTTAACCACTGTAATCAGTAACATGATCGATTTTGTCTTACGAGAAGAAACGTGTTTATCTGGTTTATTGTTATCTTAATCCTCTCTACAATAGTGTTTCTGTTATGCCTGGTGCAAGCCCTTGTCTCCAGTCCAGAGCAGGCTGGAGGTGTTGCCAACACAACAAAGTCACATTTACAACTGTATCGCTATAATGTGTACTAAACAGATTAAAGGCTGTGCATTAAGAGGTGTTTTAAAGTAATTCAAGTGAAAAGTGTCAGATGAGAGACTTTTTAATTGGCCTTCAGAGAAGCCTGTTCTTGACCCAGGGCTGCTTTGTTATCCCAAATAATTGTTTGAAGCACTGCTTATGAAATCTGCAGTTGACTTCAAAACAGCCCAGGGCCACCTGGGCCCCTTGAATAACACATGTTTTAATCCACCTACACAGCAACTATCTGTGCATCAAAGCCGAGGTTGCTGTCTGTTCACAGGGTAAAAATACAAAGCATGTTTTTGGGCCGGGTGTGAGAGAGGAGAATGCTGTATCTTCAAAAGCAGTGAATCAGATGAGGGCTGAGGAGGTCACAAGGGGTAAATGCCTGATGTGCAATGTGGCAGCTGCAGCAGCAAATGCAGACATCAGGTGTGCAAGCACAAATCCTGCCCGTGCTAAGTGCTAGGATGTGGCCACAGCCATTGCATGGCGCAGGAACGTGACTCTTCTGGAATCACCGTGAATGATAAAAGGTGTAACCATCTGGAAAGGCTCATTAGGAACCCAGAAGAATGAGTCAGTGGAAAAATCTGGGCTGTACGAAGGTGATAGGTAATTATCTACCCAGCAAAAGCACGGCAGAAAGGCGCTGTAATAGTCTGTGCACGGCAAGATCCCCTCACTGAAGAAGGAAAACGTTTGGTGGTTAAAAATCATGACATTTTCGACGTGCTGCCTTCCTACAGGGTTCTTTAATTTTTGGAAAGATAAACCCCTGAAACCCTACGTGTTTCAGTCCCCGAGCAGTGCCTGGCGTGAGCCCAATTCAGCTGCTGGAGCAGCCCCCTCCGCGCCGCTGTGGGGTCTCAGCGGGACACGCTTCATTCCCATGGAAAAGCACCAAGGGTGCTCTTACCTGCTCCCAGGGGGAAGAATTAGCTTAATCTGGGAGCTTTGCCCGGGCAGAACAGAGACCACGGCTTTTCAGCTTCTAGTAGAGATAGGGCTGGGATACAGCCGGAAAGCTAAAGCAAAGGTAACCTATGGAGCAGATGAGGAGGGAGCGGGTAGAATCGAGTGAGACAGAGATGAGCAAGGACGGGGTAAATCCTCTGTCTTCTCTTTAAACAGTAGCTGTTACCGCATAGCAAAGGCACCGACAAGCTCGGTGCGACATCCCCGGATCGCGGCACTGTTTGGCGAGCATGGCCCAGACCCAGGGGCTGCACTGCCGGACACAGCGACCCCTCCATGGGGCTCCGAGAGCCCCGTCCCGGCAGCGGCGGAGCCCGGCCTCGGGCAGCGCCCGCCCCCGCTTCCTCCCCCGCCCCCGCCGCCATGTTGTGGGGCCGAGCGCCGCGGGAGGCGCAGGGGCCGCGGCCCGGCGGAGCCGCCGCTCGGGGCAGCGCAACAGGTACCGGCGGGCCGCGGGCGTTACGGGCTCCACTGCCTTGAGCCGCTTTACTTGTCTTTTATTCTTTAGCTGAGTCTGGGCTCTTTTTTTTCTTTTTTTTTTTTTTTTTCTTTATTTCTTTTTAGGCAGGCTTTTTTCTTTCTTTTTTTAAATTTTTTTTTCTCTCCTCTTTTTTTTTTTGGGTGGGGGTGGTGTCTGGGGCTTTGGCGGCGGCGGCTCCCACTGCCGGCGCCGCCGCTGCTCGCCCGCGCTCCCTCAGCGCGCTGCGAGCGGAGCGATCGCGGTGCCCGTGCCCAGAGAGCTCCCGGAGCGCCCGGGGGAGCCCCTGCCGAGGTGAGGTGACTCGGACGCGGTTGTAGAGCCCCGCTCCTTGTGGTGGTGATTTTGTTCCATCTGGTTAGCTGTGAAAACGCGGGGTTTGGAGAAACCCAGCTGGTTTCTGCAGTTAAAGTTTGTAAACTGCTCTGTCTGTTAATAGACTGGCTTTTCTCGGTCTCGACTTCTCACCGCGGCGTGTCGTAATTCAGAGAATAAAATGAGGCTGAGGTACGTGATTCGGTTTCCTAAACATTAAGGTACCATTTTGAATACAGTAAATGGTTTTCGGGCCAGCTGGGGCTTTGACATCTGTCACATCGCAGAACTCGAAAGTAGATCGTGCTTTAAGATAGTGCCTGCGTTCTCTGAAGTTATTCTTGCAGCGGTTCTCTTAAACACCAGTCGGAAATTCCCCATCTAAAACACGGGAATGAGAAGTCTCAAGCTTCTTTGCCCTTGTGTCCAGGCTGCCCTCTGTTGTGCGTTGCTCCTTTGGGAAAATGATGTTTTCTGAGCTGTTGGTGCTGGCCTGTGGTGGCCGGAGTGTGCACAGGAAGGCTCGGGGTGTGTGTGAAGAATGTGCTGTGTGTGGGTAACATCGGTGCTGCATAAACTGTTGCCTGCTCTCAAGAACTTCTAATAATTCATCTGAAATTGGCTTGTAACAAATATCTATATCCGCTGATGCGACGGTGACATGTAGAAGTAACAAGCGCTAGGAACTAGTTGGATAAGCAGCTAACTGGGCTTCGTTCTGCTCCCAAATCTGGTTCATTTTTGTTACCTTGTTTCCACTCTACCTCCCCTGTTTTGTTTGTGTGTATTTTTTCAGTCTGACTCATCTGGGAGGGGCATTCACACCCCCATACCTCTGAGTACTCAGAGAAACCTTAACTCAGACTCTGGGCTCCCTGTGATGTGAAGAGAACTGTGTGATGCCTGCAGACATGGATTTAGGCTGCTCTGTGCTCTCTGTTGAACAGAATTTTTTTGTTAAGATTAGCCTCCTAACTCAGATGCCTAAATTAGATCAAGTGAATATGCTTATCCTTTTAATTACTATCCTGAGGGAATTGCATTTACTTTTTTTCTCCTCCATCTGTACAAGATCTGGGGTACAGGATGAATCCCTGGCTGAGTTGTAGCTGTCAGTGTAATAGAAACCAAGAGGATGATGTTCCTATAGCAGTAACAATAGCAAAATGGGGTACCTATGGTCTGTTTGTGCTAATCATAAAAATAATGGGGTTATCTACCCCATTAGGTGCTGGTCAAAGCACCAAAGCTTTATGGATACTTATTTTTTTAACCATTCTTTTAACCATAGACAGAATGAGATAGATCAGGGCAAAAGTGAGCGTGGATGATTTTGAACTGTGTTTTTGAGAAGGCTTTATTTATTTATTGAGACTCAGGTATTAGAGTGATTTGTACCACAGCAGTACTTACAGTAAAGTTTTTTAACAGGTATTTCTGTTGTAGTCTGTAATGTTGAAAAGTGAATTAATTTCACGGCATAGGAAAGTAGCAAGCTATGAAAAATGAAGCTAAGTCTGTAGGTGATAGTATTTCTTCAATAGCTGGTGAGGAAAATGAGGCAGCATTTGGAAAGGGAAAGGTGATGTGCATGCTTTGCTTGGGGTGTTATCAGAAACCTTCACAGCCTTTGAGAATAGGCATCTGTCAGGAAAGTACTGTGGGTTTAGTTCCTGAAAGGCAATGTAGTCCAGATTAGTTCCTGTCACAAATTGAGACAGATGTCTCTGGTCTGAGAGATAATTTACTTGCAGACTTTTAACTAACAGGTTATCTACTATTGCCTCAAAAGATTTAATTTGATTAGCATGCAAAATATGTGAAAAAAATAGTTTAATGAGATTTTTCTTTAAAGCCAGAGCTGTTCTCTTTACCTTTTTAAAAACTGGTTCAAAAATTGGATGTCTTTATTTGTAATGTTAATTTCTAGCCTATTTTCACTTGAAAGGAAATACCTCCACTATCTCAGTTTTTAAAAAGCTTTTAACTGCTTCAATTTGTTTTTATTTACCTCAAATGTAGTTACAGAACAATATTGTTTTGAAGGGACTTCTGGAGATCATCTGGTCCAACCCTATGAAAAGCATGGTCAGGTCAGGTCACTCAGAGCCATGTCTGGTTGTATTGGGATTATCTCTGAGGGTGGAGATCCCAAAAACTCACTGGACAGCCCTCTCCAGTTTGGTACCTACCCTGGCTCAAGGTGCATCCCATCCCCTTGCCCAGGCTGCCAGGGAAGGTATTAAACAATACTGGCCATGGTGGCAGCTCCTGGGGAGCATCACGGGTTCCAGCCAGATGGATTTGGGACTACTGAGCACAGCCCTTGCAGTCTGCTGGTCAGGCAGGTTTTCCACCCACTTTACAGTCAGCTTTTTCAAACTATATTCCACCAGTTTGGCTGTAAGAACACTGTGGGAGATCTTGTTCAAAGCCTTTGTGGTGTCAAAACAAGCTGCTGTGCCCTTGTTCACAGGGCCAATCATCTCAAAGATGAGATGTGTCAGGTGTGGTTGGTCCTCGATAGCCACATGCCATTTCCCTTCACTTTTTTCTTCTTCAAGCATCTGTAGGTGGGTCCTAAGGTGATTTGCTCCATAATCTTTCTAGGGACTGAAGTGAGACTTAGCTGCCTTCAGTTTGCCTTTTTCCAGTCACCAGGATCCTTGACCAGTCACCAAGACCCCCCAAAAATAACAGAGTTTAGTCTTACAGTGACATTAGCCAGTGTTCCTGGCAGCACTGGGGCTATGATTTGTGCCATATGCACATGTATGCAAATGCTTTATTTACATGTTTTAAAATTATTTTGACTTTCAAAAGCTGCTTTCAGTCCAGTGCGATGTTAAATCTTTTGCTAAAGGATATTAGATGATGGATCCTGCCATGTTTTTAAGTTTTGGGATGAACCTTGGTGTAGTTGTTCTGTGAAAATCATGAGAGCAGCAGTTGGCTGACAGAGTTTGGGGTGTTGCTTGGATTAGAAGGTTTGTTTTATGTGGCTGAATGATTGGGAAAGTCAGTTACCCTTCTTAGGCTTTTTTTGTCTTAAGTGATGATTGGTGGTTATAAAGATAACAAAGAGTTGTAGAGTCCTCTTCATTTTATGAGGGACTGACCTATTTCAAGCACTATCACTTGTCAGGAAAACAACACAAAGTATACTTTGAGGTTCAGAGGTTGAGCCTAGATATGGGGTGGAATAGGGTAGTTACTGTATTCCTCTTACCTTTAAAAACATACTATCACTCTTTAACTTCACCTTTTAAAATTGCATTTTTCCTATGTGCCCTGGTTGGTGATAGATGACACATCAGACTATTTTGAAGGAAACACTCCTGTTAGAGTGCCTGGTTGGATTTCTGGAAGGGCTAAGCAGCTGTTCTAAGTGATCCTGAAATTTTCAAATGCTTAGTTGCAAATATTACAGGTAGCTGAATTCCCTTTGGTATTCTGTGTCTGACTCCTGATCAGTATAAACTTGGAGATTTATGTCTATGTGTAAGTTCAAGTTCCTTCCAGTGACAGACCAATGTAAGCCAAAATTTTAAGCCAGCAGTGAGCAGTGAAACCTTGTTTTCTGTGGCATTAGCTGTCTGAGTTTGATCAGATGTGAGCCTGTGTTGAATTTTTTCTTGTGGTCAGTATATTTAGAGCAGCCTTCAGCCATGTGGATCCTCTGGTGTCTAATATAGGCCCTCAAACATACTGCAGTCTTTCTCTCCCTTGAGGGTACTAAATTTGGTTGTGCCTTCTCTGTCTGGTTGCCTGCTTTTCATGAATATTATATTCAGTGAAGATCATTGCAAAGGACACTCTTCTGTTAAGCTTGGTTCATGTTGGTGACGGGGTTCATCAGAGTAGTTTACTCATGTCTAATCTCTGAGAAAGGCAAGCTAAGAATTCAGGCATCCTGGTTGCTTGGTTACTGTAATGCTGCTGCTTTCATTAATTCACTTGTCTATCAGGATGGTGGTTTTGGGGGTGTTTTTTTGGTTGTTTTTTTTTTTTTTATTTTATTCAAGGATAAGTCTTTAGAAACAAACAGGAGACTATTTCATGAGGAATTCTTTGTTCTTCTTACTTCTATGTATACATTGTTTTATTGCCCTTTGCAAGATGGCAACTCACAAGATGTAGTAACTCATTTTTCTGGTATAGTTGTGCCATCAGCACCAAATGTTGTAAAGGTGAGGATTAGGTCACATAAAAATTATATAGTAAAAATGGAGCTGGTGAAATGTCATTTTTCTTCAAATTGAGAGTATTTAGAACTCAGTATAGGAACAGAGCCTGCCCATGTTGGTTACTTGGATCCTAGAGTTAAAACAATGGATTGAACATTAATATATAGGTGAGCGCAGTGTTGTGTAACTCTTATTTTCAGAACAACACGTGAAATTCAAATGATGTAACATGATGACAGTAGCAGCACAAAGCATTGGAGTTACCTAATAGAGGGCAAGTATCTGAGAACTATTTTTAAACATTTTGGCAGTACAGATAGTTGAAAAGGTGTGGTTGATCCAGAAAAGTCACAGCTTCCTTGGAACAGCGATTCTGAGAGCAGCCAGCTTGACTTGAGATACTTTGATATGGGATGTTGCTGCTTCAGAAGTAGCAGATAATAATTCTGAGCTGGGTTTACTAGTGAAAATGTTCAAGGCTGATGCAAGTGGAGCTTGTGAAATGCTGTGGCATCTGCAGTCAGTGATTCAACAGCATACACATGAAGTAAGGGAAGAACAGGAAATGGGAGTTAACTTTTCTTTGTTTCTAAAAATATTACAATTGGAATGTGGAAAAAAATTACCTATTATGGCTATACTAATAAATGCATCAAAAAATCAGGGCACATTTAAATAATACTTTGGTCTTATCTTTCAAAGGTCAACAATTTTACTAGTCAAAAGCTAAAACTTTTTAGCTTTTTTCACTACACTTTTACGACTTTAGGTAGGACCTGTGTCTTTCTAACTGGGATACATTTGCCCCTCAGGATTTTACATGATATTCAGATGTTTGTTTAACATGGGTGACAATTGATTCCCTAAGTTCATGAAATTCAATTTGGTGGTCAGAACATTATTACTGCATGCTCTAGAGCTCTGTGCTAAAGGTTTAAGAGACCACATTTCAGCTGGGTGATTTGAAGAACTGATCTTGATAATATGAGCGTGGATGTGACTTGTGGATGGGAGTGGGCTCAGAGGCAGGAGTCTTCAGCTGGGGCAGGTGGGAGGTGCTGTGCCACACTGCCTGTGTGCTGGGTCTTACTGTGCTGGTCCCAGAGCCCCTGTGCTGGGGGGATCTCCATGACACCCACACTTTTCTGTGTCACTTTAGGGAATGCGTTTTTACCCATCCATGATCCAACTAAAATACTCCTACCTAGTTATTTTTTCCTGGTTTTACTGGCATATGCTAATCTTTGCTTCTTCTCCCACAAGGTTTCCCTGGGTTTTGATACATCAGAGATAAACACCATTTCTGTGCTTTGAAGGCTTCTTGTGGCCTTTTTCCTCTCTGCTTGTCATCTCATTCAGTTTTGAGAAGTTAAACCTGGTGGTTTTGTGCACCTGTCCAGCTTGAAAGCAGATACCTAAACTGTAAATCCTGTCTCACCGAATGTTTTACTTTCATTAGATAGTCAGATTGTTCTCTGCTGAGCACAGGAGTGCTCACGTATCTTTGGTTTCATGCTTTGCTATAGCAGCCCATTAGATGTTCTGTTTGTTTTGCACTGTTATCTGTGTCTGAAAGCTGAGCAGCAAGTTAAGCAGCATCTCTTCTATAATAAGAAGAAAATAACATTATGAATTCTTCTGTTAGTTTTTTTTTCTCTGTTAGAATTTTGCTTGTGCTTCTGATGGAAGGACAGGAGTGGGCTTAAAATTTTCCTCTAAGGTGGCAAGATTTTAAATGAATAAGCTTAAAAGTAATATGCTCTCATGTTTCCAGTCATGGTTGAAGTAAGAAAACAATGTAAAGAAGACAACTCCTCAAATACTTTTGTCTTGCCCAAGTCCACATTGACATAAATTAGGAGTTACAGTGTGAAAGTGGAGAACTGCAAGTTTTAAGGTGTGTGGACCTCACCAAACAGCATTTAAGGGTGCTTGCACAAAGCTTGCAAATTATTACATGTGAGAATTGATGTGTTTTAAAACAGAATTTTAAAAAAAGGCATATGGAGTGTGGAGTCATGTGAATTGGAAAGTAGGAAGCATTAAAAACCCAAAAAAACACAAGAGTATTTTAAGTTACCACCCCTTGAGGAGCAAGCATATCTCACTCAGCTCTCTGGAAAGGTTACAGTATGCAGCCTAGAGTTGCTTCTTCAAGGTAGAAGCTCAGAGCCTTTAAAAAAAAATTTTATAAATAGTATACCCTCTACTTCTTGGTTTTTTGGTTTTTTTTTTTCATTTCCTTTCTAGGCAAAGCAAGCAGAGGTGGTGATGTCTGTCTGGGATCAGGTGAGTGAATATATTCTCCCAGGGCGTGACAGAGTTGGGTTCAATTTCCATCTTTTCCTGAGGAAGTTTGTGTCTCCTGGGAGAAGGGCCAGGGAATTAAATAGTGAGCTTCCTGAAGTGGTATTCTCATTCTCTCCCTCAGAACAATTTCTTCCTTGCAAAGAAGGTTTGAAGCTGGAGGGACACAGAGAGGGACCTGCAGGTCTCTGCCTTAGTGTAGAGAATTAAAAATAAAATGGGAGAAATCTTCTCCTAGAAAGGAGGAAAGAAAGATCAGTTTTAATCTCCAGAAAGAGAGGAGAGAGCTGAACTGTGTCTTGGCACTTTGAATGGGTGCTTTCACAGCTGAGCAGCTGTGTGAGAAACAGAGCCCAGCAATAGTGGCCACACAATTCTGGTTTTTGAACAGAAAGAAAGATCCTTGTGTTTTGGATGGTCAGTAAGTTCAGAAAGCATATTAGTCAAGCAAGGTGGGTAGAAAGGTATTTGTCAGAAAAATACTTTTTGTGTTCTGTCTGGATCACAGAATCACTGGGTTGGAAGCAACCTTCAAGGTCATTGAGTCCAACCCAGCCCTAACACCTCAATTAAGCTGTGGCACCAAATGCCACATCCAGTCTTTTTTTAAACACATCCAGGGATAGTGACTCCACCAACTCCCTGGGCAGGCCATTCCAGAACTTTATCACTCTTTCCATAAAAAACTTTTCCCTAATATCCAACTTGTATTTCCCTTGGCACAGCTTGAGACTTTGTCCTCTGGTTCTGCCAATTGCTGCCTGGAGAAGGAGACCAACCCCACCTGACTACAGCCACCTTTCAGGTGGTTGTAGAGTGATAAGGTCACCCCTGAGTCTCCTTTTCCCCAGGCTGAGCACCCCCAGCTCCCTCAGTCGTTCCTCACAGGGTTTGTGTTCCCAGCCCCTCACCAGCCTTGTTGCCCCCTCTGGACACGCTCTCTGTTGGGTAGGAAGTTTCTGTTTCACAATGAAGAAGGAAGGGACTTCACACCCTAGGGTTAAGAAATAAAATGTTTAGCACTTTTTTTTTTTTTTTTTAATATCAAAATATTAACTGAGGCTCTCAGTACTGTTATCTACAGTAGCAGGGGGAGCAGGAAGAGCCAGCAATGTGCTGCCCACAGTCAACTCCTCCGTTCTGTCACTGATGTCATTCATCTGTTATCAGAGTGGGTGGACTTTGTAAGCTGGCCACAGTGCATTTTGAAAAGGCCATGTGGCTGTGTATAACTGTACTGTATAAAGGAGATAAATGCTTGGCCTGCCACAATGTTGAGATGTTTTTCTTTTTTTTTTTTTAATCAGTAAACTCTCATACCAGTATGTCTTGAACAAAAAGACAAAAAGAAGTTACAGTCTTTGCTGTTTCGTAATGCCTTACTAATGCTTCTTATTCTCTCTTATTCTTCTGTTTTTAAGAGAGTACTCCAAAAAAAGCAGCAAACAACTACATGGGCTATTACAGTGTCACTGCTTTGGAAATATAATGAGTTGTCTTTGTGTTGTCCAGGTCTACAGGTGTTGCAAAGAGTAAATCAGGTAGTTAGTGCTGCAGTCTCTGTCCTTGCTAATTGGCTCTTGCAGCAAAATTCTGCAATACATCATCCTCCTGCCACAGAGAGAAGGAAAAGAGCAATAATGTGACCACACATGCTGCTTCCATGGGGTTTGCTTTCTTCCAGACAGAGCCTGGTGCACCAGACCTTCATTCGTACTAAAGCTATGTGGCTGTGGTTCTTCTGAGAAATGTTTTGGAAAAAAAATTGATTCAAGTATAAATATTAACAAAGATTGTGGTAAGGCTGCCCTTCATAAAATGGCAATATGCCTATGATAGGGAAAACAAAAGGCTTTTATTCCTTTCTCCTGCAGTCTGCCCAGCTCTAATGTTTTCTGATGCTTTCAGCATGGTCCTGACATGCCCCCTGCTTCTTGCAATCTCCTCATTTCTTTTCTCCACTTGTATCAACTATAATGAACACTGAGAGAGGGAACAGAAATTGCAGTCTGGCAGGCCAGTTTGTGAAAACAATTAGTGCTTTAAAGATTTGGGCTAGTCAGATGGCTTGTTTACAAGAACTTGCTGTTCTGCTGTTTAAATGTGAGATCCAAGTTTTCCTGTTTTCACCCTAAATGGCAGCAGGGCTTAATGTTATCTACAGTGTTTGTAAGGATGTTTGATCCTGTTGTTACACCATGGATTTTGTACTGTCTGCCACGGTTTCTTACAACTGATGACTGAGTTCACCAAGCACATCTTCTAGAGCATTTTGCAGAAACAACTTTCTGTGAAATGCTCTGGTGGCAATGTCCATAATTTTATCCATATCATCTGTTTGGGACACTGGTTATAATATTTTCTTGATTCTTATTTTCTTTCTTCAGTGAATGTTTCTGTATGACATTGTGTAAAAAGCATCCTTGGAAGTGTACAGCTTTCACCTCCATCGATGATTAAAAGTTACCAGAATCTATCTAAAAAAGTCTAAGTTTGTCTTAAAGTGAGAATATTTTGCTGTGATTCCTATTGGAAAAAGAAGTGGTTCACATTTGTGTCCTAAAGGCTTAAGGTGCTTTTACACTTTTGTAATCTTTATAGATGGTGACTGCAGCAACTTTATTTACAATTTGTGAAAATAAGCTGCTTTTAGCTTTGATATGTGCATGATCTCCAAGCCTTTGGGATGTGCTGGAGAAATACAGAAGGCAGAATACTTGTTGAGGGCAAGCTCCATTCATTGAGAAGGATTGTTCTCCCAGACTTTTGAAAAATGTGCATAGATTTCAAGTTTACTGGGTTGTTTCCTCCTTCTTTAAAAAAAATTGAGGGGAAATTATACTGCAGCAATACTTGTATTCTTCCTTTTTTCACTTCTTGGTACAATCTGTCACTGTAGAAGTATCTGTGCTTGGTGTAGTCCTGGTGTCTGAATGATGTCATAAGACTGTGTTCCCAATGTTGGTGAGATACAAAACCCCCTGCAAAAGTCCCATTTATGATTTTTGGTTGCTTCTGTAAGATTATAGTTTTCTCTCTTTAGGGGTTACTGTTGGAGGGTTTGATTCTCTTCAAGTTTAGTGTTTATTTGAAATACCACAAGGTCTACATATAGACATAATAGTGAGGCAACAGAGCTAAATCATGATTTAATCACATCACAGTGCTGTAATGTACTCTCAGTACAGACCCATTGGGCACTTTCCTGGTTTTGGACCTTGGATGTTGGTTCATCTACATGGCAATGCCCAGCACAGATTTACCAGGCTGGTTCAGCCCAGGCTTGGGGAATTTTCAGGCACACTGAAAAATCCCATGTTGATAATTTGGGCAGGGATGCTCATTGTTTTTGCTGATGAAAATGAACCAGCAACACGTGTCCTCCATAGATGCAGGGCCTTCATAAATAGGAATGACCTTCACCAAGCAAAAGTGACATCCAAGTCCTCAAAAGTTTTCAGTTGAGATTGATTTTAAAATGTGGTATAGTTATGACTCTAGGGACATTAAAATGAGGAGAAGGGGTTTCCCCATTTGGTGTGCATGAAGCTGTCTGGGTTACTTCTCCCACTCATGTGCTCAGCAGTGGAGGATTTTGAAAGCTGTCTACACAAGCCATTTCAGCAAAACCAATGCAAAATGCTACTGTATAACTGTGAGTTATATGAAGTATTTTTAAAGTATATCTTAAGATCTGGGGCTTTAAGAGTTAATCAGTTTACTGTCAAGACTTGTATCGTCTGATAATTATCTGACTTGTGTTGGGAGGCCTCCCCTCAAGTACTGTGTCCAGTTTTTGGCACCACAGTGTAAGAATCATATAAAAATACCAGAATATGTCCAAAGGAGAGAAACAAGGATGGTGAAAGGACTAGAGGGCAAGACTTTTGAGGAACAGCTGAGGATGTGAGGTTTGTTCAGTTTGGAGAGGAGACTGAGGGGGGACCCCATTGCTGACTATCCCTTCCTCATGACGGGAGCAGCAAGGGAAGTGCTGGTCTCTCCTGGTAGCAGGGCACGAGGGAATGGCTTAAAGCCATATCAGAGCACATTGAAATTGGATAGAGGAAAAGTTCTCCACAGAGGGGGCCAACATGCCAGGGAGCTCCCCTGGGATGGGGTCGTGGCCCCAGCTGGTGTTCATGGAGTATTGGTCAGTGCCCTTTACCTAGGCAGGTTCACTTTTAGGGTGTCTTGTGTGGAGTCTGAAGTTGGACTCAATGATCCTCTTGTGTCCCTTCAACTTGGGATAGTCTATGTTTTTGTGATTACTCCTTTAAAAAAAAACCCAAAACCTAAAAGATGGCTGAAATTAAGAGAGTAAAATGAGTTGGAGCAAAGATCAAATATGTAGCCCTTAACCAGTAAGATTAAATATGGAACAAGTCACATGCAGGTAGAAGTCTGCTGATTCTGGGGGTGTTCTCCAGCATCCTGCTTCGTGTCATGGTTTCAGGTTCTGTTTTAGACCTCCTTGACAGAACAGCTTTTGCAGAGAAATGTGCTGTAGAAATGTTTAACAACATTGCCAACCCTTTTCAGGAAGGCTCTTTATAGATCTCAAGTGTCTCTTGATAGGCTGCTTGGTAGGTCCATGTCTTGGAACAGTTCCATGCTTCCTTTTTTAATCTTTCTGTGGTTGATACCTTGTGTTGTTGTGAGGGATCATTTGGACTCACCAACCACTCCCTTTACTTTCTTTAAATACACATATATACATGTGTGTGTGTGTAGCCACAAATGTGTGTATGTGTAATGATGATGTGAACTATATATAGAGAAAGAATTGTTAACAACTGATCCCAGACATTTTTAATTTTATTGAAGAAATGTGCAATAGGTACAAAAAATGCTGTCCTCAGGTGGAACTGGAGTGCTTTCTGGCTTTTTTGTGCTGAGATGCACAGGAGTTTCTCTGCAGGAAGGCAGTATGGGGGATAGATATTTCTGTACTTATTATTAAAATATGTGCCTGTATTGAGGTGAGGGGGTTTTTTGTGTATGTGTGTGGGTAAGACGTTTGGCGTCTGAAAAGGGGATGGGCAAGATGTGATTCATGTTTCTTTTAATTAAAATAAATATTTCATTTTTCTAGCTTCATCCTGTACAGTAGTTTCTCCACAGAGAGCACAATGATAATGATGTATAAATTTCAGTATTTAAGTAAAATTATCTCATCCAAAGCACAAGCTCACTTCATTGTCTTAGTTCTATATTTGTAAAGCAGTGAATTGTTCATGCTTTTTCCTCAGATAATTATTAGTGGCTATTTTGCAGTTCTAAAGAATTCTTTATATGGTACACTTGAAAGAATGTGTACTAGAAAAGGAAAATCTTAGTACTCTGATATTCATTATGAAAGTAAATTCTGTTCCGAGCCCATTTAAATGCTGCTTTTGAGTGTTTATGCAATAGCTCAGGAGAAGGAATAACTTCATTGTGTTGCTTCTGCAAAACCGGCTGATGACAGATTTTTATTGGGACAAGCCCTTTCTTCAGAATACATCATGTAAGAGTGTTTTCTTTGTTAATAGTGCGTGGAGTGTTGGAGTGGATGAATTTGAATAACAATTGGTTTTCCACTTGGCTCAGCAGCAGCTTTCGCTTACCGAGCTGAGCGCTGAACTTTTGTTTAATGGAACGCACAATATTTACCGTGGAGGGAGCGCTGGCAGGGACGTGCTGGGGCTCGGCCGTGTGTCCCGGCCAGCCGGGAGCTGTTTGTGCTCATCGCTCCCAACACTTGGTACCGTTTTCCTTTAAGAGCTGCCACGAGGCTCAGGACTGCACTGCATACCCTATTAAAAAAAAAAAAAAAAAAAAAAAAAGGCCAGAAAAGGATCCCGCCGGCCCTCCCCGGTGTGATGCCGCCGGTTGAGCAGCAGCCCCGGCCGGGCATTGTTCGCTGTCGGAAGCGGGGCCGGGCGCTGCCCTTGCTGCATTATTAATGCGCGATGTTTTCATGTTGCAGATGGCTGAGGGCTAGCGGCGCGCAGTCGGGACCATGATGGCTCAGTTTCCCGCAGCCGTGAATGGTGAGTGGCTCCGGGGTGCTCAGCCAGGGCTCGAGGTTTGGGGTTTGCTGTTTCTTTGCGGGTTTTGGTGCTTGGCTGCAGATCCGATCGCTGTCCGTGGGCTGGCAGGGGACAGCATCGCTGCAGTGTCATTTGGGCTGCGATAGCAATCCCGGGGCATTTCCAGCGCTGAGGAATGTGCGAGCTGTAGTGGAGCCTGCCTGACTTCAGGCAGGGAATATGCTAAGTAATGGTTGATTAAACTTGCATACCTTTTCTGTTACGTAATTCAGCACAAAGTGTGTTCCATTATGGTCCATTACGCTGTTTATTTTAAACAAAATATTTGAATGTGTTAAGCAGTTTGTGACATTGATGAAAACAATCAGCCCTTCTCAAAAGAAAAAAGGCAAAAAAGAATTTTCCTCTTGACTGTGCTCTTTGCACTACAGAAACTTTTAAATTTGTTTCTTGGTGATTTCCTTTCAAAGACATATGAGAGTTGGAACCTTAAAATTGTTCCTCTGTATGTGTATGGGATGGAGCCTTTACTTTTAGAGGAGGCCTATTTGTGAAGGCAGGATTTGCAAAGACCTGCAAAGAAATTTGACATTTGCATGTTGTTATTTACAGAGCTGGCCAAAATGAAAATGCAAGTATAGGAACAATGTTTTGTACTTCAAATACTCCTGATAAAGAATATTTTTCTTCATAAAAATAAACATAGGTACAGGAATGAGTATTTATCTCATTTGTCTATGAAGGTTACTGCAGGACTGGGAAATCTTTAATTTAGAAAATTGTCACTGAGATAAATTGGGAAAGGGTTTTTGGTTTTTTTTGGTTTTTTTTTTTTTGTTTGTTTGTTTTTTTTTTTTTTTTTTGTTTTTTTTTTTTTTTTTTTTCCCAGAACAACATTCAGATTTCAAATTAAACCTCTTAGTAAACCTACAAACCTGTTTCATATAAGCGTAAGGCTTTTCATAAAAAAAATAAAATCTGTGTAATCAACACTTTGTTTTTATACAATCAGCTGCAGTTTTTTCCAGACTTTGTTTCACTTTACAATAAAAGCCAAGTTAAAGGAGTCAGTAAATACTAGGGGAAATTCTATAGACCAAATTATTTTTTCATTTAATTGGACATAATGGAAGTTGTTTTTTTTTATTTTTACCATGTGGTTTTTGCTTCTTAATTTAAAATAAACAGTCAGGGGCTCTCTTTGGAGAAGATACAGCTTTATGTTCTTGGCTGTCTCTGTGGTGTATGCATAAGTTATTTGATGTCTCTTAGTTTTGGCTTTTTATGCCTTTATTCCATTCTGTTGGACAAGCATGCTGTCAGTGCTGACCACATGCACTGCTCTCAAAAGCCTTAGTTTGGGAGAATATCCTTGATCTGAAATCCCTTGGGCAGAACTGTCTGCCCCTCTCAAAAGGAGTGGTGTCAGGGGATGCTGCCTTTTCCCTCTCAGAATTTTACTGTGTTGGAAGGCACAATAAGAGGGAGAGCATGGGGAAGAGACACCAGGCAATAGTTAAACTGTTGCTCCTCACAGAGTAGTTTGGATGACTGTGTCAACTTTGTGTGGTGTTGCAGTCATATTTCTTATCAGAACTGGTGAAATTTCAAACAAGTCAGGTGTTTTAAACAAGTTTTAATGTGATTTCTAGGTAAATACTGAGCTGTTGAAGTTGTTCTCTAATCTTTGTTCCTCTTCCCTGCTGCTTACCACTTACAAGCACTGCTGTAGTGGTTGCATTCAAAGTAGCTCACCTGCATTTGCCACTCATTGCAGGAAACCTCTAATTGTGTTGTTAGACCTTGGTAGTGACTTGAAGCATGAGATGAAGAATGAGGTGATGCAACCTTGTGTGAGGCAACCAAGCCATTAGGCACTGCTGCAGCCTGGGAGCACTGCCTGTCTGCCTGCCTCACCTTTGTGCTAGCCCTGCATTGACCCTTCCCTTTTGTGTGCTGTTGGGGGAAATAGTGGGTTCCTTCTGTGAGAAAAAACCTCTTATTCTTACCAAGATACAATATACTTAGCTTTTAGTTCATGAGCAGTGTAATGCATGACGTAGTTTCTGTTTCTGGGTTATTTTTGGTGTTCACTGTTACAAAAAAGTGAGGGGATGGCATGGAGCAGATGTGTGTGCAAGTGTGTGATTATGTGACAGCCTGGAGCTGCAGGGTTCAAAGCATGATATTCAGCCTCAAACAAATACAAGTGGGAGATGCTATGGCACTTTATTTACCAGCCTAAGCAGAGAAAGCAGCTCTGTACAGGATCTTGAGTAGGAAGGGGAACTGAGCTGTGTGTAGCTCCTGTGGAGAGACTCAGCTTCATTGAGGCACTTTCAGAATGTACCTTGGCCAAGCAGGGTCCTGAGCCTGGCATGTGCCTGGTGGCCACTGTGCTGTGCTGGGAGCTGGCCACGTGTAAATGTTGTGTGCTCTGGGGGCACCTGCTGTTGATAAACATCTCTTTAAAGTCATGAAAGGACACAGTGCCCAGAAAGGAGCTCCCTTTGACTCTCCATTGCTGTCCAAGGTGACCTTTGTGGGTGCCTTACTAACAAGCTGAAATTCAAAGAGGAAAGCAGGACTAAAGAGTGGGTGTTGATTTTTCTGGAACTCAGCACAGACCTGCTGATTTTTACAAATTTATATCCCGTGCAAAATGTAAAGGTTATGGTGACATTTTATATGAACAGGCAAGGCTGAGCAACATGTTTCTTATACAACACCAGATGGATAAGAGACATTTATCTATGTGGAGTCCAGTTCTATCAAAGAGCCACTCCAGGCATTTCCTTCTCCCCAGTCAGCAAACAAGATTGAGGATACCCTACTGAGAGTTTAGTTCTATCCTGTAACTGCTTGAATATTGGTCATTATTCCTGTGAAAATGATAATACAAACCCAGTTTGTGGTAGATGATTCTTCTTACAAACTGTTCTCCATCTGAACAGAGCTTGCTTAGGAATTCATCCTGAGTCTTGCAAAAGCCTTTGGGAATGGCATTTTGTTACACGAAATAACTACTTCAGCAATTGTGTTTCTAAAGAAAGAGTTAGTATACTAACTGCAAAAGACACTTAAAAGGATAAAAGCTTTAACAGGTTAAAATGTACTTCCATCTAATTTGTCTCAGTGATTGCTGCCTTTGTCAGTGCAAGAAGTAACCTTCGCTGCAGTGGGGTGTGTTCTTTCCAGCTGGAGAGGAGTTGCAAGATGTTTCTTTTCCAACTCTCCTTCCTTCTTTTGTAGGACAGACAGATTTGTTCAGGGTTTGATATCCATGCTGATGGATCTTGGTTTTGGGGAGATTTGATCTTAAGGGACCACCTGGAACAAGGAAAGCAGTATTTGCTGATCAGTATCTTTCACATTGTTTACTTAAGTACCATTGGAATTTTTGGCCTGTGTTTTTTTTTTGTTTATGTTTTTATTTGCCATTTCTCTTCCCTTCTACCACCTGTTTCCTTTCAATATAAATTTTCTGTGCTCCAGCAGGAAAATCTCTGATAAACTGAGGTGTAGAAAGTAATAGTTGTAACTCAATTCACATGCTTCCAAACCTTTATAAGTAAAACTGGATTTTGTGCTGCTGTGAATAGAATTTTGTGTCTTCACACTTAGGTGTGTTGGAGACTAAAGCAGACATGAAGGGGTTCTGTGAGGTGCCAAGGGCAAAACACTCGCCAACAGGTTCTGTTGCACCTTCTCTTTAGAAAAGTCAGTCTCAAGCTTTGCAGTCTGAATGTTTTTGAATTAGGATCAACACTGGTCATCAGAGTTCAATTAAAAGCTGCTTGAGTGCAACCTGACTCTTCACCTTGTGTGCACTGTAGATATGGAAACTGTAGACTTGAATGTCAACAAGTGTAGATAAAGACACAAAGCTGAATTAGACCTTGCAAAACAAGTATCAGAACTTGTTCTCCCATCTAAAAGTAGGAAAGGGAAAGAAATTGTGAGACAAAAGCAAATATTTTCTCTGTATTTATGAATTAAAACTTCCTCTTGGTGAGGGCAGTGGTGTCAGTTGATATGGAGCAAAATTCATATACTCAAGTCAGAGGGGTGTTTATCTTCCACTGTCACACCCTGCAAAAAATTGGATTTCCAGTGTGTCTGCCATATTATGTGTTTTCTTTCATCTTGTAAGTCGGAAATAGTGCTGTAGGGTTTCACAATACAAGGTGTCTTATATATATTTAATTGTGAGCATAATATGATTCACATGGAGGATGTAAGAGGAAATTTTAGAGGGGAAAAAATAGACATGTAGGCATATGTTAAATAGAGTAAATGGAAATAGCTTTTGACAGGGGAATGTTGCACTTTGTGCCTTCTTCAGTGCCTGGGTTTTGTAGAAAACATATAACAGATCCCATGCTTGGATTTCATTAGAGAAATAAATGGCTAAAAGGGAAAGAAAATGCAAGTTTTAGAGCAGACTGTTGTAGTCATGTTATTCGTCTTGGATTTTTTCATGATGCCAGTCTTAATGGTTATTTATGGCAATATCATCAGTAAAAAGAAAACATATGCTGGTTAAATTGGAAAATGACAAACTGGAGTAATTTTCTAGGCAGAATTACACAGTATGGGCTGCATGTCATTGGTTAAATTTCATCACATTTCTGCTGTGCTGACTTCAAATAGCTTTTTAGCCATACCATTATGGGCTGGAAGGATTTCTGCTGTGTGCTGGCTGTGACTAACGAGGAAGGCAACCGGATGTGTTAGAGGATCACGTAGTAATTATGTGATTTGAGGGAAAGGAAATGCATCCTAAAATGTGGTGGATGAAATAAGGAGCGCTGTGTGCTATTGCTTCAGGCCCTGGTGAGACATGTGGGCTAGAGGGCAGAATTTGGGTTATCTGCTTAAGAGGGCGGGCAAAAGAACCCAGGGAGTGAAATAGATACAGAGCTGGGCTTCAGTGTAATTAATTAAAGTGCTGAGAAAGAATAAAGGGATTGCCTTTGTTAACCTGCACAGATAAAAGCTTACTGTTTTGTTTTGGGTTTAAATTTTAATTTTATTGCATTTCCTACTCAGTAAATAAATTTGCTCTTTATTTCTTCTTACAAGGAAGAACAACTTTAAGGAGGGAAATGAACTTGTCTTTAAGTACAGTGTTAGCACAGGGGCAAATGGAGATGAAGCAACTGTTGATGCAGTTGGTCTGGAAATGGGAATGGTTCTGTCAGCAGTGACATTCTGGACTGTGGTCAAGGAGGAAATCTGAATGCCTTAAGGCAGAACTTGCATTTTAGGAAGCAATTAATGTATTAGAGTTTCTTGGATAAGCAGCAGTCTGCACATGGTGACCTTGGAAGTCCCTTCCAAGCCAGTGCTCCTAAAATGTAATGAAGAATTCGATAATAATGAAGATTAGTGTTAGATCTTGTGCTGTTAGCTTACTTTAGGCCTATAGTTTTGTCTTGCTAAGATTTCATTTTGTTAGTATCATGTGTTAGCTTTTATAAGGTAAGTTTTCTCTGAGTGGGAAACCCAGGATGGTTTTTGTCTGGAATACTAATACTATAATGTAAGCTGCGTTATTCAGTTTGGATGTCAGAGAGACTTCCTGATGTTTTTTCTTCAAAGCACGTAAAACCCTAAACAAAAAAAACACAAGAAAATCTACGAATACTTTCCCAAAATGGAGCAGAAGGCTGAAGGCTTGGCTGAGATAACATAAATCTAATACATGACCAAGTTTCAAAGTGCTTTGACTGTTAAAATGTTCATTTCCTTGACGGTTTAACTCCCAAGTTTATGAAATACATTACTCTGATAAGCCACTTCATGTGATTGTTGCAATTTAGGGTTGATGAGCATTGTGTGAAGTGGCACCATCTTAACATCTACTAAATTCCAAATCATCTGTGATCATCACTTTGAGCAAGCCACAGACAATACTAATCAGTATTGGCAGAATGAGTTCAGGTTTAGCCCACTAATTATAATGGCAAGAACAAACACATTTTTCAGGCATTGTGGTCTGTCAGATATATTTATATAATGCCTATTACTTTAATTAAGAATCTTGTGTGTTCAGGCTTTCCAGTGTACTGCAGCAGTTCTTTGGGACACCTGTTGTTTTTCTGACAATGGGACAGTAGCTTTAAATCATCACTGAGTGAGCTGCAAGGGGTGGAACCCTGGAAAGCTGAAAGAATGTCAGTGGCCATGGGACTAGCATTCATACTGGCTATCTTCAGAGAAGATGCTTTAATAAGCTAAAAACATCTGTGCTTTAGGTGGATGTGAAGTTCTCTGTATGCAAGTCTCAAGAACAGGTAAGGTTAAATGAATATCAAGAACTTTTGCTGCTCTTTTACCTCTTCTTACTGAAGTAATTTGCATAAAAGTTATTTACATATCTATGTAAATAGAAGTAAGAGGTGGTATATTTTAAATTATGCACTGACATTTTCCCCTGCCTTTCTTGTCATAACCATAATTTAGCATTGAACCATGATCTGTGCAGCACAGTTGTTTCTGTAGGAAACAGATCTTTCCTGAGAAGTCCTGGTTTCACTGCTGTGAAGCTCTGCACCTGCTACAGTGTGTGTTGATACTTGTATAACTGTACTGAAAAGGGTGCACTTATTTTTTCTTACCAGCTACAAGTGAAATTTGTTGTGAAACAAATAATAGTGCTTCTATAGCTCTGCGTCTCACAGGAAATCCTCAGGCTTGGGGAAATAAAATTTACAGGTGTGAGTTAGTGTATAAACTGTTTGTGATGGAGATGATGTGGGTTGGAAGGCCAGCAGAGTCTCTCCTCTTATTTCTAATGTACTCTGTTCTCAGATTGGATTAAGAAATACACAGACAGTCCTTTTTAACCTGGCCTGAAGATAACATTCACCAAGCTCCCTTTTCTGGAAATGATCCACTCTGTAGCTGCCAGAATCTGTTACACAAAAGGAATTAAATCCAAAGTAAGGATACCTGTGAAAAAGGTGGCCACAGAGAGATTGTGGCTCCTGTGCTAAGTGAGACTAAAGGGATGAGAATTGCTTAGTTTAGCTTAGAGACAGCTAAGGATAGTTTAGGTAGTTTTTTAGAGACAGCTAAAAACCTGTAATGCCATAACAGTATAGAAAATGCTAACAAGGGAAGGAATATTCACTGTATTTTTTCATAGCTGCAAAGCAACATGATATGTAGGGAAATTATTGAGTTTAAGGCTAGCAGAAGAAAATGGGTTTGTTTGTTGGTTTGGTAGTTTGTTTAACACAGTGAACAACTTACAACTCACTTTTAGGACTCACTGTCTTTAAGATCTTTTGGAAACACGGAATCAAAACTTGAGGACGAAAGATCTGTGCCATGGCTATTAAATGGTTGCTGCCTTTTTTTTCCCCTTTCCCTTTGGGGCTTTTTTTGGCTCAAGAAGTTTGCTAAATCAGTGGTTTCTGGCAACTGAGAAACTGTAACAACTGTAAAACTCAGGGAAGAATTCTGTTCCAAATTCTAGCCCATAAATGTCCCTGTGAGCCTGCTGGCAAGGTAGGATTAGGGACTATGATATAAACTGATATATATATATATATATATATATATATATATATATATGATACTATATAAACTGATACCAATGGTTGTATGAACATAAATGAAGCAGTTTAAAATTTATTGTATTTCAAATCAACCCCCCATGTGTGCTTGGAAAGTAATACTGTATGTGTGCTGGATATAGTTGGCAGATTTTGCTAATTAGTAATTTATCCTTCTAAGGAGAACTATTTGAGCAAACTCTCTTATTCTTGCTTCTGTTTCCTTTGTGTTTCCTTCGTTTTGCCTTCATTTTTTCTTTCTGCCAGGACTAGAAGTTACAAAGAGGAGGGTAACAAGAATGATTAAAGACACAGAACAGCTTCCATATGTGGATTAATTGAATTGACTAGGACATTTCAGCTTGGAAATGAAAGGGTGGGGATGGTGGAAAATACAGATGTCACCTCCCCAAGGTCATCCATTATTTTTCAGGCAAGGGAATGGTAATTACTCTCTGATAACACATGGATTATCCAGTATCAGATGAAAGTACCATAGATCTCAGTCATACAGAGCACTTTGCACTGTGTCAAATAAAAAGTGAAAGCTGTAGGAAGCTGTGAATGACAAAAGGTCTTGGATTCCTTAAATCATTAGAGATAGGTGGATTTTCCTTCTAGTAATGAGGCAGTTCTCTGGTTCAGGAGCTGCACTGGGGCTGAGGAGACATCCTGGAGCAGCACCACCACATGCTTGGCTCACACTGTCACTGTGCTGGCGTATCAGCTGGGGGGATATTCAGTCTCTGCTGGAAGGACTGTCACTGTGTTTTGTTTCCTGAATTATCTCCCATTTTTATTTTATTCCAAGATCATTCAGGAAATGCCTCTTCATTTTTTCTTCTCTCCCACCCTTCCTGTGTAATTTTTTGGGGATATGTTTTTTGTTTGTCTGTTTTCCTCTCCTCTTTCAAGTCTGTGTCCCAGTTCTTCATTGCAGATATAACCCATCAGCCTTCCTCCTCAGCCCTGAGAACCCAGAAATGTGGTTTTTAGTCTAATGGCCAGATAGTGATGAGAACTACAAAAATTACTGGAAAAGACCTAATATTCCTGAAACAGAATTCTGTTCTGATCTTGTCAGTGTATGTCTTCATGAGAGAATAATTTCCTTTACCACACCTAATTTCAAGGTTCACTTTGCATTCTCTTCCCTGGTATTTTTACTGCCTGCATTTCTCCTGGTGCAGAAAGATTTATTGGCTGCCACAGATGCAAACTCACCTGAATCTTATTCGTTTTGCAGCACTCCACAGAGATTTGCTAGACAATAATTAAACAAATTGTTCTTTTGTAAATTTTTAATTAAATCATAGGGTTGTTTTGTGAATGCTGGTGAGCAGCAGCAGCATAAAGCATCAATTTCCAGGATTAGAAATGTTTTGTCTAGGCTCTGGTGAATTTTTCCACAAACATGGTAACTAAAAATTTTTATTTTTCTCCTGGAAGGCTTTGATACAATACAGGTTGATGAGTTTACTTGAAAAAGCTTCTGACTTATCCTTAACTGAAGGGTAAGCATCCCTTCAATCTTCTGTGTTAGGCTGGGAAGGAGGGTCATGGATTCTGTCAGCTGGAAGTTTGCTCACCTTAAAAGTAAATGGAGGCAAGGCTTAAAGCTGGAGAATTTAGCAAAGTATGATTATATAATGCCATGATAATATTGCTTACTTGACCTTTTCATACCTTCCATTGGAAAGACTCTTGTTGGTGTGACTTTTTTCATGTCTTCTTTCCATTTCTAAAATCCATCCAAAAGTATGAATTGCAGGTTTAGGAAAATGACCATTCCCACGTGCTGGTCCCTGGAGAGGATGTGCCTCAAATCCTGTGTGCAGTTTGGGAAGGACATTGAGGGGCTGGAGCGTGTCCAGGGAAGGGAAAGGAGCTGGGGAAGGCTCTGGAGCACAGGTCTGAGGAGGAGCAGCTGAGGGAGCTGGGAAAGGGGCTCAGCCTGGAGAAAAGGAGGCTCAGGGGGAACCTTCTGGCTCTGCACAGCTCCTGACAGGAGGGGACAGCCAGGTGGGCTCTTTCACAAGTAACAAATGACAGGACAAGGCAAAGTGACTTCAAGTTGTACCAGGGGAGATTTAGATTGAATACTGGAAAAAATTTCTTTCCTGAAAGGGTTGTCAAGCATTAGACAGGCTGCCCAGGGCAGTGCTGGAGTCACCATCCCTGTGGGCATTTAAAAGATCTGTAAATGTGGCACTGAGGGACATGGTTTAGTGCTGGCCTTGGCAGTGCTGGATTGATGGCTGGACTCCATGATCTTAAAGGTCTTTTCCAACCTAAAGGACTCTGTGATTCTGGGCACAGACAGAGCTGTCACTGGCTAAAAGAATGGGCTTATTTCATGTGCTGCAGTAGTGTAACTCAGCAACTACGGTTGGTTTCACTGCCATTGTTTCTCCAGAATCAGGCAGAAAATAATTTTATATTAATTGCTGCTATTGAATCTAAATCTGGCAAAGGCTTAGGTTAAGCCCAGCTCTGTGTGCCAACGTCTTCATGTAAGGAAAGGCAAAGTTAATTAACTTTTAAGAACAAAACATGAGTTTACCAACATTGTGTATTACAGTGATTGCCCTTTTTGATGAGATGTAGGAAACTTGCTTCATGGAAACTTAAAAAACGCACTATAGAATGAATTTCAGAAACTTTACAGGAAACTGGTGTAAAGGGTAGCATATTAATTTGCAGTTCAGAATAGTTTATATACATTTCTAGCACACATTTCCTGATGTACTTTTACATTAGTGGACCATTAACGAAACTTTACTTTTTTTTTTGTTTTTCAGTATTTTTCTTCCTTAGTGTGGGTTTTTTTGTTGTTGTTGTTGTTTGGGTTTTTGGGGTTTTTTTTGTTTTGGTGTTTTTGGGGTTTTTTTGGGGTTTTTTTGTTCTTTTTTTGTTCTTTTTTTCTTTTTTTTTTTTAGTGCTTCAGTGGAATTGGCAATAATTTAATAAAAAATATCCTCGGAAAATGGATAGCCTTAATGACCGAAAAGATTCTGTGATATTTATAAAGTATAGAAATATTATCCTGCTATTATAAACTGATACTTTAAGTGCTTTGGAATAGCCAAGTGTGCTGTAGAGTTCAGAAAAGAATTAGATCTATACTGTTAGCATGGATTACACTATTATGTATCTCTAAATTGTTTTAGGGATTATACTCCTCCTGAAAGCATGGATTATGTTTCTACATTGGGATCACTGTGTGGCACGGGGTGTCCTGTGTTCTGATGTTCCTCCTTTATGGATGGATTTTGTGTATCAGAGTGGGGGCTGCCAGTGACAAGATCTCCAGGCAGAATTCTGCACCCCATCTCACAGGAGAAAGTGGATAGTTTAAACAAGCTCAGTATTTGATTTCAGTGAACTGTCCAGCCTGAGAGTTCCCAGTGTACCAAATATCTGGAAATTCTGTACATAATGCAAAGAATATTAATTGTACTCTAAAATGCAATGTGGCTGCTGTTGCTTTGTCCACATTTCTGTAAGTTTGCTCTACAATTAATCAAAATTTTCTTGGCCAAATCTTGTAGCCTTGCATGTGCCTGACACTATTTAACAAGTCTGCAGGTACCAGGTGTGCAAGAGGTGCTTGAAAATCTTTAAAAATTCTCTTGGCTTCAGTGGGCACAATTCTTGTAAATATAGACATAACAAAATTGAAGGAGAATCATGTTTCCCTGTACTGAACATTCTTTAGCTACAAATTTTTCCTTTTATCTATGTGCACACAAAAAGAAGTTGCTGAAGTTACAGTTAAGCACAGAAATAGGTACCCTTTTCCTCTGGCAGCTGCCTTGGTGTTGCTTAATAAAAATGAGAGCCTCCATGGAGCATTTCTGGTAGGATGAGTAATTGGAGATTAATGTATGAACTGTGAAAGGAGATTGCACATGCCTCCTGTGATGGTCTGAGATTGTGGAAGCTCAGAAGAGCAGGTGCAAACCTCAAGGAAGAGCAGGTGATGCTTTGGGATGGACCCAAAGCCTCTACAGTAGTAATTCATACACATTAGCACACCTAAATAAGGATAAATGCTGTTTATTAGTCATTTTTCTCCTGTTAGAGATATGGAATCAACAGTGAAGGAGGGAAGCAAATATTGAAAATAGCAATTACTGATAAAGAATCTCAAATTCAGACTAATGGTAAAATGTTCTGTGTATTTTCAGGCTCCTGGAGTGTTTACTCACCACTGAGGAAAAATTAGAAGCCTGATTCAACATCTCAGTTGGGAGTGTTAAATCAAATCTGTGATAAATGCCTCTGTGGTAAACTTATCTGCAAACACAGAAAGACTGGAATTATTAGATTAATCCAAATATGTCCTAGACCAGACAAGTCTCTGGAGGCTCCTAATAGGAGACTGTAATGTGATTGCTGGTTGCATTAAGGAAAACCCCTTGTTATACAGCTTGAGGCACGTTGCTGCATGTCTGTGCTGAAATTTTCTTCTCTTTAAACACAAGGATAAATATTTATTTAAGGTCATTATGAAGCTTCATGCTAGTTTTTTTTGATGGTTACAGAGGTGGTGGTATAATCCTCATGACTCACATGTACAAGGAATGCTCTTTCAATTTAGGTTTATTATCTCTGTGGAGTTAATTAACTTTGTAGGTCATAGGAGCATAGTTTTTATTAGAGAAAAACAAGCAATGCCTGTGAGTGAGAAACAAAGATATTCTGGAGAATGTGAGAAATGTCTTATGTTTTTTCCTTTTCAGTAATCCAGCTGTTCTCACTACAGCTACCCTTTGCCTATTGGCAGGACTAACCAGTGGCAGAGGTCTTAATAGAGCATTTTCAAGTCTATTTACTCTTCTTCTAGGACTGCACTTTCTTTTCTCCCCTCTCTTTCAATGGTGATTTACTCTTTTATGGAGAGAACAGCGTTTGCTTCCCTTTTGATGTTGGCAGGCCATCAAAGCAAGTCCTTTATTTTATTCAGAAGGTTATCTGTCTGATGCAGTGCTGTAAAGACATTTCTGGAGCTTTCCTGAAATGCTGTGATCCTGCCATAAGCAGACCTCCCTGCTATCCCCTAAAGAGGTGTCTTTTATTTTAAATGAACTTAAAGAAACTGAAATACCAAATCAACAGCATAGTCACTAGTTTCCAACAATAGAAAACTGAGTGCTGCCACATGGAATTACAGAAATACCTGTTACATTAAAGGGAGGTCAGTCTGTGTTTTGTCATCTTCAGAGAAGTCTTGAGAGTGAAGTTCAAAGTGTGTTTAGCTTTGGATGTTTTGGGTCTTTGTCATCCCACGGGGGCAGGCTCCACATCTGACATTGAACTCTTGAATGTGTTGTGGAGTTTTGGAGTGGGCAAGTAAAGGACTTTTCACTGTTGGTTTTATGTTTTGGAGTAGGGAATTTTTGGAATAGGGAATCTCTGGAGACATACCTGGATGTGAAGTCCAGGTTTCCAATATTGGATATTGAGAACAATTGCCAGTGCTGATGTTTATTCAGTCTTGTCTGAAAGTACCAGCCTTCTCTAGGAAAGAAAGAAAACTTGGCCTCTGTCTTTTTCTTACTGAGAAAGACTTGTGGTTTTTCATGAGCAAAAAGAGCAGGTGAAGACAGTAGTTACTCTATTCTAGGCAAAATCTTTGTGGGGAAAATCTCTCTGGTTCACCATTTCTTGAGTTTTGATTCCTAAAAAGGGTAGTCAAATACAGTGTTGGCTTCATGTATGATGTTGTAAGATTCTAAAGTACTCTCTTTTGAAGAATAATGAATTAATGGGATATCTTCTTGTCAGAGAGATTGTACTGTTCTTGCCCTCCAAAATTTTATCAGCTACAGTTGGGAAAAATTATTTAGATGTCGAAAATGCCCAGGAAATTTAAGCTGAGTCAGAAAAGTAATGTGCTATTCCTTGTCAGCAGCAAAGCCTCTCATGGGAGCATGTAGGAGCAGCTGTATTTTGATTTCTGGTGGGGAACTGATCTGTAAAATGTGATTTTACACATTGTAGCTCACTGCTGCCTGGGCAGCCAAAGGTTCAGCACTGCTCCATCAAGGAGACTCCTGCCTCTTGCCCATCCTGTGGTCAGAGAGGGCTGTGAGGAGCAGACCCTGCAGTTTGGTTTGTGATTCATGACTTGCCATGAGTGAGGACTGGGGCCGTGTGGATGGAAGAACAGCAGCAATTTCTCTATGCAGAATTCATTGGATCTGGTTTATAGGCAAGACATTTCTCAGCCCTGGAACTGAAGGTGTGTTAGTACAAAAAATGGCTGAGCTAAGCCAGTTCAGTTTGGATGGTACATCTTGGGTGGCAGATGTTTGACTCCTCCTGCGGTTCTGCCTTTCCCAGGGAAGGAGTATCTTCCCTTCATCACAGCTCAGCATGCCCAGGACGTGGTTGTGTGTAAACCAGGCAGTGTAACTTCTCTCAGCAGTTGCACTGAGTGCCCATTTTTACCACTTGTGGTAGTTTTGGGAAGCAAAAAAAATTCTCACAATATTTGTAAGGATTGTAGCATGATTTGATGGTGATGGCACAGGAGAACCGAGTTGCAGACTAATTTTGGCTGAGTTTTTGTGATGGTCTTTGTTGTACTCTATAGGTAAACACAACAATTGGAGAATGGTGCTGTGATGTGTTTTGTGGAATTGCCAAGACCTTGTGAGTCCCATTGTTGAAAGTGTTTATTTCAGATAGACTGGTATGGTATTTTCACATGGTATTTTGAGAAATCTTCATATGAGCTTTTCTGTACACAAATTTTACTTTTCTTAAATGTGTCACCAAGAGCACCATCAAAAGAGCTGTGAGCACCTGATTAAGCTAAATACAGTCATTGACAGTGCTTTAGCCTTCCCTCTTGTGCTGTGCTGTTTATCTTGTTTCTGTGGCATATGGGGTGGGAGTTGAAAAAAACCAGTGAGTCCTTTAAATAATAAGTGTGGGTGGGGTTTGACTGCATTCACTGTGGATCCCTACCAGAAGCGATGGGGTTTTAATTTTTTTTTATTATTATTTTATTTTACACAAATACTTTCATTGTCCAACAGTTATTAACCTCTATTTGGTAAACAATGACCTGTTCTAGTTCAGGCTGCAGATGGCAGACACTCTCTCCAGTGATGTTAGGATAAAACTTAATTTTCTGTGCCTTTGTTCAGTTATAGACAAGCACTAAAATTTCACTGGGAGTGGTGTGCTGACTTAAAAGTGTGCTGTTCTCTAGATCCTAATTCCTGCTATGAATATTTATATTTTTAAAAATCTATGTTTTTATACATTGAATTTTAAGACTTACTGCATTTTCTTCCATGCCTATAAAGAAACCATCAGAGAGCGTATCTTTATGGAATTAATCACCAAAAAAGTAGGACTCTCAGTCTCTGTCCTTAGGGAAAGGGAGAATCTGAAATTTTTCTACTGTTGAAAATAAATTAATAGCAGGTTGGTGTTTTCAGTTGCCTGAAACATTCCCACAATGTGCTTTTGATAATGTTTGTAGTTATCACTATTCCATGACAGCTGCTTGCACTGACTCACTAGGACTGTGGAAGGCTGTAGAAGCACTTGTTGATAGAATAATGTGGTTTTAGTCTAAGATTTCTTTTTAAAAATGAAATTTATACTTGCAAGAATCTTGGGGTTGTTCAACCTGGAGAAGGCTCCAGAGACACCTTTCTGTGGCTCTTTAGTACTTAAAGGAGGCCTGTAGGAAAGGTGGGGACAAACACTCTAGCAGGACCTGCTGAGATAGGAGAAGGGGTGATGGTTTTAAATTAAAAATTGTAGATTTCAAATAGACGTAAGGTAGAATTTTCCTACAAGGTAGAATTTTCCTACAAGCACAGGCTGCCCAGAGAAGCTGGGGCTGCCCCATCCCTGGGAGTGTCCCAGACCAGGCTGGATGAGGCTCTGATCCACCAGGGCTGGTGAAGGATGTTCCTGCTCCTTGCAGGGGTGTTGGGCTGAATCACAGAGTCACAGGCATGGAACAGAAAGGACCTTGAAGATGTAGGTCCAGAGGTAAAAGTGTGCAAAAAAGAGCAATGTTCTTGGATGTGTTAAGGAAGGCAAAAATGAGAATGAAGGGTGAATGTGGATCTTGAATCACTTGTTGAATGACATTTTAATCATCATGTAGCTACAGGTGTGAATTTGGGGATTTGCTGACATGCAAGGTTTTAGCACATTTGAGAAAATGCTGTGTAGAATGCTGAATTTCATAGTTGGAGAGGAAATATAATTTACCAGATAGTAAAGCAACTCTTGAATACAGAAATGTGTGAGATTTTCAAGATTGATTGCCATCTTCTTGCCTAATCTGTAACAAATAAGTAAGAAACTGTGCATATATGAACAAAAGTTGTCTTACAATGTAAATTGGATTCTCTAGAGGGGCCATGGTGATGGTCATAACTCCAGTCAAGGAATTGTTACTGTGTTTTTATCATTTTGTAGCCCCTGACCATGTGAATATATTATGGTGGTCTTAATCATTCTGTCATTGATTTTAAAAAGCTGAGGAGTGTTGCAGCTACCTGCTTCAAAAGATGTTCAAAGAGGGATATTTAATAGAAGGAAAATGTAATGTTTTTAATATTTTGTCTTCAAAAAAATAGTCAATCTCTCTGAAGTTGCTGCTGGAAGCTTTAGGAGCATTTTTTCATCTGTTTGAGATAATTTCTATAATCACAACGACATGTTAAGCACTTCCCATTTCTAGCTTAAAATTAGCACTTTAAAGAAATCTAAGTGCTGCTCTAATTTTTGCCTCAGGGTGTAAGTTGTCCTCATTAGTGTCTTGCAGTAATGCTCACAGTGCCCGTTGATTTCTAGGCATCTGATTCAGATTTACTTCACTTTATCAATATCTAATTTAGATTTTTTATGCTCATTTAATCAGAAGAAAATAGAGGGGTGTTCTTGAAGTACAATTTCACATGTAGCCAGCAAAAAGACTCTTTCATTGAGGCCACACTAAAAAAAAAAATTGGTGTGTCCTCAAGAGAGAGAAGCAAAACTCTAAATTCTGGTGTGTAGAGGTTGTATCCTGATGCCCTCATATCTTTTCTATTATACATCTCCCCTGTGAGTTTCTGCTTTGTTTTGGTCTTTTTAGCATTTTATTTCTCTACTTCTCTACTAAGAGAGCAAGGGTAAAGAATTAAATCTGTACACATGCAAGGAGAAATACAGTTTTAATAGGACCTTCTTAAGAGGAAAAAATAAGTGTGTTCTGGAAAATGTGTTTCTTTATGTAGATAAACAAAGATGAGAGATGAATAACATTGTTACTGTGTCTGTATTGGCAAGTATATCAGCTCCTAGTCCCTTCACTTTGCTGTTGCACATTGGAAAACAGTGCAAAAACCTCTTGAAATGTTGGATATTCAGTGCTTTGAAATAAGGTTTATGTAGGAAGAGGAAGCCTTTTATGCTAACTTTTTTTTTCCAAATGCAGTGGCTTTTAAAGTAAGTTGTTAATATCATATTAGAAGAATTATTTATTCCCTTGACTGTCTTTTAGGGAGCAGTACAAACACTTCAACAGATTAACAGTTCTTTGGAAGTAGTAATACTCAGCAGAATGTAATTTTAGAAGTGTTTTTCATGTAATAACCTTTTAATGCTGTTTTGAGTGGTTCCATTCAGAATTTTGGCTAGTTCTTGCATTCATTGACTTGAAAAATTAAATATTTGTCAAGAACTTCCCGACTAAAACTTCCTTTTACTTAAAAAACAAACCCAATTATTTCTGGCAAGCTGCTTTTCCTGCAAAGGATGCACACCCTGACCTTTATGCAGCAGGTTGCAGCATTTCTGAAAGTCTCTCTGGTTCTGCCTGGTATTACCAGCACTGAAAACACAGTTATTCCCTGTAACTTCTCATTCATACTCTCAGGCTGTAATATTTTATTCTTCATTAAGTATTGAAAAATGTGAAGTGGGCATTGCATGCTGTTTAAAAAATAAAAAACAGCCCAAAATGTCACTTCTTTGTCAGACAAAACCAAATTATTTTTTTGTTAGCAGTCCCAATTTTGCTTTTAGAGTGCTGGCAAGACAAGTGTAAGCCTTGAGGGTGCTAACCCTGTGCATGGGAACCTAGGTGACACTGAATGCCATTTGTTCATCAGAGAGCCAGGGGAGGGTTTGGCTCACACAGGGGATGGTGAGACACATCCTGCCTGGGTTGCAAACAATCAGCAGCCATGGGAAACTGCTCTGCACCAGCTCTGAAGGACAACAGAGCTTGTCTGAAAGCCAGGCTGAAGCAGTCTGGCTGGGGCATTGTCTCAGCTGGGTTGCACATCTGGGAAGCAGGATTGTGTTGCACAAGGTCCTTGCCAAGCTGGTAGGAGCTGGGTGTGTCTAAGTTTGTCTCTTGAGAAATCCAAGCTTTTATTTTGCAAGTGACATGTTTTATTTCTGAAAGTTTTCAGTCTATTTGGTTGTTCACTGGTTTTTTTGTTGATTTGGTTTGGGTTTTTTTTCCAGGAGGGCCAAACATCTGGGCCATCACCTCCGAAGAGCGGGCCAAGCATGACAAGCAGTTTGATAGCCTTAAACCCATGGGAGGGTTCATTACAGGTTGGTCTGAGCTCTGCATTACACATTAACTTCTGTGTACACATACATATCTTTGCAGAACACTTTTGGAACTGCATCCTATTTCTAGCCCTTTGTTGTGTGACTAATCACCATATTCTTCAGGCAAACAGCCACAGGTTATTAGTAAACTTAACAAGCTTTCCTCTCAAGTCTGGCACAGGAACGCTGTTCTGTTTAACCCTGTCACTTCTGCAGCCATCAACTGTGTGCTGCCATTCTGTCTAGTTTCAGAAACCAGAGAAGATCAGGTGAAATATGTGCTCACATGGGAGGCTGCCAGGGAGCACTTCCAGTAGCTGTTCTGGCAGGTGACACCAGACACAGCAGAAGTGGCTCTCCTCAGTGTGAGGAGAGAATGCTGTGCTGTTAGACATCTTTGTTTGGCAGGAGGAGACAGGGAGAGGGATGCTGACAGCTTGTCTTTGTTAGCAAACTGCTTGAAATTTGGGCCATTGGGCCTTCAGCAGGGACAGGGTGGACTAATGGCATTTTGCAGGGCCTGCTGTCAGTTCCAGTTGCATTCAGCTGTGTCTCCTCTGAAACAATTGGGTCACGTTGCTATGCACCTCACAATTTGGAGGTTTTAAATCTAAAATCTGCTTTTGATATCAAGACCCAATTTCATTGGCAAAGATGTCTTAATTTAAGAATGCTTCATTCTTGGTGGGTGTCTGAGCACTAAAGACCAGCCCTGACAGCTCCTGCCTGCCCAGCTATCCAGTAATGCCCTATCTAGTTCCTCTACTGGCCCTGCTTTTCCTCTTTTGGGGCTGGAAAGGATTGAGGAGCGAGTGGAAAGTTGTGTGTTTGGAACATGCTAAGTGGCACCTAACTCCTGCTTTGGCCAGACAGCACTGGGAGGTTGGTGTTTGCCTCCAGCTGGAAACTGTGCAGTGCCAGGAACCACCCTCAGGCCACATCTGGGCTCTTACCTGCATCTGCAGGCTTTGTTATTTATTTGGCAAATGCTTGAAATAAAAGCTTGTGTATGAATATAAGAGAGAGCTGAAAGAGTAATTTGAAGTCTTAGCTTTAAGCATCTGTAATTCACTCAGATGTAGGCATAAACACCACTGTCCCTGCTTTGTATGTGTACCAACTGATGTGGAACTTGGTATGGGATTGCACAACAGTTCCTACTCCCTTCCTGAAATACTGAAATTGTGTGTTGTCTGACAGAAAAGAATATTATTTAGAACTTGACATTTTCCTAGTTTTTCTAGAGACACAATACTGGCTCAAGTTAGATGGGATAGAGAAGAAAAGAACCAGCATTCTCATCCTCTCCTGCATAAGTAATTGGGGCAGCACTAAATTTTCATTCATTTTTTTAATCCATGCATCTTTTAAGATGTTGGCAGCCATTAATTTGTGACCTGTTAAAGTTTTTATAGCTATCTGAAATCACTTCTCAGAGCAAAGATTGGGAATTATGGAATACATGGGTGTCTGACAGTCACTGTCACCAGTGTTAAAAGCAGGAAAAAAAGCCCTGGTAAGCTTGGCATCCAGCATGGGGGTTTATTTCAAAAACCTAATCCCCCAAGAGCATGCTGAGCTCCTCAAAAATCTGTCTCTGGTATAAAAGCCTGTTTTTTGTTCTTTGTTTATCACAGGTGATCAAGCACGTACCTTTTTTTTGCAATCAGGTCTGCCATCTTCTATCCTTGCTCAAATATGGTAAGGTATTCTTTATTGTTTGTTTTTCCTAAGATAGGAGATTCATAGTATTCAAATGCTACCTTTCCTGTGTTGTGTTTCACAGAGGCTTTCAGCAGTCGAGGTAGAAAGTGTTGTCTGGGTCATTGTTTTAATTTTATTTAATATAGAGGAAGGTTTCAGCCCATGTGTGGTGGACCAACAATTAATTAAAACTCAGTAATTTTTACATCTTTCTAATGATGTTATTTCAAATTGGATCATGCTGAATGCAGTATTTTTAAACTATATTAAGGGCTTGAAGTACACAAAGTAGAAGACAAGAAAAAAATCTAAAGTCACAAAAAAAAGTAGAAGGACAGCTTTGATATGTGAGTTACCAAGCAATGCTGTAGTACAGGAACTGGAAAAAGTGCTGTGCCTTACAGCATAGATGTGGTGAGTGCAACACTTGAAATGTTTTCTTCTCTGTAAGCCCTCGGTCCTCACTAGAATCCTGTGCTCAGTTTGGGGTGTATGTGCTCAAAGACACATACCAGAGGCTCATAATAATTAAGAACAACTTTAAGAAAAAGTGTTAAAGCAAATAACTAAATGGAAGTTAGTTTTTCCTTCAGCAACATGGAATCACAGAGTTGTTAAGGTTAGAAAAGTGTTCTAGGATCATCAAGTCAAACCAGCAGCACCATCATGTTTACCATTAAACCTCAGTGCCTGGAAAAGAGGGGCAGGGAGATTTTTCTGTGGGACCTTGGGGTTTTGTACTGAGCAGTAACAGAATCAAAGGAAAAATGAAGCTTAACATTAGTCTGATTTTTTTTCTCCTAATTTTATTTACGTTCTTGTGCTTGGTCCTTGCATGCTTAAATGTTAATAAAATTTTATATTACCTGTCTGACCAGAAATGTTGAGGTTATGTATGCACTGTTGCCTATATTTCCTGTTGTATTTATTTGGAGAACTGTCAGAAGGAAAAGAGTGTGGGTATCAGGCTCAGAAAACCTCACCACTGGGAGGTTAATTCACCACTGTGAATTAATGAAGTTTTCATAGCAGTGTATGGTGCCTTTAGGAGGTTCCTGCATCCTCCTGCATCTTGTTACAGATTCTTGCATCAATTCCTTATCTTACCAAGGATTAATTTAAAATAATTATTCTGACTGGGAGCATAAAGAAAAGCATAGCAGAGGCTTGCAGCAGAGGCAACAAGTGTATCCACTGGGCAGGAGATTTCTGCTTTCCCAAAAGCTTTCCTGCTTTCTTGGGAATTGCGTGTTTAATATATAGGAACCTCAAAACTGAACTCTGCAGAAGTGAGTGCTCAAACTTTTCACAGGTAAGAAAGTTATCCACAGCTGAGAATTTACTTTGCAGTAAGTTTCTTGTTTTCCTGTGAAAAAACAGTAAATACATCTAGTAGGAAAGCCTCTCATAGATCAAAAATGTTATATTTCTGTTTCTTTTCTAATTTTATTTTATTTTGTATTGTTTTAAGGACGCTCTCGGACCTGACCAAGGATGGAAAAATGGATCAGCTGGAGTTCTCTATAGCTATGAAACTCATCAAGCTGAAATTGCAAGGACAGCACTTGCCCACAGTTCTCCCTCCTGTCATGAAACAAACTCCAGTGTTTTCACCACTAATGTCAGCTCGCTTTGGTACTTATGAATATATAATTACTTAGTGTTCAGAGGTAAAAAGCCACAGTTAATTGCAGCCAAATAAAAGCATTAATCTGACCATGAAAGTTTAGTGAATCAGTGTGAAACAAAAAAAAAGGATATTCTGATTTAGGAAATTCACCAGGTCACTTTCTTGATATATTTGAAAATTTGATTATTTGAAGACTTCTAATAGAGAAAATTTATTCAGTTTTAACAAGAAGGCCACTCACATCTACTGTCTGCCTTGCAGGCTCTCATTTTGTACTAGTGGTCTTTTTTTTTCTTCCTCCTACTCAGTCATGTATTTATACATGGGGGTTTTAAAGTTAAATTTATGCAAAGGTCAGAGTTTTGGTAGAACAGCTGTTTTACATATTTTTTCAAAGTGAATCAGACTGTTTTGGTTATATGATTAACTGAATAGAATTACTTTGACTCTTTTTTTTATATAGTGTTTGGGGATTCAGTGCATGCTTGCTATTGTGTTATTTTATAGCACAAAATATCCACAATGACTTGGGCTGGATTAGAAAATATGTGTACACTTCTACGATGAAATTAAATGTATGCATATATGAATTACATACATGATTTAAAATGTCTGCCCATCACCAAATCTCATGTGTTTGGGTCCAAGGGCATGCATTTACAGGGAGCTGTGGATGGCATGCAGTTACCTTTATAACTTTCCATCATCTCACCAGCACTGTTGTGTTCCACAAGGTGCAGCCAGTAATTCAAGTGCCCTAATTTGCCTCAGGCAGCTGCCTCTAGAAACCCTTTGCTAAGCATGAGTACTAATAAGGACTTTTCACCCCTGTGGATTCTTCCAAGGCTGATAGTTGGAAGAGACTTAGTTCAGAAACAGCAGCAGCTTTTCCCTGTGGAGGATTGTCACAGCTTTTGAGGTTGTAATTCTCTCTCAGGGGCCAGGCTTGTTAAAGAAATAGGTATAGCTGCAATTATAGAAAACCAGATCTTACTCTGTTGTGAGAATAGTAGCTAAGCCTACCTTGAGAATGAATTTGCTTGTCAAGATTTTTCTTTTTAAATTCCTGTTCTTCAGTGTATTTTCCCCTGTGAGCTGTCTTGCCTAAATTTAGCAAAAAAGTAAATATTGGACATGAGCATCTATTTTCCCTCATTGTATTTCAGACACCAGTTGCTTTGGGTAGTTTTGACCCACATAAGGGACCCGGTTTCTTGCTGAAGCCTCTGCAGTATTAAAGCCTGAATTATTGGGTTTTCTCTAGGAATGGGTAGCATGCCAAATCTGTCCATGCCCACGTCTGTGTCTGCAATCGCACCGCTCGCTCCCATGGCTCTGACCTCCATGACTTCCATTCCTCCCCTGGTCATCTCTGCTCCCCTGGTGCCTTCTGTCAGTACCTCCTCGTTGCCAAATGGAACATCCAGCCTGCTGCAGCCTTTGTCTGTTCCTTTCTCCTCAAGTAAGTATAGCACAGTCCAGTACTTGCTCTGAGAATTGTGAATCTTATTTTCTCTGTGGCTAATTTCAGACAGGAATCCTAACATATGCATGAGAGTTAAAAAAAAAACAGCAAAAAATCCCCAGAAAACCCTACAAATGATTTTTCTCCAAAGTTCACATTTGTTAATTCTGTTCTAACTAGTTAATCATAACAACAAGCCACTGATTACCTTTTCTTACTTCTGTCAAAGTGAATGTTGATTATGAAGCATTATCTTATACCCAGTTGCTTTATAGTTCTGGGGTTAATTTTTTGTTTCTTCTTCTTCCAGCGCTGCCTCATACTGGTTCTTTAGGCCCCATGGTAGGAGGATTTGGTGGTTCCAGTATGCAGAAGGCACAGTCACTAATTGATTTAGGATCTAGCAGGTATGGAAGCTAAGTTTAAAATTGTTGTATCTTACACTAAAGTAGTATACCTTCCAAAACTTACAGACCATTTCTGTTCTCAAAGTATATTTGTTCAAAATTAGTCAATATAATATGACCTGTCAAGTATAAAAACAGATTTTGTTTTTATATGCACAGGAAGTAATTTTCAGTAAATTGACAAAATATCCAAAGTAGGTGAGGAGGTCAGATGAGCAGTGCCAAAAAGAAGGGAATATACCTCATTAGTAAAGAGAGACAAGCCTTGCTAAGTGGTTATAAAAGCAATGTTTGTGCATTATGTGCTCATTCATTATAGAAGGCACCATGTCATCAGCAGGCATGTTAGAATAGGAATTTTTATCAATATTTATCAGTGAATTTGCTTTATGAATAATAGAAGATTATGGATCTTTATAATCAGCTGCTCTGATTCACTGATTTTAGGGCTTTGCCATGGAGGGACTTGCACACAGTGAGGGACTGGGCTTATGTATCTGGTTGGGCACCCAGGGGTGTCTCCCAGGATGGTCCTGAGGGCATCTCCACCCCAGCTCAGTTCCAAGAGTGACTCAGAGGCTCTTGCACCTCCCTGCTGCCTGTTCAGGGCATGTGGGGTGCATGATCTGGGCTCCTCACACACCTGATGTCTGTAGGCATGTGTGACTGTAGGCATGGCATGTGCCTGGAACCATTTTTTTTGGTTGGTTGTCTTTTTTGAATTGGAAAGTCTTCTGTTGCTGGTGCTGTACAAAGGAGCCCTTCTCCAGTGTTATTGTTGGCAGTATTGTCACCATCATATTGTCTCATTCCATGCAGGGGATGTCAATCCAGCATTGTGCTGGAGAGACTTTGTTTCTGTCAGCATTCTCAATTGCTTTGGATAGCACTTCAAAGTGTTTGGTTTTTTTTTTTACTTGACAGAGCAGGGGGATCACCTTAAACAAGGCAGGCTGGATTCAGCTCTCCTGAGTTTGTCTGATTTTCAGAGATGGGACACTGAAAATGCTGGGAGTTTAGATGGAAGTTTGATGGGTATATCTACACCCTCCATCAGCACTATTCTGCAGAAACTGACTGAGTTGGAAAAGCTCCACTCAGCATGTTATTGTCACAGAAAGAAGAGGTAGAGCTGGAATATGGTGATTAAAGCAGCTTTAGAAGCTGCTTTTGGTTATGAGTTCATCAGATCCATTTTTATTCTCATGTTTATTCATTAACATGCCTCTTGGGACAGTGGAGGTGTTTTCCTGGGTTTCCTCTACTATTATTCTGCAGTGGTAGAAGGATCAGTTATGGGCATTAGTGCCTGTGATACCCAAGGAAAATTATTTTCTAATCCTCATGTTGTTTCCTTACAAATATATCCCTACTTTGGCTGTAAAATTCCATATTTGTGATGAAATTATTTATAGCAAGTTAGCAGAGGTAAAACATTGTGCAAGTTGTTTCATGTTACTGGAAGATTCTATGTATCTTCTGTTCCAATGCCTCTTTTTTAAACCAAATGATTGAGAGTTATTTCTTTATCTCTTTTTCTCTTTTGGTTTTCTTTTAATATTTGGTTGGTTGGTTTGGTTTGTTTTTTTGCTTTGTTTTGTTTTGAAATTATATTGCAGTTCAAATTCTTCCTCTAGTGCATCACTAGCTGGGAATTCACCAAAGATTACATCCTCAGACTGGGCGGTTCCTCAAGCCTCCAGATTAAAATACAGACAGAAATTTAACAGTCTTGATAAAAGCATGAGTGGATATTTATCAGGTGAGTATGACTTTTGGTATGGGCTGGAAAACCAGAGTGTTTCCTGCCTCTGAACATTGCAGGCTGAGGGATGGAATCCCAGCCTGGGATTTGGCTTGCATGTGAAATAAAAACTGAAATGTTGGTGTTCAGACCTGTGCAAGAGACAGTGGATTTCAGCCACCCAAGGAATGGAAATAACCTTCAGTTCATTGGCTTGGGCTTGGTGTTAGACCTGGAGGAGCCAAACACACTGGGGAAGCTGCAGCAGCTGTGGCAGGGAAGAGGAGAAGCCTGGAGTGGTGGGACTTGACTGGAGGAGCCTGAGATCCACAAGGCTGTGGAGTTCAGCTCTGTAAAGTCAGCAGGCATTTTTCAAACATCACTCCTTGGACTGAGGCTCTTTCTTGTGACATTCGGGGACATTCACCTTCATTTTTGTGACATGTGCTCCTGTCCAACTATCCCTGCTCAGATACTTGGGTTTTCTTTATCTTTTGAAAGAAAGGAGCTTGGGAAAGACTGCAGAACTGCAGCCACTGCTTGGAATTTTTCCAAAGTTTTTTAAGAGAGTCCTTGTTGATTTCCAGTGCCATCTGGGCTGGGCCACAGCATTATAGTGGCTTCAAAAGACTTCATACCAAGTTAATATACAAGAGGAGGGTTTTACAGAAGTTGTTACAAAATGGGATTCCTCAGTGCAGTGAGTAGAGAGTGCTCAGAGAGCAGTCAGGAGGTGCAAAGTCACTATGTATGTTTTGCGTCTGCATTAGATTTCCCATTTTGAATGAGCACTCTGCCTCAGTTCCATTGCCTACAAAAGAACAGGACAATTATTTCTTTAAGGAAAGAGTCTGAATGTTTTAATCTTGTTCAGTCAATTTTGGACTGAAAGTTTCCTCTACCTGCCTAGAAATGTATCAGATTCTTTGCTGCCAAGGAAAGCTCTCCAGGTGATAGCTCAAGGTTTAGGCAAACAGTCAGCAGTGCTTTTGTGATAGCTGTGGGGATTGCCATAAATACCCATTTTTCATGTCAGCTCTGGTGCTCTGGGTGGAAAAAGGTACAGGAGAATACTTACATCTTCATTGTGTTCAGGTTATAATGCCTGTTGTTAAGCTTGGAAGTAAAACCAACTGATGAAAATGGATTAGATTAATATTAAAAATAAACATGCCCCAGTTCATGACCCATTTTTTGCCTCATGTGAACCTTTGAATGAAGTGTTTATTTTAATAAAAATCTTTTACACTTTCACTAAGGATTTCAAGCAAGGAATGCCCTTCTGCAATCAAATCTTTCACAGACTCAGCTGGCTACTATTTGGTGAGTTTAGTTACTGATGCAATGTCTTCATGGTGTTGAGAGAAGAAATGTACTTTATTAAGTAAATGATAGAGAGAGATAGCACAGATCTAAAATCATAAACAGAAACTGAGCTGCTAGTTAAACTGTTTGTTCACTAGTTACATTTCTAAAAGACACCTTGAGATAATTCAGTTTTTCATTCTTTGTGCGTGTTTGTTAAACTCTGTGTAATAGAAGAGGTGCTAACTTCAATTTCTGACCCAGGGATGCTCTCACTGAGCTGAGGGCTTCTTCCTTTCAAAAACAGGATTCTGAAATCTAGGTTGTTAGTATGTTACTTTTCGAAATATGGAGGAAGATTAAAAATTAAGTAACCCTTCAATTTTTTTGAGTTTTACTGCACTTTCCATAAAGATATCTGCATATTACACGGTTTTTAAGACTTGCCTTTATTGTGCTGATGAAAGCAGTGAGAGTTGTCTGAAGGCTTGAATGATCTGCTCTGCTAGAGATGGCCGTTTAGATTACACCTTCAGACATAACTCAGCTGTTATACATGAAATTTAGTGGCCCAGCAGAATTCACAACAGCTTTACATCTCCTCTTGAGTTCCCTTTCTTCTTCCTCTGTCCCAGGACAGTCATTTGTGTCTGGCAGCAGCAAAGCTCAGCTTACTTGATTTCATGCTGTGAAGATAAATGTGGGCTGTGGGGTTGTATTGCTCCTCTCTGGAGTCTGGGGGATAAATCAGGTGTGCAGTGTTTCTTTTCCTTCTGGGTGTGTATCCTGAAGGTATCAGTAGCCAACACAAGGAGATCTGTGTTCCCCTGTAGAGAGAAATAACAGCCCAAATTTCAGTTTTGCCCTAAGAAATTACCAATATTTCTACTGGGTGCTTTTTAGTGGTAATTACTGAAATAATGGTGCTGTTACGTGTGAGTAGTGCTGGTATGTGAACATAACAAAATATCATCATCTCCTGCTTTTGTTTTTCACTGGTGTGTGTGTGTGTAATGGGCTTTTCTTTTTTTTTTTTTTGGTGTTAATTTTGTTGTTTCCTTTTTGTTTTTCATAGACTTTTTGTTAAACTGCTTTTTAAATGAACTGTGTTTTTACTAAGCATTTTGCTTTTGTGCAGTCTAAGGACACATTTCAGCAATTCTGTCTCTATAGACAGTTCTTTGAGAGAGACTTCTGCTTTCTTGCATTTCACTGGTTTCACACAAACACACACACCCCACCAGCCCCCCCAGTTTGTGGGAAACAGTTTGTAGGCTCATAGGATCTCCTGCTCCTTAGAGGGGGTAGGTGATCCTTTTCCTGCCCACTGTAAGTTACTCTGCACCAGCTCGTGTCTTCCCTGCACTGTCAAGGAGACACAAGGGGAAAAAAGAATTCTATGCAAAGCTCCCTCTTGTAGAGTTTGATGTAATTTTATGTAATGTTTTCTTTGGCTTCAAAAAAATAATTGAAAAAGTGGTTTCTAGCATTTCAGGCTGGTTAAGTCCGGGATTCACTTTCCAGCTCTTCTATTTGTGATGCAATTTATTGCTTTAGCAAGAGATACTTCTTACTTTCAGTGTTTTATGGAAATGTTGGAGGATTGGGTTTGTTCAGGCTGGAGAAGAGAACGTTTCAGTGAAGCTGAAAAGAAAGTTGCACCTGAAAATAGCCAAAAAAAGATGGAGAGAGTTTATTTTCAAGGGCCTGTAGAGACAGGACAAGGGGGAATGGCTTCAAACTGAAGGAGAGCAGATTTAGATTGGATATTAGGAAGAAATTCTGTACTGTGAGGATGGTGAGGTACTGGAACAGGCTGCCCAGAGGAGCTGTGGGTTCCACATCCCTGGAAGTGTTCATAGCCAGGTTGGATGGAGCTTGGAGCAACCTGGGCTGATGGAAGTTGTCCCTGTCCATGGCAGGGGGTTGGAACTGGATGATCTTCAAGGTCCCTTCCAACCCAAACCACTCCATGATTCCGTGATCTGAATAACAGTACATGATTAAACCAAATAATATCTCTCTTCATCAATTATTTATGTTATTAATTGTAAGTATTTTTACCAAAACATTCCACGGGAATTGTCAGTTTTAAAAATTGTTTTTCCACAGTGCCTTGTTTTAGCTGTAATTTGTGAGTGGTTGTGGTGTTTGGTTCTAATTGGTGCTGCTGCTGCACCCCTGCAGGTCCCTGGCTGATATAGATGGAGATGGGCAGCTGAAGGCTGATGAGTTTGTGCTGGCCATGCACCTCACAGACATGGCCAAAGCTGGGCAGCCACTGCCCCTGACTCTGCCCCTTGAGCTGGTGCCACCTTCTTTCAGGTAATCACTGGGGGCAGTGAAATGTAATGTATTTAACACAACTGTGCTGTTCCTCTAACAATGGTGGGGTGGGGTTGTGTTCCCTTCCAGGAGTGGAAAATATACGGAAAATATAAATGGAACTCTGCCATCTTACCAACCTGTGCAAGAGGAGGAGCCACAGAAAAAACAGCCAGGTAAAAAACAGGGTTCATGTTCTTAATGTATGGGGCTGGTTTTGAAGGGCACTGACACCTTTAGGAAGTGGAAGGAAGAATCCAATCCATGGAAACCTTCATTTCAGGAGCTAGATCCCTTTTAGCTGGGATGGTAGGAGGGTTATTAAGTGGATGTAGCCAGCCTGTTTCATCCAATAGAATTGAGAAGGCAGTGACAAGGGGCTATTTTTAGCTGTAGGAGAGGAAAAGTGTGCTGATTAATAATGTATTCTGGAAAATAAACCCTTCATGGCAGGACATTGCTGTGCTACTGCAAATTTTTTTTTCATTTGAAAGTTCCTGGCATTACTGGCCATTCTGAAGGCAGGGGGGTCCAGTGTAGTTCAATTCTCTGTAAACTGGAAGCAGTTTGGACACAACATAAATTCTGTTACTGACAATGTTACAGGGACACTGCAAGACAGAACTTGCCTCTCGTTTTGGAAGGGTGGTTGCTGGGGCCTAAACCATTCCTTTGTGTCTCTTTTTAACCTTGTGTGCAGTAATTGAGCTTGATCCTGTTTTGGTTACTCATAGTTTTAGCACCAGGAACTCCAACAGGGAGCACCCTTAAAAACTAAGCTCTTTATCCATGTGTTAATGTTTCCTGCACATTGGAAAACCATTCCAACAGCAGAGAGTTTTCTCCCAGCTTATAAAAGCTGTTCTTTTATATTTTCCTCTAGCATTCTTTCCTCTTTCATTCTTTAGAGTGAAAGGCTTTCCTGTTACATTCAAGTCATTTTCGTGGTCATTTTTAAACTGGAACTTTTTCTTCTTTTATTTTATTTTCCCCAGTTGGAATATACTTAGGAAAATTTAGAGGTATTTTTGAAGAGAAAAATAAAAATAATATTTTAACAAATGGAAGATGGTTACATCATCCATGACTGAACAACGTGAGCTTGCCAAGAAGTTTCTATCTTTAGTGGCATAACTGAAGTCCTTGTTTGAGAGTGGTGCTTTGCACAGGGCAGAAATAACAACCTTTCCTTCTTTTAGTGACATTTGAGGACAAAAGGAAAGCCAACTATGAGAGGGGAAATATGGAGCTGGAAAAACGCCGACAGGTCTTGCTGGAGCAGCAGCAGAGAGAGGCTGAAAGGAAGGCTCAGAAGGAACGGGAAGAGCAGGAGCGAAGAGAGAGGGAACGCCAGGAGCAGGAGCGGAAGAGGCAGCTGGAAATGGAGAGGCAGCTGGAGAGACAACGAGAGCTGGAGAGACAAAGGGAAGAAGAAAGGAGGAAAGAAATAGAAAGGCGGGAGGTTGTTTTCTTCACATTGTTCTTTAATGCTCCAAGGAATGTGTGTGTGCATATAGCATCCAGGGTTTGAGTGCTGCCTTTGGCTCTGTCTCCTGGCCTGGCTCATGCCAGGTTGTCTTGGAGAGAGAACACCATTTGTTATAAATAGTGGTATAGGTTAAAGATTTTCAGATACTTCATAGGAGAGATGAGATTTTCTTGGGCATATTTCTTGCATTTTTGCAAAAATTTGTATTCCAAAGAAGACTCTACTGAATTCATAATTGATAACATTTTGACAGCCGAGCTTGAGACAAATTTGCTTCTACTTGCTGTTTCAGTGCATGCATCACACTTCCATATTTTATGTAGTTCTGTGAAATACTGCTTGTAACCTCCTTTGAGCATCTGTCAGTGTGCTGTTTTATGGGCAGTATTCCAAGCTGCAAAGGCTTTCTGAATTATGAAGCTTTTTTTCATCCAGAGTCAGGAGTGCGGCACGAAGAATCTTGTAGGATCACTTCCTGCGTTCTTTGATGCAGAAGTGTATAAGAGCACTTTAGAGAAGACATTATGTTGTGTTGCTGTTGTGCTGTTTAGAACTAGAGCACATTATATTAAATCATGCTCTCTGAGTTCTGCATCTCCACTGTAATTTAAGGTAATGCAACTTTTCCTCAGGCAGCAAAGCAGGAGCTCGAGCGCCAGCGACGACTGGAATGGGAGAGGATCCGTCGCCAAGAGCTTCTCAATCAGCGCAACAGGGAGCAAGAAGAAATTGTCAAGTTGACCTCTAAAAAGAAGAGCCTTAATCTTGAGTTAGAAGCCCTGGTAAGACAGGAGTTTCACCACATATGCTGAAATACAGAATTTTAAATTATACAAATATTATACCTGCACTAATGGCCCACTAAGAATTCCACTCTGATTTGGGTAATGAATCTAAATCAGGTATTTTGGGTTGTTTTAGAGAACTGGTGCCCACAGGCTTAGCAAAGGGGTTTTTACCATATGTGGTGTAATCTGTCTCTGCTTTCTTTCCAGACTGACAAACATCAGCAGATCTCAGGCAGGTTGCAGGATATTTGTAGCAAAAAGCAAATGCGGAAAACTGAGCTGGAGGCTTTGGATAGGAAATATGACCAAGGGATCATGGAAGTCAAGCAACTACAGCAACAGCTGGAGGTGTGTAACTTTGTTAAACTTGTGGTTTTCTTTTACCATATTCTGTGTTTCCCTAATGCTGTTGAAAATGCATCTCCATAGGGAGGAATATGTAGTCAGTTGGATTGCAGTGGAGAGAGGAAATAGGTAAGACTGTCAGCATTGCCGAGGCTTTTAGTTTTGTCTGTGGGTGTTAAATAAATGATTATACGTATTAAAATGAGCTGAGGGTTCAGTAACAGTTGTGAAAACCTCAGCTATTCTTTTGTGGACTGATAGTAGAGACTTCTCTTTTAATTTTGAATTCTTCTGTGGCTCCAGACTCAGATTTTTTTTGAGGAATGTTGTCCTTTGTTCAGACCAAGTTAGTGTTTAGGTTGAATTACCTTGCTGCTCTTTTATCTTTTTTTTTCTCTATTTGAGTAACAAGACATTAATTATTTCTAATCACTTGACTACCCTAAATTATCCTCTGCCATATTTTTATGTGATGTTTCTGCTCATCAGGGAAACTTCTTTTCATGTTGTTACTGTTTTATGTTAGGCTTGGAGCAGTCACCTTAAATGGTCTTGTGATAATATTTACACTTCTAGAATGTTTGTTTTCCATCTGTGTTAATGGTTTGGGGTCAAAATCTTTAATTTGTAATATTATTTCTATTAAAAGTATAGAAATAATTTTTTTCTTTTCCAGTAATAATAACTTGCATCCCCGTTTCATTAGCATGAGTTGAAGCTATGTTTGAAAAATCTCTCAGTTTTACTTAATGATTCATAAACAATATTAAAATTGTTATGTTCTCTTCAACATCTACAGGATTATCAGAATAAACTAATCTATTTGGTTCCTGAAAAGCAGTTGTTAAATGAAAGGATAAAAAATGCTCAACTTGAAAATACTCAGAGTAAGTGCTGGCACATGAGTTCTATTCTTGATTGCCTTGCTGAGTTCTCATCCTTTGTAATCAAGGCTGAAGGGTACAGAGGTGTTAATAACAGCTTCACTTCTATATCTTCCCAGTTTAGTGCCATTGTCTCACCTGCATTCCATTATCTCCTTCATGTTCTGAATAAGAGACAAAGACATTTTGGCAAGAAAGCGCAGATTTTGCTTAAAACTTTATACAGGCTGTGTAGCTCACAGATACTATCACAATTTGTCCTTTTTTTGGTAGTCTAAACTCGGGGGAGTTAATTTATGTAAAGCTTGGTCTTTGTTTCAAATTACACTGGAAGTCTCTGTCTAGAGAATCTTGGTATGAAATGTTCTGATATAAAATCCCCACAACTTGCAAGTTGTGCTGTATGTATTGCATGTAATGCCTGTGTGCCTTAGTTCAGTGGGGTATTTTTTCTTGTGCTGTATACGAATAGAAAGGTAAATCAAGGAATTCTTGTGACGAAGGAGGTTTGGATTGTGTATACAATAGGAAAATAACAAACAATCATTAAAAACTCGGCAAAAAACTTTTAAAAAAGCCCAGAAACATATGTAAAATTGCATGTCTTTCCTTATGTAGATACAGGAGTTGATTCAGTGCACAAGAAGTCCCAAGAAAAGGAAGAATTATGCCAAAGACTTAAGGAACAACTAGATGCCCTTGAGAAGGAAACTGCTTCTAAACTTGCTGAAATGGATGAGTTTAACAGTCAGCTTAAGGTACCTGCATTATCCAAATACTTTACACTTGTGAGCACTGTATTTTATTTCTTCATCCACTCATAAAGATTGGTGCCACTTTCGCCAGGCTTCCACCAACTTCAGTGTCAAATAAGAATTATCAAAATCTTGGAGTAAATAACACAATACAAATGCAAATGTATTGCTAATGTACTAAAATATGAGTCTGTTGCTAACTATTGCTTTGCATGACTCAGCTATTGCTCCTTCTCACCTTTTGCCTTCTAGAACTCATTTTGATTTAAAGTTTCTCAGGCCCTTGCACATTCTGTGCTTGCAGTATGAGGTCATATTTGCTGCTATTTTTGAATTGTGTACTGAACACTTGACTTTTGTTGATAGACCTGTGTGGTTTCACAGCACACTCTGCAAGGTCTGGTGGCAGAATTGGGTACGAGCCTGAAAGTAACCGTAGGCCACTTATTTGTTAATATTTGTTAATTTGTTGTAAGCCAAGAGTTGTTGACCACTGGCTCTGAATTTTTGTTTCTGAGGCAATTCTTTGGCCAGCCTAAAAGCTCAGGCAGCTCTCACAGGGTAGCACTCATCCATTTAACTTTATTTGCCAGCTTGCTCCAAGTGGCACTGGTGGGAACTTTTTCCTTAAGTAATAGATTGATGCTGGGCCAGCACGAGGGCTCTGCACTCTCCAGTAAAAAAAAGGCCACAAAAATTTGTAAATGTGTAAGGAATTCATTTTCTTTTTAAAAGTGGCTTCATGCAATGGGCATTTTCAGTTACTTGTTTGTTGCATGGCTTGCTGTATTCAGTGGCTGCATCCACAGTTCAGTCCTCCCTAAAATATGTTTTTCAAAATACAGTGCAAAGATTAATTGGCTTTTTATCTACCTTATCTTACAGTGTGAGAATATGGATGATTCTGTTCTTCAGTGCCTTTTGTCTCTGCTAAGCTGTCTCAACAACCTCTTCCTCTTACTTAAGGTTATTTTCTAATCTTTGGCTTTTTTGTTTTTTAATTATTTCGCAATTTCTCTCTGCTTACCCTTTCTGTTTGGATGTACAACTTCTATTAAATACGTTTTCCCAAAAGAAAACCAGTAGGCTGCTTTTCTTTCTGCTAGCTTTTATATACTCTTTAAGACTTAATATCCTTACCTGCTTAGAAATCCAAACTGCAGAATACTGAAAGCAAAATCCTGACTTTTAATTTTTTCATTTTTTAATGGTCTGTTCTCTAAGTTGTTTCACCCAAACTTTTTTCTTGTTAGTTAACATGAACCAAAAAAGCAGTTTTAGATGGAAACAGTGTCTTCTCCCACTTTTCCATCTCTTGCTCTGTACCTGTAGCCATCCATCCTAAGCTGTGAGTCAGGTATTCGAGTTCTTGTCCAGGGTGCAGAATATGGTCTGGCAAACACAGTGCTGTCAAACCTCCAGATTAACCCAGCACTAAAACCTACTTGCTGTCTTTCAACACTGCTTTTGTCTGCTGAGGTCAGAAATACTTTACAGAAATACTGAGGTCAGAATAATGTATGAAGAAAAAAACCCAACAGAATTACCTAATTGAGCTTTTCATTTTGCTTTGCATGAGGGTTTTTCTCTCCTTAAAGGCAGAGAATTTTTCTAATGTAAGTTCGCTTCCAGAGTGTTCCTGAAATTCTGGGCAAAGTAAGAAGGAAAAATGTTCCCAGCTGAATATATTTGAGAAAAAATTGTAGTCAATTGCTTAATTTAGTTTGTTGCTACAGAGACTTCCAATGACACAGCAACCTAAATTGCACCATATGTCTTAGGCAACATGATTCTTGGTAGAAGTGCATAGTGTAGTGGGAATGCTTCATTCTTAATTGCTTTATTTGTATTTATGAGATCAGATACAAAAACTCAGGATTTCCCTATTGCATTGCTGAATGTATATCAGCAGGATTTTCCTAAGAAAAAAGAAAAGACTGGAGTGGTGATTTAGCTGATTTTGGTGATCTTAGAGGTGTTTTAGCAACAAGGTGAAGTAGAGGCAAAAGTAATTCTATTATTGTTGATCTTTTTCAGTCTGTAAATTTAATTATCAAGAAGATACATTCTGATTTTTTGTTTGGAAAAAAAGATTGTTATCAGAGGGAGGTGGGATAGGAATTGAAGGATGTGTTCAGAAAGAAAAAGACTGGAACTGAGAAGGTTACAAGTACAGGAAAAGTCCAGTCAGAGTTAGTGTCTTTAAGCTGTGGTTTCCCGCAATGGTAAGACTGCTGGGTATATTTCTGAAGTTTTTCTGGTTTAAACATGGGACTGATCACTCAGGAAACATCAAGGATGAACACCTTACTGCAGGATGCTTTCTCAGGTTATGGTGCAGTGTTGGATTTCAGCTGAAATCTGCCTCCTTGTACTTACTTAAAATACAATTCACTGCCTTCAGAAATGTTGTGTTTGATCACTCAGTTCTGTATCTTCCCCTCTCCTCTGTTGTATTTGGCATTTCCAGCAGGTGTAGGACTGGAAGGGCTCTTTGAAAGCCCAAATTACATCACTGACTTTGCAAACCTGCCTTCTCCTTTTATACTTCCAATGATTTGACTTTCTTTGCAGTGACCTCCAAGGACTATTAATAACTTATTACTATTTTGGCCATTTGTATTAAAACTTGGTTGAAAAAGCATTAAATGCCTGGATGCTTTTCTCAAAGATTGGCTTTATTCCCTTTTATGTATTCCTCTGTTCCCTCCCTAGGACCTGAGGGAAAGTTACAGCACACAGCAATTAGCCTTGGAGCAGCTCCACAGGATCAAACAGGACAAAATAAGAGAGGTACAAAAAAGAAGAGCTGAGCTGGCACAGAAGAAGCGACTGGAAGATGAGGCTGCAAGGTGATCATGGCTGAGGGTGTCAGTGCTGCAGTGCTTAGAACAAAGGCTGTTGTGGCTTTTAAGATAAGATCTGTTTTTAATGTAAAAATACATCCTATGTTGCCTTAGAGGAAGCATTTTATGTGGAGTACTACTCATGTTAGTGAGTTTGAATTTGAGATTTTCAATGATTTATATTTGATTTGACTGAAGAAGCAGAGCTAGTGACCTTGTAGTGTGGGTGATTCATGGACTTTGCTCATCACAGCATTTTTCTGCTTGAGATGAAGTTTTATAACATTGGGACAGTCTAAGAGAGGCGTGGGCCATATGTGTGGTGATAGCCTGTTAATTTTTTGGCTGGACACAGCTGTGTGATGGAGTAACAGCATCACTGCACAGCTCCTACTGCATCCTGCCATGTGCTTGGAAACACTAAAATGCCCATCAGAGGAGTGAATGTCCCACAGGGAATGGATGAAAAGGTCTCATCTAGACATTTTTAAGAGGATGACCCAAAGGGTTAGGTCCTTTCTCTTCAGAAGAAAGGTCTTGACAGCTAAAATATTGTGTTGAATTGGATACTAACTTCTTTAGACAGCTGAGGCATAGGATAACATCTGAATAGTTACAGAGAATACAGTCAGGTTTCCAGATCCTGTCTGCTGCAGTGTGGTCCTGGCAGGAATAAGCACATTGGATAGATTACAAGTGCTGAAGGCAGAAATACCAAGCTGCCAAGATCAGTATGCAAATGCTATTTTTATCTATGTACCTGAGTGGAATTAATCTCTGTGGAAGTAATTGTTTCCAGTCAGGAGATTTGGGTTCTGCCTTGGAGGAGAGCTTAAATCCAGCTTGGTTAAATTATCAGATCAGTTCTGGCTCATCAGGATGCAGGTGGGCAGAAGTACTTGTGAAGGCACTGCTCAGGTGATGGACTAAAATAGCTGAATTTTAATCAATTTGTTATTTTTATGTGGAGCACTCTGGCACTCATGTTAAGCCATGGTCTGTGGCAGAGCTGATGACCCTGAGAGCAGAGTGATCAGTGTCATAAACTCAGTTTTGCTGACAAGTGTCACTGATTGCTGTAGGAACACAATCTCATTCATTTTTGTGTGAATGTTGTCTTACCTCTCTCATTCCTTTCTTCTAGGAAGGCAAAAAGGGAGAAGGAGAACCGATGGCAGGAAAATATCCGAAGGGAAGAGGAAGAGAAAAAGAAACGGCTGGAGGAAGAACGAATGCAGGAAAAAGTCCAAGAAAAGCTGAAAGCTGAAGAAGCAGCTGCCATGATGAGGGAAAGGGAAAAAAAACAACAGCTTCTTGCAGAGGAGGAGAAAAATAGACAAGCCACGATCTCGAGGGAGGTGGAACAACAAAGGCAGAGGCAACTGGAAGAAGATAAAAGAAAACAAGAACAAATAGCAAAAGAAGCTGAGGAGAGGCGCAAGCAGAACGAGGAGATAAAAAAGATAAAAGAAGCAACCAACTCTCAAGAGGTGGAGAAACACACTTCCAAAATAAATATAAATGACAAGTTTTCAGATCTGTTGAAGCCAACAGAGGGTAAAAGTCTTAAGCCACCCTGGAAAAATGAAGGTAATCTCAAAATCATTAGACTTCTGGACTTTTACTTTCCTGAGTGTTTTTTCACTCTTCAGGTGTACTATTATTGATGTGACCCTATGGCAGACTTCTTGCCTAAGTTACAAGTAAAAAGAACCCAAACCAGCAATGTTTCCTGTCTTTGTCAGTTACAAATGATCCTATAAACTTTAGTTACTTCTGTCAGTTTTCAGCACCTATGACTCTGATGACAAATCTTCCACTGATCATGGTCAACAAATAACAGTTGCTGGGAACAGTAATATTTTAGGTTTTTCCTAGGGCTTGCACTTTCTCTCATGAAAATAGAATGCTAATATGGAGGGGCTTTGTTCATTGGTGAGAGATGGGCAGGTAATGCTCAAAGTGATTTTTTAACAGTGAAATGTAGTTTATTTTTGCATTTCTCAATGCCTCAAATGAAAAAACACAAAAACCTGAATGACTGGACCTAACTAGTTGTGTGACTTGGAAAAATAGTGCTTTAACAATATTCTCACTAAAGGCACGTTTGATTTCATCCTTCATTTGTCCTTGTCAGTTTTCATTAGCCACTTTTCTCACTGAGTTCAGCAAGGATCAAATTAGAACAAGGCTGAAAGATATTTCCACACCTCAGCTAAACCTTGTAAGACATTCCCTGTTTGCAACATCAGTCACTGACTTGGAGAATGGAGATGCGAAGAAAATCGAAATCATGATATTTTGCTATTATAGGTTTCTAAATAAAATCTTCACAACATGCTGCTGAGCACTTATTGTTGCAACAGTGGGATTTATTCAACTTGGAACATTATAGTGGTGTTAAATGAGGTTTTATTAAAGCACTGGCTTAGCCAGAGCAGCATGGCAAGGGAAGAGGAGAACATAAAAATGTCATTTTTAACAATGTCTAGCAGCGTTCCCTGCCCATGGCAGGAGGTTGAAACTAGATTACCTTTAAGGTCCCTTCCAGCCCAACCCATTCTATGTTTTTGTGATTTTTGCACTGCAGAAGTCAATGCACATTTTGTTGTCTCAGTTACATTTTCATGATGGGTGTGTTAAATTGATGCTCTGGTGATCTCCTCTGATACCTGCCCTGTGTCTGGGGCAAGAACTGATATTCCTACCAGTTGCTTGGAGTGCTGGGGCTCCAGCTGAGTGCTTGTCTCAGCTGTGTCAGAGTGGTAACTGGTTTTCTTACCTTCCAGGCAAGGCAGCTGGTGCTGCAGAGTCAAGGAATTCCGTTGCCTTGGTAAATTACAGAGCTCTGTATCCATTTGAGGCAAGGAACCACGATGAGATGAGCTTTAATACTGGAGATGTAATTCAGGTAAGATTGGCTATTCACATTTAACTTGCAAAAATTAACCTTCTTCTCTAGCCTTGAGATGCACAAAGTCTTAAGGGTCAAAAGCTTTGTGTTGATGTATTGTAAGGTTGACTCAAAATTTAAACTGGATTGCTGCTTTATGTTTTTCTAAACAGGCAAAATTAGGATTAGTTGAGCCAAAATATTTCTCTGAGTTTTCCACATCCTAGATATGTTGACAATTTCTTAAAATATAAGAACAGTGAATGCTAAACATAAACTTTCTAAAATTAGTAGATCAGAAACAATGTAGTTGTTGCAGCTCATTGCACATGTACAAGTTGGCTTCTGAGTGTTTGCTGGAAATATGAGCATAGTTAATAGACACATGAATTATTCATTGATGGCATTTGAATTAAAATCAAATTAGTTATATAACAAGTAGATGTGAGAGGTTCTTTTGAATCTTAATGCTGTTTCCAGTGTATTCTTAACAGACATTTCTGCCTGTCTGAGCAACCTGGTCTAGTGGAAAGTGTCCCTGCTCCTGGCAGAGGGAGTGGAACCAGGTGATCTTTAAGATCCCTTTCAACCCAAACCATCCTGTGAATCTGTGATTCTCTGAGTGTTCCCTTTATCAATCCTCCCTCAGGCAGACACTTAAAGTAATTTGTTCTGTGTCCATTTATTGTAGCACTTTTTGGAATTTGCTGTCTATAATATTACAGCAGGACCATAAGATTGGAAATGCCTTGTGGCTTCTCAGTTGAAGTCTGTGTTATTTCATGTACATTAGTTATTAGCCCTTGTTTGAAAATCTTTGCCTGCAGGTGAATGGGTGAAAACTGATTTACAACCATGGTAATACAGTTTCTAATGTATAAGTGTGTGTGGTTGCTCCTCATTCAGACTGTAAGTAATACAAGTAGGTGATAAGGAAGAATTTATAAAGCTGTGTGGTACAAAATATTAAAACACTTGACTAAATTAGCTTTCAGTTTGACAGTGTTAAAGCATTTATTTGCATTTTCATAGCAGTGAGCCATGGAAGGAGGGAACAAGAGAAGTAGGTTTTGCTTTGACTTCCTTCTCAGCTGTAATTGTATCATTCAACTGCTGATAACTGATTTCAGAAATAGGCTAACAGCTGCCACCTCCTCCTCCTCTGGCATCCCAAACCTCGGCTAAGCTAACCAGCTGATAGTGTTTGATGGGCTGCTAATTTTTAGCCAATTTTCACTAACTGGCTAATTTGTAGCATAATGGAAGCTTCAGGATTGCTGTGGATGTTTAAGGATGCTCTATACTTAATCACACAGTAAATAACAGAAATTTTGGATGTGTTTTGGAAGCAGTCAGCTGATAGAGTTAATTATATCTGTGAGCAGAGCAGCAGCAGTTGTTTCCTGCTCTGCTGGGCTCACCAGCCCCTTCCTCTTGGCTGCACATTCAGCAGAATGCAGCACAAAGCACCGGCAGTTTTGGCAGGACAGGGTGGCTCAGAGGCACTGCATGACCCCCATGTGCACGTCTGGGGCCTAAAGCAGTGCAGGGTCCCTGAGGTCTGTCTGCACCTGTGTCTGAAACCAGTGCAACTGCATCATCACAGGGCAAAACCAGCTCAGTTCTGCCAGGGCAGAGTGAAAATGCTGATCCTGGTGTGGGCACTGCCCCTGCTCAGGTCAGAGAGCCAGCAGGTGCCGTCACACCAGGTACCCTGCTTGTTCCATGCTGCTAATTCTCTTTCCTTTGTATTTCTCCTCCTGTCCATAGGTTGATGAAAAAACTGTGGGAGAGCCTGGTTGGCTTTATGGGAGTTTTCAAGGACATTTTGGTTGGTTTCCGTGCAATTATGTAGAAAAAATACCAGAAGGAGAAAAAGCTTTATCTCCTAAGAAAGCCTTACTTCCTCCTACATTATCTTTATCTACTACCTCAGCTGCTTCAGAGTGAGTTGTTGTTATGTTTGTGTTTAAATTGCTTTTTCTAAATTTAGCTGGCACATAATGTGCTGTATAGTTTCACTTGGTTTTAAATTATAAAGGCAGAAAACTTACTGAAGAACTTTCTTAAATGTCTTGGCTTGGAAAATTTGAGTCTTTGATAGTCTGCTTTGAATTGTATAGAATATCAGTTTTATAGATGTTGGGGAAAAAAAGTTCTCTGCTTGAGGTACTTTATCAAATTACAACGTTTATTTACAAATATGCCTTGTGTTCAATTTGCAGACCACTTTCACCAAGTAAATCTGCAGAAGAATCTGATTACCAAAACATCCCCTTTTCCAGCCTGAACGTTAACACAGCCTGGCAGCAGAAATCAGCTTTTACTCGTACTGTGTCCCCTGGATCTGTTTCACCTGTTCATGGACAGGTACCTTGTGCGGAACTTGATACATTTCAGATTCATCTTAATGAAAATAATTTAAATTAAAACCAGAGCACCACACAACTTTGCTAGTTCTGGGTGCACTGAACGGGCTGCAGGATAAAGAAGCTCATCTAAATATTCTATTAGTGTGCAATTCCAAATATTTCCAGGGACCACTGAGCAACAACACCATCTTTCATAATTCTAAAATAATTTTCACCTACAATTAAACACAAAAGATATTTCTAACAAATAAGAAACTGAGTTGCATGCGTGCATTGATGGAAACAAAGTTATTCAGCCATCACTTAGGAATGAAGTTGCATAACCTTCAAGAAAAGATACACCAGTGTTTGTTTTTAACAGCTGGGGCAGTGTGGTCAACCAGCATCTCTTCTGTCTTACAGGGGCAGCCTGTAGAGAACCTAAAAGCACAAGCACTTTGTTCTTGGACTGCAAAAAAAGATAACCACTTGAATTTTTCAAAGAATGACATCATCACTGTCCTGGAGCAGCAGGAGAACTGGTGGTTTGGAGAGGTACATGGAGGAAGGGGTTGGTTTCCAAAGTCCTATGTCAAGCTCTTACCTGGGAGTGAAACCAAGAAAGAGGAGTAAGTGTGACTTTTGTTGTTTTATTCATCAATTTGCAAAAAGAGGTGGTTTAGAGTGCAAAATTCTTGCAGTGCTTTAGTGTGCAGAACATAAATGCCATTTAGAATTTACACTGTGTCATTTTAGGCTTTTATTATTTCATTCTGGCAAGCCAAGTAGTGTTGGGCTCACTGCTGTGTAACCACAGTCTTGCTGGCTGAGTGCTGTGAAACATCAGTGGTGTTTGATTATTCATCAAGTGCCAGACTTTTTGTTCATTACCAGGTCTCCTCTCTTGCAGTGCAGTTGCATTCTGCCTCTAAAGGTGCCAATTTTTAAGTGACCCAAAACTAATTGTAAGCTCTGCACAGAGCAGTAGTGTGGTTTTCTTCACTTGAAAAGATTATTATGCCTGTTCTAATGCTCCAGGGTACCTGTTCAGGTCTGGTTACTGCTGAGATGGCTGCACCACTGTGTGTAAATTGTTCTGGTCATGTGTTTTGCTTAAACATCTTAGAAATTCTTTTGCATAAGAGAATTTAGAATTAGAATAAAATCTTTCATTTACTTCTTTTGAATAACATAATTTGTGAATGTATCTCTTCCCTTTTATTGCATTATATTTTTAAGTGGTGTGCTCTTGTGTGCCATAAATATATTAAGTATCAGTAGTACTTGGCACTATTTGATAGTCAGGGAAGTCTTTGTAGTTAATTCAGAGTCAGCTCTGATATAACCAAAGTGATCTTGGTCTCATGTGAATTGAGAGATTTGCTCTTGATCAGTCTCTTGCTAACACAAAGCTTTTTTTTTACTTCTTTTTGCAGACCAGAAGCTATTTATGCAGCTGTAAACAAAAGGCCTTATACCCAGAATTACACAGCAGGAGAGGGTAAGAGAGCATGAAAAATGTCAACTAATGCTACAGTCTGGTTCTGCTTAATGATTTGTAAATACAGTTCAGTTTGTGAGGAGTTTCTGAGCAGAGCTTTGAGTGCTTGTCCAAAACAGTGCAAATGTTCAGCTATTGATACAAAAGTACTAAAATAGGAAGGTTGTAAGTAATTCAGGTTGAGCATAGGCCTAGGTTCTCATATTGAGACTTCTGCTCAAGCATGAATATATTTCTGAAAACCCATAAGCAGAGTTCTCTTCCTGCTGTTGTCTACTGTGTTATGCTGTTCTGTAAAGACATGAGAAACAATCTCCTGAATATGGATCATTCTCTTACAGTCAGTAAGGAGTAGAGAAAAAAATTATTATTGGAGAAGAATTTCTAGTGTATCTCCACACTTCCCTGATTATATTTTAATTGCAGCTGTATTTTTTCATTACTAAGTTGTGTATCTGTAAGAGAAAATGTGAGTTCAAGCAGGTGGACAGGTCGGTTCACAGGCTTGTGAAGGTGTGATCCCTGTTATGAGCACACTGTTATGATCCCTGTTGGGCACCCACTGGAGAAGGCTGATACCCTTTATGTGCACCTGGGGTTGCTCTGTGCCCCTCTGAAGCTGTGCTCTCCCCTGTGTGCTTCCTGCACAGAGTACATTGCCCTCTATCCCTACTCGAGCTCCGAGCCCGGTGACCTGACGTTCCTGGAAGGGGAGGAGATCCTGGTGACCCAGAAGGAAGGGGAGTGGTGGACCGGGAGCATCGATACCAGAACTGGAATCTTCCCCTCCAATTACGTCAGACCAAAAGATCCAGACGTGAGTTCAGTCTGAGAATTAACAATTCTCAATGTGTCTTCTCTCTATTTCATTCTTACACAGGGATTTTGAACAGAGGTTAATATGCTTGACAGAAAAGAAAATCCTTTGTAGCTTGAGTGCTAAATCAGAGCTGTAGCCAGTGTCACACTGCCTCTCTCTCTGTACAGGATGGTGTTTTGTTAAACACCTAGGTTAAAGTTAAAATCTCCATGTGCTTTTAGTGTAAACTGTACTGGTTTTATTGCACATTAAAGGTGGTTTTTGTTTTGTCTTTGTAGGCTTCTAGCTATGCTGGCAAAACTGGAACAATAAATAAGAAACCCGGTAAGTGACAACCTTTTAACATTTAAGACTGTTTCTTGAGTAACTCTGAGTATTTAGGTTCATAGCAGTGTTTAAGGGTGGCTGATGTTCTCAGCTGCAGGTTGTGTACCAGGATATTTCTGTGGATCCAGCTCTTACTGCAGTGAACAAATAACAAGTGCAATTACTGCTTTCTTTCCAGAAATTGCTCAGGTTACTACTGCCTATGCTGCATCAGGAACTGAACAGCTCAGTCTTGCTCCAGGACAGCTGATACTTATTCTGAAGAAAAATGCCAGTGGATGGTGGCAAGGAGAGTTGCAGGTAAGTGATTCAAGGAGGAATAATTGTAACTTCATGAATGGCAAGGAGGTGCTCTCAGGTTTAATTCAAAAAAAACAACTAAGTATAGAGTTATATAAAAGCTGGTCAGAAAGTTATCCTGTGCAAACCAAAGGGGAAGAGAAGCTGTATGGTGGATTTTTTTGTTTGTTAGATTAATTGGTTGGCTTTTTTTAAACTTTGGGTTGCTGGGGATTTTATGGTTTTTTTAGAGTCAACTTTCGTGGTCACATAAAATAGTAAAACTGTCAATTAACAGGCAGGAGGAGGAAGAGATGAGTTGGCAGTTACTTAATTGGTTAGGATTTAATTGGTGAAACATTAAACTGTGAAGTTATTCTAATGAAGGAACAGGTGGGTTTGGAAGCTGGAGTTGGAAGCTTCTTTAATGCAAAAGTTCTGTTTCCACTTCTCTCCTTTCCCCACCTAAATTTAAGAATCTCCTGTTAAAGTGCCCTTGACCTCATTAGAAACTCTGGATATGATGCATGGGTGGAATAGTCATAGAACAAATTTTCAGCCCTACATTTGAGTTGTACTCTGAAATCTCACTTCAAAATTTTGGATGAACATATTAGGGTGCAGCTTTATCTGAATTGCATTGTTTTATGCTTTAGTCAGATTTTTATCTTTTGAGATTCATTTAGTAGCTGTTTAGAAGCCTGACTTCTTGTCTTTTGTTGGGAAAAATCTGTAACATATATGTTGCAATTTTTTCCAGTCTATGGACTATTCAGTTTTTCAGTTGTGTAATAACCATTATGAACATTTACAGGCAAGAGGGAAAAAGAGACAGAAGGGATGGTTCCCTGCCAGCCATGTGAAGCTGCTGGGTCCGAGCAGTGAAAGAGCCACATCAGCTGCTCCCTCAGGTGAAAAAAGGACACTTTGTATTTCATTTAGAATTTTATGTAACTATTTCAAATGTTCATGTATCTGTGAGGGTCAGGCATCCATCTTCTAGGCTTTTTAATTTTGATGGTTGCTCTGAAGAGCCATACTCTTCTCTTTTGGAAACCCCGTGTTTCCAAGTGCTAGCAAAAATTTTAGAGCTAGCAAACATTGGCAAACCACATGGAATTACATGCACTGCTCCTTACAAAGAGGAAGACTAAGCAAATTTTCAGGTTATTTCTAAATTTTTCCATTTGAATGGTTGGGTACAAATGAGGTTATTTCACAGAAAATGAGCTTTTTTGCTTCTGTGTGCTTAAATTATGCTGTTCTCCACAGCTATGAGTTGCTTATACAACAATTTCCTGGGTTTTACTTGACAAAACTTCCCTGTGACTAAAACAGCAACTCATGATTAGCTAATGCATGTTTCCTCTTCCTCTGCCCCATTTCCCCCACAAGTGTCTGCAGTAAGATAATCAAACTCACTCTCTTTTAAGCCAGTAAAAGAGAGAAGGATCCTTGATTACATTTTAAAGTATTTGGAAGGCCAGTAGATGCAGTCCATTCATTATAGAAGTTCACAGATATATAAAGTGGAAATAAGAATTACTGGCTGGCTCAGTTTTAAAGAAGTAAAAGAAAAGGGAAGGCAATTCTGTACCAAGATAAAATTATGTGGCAATTATGTGGCATTTTTCTCATGCAGCAGTGCATGTGAGATGGTTGTTTCTTTCCTGTGGTTTTGTAAAACACTGAGAAAATAGTTTTAACACTGGTATAACTCCATTCTGCTCTTCTTTCCTTCCCAGTGTGCCAGGTGATAGCCATGTATGATTACACGGCCAGCAATGAGGACGAGCTCAGTTTCTCCAAGGGGCAGCTGATCAATGTGCTGAACAAGGATGATGCTGACTGGTGGCAAGGAGAAATCAATGGAGTGACAGGTCTCTTCCCCTCAAACTATGTGAAGATGACCACAGATTCCGATCCAAGTCAGCAGTGTAAGCAACCTCTACTTTTGATTAATTTTGTTACTTCATTTCAAAGGTGCATTGCTGTTCTCTTTCTTTGTGTTTGGAATTTGGCATTCCAGGCATCAGCTGAATTGATTACTACTTCAAGTACTCTTTAAATTCTTTATTATAGTACAAAGTGCTTTAAACCCTTTTCCAGTTAACCTACAAACAACCAGCCAGTGTGGGATAGCAAGAGTGCTGTAGGGTGAGCTAAAAATACTGGGTTGGGTAGGAGTTCTTCCAACAAGATTCTGGTAATTAACATGGACTGGGAAGCAGTGCAGGCACACTGCAATTACAGAACTTGCTCAAGTTTTGTAAAATAAGGAAAAGTGCTGTAGTAATTTTAACACATATATCAGTTAAGTAAAAATACCCGTAAAAAAGGATAGGAAAAAGATTTTGGCATTAGCACGTGGTCTGTCCTTCCCCTGGCTCCCAGCATTCCAGCTGTGTTCCAGTCCTGAGAAACAAGATATATGTCAGGACATAGGTTGAGGTGAAAACTACCAGCAGCAGGCTGAGAACTGGATCCCAAACAGTACACCTGACAGTCAGCTTCTTTCTGCATTTTTAGCACATAAACACAGTAAAGGTTTCTGGTGTCCCCTACACACAGCCTAGTTTTTGCCCCCTGTCCCCAGAGAAAATCCTCCTCCCAGAGAAATTTAGCACAATTTTTACTCTCCCAGCTTTTCATCCTGTGATTAAACCAACTTTTACATCAGCCCACCATGATGGTGGTTTGGGAGCACACCATGATGCCAGAGTTGCTGCTTTGACCCAACAGACCTTGTCCCTTCACTTGCTGTTTTCCTCCAGACAATGTTTGGAGTTCTCTTGGGATAAAAACACCCATCTGGAAATCTGGCTGAGCCTCACTCTTGTTAGCCTGTAGCTACTGTAGGATCAGTCTGCACTTCAGATTTGATCACCAAGTTGTGTTCTTACAGAAAAATTCACAAACTCATTAATGAAGGTACAGCTTGGGTTGGAAAGTAAAAATATTTTCCCTGGGTAACTTGTTATGGTTCCTGGGCAAAAGAGAGTGTGCACCATTCTTGAGGTTTTCTTTTTAGCTAAATTACTTCTGAGCTCATATTTTTATATTTTTGGTAGCATATTGTTCTGGCTTTTTTTTTTTAATGTCTCTGGCCAATATGGTTGGGATGTCAGAAACTTCTGGATTTAGATTGAATTTAACATTATTTGATGAGACATAGATAAATCATTAAAATGGCCCTTTGAAAGTTTTAATTTGTTTGCAAATCTCACATTTAAAGAAACTGTATAGACTATACCAGGTGGGCTATAAAATTAAGATTCTGGCTGAGTATTAAAACTTAGGAATTTTCAAAAATGATACAGGTAACAGCTTGTCACACCAGCTGTGTTATTTCAAGTTATGTTGTTGAATGTGACAAATGCAAGGTCATCACATAAACCACTGATTTTCAGCAAAAGCCATGATAAGACAATGCTGTAATTGGAAATTTTCTGGATAATGAGTAAGTTTTTCTCATTGTTTGCTGGTACATCATTAAGTTTTCCCTCAGATTTCAGTGATGTGAAATAAGAGTATTTCCATCCACATCAAACTGGCTTTTTACAAGGGTTAATGATGTGCAGATGTGGACCAGGTCATCTCTACCTGGCCATTAAACTTTTCTCTAATCACTATTCTATGAAGCAGTTCTACAAAATCCACCTACTGGTGAACAAAGAGTATGTTGAATTTATTCTCATTTTTTCAGATTCTCTCAGGATTTCAAATAAGCTAAGTTCCACATTAGTTTTGTGCTGGGATTTGCCACTCTGTTGTGATATAGGCATTTGGAAACTTAAGGAAAAATCCTGCCTTAAGCCCAGAGCCTGCACAAACCCAGCACAGCTCAGGAGCTCTGTTCAAATACCATTTCCCAGATTTCAGCTGGGCTGCCACTGCTGCTGGTCAGTTGTGTGAGCAGCAAGCCACTGCTCTGTAGCTCTTCTGTAACCAGAGGAATGTTTAAATGTGTCCTGAATGAACTTCCAAACTTCCTTGGGTTTCCTTACAATATTTTTGGCTCTTGTTTAAACAGAGTAGAGAAACTGTCATGAGTATTCTTGTGAAATCACTAAGGAATTGTCCCACAGAAATGTTAATGTGGCTCTCAACAGAACAGCTTTGAGATATGAGAGAATATAATTTTAAAAATGCATTGTTGCATTTCAAAGAACTGCTGATCTGAGTATTATAATGCCTCTGTTGAATAATAGCAGTTTTTCCCTCTGTTTTTCCTAGAACAAGTATGATGGTATTGGAAAGGGAGCAGGCAAATTTGGTTTACTCAAATAGGTTTGTAGTTCAGGAAAATTGTGGTTTTTCCCTCAGATTTAAAGACCTTTGTTATCTGGAGTCTTTTCTGGGAGCTATTAGTTGTAGCTGTAATGGCAAACTTCCCTAGCAAAGAAGGAACTGGGGTCAGTGAGATGTCCCTTCTCTTAAGTTGCTGACACAGCTCTGTGAACAGAACATAATCACTCTTCCTCTTGGTGTAGCTGCACATGCTGGCATAGGACCCTGCAAGGAAAGAAAAACAAAATTACTTCAGGGTGTTGTAGGTTTGTTTGTCTCTTAAACACGTGGTGATTGCAGAACACAGGACAGTTGAGTTGTGTTCCTGGTGACTCTGGTGGTGGTTAGACTTGTCATTAGGTTTTAATGACAGTTTTAATAGCCTTTTTTCTAATGTTTGCACAAAAGCCAGCATAAATAATAAATATACTCAGCAGGTTTCAAAATAGGTTTAAAATAAATCTTTGAGTGTTTGTGCAACCATGCAGGATCAGATCTTGTGTGTTGCCAGTACCTCTCTAGTGCCAGGTTCTCTTCCCATCCTTTCCAAAGTGTGTGTAAGGGGGGTAGGCATGATGCTCTCACCACTTCACAGTTCTTCCCAGTGCCCTGGTCTGGAGATAATTTTATTTTGGCCAGTCTTCATCTGCTTTGCACTTGTTCTCTTATTATTTGTTGGCTTTTTCAACGAGATACCTTTTCAAGTTTGTTATCTTATCCATGGAACCAGTGTAAACTGTGCCATTTTGTTTTCTTTAGCTGAGATTTTCTCCCCTCAGGTGAATCTCAACCATTAAATGTCAAGAGTCAGGTCTTTGCTGTGTTACCAGGGTCTGACAAGGACACATCTACCAGGTTCTCTTCCCATTCCTCCCAAGGGATGTTTAAGGTGGGGTAGGCAGGAGAGAAGTGTAAGGAGGCAAGACAGCTGCTCCAGCTGTGTCTGCCATACTTGGTTGCCAGATGTCTTCTGGTGTTAGAGGTCAGTTAATCCCTCAGATGTTCTTGCTCAGGGCTGGACAGCTCAGCCAGGTGCACATGCCTGTGCTCCATGTGCAGAGGGGCTTCTGGTTCATTCCAAGGTGTCTCATCCCATGAGACTCTCAGAGCTGAATGTTGTGCCAGTTCTTTCTGCTCTAATCTTTCTGCTCTAATCTATGTGCAGTGACTGTTTCCTGTTCACTCTTTCTGCTTTCTATAGCCCACACTGCTGCAGTTCCTCACACATCAGAGTTGCTCCTTCAGGTGCTTAGCCTGAGCTCCACATTGTTGTTTGTAGTAATATCTCTAGAGCTACCACATTTTTGTCTTCCCCAAACCTTACTTGTGGATGTGACATGTTGGAGACATGAGGCAAATCCTGCAACAAGGATCTGTATTTCCAGAAGTTGATTTCCATGCGCAAAAGATCTTCAGTAATTCCTGTCCACACTGTCAGGTGGATGAAGCTGACTCACTTTTGGGGGTGTTCATAGTGAAAAAACAACTTCTGAACTGAGGTGCTCATGGCTGGTGTATTTCTGTGTCTGTATGGACAGCACATTTGGAAGTTCTCTAGTTCTTGCCAAGTAACTTCTCTTTGTGGAGTAACAGTTCATGGTGCAGTAGCTTTGAGGTGTTGCCTGTTGCAGTTCCACATTGATATTTTAATAAATGAGGATTAAGTATTTATTCTGATTTTACTCAACAGCTCCAGAATTCTACTTCTTATAGCAAAGATCAAATATGAAATCAGTCCCTTACTTCATAGTGGCATAGTAACTTTGTATTTGGTGAATGTCAGTCAGGCTTGATAACACTTCCAGGTTGTAATCCTGGGGTCTGGAATAGTCTCTGGATTGCCCACAAGGTGTGTCCCTCTTCAGACCATGTGGCCCTTGGAGTCTGAGGGGTGTGGTACCTCTTGTTCTGTGGACACATAAGACTAGAGACAAGATTTTAACTTCTTTCAGGCTCAAACAGAATTGAACAGGTTAATTTGTATGTGCTGATATGAATAAATTCCAATGAGATTTTTTGTTACAAGTTTACTTTTTATCTGATTTTCTAATGTCCCAGTAGAAATTTCTCAAGAGAGATTCTGGTTTTGTTGAAATCTCAGGGAATTTTGCCATTGCCTTTAAAAAACCCTTATGGCTTGACCTTGTGTTGAAGTCTACATGACAGATATTTTCCTTAGGAAGAAACTTTTTGTTAAAATGAATGAGCTGCAGGAGTTTTCAGAGTCAGCCATGGCTGGTCATAAGTACTTAAATTTGTGTGTTTATAAATATGAAACTGCAAGGGTGGAAGCTTGTGATGTCTGTTTTCAGAAAGTTGAATGTTCATCATTCCTTTCTGACCTTTTTGGTGTTGGTCTGTCTTTGTCCATAGAAGTCATATGTTTCAGTCTTCAAATTTATGTTCATTTTATCCTTCATTTTTTTTTTGTTTTTTTTTAGGACCCAATGTTGTCTTCCAGTGTGAAAGCACCTCAGAGACCCACTATCCAAGTTTGACTAGCGTGGAGGCAGGGTGGCCAGCCCTGCTCACGTGTCTGACACAATCCTTTTGCTTCGTTTGAACGTTAGATCCAACCAAGAAATTAGGTTTTCGTGGGTTTTCTTCTAATCTACAGTTTCAGTGGATTTGTAAAAGCAGAAAGGATAGTGGGTCTTTGTGTGGCTTTCACTGCTGTTCATTCTTGTTTCCTTTAGTATTTCCTTTGGGATTGATAATCATAGTCATTAGCATGCATATCAAGTATTGTTTGCATGGTGGGATTGCAGACACACAAAGACCCACTATTTGCACAGTTTATCTGAGCTGTTTGGAATGGGCACTTGTGTTCTTTTAATGTTATTATGTACATATTTTGCAGAATTAAAATGTTCATTGATTATTGTTCTAATGGACTTGATTTAATCTCTTACATATTGAGCTTTTAAAATTGGGGGCCTTTATGGCTCATCCAGATTCAAGCCCTCCCTGTGTGCTGCTGATAGTCACTGTGATTACAAACATGCTACAGGATCTGAGGGTTAGATCTGGTGCACTCCATCCAGCCTTTTCACACCCTTTTTAACAGGGAAAAGAGCTATTAGGTGTAGAGTGGAGGATATTTTAATGGTTTTTCTTCCTTCACAATAGTACTATGGCAGGAATTCAGGTTGTTTTGGCTCAATCCAGTCTATCCCTAAACAGCCTCCTTCCTTAAATTCTGATCATTCATATTTGCTTTCAGTTTTGGCAGATGTGCTTAGTTGCTGCACTAAGTACTTGCACAGCCTCTGTGTGACCAGGCCCTTCCCCTGCCCCTTCTTCTCATTAAATAGTTCATGGTACTGAATTGTTTGTCTCTGGCTGTGGTCTGCAGTGACGTTTAAAGTACTGTCTGAAAGCTGCTGCTCTTCCTCCTGGTAAAAGCCTAATGCAGAGCTAGCCTCACTGAGGAGGTGTTGCCAGGAGAGAGACACTAAGAGAACCTGGAGTGAGGGCAGAGCATTTGGGTTTAGGATGGAGCTGTGCTCCTCAGCCCACAGTCCTGGCCTGTTGGAAATGCAGTGCAGTATGAGCTGCCCTTGTCTTACTGTAATGTTTGGAGGGAAGGAGGAACTTGTAACCTTGATTCCCCTTTAAATAAAAGGATTAATTTGATTCTAGACTACTTCTCTGATTAAATAGTTCTGTGCTCTTGTAACAACAAGAGAGATCTCTGGACACAGTATTTAATTTAGTTGGTTTCCTGAACTTGGTTATGAAACAGCAAAAGTCACTTACGCAATCAGAAATGTTTACAAAACAAACTGCTTGTTTACTATATAGAAATATATATATATATATAGATGAATGTTGTGAAGGTACTATCAGGAAAAGGTTAATCCAATTGCAGAGATTTAAAGCCTTTCTCCAAAATCCAATGTTATGTATTTATATCCTTGATCAAATAATGTATATGTGCCCTTTAGTTCAGAGATGTATTTTCTGTGCAATACGGATACGCCATGTGCCTACAGAAAACTACAAATGGGTTTTTATTCTGGATGTATTTTGTCTGAACCAGTATTTTGTTATAGAATGAAATCATGTTGTTGTAGGCAAATAATGTGCTAGATAATCCTTTGAGTATTTCAAATGACTCGATTTCCTTCTGAAACCACGTTTTAAGTATTTCTACTAAAATACACTACTCACCCAGAATTGCCTTCTGTGAATTCTGTCTTGGAAATCCTGTTTAATACAGGCTGAAATGTGTTGTGCTGCACCAGTGGCATCAAGCAGTCATGTACTGTAGTCTAAGAATTAGGTGAGCTTCTAAATTATGTAATTTCTAAAAGGCAGAAAGGCACTGTTCATCTGTAGGAATTGAGCCACACTTACAATCAATGTTCAGTCAGTTTTCCTTGAATACTATATTACTACTAATTGTCTTTGAAATAGTAAAAACAACTTCCCATCCTCACTGAGGTATTGGTGGAATTTTCCAAAACAATGTGGCATTCTACTAATTTTTAATTTTTTTTTAAACTGATACATTTGGAGATTACAGTACTGTTGGCAAATTTCCACACAAGTAGTAGCCCTGTGTTGTTGTGTAGGTATGAGCACTGATAATTATTGAAACCTCTGCCTCGAAGTCTGAACTGAAAAGTATTGAAGTGAAGCATTTTGTGCTTTCACAGCTATCTTTTCATGTTTCAATATTACCTGAGTACACTCTAAATTCTCTTAAGTGTAATAATAAATATAATAATAATAAAAATACACCTTAATAGTGCTGATTGAGAGGGACATAGTCCCTGCCTTCAGTATTCATCTGTATTGCAAAAGTCTGCCTAGCACAGCTCCAGCACAGTTGCCTGAGAGCTCTGCTCTCCTGCACAGTGGTGCAGAAATAGTAGGATACACACATCAGATCATCCAAAGAAAAGGCTATGCCAAGGATGTATTTACAGCAAGATTATTTTAAAATGGCATTCTATATCAATAAAGCAGTGTGGCTATTGGAAGTTGCCTTTAAATCAAACTTTACTTTTAAAAATGCAACTTTTTCTCTGGTTGTGTGCAACCCACCCCTTTGTTGATAAAAGACCATAGAGTTGAGTTCAGCTGGTCATCCCAGCCAGTCAAGTAAAATCACCCTTATCTTGGTGAAAAGGGTTGGCTGTGGAGCTAAGGGCAAGGTGGAAAACAGAGTCCTTTGCTGAACTCATGGTTCCCAGACAAGAGCTGAGAGTCTAAATGTTGCTGAGAGCCACACAAGGTTAAAAAGTAAAACTGAAGCCAACATGGAAAGCAAAATACGCTGTTTGCTGCTGCCTGCAGTGTGGTACTTGCTAAATGTTGTTTCCTGTGGGCCAGCAGAGAATAAGGGCCCTGGTGTCACAGGGGTGAGAACCAAACAGCGCTGTAAATGCACAAGAACAGGTACCAAAATTCTGCTTCTGTAACTGGTTTGCATAATGGACTAACAAACTACAGAAGCCTGGTTTGACACTTGGTTCCTGATCCAGAGCTGGATCCATGCAGGAAGGCCTTTTGCCACCCCGGGACCAGAGGCAGGGCTGGGTGTGTGAGGCGCCCGTGGTGCTGAGGGCTTGGGAGCACCCAGAGCTCTGCCTCCACGTGGCTGATGGTGCAGCCAGGAGCAGAAGGCACAAAACTCCATCAGAGAGTTGCACACTAATAACTGAATCTTCTCCCTCTGGTCACTGAACATTTCTGCCATCTCAGAGCTTTGTCAGATTGTATCCCTGTGTGATTCTCCTGGGCAGGGTCGAAACACCTGTAAATAAGTCTGCTGGTAGGAATGCCAGCACTCCTTGGCCTGCAGTGGGAGCTGCTGCAGGGTTGTGCTACTTCAGTGTAATGACCCCATAAAACTGCTGTGTTCTGGTGTGTGCTGCCTTAAAGCCCCTCCTTGTCCTTCCCAAGCTTGAGTGTCACTGTGGGATGGTTGCTAAGACATGCAAATGCGGACTGTGCTTAGCATGAGGCAATTGTTCACCTTCGGATTTGAACAAAGTTGTAAGATAACTATGCAAATGTATTTTATTAAAGGGACGCATAAAAGGATCTAGTTTGTCTGTTGTGGTTTTTTGTCCATCTGGGGAGGATATTTTTCCCCAGCTGAATAGCTTGGGATGAGCATTGTGTCAGCTGTGATGGAGTGACTTGATTTTGCTTTTTACCTCTTGAAAACTGATTCATAAATTTCCTCTGTTGTAGCACAGTATCCTGTGTTTACTGATTAGGGAAAATTGGCTAAAAGTTTTTATTATTTCTCCCACGGCCTGATGGAAACTGCCTTTTCCACAGTAGCAGATTCCTTGTTTTAGTTCCTTTTGTGGGTTTCAGAGGCTGCTGGTGGCTCCAGGAGTGACAGGAGTGTTGGCCTTGTGTGTGGCTGCAGAGCTTGCACCTGGCGTGTGGGTGTCCCCTGATGCCATCAGCTGCTCTCTGGCTGTCCTGAAGGGACTGTGCCAATGCCAGCCCATGGTCCTTAAGGGGACTCCTGGCCTTTCTATGGCAGGCTGGGAAAATGGAAACAGGAAAAAGACCCCCAACCTTTACCGGCTTTGCCCACCCATGTCAGCTGGCTTCAGAGTCAAACAATTAAACAAACAACCCCTTAAAAAAAAATCCAACCCTAAACATACCAAGATATTTCCTTTAAAAAAGCAGTTTATATGGAATCATAGAGTCATTAAGGTTGGAAAAGACCTTTAAAATCATCAAATCCAATCCTTAACACAGCACCAATAAACCACATCCTAAAATGCCATATCAATATGTTTTTTAATACTTTCAGAGATGGGGTCTTCACCTCTTCCCTGGGCAGCTTTATAACCCTTTCCATGAAGAAATTTTTCCTATTATTAAATCTAAACCTCTTCTCTATCCCTAAATAGTCTTCATTGGTCACCCAATGCCTCTGGTGTAGCTGCATCCTTCCAGATGAGTGCCTGAGCTCCTCTTGGAGGGTTGGGATGTCTTTTCAGAGCTGTCACTTTTAATGGCTCTTTTCCCCCGTCCATTGAGTGAGAAAGTCTGTTGGGGAAATAGTGATATATGTTGTTCATCTGTCTTTCACTGGAGGATTTCCTTTCTTCAGAAACTGACCCTCTTCCCCTTGAGTGGGCTCATACCAAAAAAGTCAGTAATTGGGAAGGTTTTCTCCCCCAGCCCTCCATGTTTTTCAGGGCTTTGAATCTCCTGCAGAAGAGAGCAACTTTTCACTGTGAAACTCAGTAGTTTTTCATGCAGGGGTAGTTATGTTAGCAGGAAAAGATGTTCCTTGTTCAGGTATATTTGGAAAGTATAATTTTAAACACAACTTCAGAGACTGGGATTTCCTGTTTATAAACTCTCCAGGTTGTTTTGCCCTGGCAGCTGCTTCCTCAGCTCAGGGAGCAGGATTTAGACCAGAGGGCACCACAGTCAGTATGGGCATCTCTCTGTTGCTGTGCCCTGAGTTTCCAAGGTTCCAGACCCTGCTTGCTCTGGTGAGTGTTCTGGAGAGAGAGCTGGGCAGGCTCTGCCCCAGGCTGGCTGAATGCCTGGCATTCTCCCTCTTGGTGAGAGAGGCAGGCTGGCTTCCCCTCCAGGGAATCCCTCTTGGTCAGCAGAGCAGGTGAGGAGCTGCAATTCCTTACTGCAGACACTCCCAGAAATCCCACTTCTCTTCCTGAGCTGCCTGGGGAGCTTGGGATGAAGCTTCACCAGAGGGAAGCCAAGCCAAGAGCTTTCTGCTGCCAAACAAGGCAGTTTTACTGCTTCCATGCACATTCCTGGCTGTTAAACCAGCAGAAAACTGCTTTCTTTTACTCCCCTTGGGATTTGTTTGTTGCCAGCAGGAAATCAGATAAGTGCCAGAATTGATGCAAGGAAAGGAGGGAACAGCAATGTGGGATGAGAAGAGGTGGAAATGTAGTTCCACCCAGTGAGCCAGTGGGTTGCTGTGGCCACTTAAGAAAAACATTGGCAAATGCACTCGTTAGGCTGGTTTATTCTTCTTTTATTTTTTGTTTTTCCCTTCAGACTCAAATGCCTGAATTCACCCTCTAAAATCAAACATGGGGATTGCATAATGTGTTTTTATGTCAGTATCGTCAGACCTATCAAAATTAGGAGTGTTTTCACTAGTAAACACTAGTGTTTAAATAAAATTATAAAAATAAAATTATATAAAATACTAAATACAAAGTAGCATTCATCCCTCCATCCCAGAAGCTGACAGTCCAAACACAAGGTTAGCACAGGAGCCAGTTAAAGTAACTGAATTTTTGCATCTGATAACAAATTTATAAACCAAATCTATTTTAAAGCATAAAAAGGGCTCATTTCTCTCCCAGGCTTGGCCCCAACTTTCAGTGGCCAGCATGAGACAGACCCAAGCCCTAGCATGTGGGTTGTTCCAGCCAACAGCAGCTTCAGCCCATCCCTGCTTCTGTCACAGGAGTGCACCTTGCAGTAGGAAAGGGAGCCACTGGCAAAAGCTGCGACTTCCAAATCTGGACAGTTAATGCCTGGTTACTGTGCAAGCCCTTGGATTGTCCTGAAATTTCATGTCTTAGTAACCAGGTGGGTTTAACCTCAATCCTGTACAGACTGAAGAGTGACACAGGAATCCAGAAGTAGCACATTGGCCACAGACTGTCTCAATGGACTAAGACAGACTTTGCAGGAATCACTTTTATCTGTAACTTCACGCCTTTTTCTCATCTAATTTTGCTCTGGTTATAGTTTTGGGGATTACTAAGGCCAGAAGGAGTATTCTGTGTGATCAAAAGAGCTGCAATCCCTCATCTCTTCTTAAAAAGTGGTGTTTTTTCAAACCTTGTCAGAAAGTTTAAGATCTGTGATCCTCCTTAGGGTGTAGAACTGAAAAGTCCTGATTTTCAATCTAGCTGTTGTCTTTGCTGCTGTTTTACTTCTTTGTGTTGTTCAAAGGGTTTCCTTGTTATGGTGTCCTAAAATTTCATTTGGCAAGAGTTTCTCTTCTGCTGACAGTTGCTCTTTGAGAGCACCTTGATGCTGATGTAGCTGGAAGCTCAGGAGCCTGTGAGGTTCCCATTAGGCCACTGTCACATTAAGTTCAGCCTAATTGTTCAGTGTTTCTTTGTTTCTTTCCCTCAAGTTTATTACTAACTTGCCTTCCCATGAGCAGATCTATACCTTGGCAGTGAACAGTCACATCCTTGTGTGCCAGGAGTGTCAGGGTGCCAGGGGGCACACAGCCCTTCCTGCTGTAGGTCATTGTGCCTTTCACAACTCCTGTGAACCTTCATGGAGTATTGTTCCTCTAGAACTGCCGGATCAAAGTGAGTCCCTGCGATGTCCTTTCTGCTGTCCTGCCAAACCCACAGTTCACCTGGTATTGCAACCTGCTGCCATCACACCCAGGGACAGATGGATGCTCTCAAACACTCTGTAATTGTTCCTTCTTTTTCCTTTTTCACCCCTGCTGCTTTGCAATATTCTGCTGTGTGATGGCTGACAGAGGGATCAGATTGACTTTCTGTGCTCTCCTTTACCCAGCTAAACACATTCACCACTCTGGTTTTACCAGTTTTTGGTTTGGTTTTGGTTCAAAGTTTGAACACTGTTGTCTTGTTTACTAACATCCAGTAAGAGATAGAGTCCTGTGAAGCTGCAGGGTTTGCATGTTCTGACATGGGGTTTGTGACATCGACTGTCAGTGTGTTCCTTTGCATGATTTTGATTCTTCATCCTCGATGCATGAAAATAATTCAATATATTTCCAGCTCATTAAAAAAGTTGTGCAGCTGTGAGTTACACAACTACAATGTTGTGTTACAGCTTTACAAATTTGTAGTGGTGGTTTGTATCATAAATTAATAAATAAGGCAGAGAACTTGAGAAATGGGGTGGGGATTAAAAGTGCAATGTCTTAAGTCAGGACCAGCCACATTTTCTATGACTTCATCTCACAAAAGACAACTTAGAATCATAGAATCATTAAGGTTGGAAAAGACCTTTAAGGTCATCAAGTCCAAAAAGACATTGCTCAAGGTAAGAGAAAATCACAGTTTCAAATCAGTGTGGCAGAAAAGTCATGAGACAAATGGAGTGGCAAGATGTCAGCAACTCTTGTTCTGCATCATAGTACAAGGGGTGTTCAAAGAAGTAAAAAGGTGATTGAAAAGTGACACAAAGAAGGGAGGGGGTCAATTGCTACATCACTTGATTTTGAAACCCACTGCTGCTGCAGAGAGGGTTTATTAGTGCCTGTAGAGTCTGAGCCATAGACTGCCGAATGCTGGTGCAATTTTGTTAATTTATCAGATTTAATGCCTTGAGTGGGATCTGAACTCCTCACTTATTTCCTGCAGGGTGTGCTGATCTCCAGAGCCTTGACACCATGCAGCCCATGGAAAGGAAAAGGCAGGGCTACATTCACGAGCTCATTCAGACAGAAGAAAGGTACATGGATGACCTGCAGCTCGTCGTAGAGGTGAGATGGCTTTTGGCAAAAGAGCACCTCTATACTGAGTAATAACAATAAAGGAATTCTTATGAATTGTGAGATGATGGAGGAGAAAAGGTGTGTGGGCACCTCCCTTTTCAGTGAATGATATGTGGTTGCTCACCAGGCAAAGGCACCACTTTGTGAAACTCATTAACTTACAAAGACCTTCCTGTTTTCCAAATCCTCTTCTTGTGTTGGGGCTCAGTAAAAAGATGATGGGTTGGGGCCAGGTGTCAAGCAGAGCTGCACAGAGCTGTAGAAGCACCATAAAAGCTTTTCATGTGCCTCCTCCCCAGTCTTATTTCTGGAAGCAAGACCACCTCCCTCAGCAGGGCAGGGACAGGCCAGCATTAAGCGCTCTTGGGTGTCCAACTTGACCTCTATGTACAGAACAATGGTGTGGTGAAGTGTGGCAGATGTTAAATAGTTGACTCACAGGGGTGCTGTGCTCCCCAGAGATGAGGTGCTGAGGGCCCCCGAGAGCAGCTGTGGTTCTGCACACAGGGTGACCCTGAGGGCTCTGGGTCAGGGGAGCAGAGCAGTGCCTGAGTGTAATTTGTGCAGTGACTGACCCTGAAATCACAGGAATGCTCTTCTGCTGAGCTATCAGCCTGCAGGTCCCAGTGCTTGTCCTCGCTTTGCAAGTGCTGGTGCCAGTGTCAGAATGGGGTCACACGCTCAGCGGAAACAGCTGTCACAAGTGCTAGTAAGAAATTGCTGTCAACTGCTGAGAAATTAGACACTGAACATTCAAAAAAAGTCACTGCTGGGCTAAGCGAGAGGCTGAGCTGTTTCTATTCTCTGAAAAATTGCTCATTTTTTGGCTGCAGGTTTTCCAGAAACCAATGGCTGATTCAGGCTGTCTCACAGAAGGAGAAATGGGGCTGATCTTTGTTAACTGGAAGGAACTCATCATGTCAAATACAAAGTTACTGAAGTGAGTACTTACCTGCAGTCTTAACATTTCCTTTTCATTATTCTGTCATTCTTTCCCCAGAAAGTTTGCTGGGTTTACAGTCAATATGCTGTCCTTGCTGATTATTTACTGTGGATGCTTGCATTCAGAACATCTGAATGCAGTCAGACTGCTTCAAAAGGAGCTGTAATAAGAGAGGGAGAAATCAACAGCAGGAGCAGATGTACATTTACTGTAATATCTTAGAAACAGACCCTACACAAAAGTAGGAAGCTTTTCTTCCCAGTTTTCTGCAAAGCAACCTTTTATTCTCTAAAAATAATCTTTAGAAAGATACAGTGGCTAGTAATTCACTGAATGGAATGCTGGTTGAATGTAGAGATTGATGCTGGTTGTCCCAGAAACCTCAAAGGAGAGTCCCAGTCCCCCAGACCCCATCAGGGGTCAGCTCAGGGTGTTGTGTCAGGGTGACTTCCTGGGGTTTCAGGCAGGACCCCGGCACCTCCTGGAAGTGCCTGTGCTATGTAAGGAAATTCACCTGCCAGGTTTGTGTCCTTTCAGAGATGGATCTGTAAGGTTGTGACTTGGCAGCAGAGTTGGATGCTGATCTCTTTCCTGTCCGCAGGGCCCTGCGGGTGCGCAAGAAAACGGGAGGCGAGAAGATGCCGGTGCAGATGATCGGGGACATCCTGGCAGCAGAGCTGTCCCACATGCAGGCCTACATCCGCTTCTGCAGCTGCCAGCTCAACGGAGCGGCCCTGCTGCAGCAGAAAACTGATGAAGATGCTGATTTCAAAGACTACTTAAAGGTATCTCATTCGGTGGCTTCTGTGCCCTCTCCTTTCCTCAATGACAGGAGCCCGTCTAACCAGCATTCACCACATCAAAATAAGCCAGAAGAGTAAAATCCTGCAAAAATAGCTAAGAGGCTTCCAAGGTGTATTTACATGGTGACCATGGCTAACACTGTGTGTGCTCTTTATTTATAACACTGTCTTTCTCTCTAGCTGATTTACTTAGGCCATAAAACGAAAATTGCCAGAACAGTTGACATCAGGCATTTGTTTCTTTCATTGCTTTGCTCTTTTTCCACCTGAGTGGAGCCTGTGGTGTCAAAATAAAAGCTGGAACAGTTTTGAATGTAAGGATTCTGTATGAGCAATGACCCTTTGATTTATGCTGGCAAAGCATCTGGGTGCAATGACACTGCCAGCTTTCCTGTTTGTTCTAGATACAAGTAGTGTCTGTATACTGAAAAAATCTAAGATCTCTTGGAATGCCTGGAAAAATGAATCTGCTTAGAGAATTTTCAGTATTCAGTGCCAGTGATGCAACTGTTTTCTGATGACTAATGAAATGTCTCTGCTAAATCTCTGGGTTGCACCACAGAAACTTGCCCTGGACCCTCGCTGCAAAGGAATGCCCCTCTCCAGCTTCCTCCTGAAACCCATGCAAAGGATAACACGCTACCCCCTGCTCATAAAGAGTGTGAGTACCCCAATGAGGCTTTGTAGGTGAACGCTTTGAGTTTGATCTCTGTAGCAAAAGCCAAGATAAAGGCTTGTCCCTTTATGGGGATTTCTCCGACAGGCTTACCTCTGTTTTTATCTTGCTTTCTCCCCTCTTTGATCCACACCAGATTCTAGAGAACACTGCAGAGAGCCACCCGGACCACAGTAACCTCCGGCTCGCCCTGGAGCGCGCGGAGGAGCTGTGCTCCCAGGTGAACGAGGGCGTGCGTGAGAAGGAGAACTCGGACAGACTGGAATGGATCCAGGCCCACGTCCAGTGTGAAGGCCTTGCTGAGGTACCTGCACTGATGCCCTGCAGGGCTGGGGCTTTTCAGAGTCATTTCAGCAAGGCCAGGGAGGGAGTGGGAGTCCTTGCTGACATCCCTTATTGGAACATGATCCGCTGCTGAGCTCTAGGCAAGGAAGCTTTTATTGAATCCTACTCACAGCCATAACGTGATGAACCATTGTTTTTGCATGGCTATAGTGGCAGAGAAATCTTGATTTATCAGCTTAAAAACTGGTGCCATTTAGACCATTAAACAGACAGAAATAACTCTTCTCTCTGAACTCCTGATCATGCTGCCACTGGGCTAAGTCAGGTGTTACTATGGAGGATTTCACTTAATGTGTGTTTCCCAGGGTTTCCTTCGAGCAGGCAGGGAACAGCAGCTCTCAGTGTCAGATCCTCAAGGATATGTGGTGTTCAGGCTCCTGTACCTTTCAGGACAGCCTTCAAACGGAGGTGTGTGTGACAGTTCTCCACTGCATAAGGAACCATAGCTTGACAGATCCAGGTCTGTCCTGTTCCATCACCTAATCACCCCCAAGAGGCGACCTGACTGCAGCCTGTGCAGCCTCTTCTTAAATACAGCTTCTGGACAACACAGAAGGGGCCATGCAGTAAATGCCTCCATCTGGTCATCTCTGTGCGTGTGTTCTTGGTAAAGCTTAAATCTCCTCTGAGGTGGAAGTTGTGCTGTGGCCATGGCTGATCACAGAACAGTTCCCTTCTCTTCATTTAGAATGGAATTCATTAAAGAAAAGAGAAGAACATTTTCAGCAGCTTGGTCAATCTCCACAGTGAAGAGGAGCAGGAGCTGATGTTTGCACAGACTTGCTGCTGCTAATGGGTTTTGTCTCTTCCCAGCAACCTGTGTTCAACTCCCTCACAAACTGCTTGGGACCACGGAAGCTCCTGCACAGTGGGAAGCTGTACAAGGCCAAGAGCAGTAAGGAGCTGTACGGATTCCTTTTCAATGACTTCCTGCTGCTCACCTACATGGTTAAACAGTTTGTGTCTTCTGGATCCGATAAACTGTTCAGTCCTAAATCCAACTCCCAGTTCAAAATGTACAAAATGGTGAGTGAGTCAAGGTGTTCCAGGTTGTGTTGGTACAGTGGGTCCTGGCCTCTGACGAGGAATGCTGCTCTCCACTGGGATTAGCTGTGTGGCCCCTTTTGCTGTCACAAGGGCACGTTCTGGCAAACAACTTGCACAAATGACTGGCTTAGTTGGCTTAGTACCCAGAAAAAGACAGACTTCTGCATCTTGGTTTAATTAATACTTCCATCCACTTTGGGGGAAAAGGGCAGAAGTAGCATCATGCCTGAACAGCTAAGTGGGATGTTCAGAAGCAGGAGCCTTGACTTCAGTTTGCAGAGGTTCCTGCATCCACAAGAAAATTCCTGTCCTTCAGAAAACAGTAGAAGATGCAAAATTTTAGTCTCTGTGCCCATACAGTGTGTGTTCCCAAGATTTTGAAACTGGAGACATAAGCTTAAGTATTGGGGCTGCTTTCCCTCAGGGAACCTGAGAGATTACTGGATTTCTGAACTCCACACTGCAGCTCTGCTTGCACACTCCTTCCCCTTTCACAAAGCTCTTTGCCTAGGAAAGCAGAATGGGGTGAATTGCCAGAGAAATTTTCTCTCAGCCCTTTCTTGCATCCTTTACATAGTGATCTCATTGTTTGTCCTGTGTCATAAGTCTTTCATTTTCCCTATAGTAAAACAGTGTATTTAAACATGCATATAGAGTTTCTGCCTATTGTCACAAGGTGATACTGCCACAGTGACATTTGCTCTTCTTTCAGCCGGTTTTTCTTAATGAAGTCCTTGTGAAGCTGCCCACAGACCCTTCAAGTGACGAGCCAGTTTTTCACATATCACACATTGACAGAGTTTACACACTTAAAACTGACAACATTAACGAGCGGTGAGTAGTGAAAATGCAAATCTGAGCTTAAACTTGTTCATTGATGCTGCAGGCTGTGTTTCCAATGAGCTCAGGAACAGAGCTGTCTCTTGGCCAGGAAATAAACTCACTTGACTCTCATTTGAATGAGAAGTTTTGTCTGATTTTGTTCTGCTTCAGCAGCATCTTTTGCAGCAGCATCCAGCCACATCTGCTGCTCCTTGATGTTTCACTTGTATCAAAGAACAGTTTAGGGCTGCAAAATCCAGCATCCCATAGGGCTCTTCCCCAGTCCTGAGCAGTCTTTAATGCAACCCAAAAGTCCTTAATAAAACAGCAGCTCCATGTCCATTTATGAGGCCGATTTGGAATGTGGCATAAGGTTAAATCCAAAAACTCCATCACCTTAGTCCATGACCTGACTTATTTGTGATGGCTCTAAAATTTAGGGAGGAGAGAATGGGGAAGGAGAGTGGGGCAGAGTGACTGAAGATTTTGCTGCCTGTGGGATGACCCTGACTGTAGGGATTGCTCCCTGCAGGACTGCCTGGGTCCAGAAAATCAAAGCGGCATCAGAGCAATACATTGAAACAGAGAAGAGGAAACGAGAGAAGGCTTATCAAGGTACCCACCAAATTCTGCATTTCCCTTTATCCACCTGGATACAGGGGCAAGCCATTTCCTGGAGGATGCCAGTGTCTCCTTCAGATCTACTGCCAGTTCTTACATTCCAACCAATCTGTTTATTTCTGACCTCTTTGTTCCCAGCTCGTTCACAGAAAACCTCAGGAATAGGACGCTTGATGGTGCAAGTGATTGAAGCAACAGAACTGAAGGCCTGTAAGCCCAATGGTAAGTGAGGGAAACAGTCTCAGAGCAGTCTTATTCCTGAAACATTTGGAAAGGCTTGCTGAGAGCAGTTGGTCATTTGGGAATCCCTGTGGTTTGTCTACAGTTTCTATATGAAATAGTCATTCTTTAGTTTCAGAGGACAGAGTGAAGAGCCAGCCCTGTGCTGCTCTGGAATATAGGATTGCCTGATCCACATCATCTGGCAGCAGCATTGATGTGTGTCCAGGCAGGCTCCAGGTGGAGGGGGAGGTTGTGCTCTGCAGAGGGGTTTCACTCCCTGTTCTGTGTTTAGGGAAGAGCAACCCATACTGTGAGATCAGCATGGGCTCACAGAGCTACACTACCAGGACCCTGCAGGACACCCTGAACCCCAAGTGGAACTTCAACTGCCAGTTCTTCATCAAGGATCTGTATCAGGATGTCCTGTGTATCACCATGTTTGACAGGGATCAGTTCTCACCTGATGGTAAGTGTGAATGTTTAGGCAAAGAATGCTTTTTTGTTATCTAAGGGACCCAGTTCCTCAGCAGCAGTTTCAAGAGCCTGTAGGTCTGACTGCTGCCTGAGAAGTGTTGTGTAAAAACAATGCCTCAGTACTCAGGAGGTTCAACAGCCTTCCAGAGCCAGTAACTCCAGGCAGTCAGATCTGATCCCAGTCTGGCTTCTGTATCAGACACACAATTATTTTCTTGTCAGACTGAGGAGACAGACAAGTTGAAAGCAGCAGTTCTACTCACAATAGGTGCTCAAAAATAAGGTCCTGGGCTATATTTTCACAGCAACAGCTTGATCAGCTTTCTTGTTGCTTGGAAACTGAGCACGTTTTTGGCAGTCAGTTGCTTCTCATATTCTCTGAAAGGTTAAGTGCTTTTTCAGGGCTCTGACATACAGTCAATTATTGCAAATTTGCAGGGAACTGCCTTGACCTGAGATGCCTTGTGTGTAACCATAGCTCAGTCTTTTCTCCTGTGAGTTAATGTGAGTTTTGCTGGACAGCTGAGTCTTCTTTTTCAGTCCATGGTGAACCTTTTAATGCACACACACAAAAGATGTCATGTAAGAAATAGTCACACAGTAAGTTTATGATTTCTGAACAGGACTGTAAACCTACTAGTAATTGTTGAAGATCATTCTAGTAAAAATCATGCTATATAGGCATAATTAAACGTTGGCTGAGCCAAAACAGTTGATTTTTTTACTGTCTTTGAGCACCTGAGCTGATTTATAAACAAGTTCCATCACCTAACTCTGACCAGCCAGCTCTGAAACTGAAGAACATTTGAAATTGTGCTTCTAAAAGGGTATTTTCTAAGAGTATTTTTAAAGCCCTTAGGTCAAATTGTGACATCCTAATTCCATAGCATTGTTCTCTTCTAAAAAGGCCCCTTTTTTATCACTGCTGGCTGGTTTACACAGGGCTGGGGTCCATCCAACTGGAAGCCTGGGAGCAATGCTCTGAAACAGAGCATGTACCCCACAGCATTGCATTACCCTGCCTCACTCAGATTTTCTATGGTCAATATCTCTGCCTAATGAAATTTCTAATTCATTTGCCCAACAGATTTTTTGGGTCGCACTGAAGTTCCAGTAGCAAAAATCAGAACAGAACAAGAGAGCAAAGGCCCCACAACTAAACACCTACTGCTGCATGAGGTTCCAACAGGAGAAGTGTGGGTGCGCTTTGACCTGCAGCTCTTTGATCAGAAAACACTCCTCTAAGAACGCTTTTGTTTTAATTTATGAAGGACAACTGAAGCTAACAGCCTGGACATCTTTTGGTAAAAGATTCCTTGTTCCATGCAGGTTATTAAGCAAGAATTCCTGCTGCTTCTGTGTTTCCTCTTAGTTCCTGGTTGTGCTTAGTTCCTTGCAGTGTTCCCAGTTGTTGTTGATCTATGCAAACACAAATGTTACTGTAAATACAGTACTATTGCTCAGTGCCTTTTTATTATTTTGGAATATCTTGGGTTTGGATGCCAATGTTTCCATTTTCAGGGCCATAAAAAGTATTATGTAGAAATGTGGCACCAAGCTGTTTGTATATTTTACCACTTAGTCTGACAGACAGACTGAGGAATGGTTTAAGCTCAGCACTAGAAATCATTCCATTTGAAATCTTAAAAGTGATATCCACTGGAATTTTCCCATCTCAGGATAATCGTTTTAACGGTTAAATGCTGAAGAAGCCTTAGCACTGGAGAAGTCTCCAATATATTGTATATTCTTTTAAGATTCAAGCATAGTTCTTTACTTGACTTTAGTTCTGCACTGGAATCAGTAACTGCTACTTGATTTTTCTTTCTGCTTCAGTTTGATTTCTTGTTCTCTGCTGAGACAATGAGGTTGTGAAGAATAGCTAGAAAAAAATATTTTAAATACTGTGACCCACAACAATGTGGCAAAATACTCTTCAGCTCTTTGGGTTTTTTCCTAAGTATAAGTTATTTGTGTACATTTCCTTGGTCTTGCAGACCTCCATGTGAATCTTGAAGCTTTGACATTGCCAACATGTATATAGAGAGTAAAGTATAAGTTTATTAATTTGTCTACAGATGTTTATTGATGCATAGTGATTTTAAAAAAGTATATTTTATTGTACAGGGGAATGTGAAATAATAAGAAAAGCTTATAGGATTTGTTCAAGGAAAGTTTATCACAAGTTTTAAAGGTTTATTCTGGGGAGCTGTCACCCCAATATAAACTGTAAAATGAACTGGTTGAAATGAAAGCAAAAACTTTCTCTTGGCACCAAATCAGGGGTGGTTTAAAAAAAAGGTTTGTTTATAAATATTTGTTACATTGTAACCATTCTATTCCTCCTTTAAGCTGTTTTGTTGCAGAAGCACAGCATGCAGTTCTGAGCAGCCTGTGCCCTTGTTTTCCACGGGTGCAGAAATTCCTCCTGAAGTCTGGCAGTTTCCCACCCAGTTGCCATCTGTGCACCCTCCTATTACTCAGTCAACCTCTGTTACATTTAACAGTTTTCTGTGGTTCAGTATTTCTAATCCTAAATAAAACTCAACCTTGGCAACTCTTGAGAGATTGTGTCTGTACAAGGGGAGTTTGGAGGACAGAGAAAATTCAGTTTCCAGGCTCTGAGCCCAGAGCTCTGGTCAGCTGCAGCAGCAGGGAGATGGGACTGCACTGGCAGAGGAGAGGGTCAGGTTTGAGGGCACTGGCAGCAGCTGCTGCTCAGCACTAGCTCTGCAGAAAGCAGCAGGTGTTGTGTACACCACTTCCCATCTCCTCTCCCCTGCTTATTTCCTGCCTTCTCAAAACACCCACGATGTATGTGAAAAGTGATTTACTGCTTGGACACTGTCTCCAGGAGAGAACACCAGCACTGTCTTTACTGAGCTCAGCCCAAGTTAAACCTCCTAAAATAGCAGGTTTTGGCCTGTAGAGCATTGAGCTGGATCTGGGAAGAAGAGGAGCAGCATCTCAGACATTTCTTTGGCAGTGGGGTAACAACATTTCAGAACTACATGTTTAAGACAGTAAGTTTATTGCAGTTTGCCTAAAGACCTGCCTGGCCTGCTCTCACTTGCTTTGGCAGTGCATGTAACTTAATTGTGTAAAGGGTACCTTTGATGGCTGTGCTCAGCTGGAGCACAGGTGACATCATTGGCTCTCTCTGTCATTGTGCTAGTTGATGAGTTCCTCGTCCTTTAAAGAGAAGGAAAAAGTGTTACCATGCTTCTGTAAAGATCAGCTGAGCTGTCAGATTATTTCCTTCTACACAGCACACACTGAGCATGCCTGGGAACTCTCCAACCTTCCTTAGACAGGACATCCCCTCCATGCTGCCATGATGGATTTGAAATGAGGAAAACAAACCTCCCCCTGCCATTGCTACTGTGTCTCAAAAACTGGGCTTAGATCCAGACTGTGTTCCTGGTGAAAACCATGTTCAAACACTCTGGGGCTTAAATGCAGTAGGAGTGAGTTAGTAAAACTAGAACACACTCCCCTGGAGCAGCACGTCAGTAACATGCTCTGTTAACCTCCTGCTGGTGAAAGTGGGACTCCAAACCTGCTCACACCTTCCAGCAGTCTGCGCACGTCTTCTGGAAGAATGGATCATACTCTGATGGGTCATAATCATCCAAAAACACATAGCCCTGTGGGAGAAGCAGGTACTGGGTCAGCTGTTGGTGGTTAAAACAGTGAGAGCAGGCAGCCTGGGTGGGACAGAGCCAAGCATAGCATAACACAGCACCAGAGGTGGTTGAAATCTCTGAATGCTGTGAAAAAAGAATTCCCAATTTGCATACACTACACCTCAGAAAGAAAGTGACTGAACTGTAACAGGAAAATTCCTCCATCCATTTTAATTTATCACAAGCATAAATATATAACAAATTATTTCATGAAGCATTCAGAAACAATGACAGGCTAAAATGCTAACCTTAACTAGGACAGTCAAGACAAAGGAATTTTTTTTTTTTTTGAAAATGTTTTTCCAGAGGAGGAAGACCTGAGATTGGCTCTGTTTGTCGGAGCATGGTGCTAATAACACCAAGTTGGTGAGTTTGATCCCACTCACTTCAGAGTTGGACATGATGATCCTTCTGGGTCCCTTCCAACTCAAAATATTCTGCGATGTCAGCAAGACAGATATTAAAAAGAAAAGGAAAAACAGGAGTGAGTGACACCTCACTAGCCACAGCCTTAGGCAGGTCACTGGTCTGCAAGGTAGCAGAGTTCCATGTCTGGGTTCATGACCTGACTTTTCCATCTATACATTGGAATAAAGACCTGAACCTGTTGGTCTCATGGTCCAGGCCACAGCTCCATCTCATCAACAATGCTACCACAAGTGGAGGAGAAGGCTGATAGCAGGGAAAGGAGCAAAAGAAAATGGGCAAAAAGAAGGGAGGGAAGGGAAAACACATCCAGAATTAACCACATTAACTAACCCACACAAGTGTCTCAAGTTCTGCAAAATTTATCATATGCTGCCAGAGTTAACGCAAACTTATGCAAATGTGTAAATATGAAGGGCCTCAGGCTGCTTCTCAGACATGCTGGTGACAGACCTGACAGCACAGAGCAAGGAGAAAAGGCAGAAGCTGATCACTGATGCTGCTGCCCCCCTTCAGGCAGAAGGCCACATCCCAGCACATCAGCCATTGCTTCTGGAGGGCACCCAGCAAACTGCTGACCTGGCACAGCAGCTTGCAAGATGGACCGATGCAGACCCAGATATGTGCAATACACCCAACACAGCCTAAACCCAGCAGCAGGGTTCAGCAGCAGGACTGCTTCAGTTTTCTCATTCCATGCAGTTTAAATGCATGGGTCTGTCATATCTGGCCTTTGAAAAAGATAGTTTGGTCTCCTTAAAACAACACAGCTCCCATGGTATTTTCATTTCTGGATAAGTAGGTTGTTTACAGTCTCACAACTCCACTGTGCAGTGGTTTCCACTGACAACAACTGCCTGCTCTCATAAAGTATTATTTTTGTGGCAGATTACGTAACTGCTTTTATTTTTCTCTTTCTTTTCATTCCTGAGATGCAGAAAGCTTAGCTGTGGGATCTGATATTCAAGAGAGGTGTGAAATTAAGAGCAAAATGAAGAAAACAAACAAGTATTTTCTACAGTGACTGCAATTTGCAATTTTTGTGAATACTGAAACACACAGAACTACAAAATCCATGAGTTGGGTCCATTACCTGCATGAAGACAAACAATTGTTTGTATTTTCCTGTTCCCATATTTTTTCTTTTATGAAGCTTGATCAGTAGCATCCAAGGCCACAAAATCATTTCACTCATGCTCTGCCCACAGAGCTGCAGTACTGCTGAAGCTGAACTCCTGAGACTTGGGAGTGCAGCTCACACCCTGCTCACTCCGCCTTTGGTTTGAGCTGACAGAACTCAAGATTTTCCCACTAAATTGTCCAGCCCACAGAGGCAAACACAGCTCAGTAGGGTGTTCTGTCTCACCATATTCAGAGCCCAGCACGTGTTCACTGCACCAAGCAATACTGCTGCTCATAGCTGCTGGTGAACACACACAGCTGTAACATAACCATTATAGAAGTCCTTCAGAAAAGTAAGTTACAGGCAAGGTATAATTGAACTCCAGCTTACTTCACAAGAAGGAAATAACAGCTAAACCCCTGAACTTGTCCACAACCCTCTGTATACAACCCCCTCCATGACAGAAATGTGTTTCTCATTGATACCTTCTTTGTAAAGTAGTTTAAATATTGAGAGAATTTTTCTTGTCTCCTTTTCCACACTTCTTTCTCTGACTGGCTGTCCATTTTTTTCTTCATTTTTTGCATAAGTGGCTCTGAAACATTATCAAGATATTTTTTGTACAGAAGCTCTGTCTTTCTCAGATCTAGGAAATCATTGTGCTTCAAATATCTGTCCAGCTCCTTAAGTAAGAAAAAATGGAAAATAAAAACCATATAAACTATTGATCAATAAGAATCCACGTGTAAAGGTTTGCAGCTTGGCTGACCTGACTGCTCACTGCTCCAAGGCATCTATTTTCCAGCCCTTCCTTCTGCTCTTCCCTCTCTCTTCTTCTCATCACTTATTTCCAAGCTTGCCCTTTCAAGAGCTCTGGCATTCAGACCCTTAATTTTTGAAGTTGTGGTGCAAATTTGGCAGAAAATGACTCACATTTCCCCATCAGGTTATTGAGCGGAAATCACTGCAGAGCAGGGGGCTGCAAGCACCAGACTGTGCAAGACAGGCAGCAGAAGGACCTTCCCTGCAGCACTGACAATCTGCTGGATCAGATCAGAGCAGCCCTCCTGCCCTTTGTTCACAGCACCACTGTCACAAATTACCACACCCACACAAAAAATGTTAGTGCAAACAGGCAGTTCAAGTCACCTGGGATTTACATTTAGGGTTGCTACTTCAGTCCTATCCAGAGTGGACTGAAAAGACAGAAGCTCATAACTCTAAAATAGTTTTTCAAGAATACAGGCAATTAAAATTTTCTCAAGAATCACTGTTTAGGAACTAAAAATACTGACAGGAAAGCACACAGCAAGTGAGAAAACAGCACACTTCTTACCCTCACAAAATTTTCTCTGTCCAAGATGCACTGAGCAGAAGCAATGATGTCTCGGCTTTGATCAGCTAGTGCCTAACAAAACATGAAAAAAGCCCACATGAGGTGAAAGCAGGACTTAGAGCAGGAGTTAATTTACTTTTGAATTCAAAATAATTCCTAGTGTTGTGATTAAAGGCACATTATACCACAACCCAGCTGGCAAATCCTTGCAAGATTTGCTCTGAACGGTTGGGTTAAGTAGCAACAGAAGAGCATAGGAAGAGCTGGAAGGAGAACTGGAATGTACATGCTCAGGCCTCCTTGGCTGCTCCTCACCATGACCACACCACCTCCCTCTTGCCACTGTTTCTCACCTGCGCCAAACATGTGGCTCTTCAACTCCTGCACTCCAGACAAGGAGTTCAGGCAATGCAGACCAGATCTATCCTTTGGGGATATAATGTATCTTATGCATAGAATGGAATACTGGCCTGCTACTCCCTGTGCTTGATATTGATTTTTAATTCCAATTGATGGTGTAGTTTTCAGTCATGTCTGCCTTGGCCCTGCTGACCAGCTCCATACTCTTAAAGGTTCATTACACTAAGATGAGCAGGACATTACACATCAGAGCAAGCAAGGAAGAGACAAGAAGTATTAAAAATTCCACCAAAAACAAATGAGAAAGAGGAAATCTAAATTTCTGGCATGTTTCAAGACCCTTACATCCTACTATTTGAAACAACTGATATGTTGTATTATGCCTGATGAATTTACTTCAGTCACAGATCCTTTCTACAGTCAGCAGTACAAAGACATGGCCACCACTCCAGCTAAGAACCATCAGTGGAGAATGGAAGAGCTTTCCTTCAGGATGACACACATGTGAAGGAGTTGGGTGTCCTTTCACTGAAGGAATGAAGTCCCTTCTCCCTGGAAAAGGGCAGGCCCAGGGGCACCTTAATCACAGTGCTACTTACAGGGCAGCTACAAAGAAGATGGAGGCTGTCACTTCACCAAAAGCCACAGCAAGAAGACAAGGGATGAGAGGTACAAGTTGCACTGGCAGAGCTTTCATCTCAATGTAAGAAATAAATTTCTACAGTGAGATCAATCAGTCACTGAACAACCTCCCCAGGGATGTGGTGGAGTCCCCACCACTGAGGGTTTTCAAGGTGCAATTGGCAGGTAGCTGAATACCCTATTCTGGTGTCTCTTTCCCATGAAAGGCTGGGCCAGACATCTCCCAAGGTCCCTTCCAGCCTGGGCTGTTCCATAAGTCTGTGATTCTAACTAGTCACAAGCTTGTTTCAGCTTTTATGGGAAACTTTTCCACACACCAAACTGCAAGTTATTTATTAAAACTGACTCAAAAGGATGCAAGAGCTGAATAACACCCATTGAATCTGTTGTTATTTTTAGAATTCTTTGTTCTCCTTCTCCATGATAAACATCTCTCAGATTTTACTGAACTTTGAAAATAACAGTTTTTCATTCTTCCCTTCATAATTTCTATTTAATTCCTCCACTCACACCTTCACACAACAGAAGCCCTTCCTTCTGTGTTAGCCAATCTTTGGCAATATTTTCCTTCCCAAAATGTCTGCTGAAATCAAAATTATTGGCTGTGCCACTCTGCTGGTGCTGAGGAGAACCTCTGAATAAATGAAAAGAAAGAAAAAGGTCTGCATAAAAAGACAACCTGCTTTACAAAGATCAGGTTCTCATCCAGGTTCCACAACCAAGGCACAAACTAGGATGGAATGGTAAGAATTAATACAACTGCAACAGCCATTTCTGAGTATGCTGTGGAGGGACAGACTGAAGCCCAAAGCTCCTGCTCAGGGCTCACAGATGAATTCAGGCATGGAAGCCTGGGAGCATGGCCAGACCAGAACACACAGCCAGGATTTCAGTGGGATTGGTGGCCAGTTCCAACACAGGACCCAGTTACACACCTGGGCTCCCAGTTACAGATACTGCTCTCTGTGTTGCTCACAGCAGAACCTACAGCTGAAGGAATGCTGGGGTCACTCACCTTCCAAGGCTCTTGCTGCTTGGGTTTTCTCACAGGCTTCCCATTTGCAAATCTTTGTAGCCAGGAACCTTTTGAGTAATTCACACTACCCATGGCTGGATTAATCTGGAAAAAAACAATAAAACCATCACAACCCATAAAAAACTATTGTATTAACAGCAAAATCTAAATTTTCTTACAATTCCCACTGATCAGTGAAACAGATTTCTAAAGGACTTCTACCTGCTGATACCTGCAACATTTTCCTGTCACATGAAGTAAAACACAGAGATGAAGTATCAGGTTTACAATCAGACACTGCCTCTGGTGGAACCGTCTGTCCTCATCTCCACACGCCATTTTGTTTCCAAGAACAGTCACTGACAAATTATTTGAAAATGCCTGTCAGCTCTGGAAACATTTCAGAGTTATCAAATTTCACCTCCAGACTATTAGTTCTTTCCTTTGTGCCTTTTTCAATCAGATAAAATCCCTTTCAAGTAACTGCCACATCCCACTATGGCTACATTTTATTGGTTTTTAAAGTTAGCTCTACCAGATGAAGCTTATGCTGAAGTGCTAACTCAGCTCCAGTCAGAAAATTCCATCTTCTCTCTTGTATGTGCATCAGGATATGTGGATTGATTTATAACAGAAACAGTGCAACCACAGAGGCAAAATGCCCTTTACAGGAACCTCCATTTAAACCCCTATTTATCTCAGATTCACTGGAGACACACTGCTTCCAGGAAACAATGGATTCACAACATTACTTGGGTAAAGAATGGAACAAAAGAAAAGCTTATTTCTGCAGAGACACTGACCCCAAGTCTTCAGACAGAGCTTTCAGTTATTAAAAAAAAAATAAATCTGATATTCAATTACTTTTTGCAGAATCTAGTTATAAGAATCAGCAAAGACTCTTGGGTATTCATAGAACATAACCTTTTTTGTGTGTAGAAGACAACACGTAAGAGTTTATTCTGTCCAATCCAGCACTTTAGTGACAATATCTGACTCCCAGCTTACCTCTCTGGAGTGCAGATTCAAATTTCATACCATCAATTCAAGGTAAAGTCTGTAATCTACATCTTTATTTGTTTCATTTTATAGTCCCTGCTCTTGTACACTGACAAAAACATCTACTGGGATATTCCTGCATCCTCACAGCAAAGTTTTCCTGTCTTTTCTGACTGAAAGAGTCAGAAATCACAGGAGAGCATATGTTGGAAGGGAGTTCAGGAAGTCACCTGCTCCTGTTGCCTTTTTCCCAAACTGGAAATGAAACTCAAGATAATTTTAGTAAGGAGGTAATATAAAAGAGGATCTTTGTTTGAAGGCTTTCAGAGGCAGTTATGGAAAGATGTCCACACAAACCCCTCCCAGGGGTGAGTACATTTTTATAGGTTTTAGGAAACTAGCATAATTGATAAAAAGCAGCCATTAGGAGAACAAGTGGTGATGCAATTCCCCAAGGTGAAGCCCCTTCTCTGGAGCCCCCCTTCAGCACTAGTTGTACTTTGGCCATGAGAATGTATCCCAAAGAGCTGTTCTCAGCCTTGCTTCCCAGGAAGAACCAAGACAGGATAGGGGTCTTGTACCTCTCGGGGCTTGGAGCTCTGGAATTTCTTTCCTCTTTCTGTTGAGGGAAAGGCCATGGAAAAGTATTGGGAAAAGTAGCTACTAATACAAAAGGTGACAGAGTTACAAATATATGTGTGAAGAATACAGAGAACATATGAAAGAAATAAAAGACAAAACCCAAATGACATCAATCTCAGTACCAGTGAGAAGAAAAGCAAACCTCACAGAACCAATTTCTGATATAAAATTAACAGGCAAACAGCAAGGGCTGAAGAGATTTGGATACCTGACAGGCTATAGATTTGGCATTAGAAAAATCCAACACACCTTCCTGTGAGCAATATATCCTCCCTACCTGCACAGGTGCCACAGGCTCCTGTGTCATGCCACCATTTACAGACTTCCTCCAACTCCAAGCAGTCTATCCACCCCACAAAGACAGGCTGAGCACAAAGCAGAGGAGGTGCTTGGCCTCCTCAGAGAATTGGGAGCCCAGGGGAGATAAAACATAGCAAACACAGAATGTGCCTCTGCAGCAATTTGCCTTCAGGAACCCAAAAGTGGCAAAGACTCTAGCTGCAGATTTCCCCCCACCACCAATCTTCATAATTCAAGCTTCTACTGAATCTTAATCCTTTCTTTTTCTGCCTTTTTTTGGACTCTTGCTGGGAGATGCCATCCTCCTCTCTGCTAAGGCAGGGCTCACTGATATAAGACAGCAGCTGTTTTGCAGGTCTTGAAACTACAGATTTAATCACAGGCTTAGACAGAAATAGAGTAAAGGATTTCCAGAATCTGAGTGGATAAAACAAGCATTTAGTCAATCTAGTGGCTGCAGTCTGCAGATGCCAAATCCCATGAGCAGGTTGGCTGTCCTGTATCAGGACATTTGTTAGACTGTGCCAGATCCCTGGAAGTGTCCAAGGCCAGGTCGAATGGGGCTTGGAGCAATCTGGTTTAGGGAAGGTCCCTGCCCATAGCAGGGAGTTGGAACTAGATGATCTTAAAGTTCCTTTCCAATCCAAACCATTGTGCGATGATTAAACCTGAGAACAACCTAAAAATCCTTCCTACATAAACATGCATCCTTCTGCACTGTCAGCTCCCTGTGCCCAAACACGAGGCTCTGCAGCAGCTTTGAGGAAACGCATTTTAATCACCCGGTGACAAATAAAGCACCCTCACAAACGCCTCAGTCCTCTCAAAACCCCGTTCAGCCACGTGTCACCGCACGGATGTCACCGTGCACAAGCACAGCTCGCTGCCTGCACTGGTGCCTTGGTCCCCCCGCATCGCCTCAGGGGCAGAGAACGAGTCTCCAAAGCGAGCAGGGCAGCTCTGCGAACAGAACCTTTCGCACTGTGAATGCTGAGCTAACACGTAACGCGTGCATGCCCGGAGGGGCCTGGCCTGGCCCTGCACTTCGGAGGCAGCGATGAGATAAAGGCGGGCGAAAGGGAAAGGCTGAGACCCTCTGGGCACGGCTCGTCCCGCACCCTGCGCGGTGCTGAGGCGGGTCCCGCAGGCCCCAGGAAAGGGGAGGCGGGCAGCAAAAACCCGGAGTCCCTCAGTGGGGCGGCGAACACAGCCCCATGAGGCTCCAGGGGCGGCGCCACAGGGCTACAATCGAAGCCAAACCCGCCCGGCACGGCCCCGCCCCGCTGAGGGGAAAATGGCGGCGCGCAGCGCCTCTGTCGCGCCTCACATCAGTCGCACCGCCCCTCCGTGACCGAAAAAAATAGTCCCTCTCCCATCACCCGCAGCGTCTCGGTATGAGGAGATGCCACCCGTGGGGAGAGGGACGCGGATATCCGTGGGGACAGGGCACAGAAACCTGCGGGGACAACGCTGCGGCAGCCCTGATGCGGCTCCGAAGACGTACAGGGCGGCGGCACGGCCGGATCCCTCCGCGCCCGGCCGCGCAGCGTCCCACACTGCTATGGTAACTCCAATGCGACCTCCTGCCGGCAAGGCTTCCCACCAATCAGAGAGGGGAGCGCGCGGTGAGCGAGCCAATCAGGAGCGAGGACGGCTCGGCCGAGCCGAATCGAGCCGGCACAATCCGGCTCCCTGGTTTATTATCGAAAGTCCATTAAATCGTATTACGAGATTTCACACATTCCCCTGCAGTGCTGGCCATGCCACCAAATTTGAAACTGCAATCAGCCAGAGATACCATCAGATGACAGAAATGTCAGGGTTTTTTCCTCCAGCAGTGCTGCACTGGCACACAGATTTCCCACTAACTGTGTGCCACGAAAACGGGGTGTTCCCTGGAGCCTTTATACTTTTTTTTTTTTTTTTTAATGTATTATTATGATTGGTTTGTCAGCGCCCCAGGCATGAAGACAGCCTTGTGCCCAGCCGCTTGCCATTGCCCTGGAATGGGATCCCCCGGCACAGCCTGCTGTGCCCAGGGTGCGTTCATTAACCTGGCCAGGGACTTGCGACAGCAGCGTGTCAGAGTCAAAGCCCTGATATCAGTCTGGAAAGGCCCCCATCCTCCTGGATCCCCCACACTCTTAGTCTGTATGTTATTAATTTTGTCATTTTTATCCACTGTCATTGCCTGCCAGTACCCTTGAGGGACTCAGGCTGAGCAATTTAAGAAATAACACACTTTATTAACAAATACACTGATCACAGAAGACTGTCACAGAGTCGGGGCAGAGATTGTCACTGACAGTGCACTGACTACAAGAACAAGTTTGAAGGGATCCACAGGCTCTGATCACCAGTGAAAGTTTGAGATAATCAATGTGTACAGAGTAGGGATCCTACCCAACAGGTGTGCCCACAGGGAAAAAGCCACAATCAGCCCATCAACCCATCCCAGAAGTTACATGAAGCCTTTCCTAACTTGTCCCCCTCTTAACTCACTGTCAGACTATTTCTTTAGACTTAGGTGAAGCTTGAGTGACTCTAGTTCAAACATACTTTTGTTCTCAATTGGTGCAAAACTCCCTCACTTTGCTCTCAAATATATATAGTTAACAAAATAGAGAGTGTGTGCTCAGGGAGGGGTGGTCACATTTTGGGTGGATAACTTTGGGATGGACATGTGTCACATCTTCACAATGAGAGTACAAAGTGTGGGGTTCATCTGAGGAGAGCGATTTCCCCACAGCTGCTGACTGAGTAACAGGACATCTCCTCCATCCTAGGCCTGGCAGCTGCTGTGTGGTTTGTCAGCTATGAGGTACCACTGAGTTCCCATTCCTGCAGGGATCACAACAGAGCCATGGGGTCTCCATCCTGCTACACCTTCCATTTCATCCGTCCTCAGCATTTTCTTCAGGCTGTAAGGGGTGTTGCACGAGGAATTATCATGGAATTAATTCGGTGCTTGCCAACTGCATTCCCTCCTTGAAATCACAACTGCCTTTTACCCTAAAATTTCCTAATGTTACAGCTTCTGCTGGAATGTGATTATAACTTTAGCCTCAAGATTTTTCCCCAGATGGGTTGTCATTATAGTACAAGAGTTCTATGGTCATTATATTGCAAAGATTCCATATTGCCAGAGTTTCATACCTCCTTGATGTTTCTTGTAGGCAGCTCCTCCAGACACTGACTCTTCCTTGCCCTCACAGCAGCAACTGACACCAGTTCCCCTCAGCCAACCAACCCACTCTTTTATAACACTCTGCTGACTGGCTGCAGCTGTGGCCTATTAACATCAGGCCTGCTCCTAATCCTTAGTAATTAACCCAGCTGCAACTCTTTAGGGGGTAAGAGAACATTCTACAACACCTTTATTTACCCACACTATATCCCCCTACACAGATGTCTCTAATTTTCCCCCATTTTCCCACTTAATCAATTCCATGACTGTAGTCATTCAAGCTTCCCAATATCCAAATGGAGTTCAAGAGTGTTTCAAGCATTTGTATTGCATTGATTATCTGATAATTGTAGGGGTGGTCAAAAGGCTAATTGCCTCATAATAATACATACTTTAACATATAATACCTTTATCAAGACAGAAAGAAAAAGGGTTAATATCAATACAACAAATTCCTTTAGCAGTTGGTGATCATTTGAAGAGTGTATCCCACCACCACTGTTCTGTATCTTTCTTGATTGGTTCCAAAACATTATCTATTTTCTCCACATTGTGATGTACAAGGACCAGAGTCCTTTGTCCATTTTCTTGAGCTTGTTTCAACAATTGTTTTGAGTCTTCATGTTGTAGCAGTTTCCTGCTCAAGGTGAGATTCATTCCAGTAGGGGTGGGCTGCAGGTATTGAATAAGCATTTAGTTAAACTGTAACAAATGGTAAGATGTGAGAGGAGCTAAGTAAATAAAACCACATCCCTTAATTTCAATGAATTTACAAACACAAACATTTGAGTGATTACTTGTGGCTACACTAACGTTATCTAAGAGTTACCATGGAATCACAAAGAATTCTCATGCTTCTGTCACCAATTTGTACAATTGAAAACATTTTCAGGCATTTCCCTGGGATGTGTCTCAAAATGACAAACATTTTTGTTCAGTGTCAAGACAAATGTCTTAAGCTTTGTGTTACTTTCACAAATGACTCCTTGTTGTTCTTGCAAAATGACATCAATGCCTTGCCATTTTTTTCCATCTTTTTGGGCCCAGACTCTCTGCTCCCAGAGTATAGTCCCACTGTGATTGAACCCTCACACAATGATTTGGTATATAATACACACTCAAGGATTGTGGACAGTCAACACAAAAGCTGTGGCTGTGCTGTCAATGGCATCATAGGTAAAACTGACTAAATACCGCCAGAACTGGAATTTCTCTCCAAACTCAATCGCCATTATCCTCCCAAAGCACTTTCAGAATTTTAGTGGGTAAGGTATCTTCCTCACTTCCTCTTGCTGGGCCTGGATACAAGAAAGACCAAAGAAACATTGTTTTAGAGTGTACCAAATGCACCTATGATCAGCTGGTGTTCTTTCACCCTCCTGTAGGGGGATACAACATAAGTAAATAAAGGTAGTATAGAAAGTAATCTTACCCGCTAAAGAGTTGCAGCTGAGCCAATTACTAAGGATTAGGATCAGGCCTGATGTTAGCAGGCCACAGCTGCAGCCAGTCAGCAGAGTGTTATAAAAGAGTGGATTGGGTGGCTGAGGGAACTGGAGTCAGTTGTTGCTGTGAGGGCAAGGAAGAGTCAGTGCCTGGAGGAGCTGCCTGCAAGAAACATCAAGGAGGTATGGAACTCTAGCAATATGGAACCCTTGTAATGCAGTGATAATAGAACTCTTGCACTGTAATGGTAACACTCTCCTGCTGAATTAATGTTTCCATTAGAAGCCACTGCTTAGTTGCTAGAGACAAAAGGGAAGATTTCAACAACCCAGGCAGGTGTGAATGATATGTTTTCTACTGCACATCCTGGCCAAAAAGCCATAATGCCTCAATTCTCTGACACTGAAAATAAGTTGTTGGAGAATTTCTGTTTTCCCTATAGTTTCAGTGATAATGTGACTATAACTTTAGCCTCAAGATACTTCTCACTTTTCTTTAATTTCCTGCCAGTAATTTTCCTACACTGTGCTAGAACTGATTATTTATTTTAAAAGAAAATAATTTTTGGGTTGGGTCAAGCCCAGCCCGCAAAACCCCCTCAACTCCCTCTTTCTGCTCTGATCTAATGGTTGTAGCGAGTTTTATCTCATTTCTTAGTGTTTTCACTGTGGACTGTTTCTTCAGCAGGATGAAAATATAATGCCAGGAGAAAAAAAAATCAGTAATACTTACACTATAAAAATGTAACTGGACTTTTATGGTCTTTCTGTGAAAGAGAACCAGTTTTCTGCTGGTCAATTCTCGTGCTGTTGTTGTTGTTATTGTCATTTTGGTTATCTGGGGCCTTACATTTGTCCTGCTGAAACTCCTGAATTTCACATGGAGCAAAGTATGTTTTCCAATATGAAGGGGAGGGGGAATGAACATTTATACATCTCTCTTTTTACAGAACAGAATGAAAATGAACCAACTTCAGGCTTTGCTGAGTGACAGCCTTGCCAGCACAAAGAGCATGTGGAAAATGCAGTTATCATTGGTATAAAGCCAAGTCTCTGCATCGACCTTTGGCTTCATTGTGAGAGATCAAGAGCTTCTTGGGAAGTGACAGCAGAGGTGGAAACTCTGTGAAATCAGAGCACAAAGCAGAAATAATGACAGGGAGCACAGCACTCTACTGAATCCATTTGTTCTCTCAGCCTCAGAGCCCAGTGCCGGGGTACAGCTAAACTGACTTGCAAGGTGATTGCTAATTTCACATCTTTGATTTTTTGGAACAAAGATGCCATTTCAGTGGCATTCTGAAGGAGTCCTTTTTAACCACTTTGTGCTCAGTGATCCTGACTGTAAAGCAGATGGGTGTAGGTCCATTCTCTGGCCCTGACACCTGTACTGGAATGGAATATGCTGTGCCCATGCAATAACCCCAAAGCTGTGGCAGAACTGGGATGCTGGTTGGGAACACAGATCTAGATTCAGTACCAGGGGTTGATATAGAAATATTTTCTGCCTAATTCTGGAGAAACAATGCAGTGAAAGCACCTGTAGCTGCCAAGTTACTATCACTGATACAGCACATGAAACAAGCCCCTTCTTCTATCCACTGACAGCTCTGTCTGTGCCCAGAATCACAGAACCATGGAATCATGGCTGGAAAAGACCTGAAGGTCATGGAGTCCAGTCATAAGCCCAGCACTAAACCACATCTGTCAGTGTCACATTTACAGATCTTTCAAGTACCTCCAGGGATGGTGACTCTGGGCAGTCTGTTCCAGTGTTTTACAGCCCTTTTGGTGAAGAAATTGTTTCTAAAATCCAATCTGAACCTCCACTTATGCAACGTGAGGTCATCTCATCTTGTTCTATCACTTGTAACTTGAGAGAAGAGCCCAACCCTCACCAGGCTTCACCCTCCTGTCAGCTGTACAGAGAGAGAAGGGTCTTCCCCCTGAGCCTCCTTTTCTCCAGGCTGAGCCCCTTTCCCAGCTCCCTCAGCTGCTCCTCCTCAGACCTGTGCTCCAGAGCCTTCCCCAGCTCCATTCCCTTCCCTGGACACGCTCCAGCCCCTCAATGTCCTTCCTGAACTGAGGGCCCAGAAGTGGGCCCAGTCCTCAAGGTGGCCTCAGCTGTGCCCAGCACAGGGGACAGTCAGACAGTCACTGCCCTGGCCCTGCTGCCACACCAGGGCTGGTACAGCCCAGGTGCCTTTGGCCTTCTTGGCCACCTGGGCACACCTGGGCCATGTTCAGCTGCTGTCCCCAGCACCCCCAGGTCCTTTTTCACTGAACACCTTTCCAGCCACTCTGCCCCAACCTGTGGCACTGCAGGGGTTGTTGTGACCTGAGGGCAGGACCCAGCACTTGGCTTTGTTGAACCTCGAACAATTGACCTCAGCCCATGGATCCAGCCTGTCCAGATCCCTCTGCAGAGCCTTCCCACTCTCCAGCAGATCGACACTCCGATTGGTGCTGTCTGGAAACCTACAGAAGATGGACTCGGTCCCCTCCTCCAAACCATCAATAAAGACATTCAAAAGAGCTGGCCCCAGTGCAGAGCCTGGGGGAATGGGATTTATTAACTCTAACAGCAAGGCTTTCCCCTATAATTGAACTTCAGACTGGCTCTATCTTATTTTTTTCAGCAGGATTACACACAAAGCTGGAGCAGATCCAAAAGGCACCGCTGTCTGCCTGGCTGGCTCAGTAATAAATTCAGGAGCCATATCATATTTGATGTGAGCTTTCTTTTTTTTTTTTTTTTTTTTTTTCCTGCTATGGGATGAAGGCAGAAAGTGTAAAGCTGAAAGTGCAAAAAATGCCAGCACTTTCAAAATCCTGTAACATTATCCACTCATTATTTGTTCTTGCTAATAGTCACATTGCTCAAAACTGGCCACTGTTCCTAGCAAAGACTTTGCAGTAGTTATTTTTTGGAGTTTACTCTTGCTGTCCTGGATGATTTCTTTGTGGAAAAAAAAGAAAAGTAACTTTTCTTGGCATGCTACAAGATATTTCTGAAAATTATTTGAAGTTCTGTTTAGTGTTTATTCTTTAGAGCAGATAATACCTCACAAGTACAGGTATTTTATATTTTCAGATAGGAACAGCACTGTCATCATTTGAGTGCAGTACACTGCAAGGGGGATTTGTACTTGAAAAAAAGCATCTCCATTACAGCAATTCTGTACACAACTTTAATAATCATTGATTTAAATTTTTATTTATTTATGTCCCTGTGTTATTATAGCAGACTACTTTAGAGAGAAAGGTAGCTGAATCAACAGAAAACTTGGACTTCATCAACCTCAAGAGTGCTCATTAAGAAATAAAGTACAGAAGTTCAAAGCATTAAATGAGAAACTGCTGCTTTACAACATTACAGCTGCTGAACTCCCGTTTTTTCAAGAACAATTGTGGGCTTGCTTCTCATAAAAGGACTACCCTATGCATTTGCTCTCTATGCTTCTTAACGGAATTGAAAGTGATATCTTCACTATTTGGTTCAAGATGTTGTGCTTTATCTTTCTAATGCTGTATTTTAGCCTGCTTCCAGATAACATAGTTCCTAATCTCACTACACACAGTAAGTTCTCTAATGGCATTATAGCTACACAGGGGCCACAGACCCAAGGGACAAAGGAAATTGCTAAACTAACACATTTTCAGACTGTCCTGTACACCCTTGAATAATAAAATAATAAAACATATTTTTATCATGTGAATTTGCATTGTCAGTGACTGCAATAGAAAGTTATTTTAAACTGCAGTGGATTGCAAAATCCTCTGAGGACAGTGGAGGAGGGAAAATGCCAGTATTGGCACTGAATCAGGCTGTGTGCACTATAGACCAGGCTCCATGATCTTTCCATCTTCAGAAACACATCAATTATTAGCTCTTCAAGTCACGTGAGGACAAATGAATTTTATCTATACTTGGTTTGAGATTTGTTCCATTTCAAAGAGGAGTTTAAAAGCCTGAATCCAAAAATCTCATTATTACAGGAAAAAAAAAATCCACAGAAAAATCCCACACATATGAGATACCATTTTTAGTCTGAAGTGTCAGTTTTATTCCTGACAGATCAAACATTCAAGAGCTGGTGAACAGAACACCAAGAAAGGTGTGATCTGATCCTTCTGCAAAGCTCAAGGAGATACCACCAGACGTTTAGAGCAGTACTGATTCTGATTCCAAACCCTCAGGTAGAAACACACAGGGTGTAAGGGCATGAACCAGCGAGCTCTGAACACCTCTGTTCCCCAGGAACGGCAGAGCCCAGGGCAGCCTCCCCAGCGCGTTCATGGCATCGGGGCTGGCACAGCTCCCACACCCTCAGTGCCAGAGCAGCAATTCGAGTCTGAGACACAGAATTCTGAAGTGACAGCACTTGCACAGCTGGACCACACCCCATCACACTCACTGGCACAGCCACGGGCAGCAGGCCGAGCTACCCGGTGCGCTGGGGCAGCGGCCCATCTCTGCCGCAAGGCCAAGCGGGAAAGCAGATTTCTGTGCCAAGCCATGGAACAATCCAGGTCGTTCGCAGCAACAGTGGGGAGCCGTGCTCGTATTTCTGACTCGTATCTGTCTCTCCAAAGTAGAACAGCCTCGCCCTGTTCCTCGCCTTGGCCTGCAGGGGAGTAGCTGAGTGCCAGCAGGAACTGGGATCGGACTCTGCTCCGGAGGACAGGCTGGGCTTGTTCCGGGGCACAGACTGTCCGTCCTTCCTTACGGGAAACAGGTGAGCTCGGGAGCCACAGAGCTTCTTAAAATTGTCGGTTTCAGCCACTGCTGGCAGATCTGAGAGCTTGAAATTGTTGGAAACTTGTATCTCAGTTTCTGCGGTTTTCTGTGCGTTTCAGAGTAATGTAAATATTCAGATCCTCTTGGTTTTTTTGGTTTTGTTTTGTTTTTGGGGGTTTTTAAAACATTTTTGTGTGCCTGCTTCTAGGAAAAAAGACAATAATTTCTAAAAAAGCAGGTTAATGAATTCAGATGAAAGAGGGACAAGAGCTTCTTTCATATCTTAACTGACTAAATTTGGACCCAGTTAAGGCTGCAGAAACAATTGTTATGGCGTGGCATCAGGTGAGCTTTCCACTGAATTTTTTTGCAGTTATTAACTGGATTAAATGGTTAATAACAATGACTAGACAGCCAGCCTCAGAAATAAAAGCCTTTAAATAGCATTTTATACAAATAATTGGAAGTGCTTATTCACCATAAAATAGCCATAGAGCACCACCCTGTGGGGACTGACATCCCTGGGGTTTCAGGCTGATTATCATTCTGCATTTGCAGCGTTACCACAAGTAGTTAGGTGTGCACTGAGCTTTTCCTGTGCAGAAATCAGTGATTTTTACAGAGGGTATGGTGGTCTGTCACACAGTGCTGCTCACTTGAAGAGGCTCTGGCCTGCAGCCCATCCTGTGCTGCACTCAGTGCAGTACCAGCTCTCAGGAGCTAACAGCTGTTCCCCTTGTGATTGCCTCTGCTTCTCATCTCCTTCCACCCAGGGCCCAGGGAGCAGAGAGAAGACTGTTCCTCACTTGGTTTTACCAAGCAGGAGAAGGCTTGACAGCTCAGCCCATCTGCTGGTGCCAAAAGGATCCCAGGAGCAGCATCTGAGGAGGTACCTGAAAGACTCCTGCAGCAGTGAGAGCCTGTACCACAGCAAATCAGGCAGACAGCAATCACCTCCTGAGGCAAGGGAAATAAATAGGAATTTTAAAGCTATTTGTTACCTTTCTTACCTGAGATTTTTCCACTGCACATGCCTGCATTAGTGCAATTTTTTTTCCGTTTGGTTTTGTTTGGTTTTTTTAGAGAAAATGTTTGCAGCCTACTTTGATTGCCCAGGAGGCCCAGAAAATCTCTATATGAAAGAAGTGATGAAACCAAATCCAGGAGAAGGAGAAGTTCTTGTGAAGGTCTCTGCCAGTGCTCTGAATAGGGCTGATTTACTCCAGGTATGTGTAGGTTAAGCAGATTTATGGATCTAAAAACAAAACAGATTTTTCAAGCCCTTCTGTGAAGTCCTGACAGATCTGATGAGCTAAAAGAGTTTGAAGCTGGTGAGCATTTGGATGGGACAATTCATAGGGCTGAAAGAAGAGATGTTTGTTGATTCAGCAGATAAATGTTTTTATCTGAGATAATGCAGTGCTGGGCTGGCGTGGAAAGCTGCCTTTCAACAAAAACATGTAAAACCAAAGCTCTGGTCTTTCTAGATCTCAGACCCTTTTCTGGGCATTTGAGATGAAAAGGAAATGTTCCAATAGCATACTTTCAGTGGGAGAAAATTTATTCAAATTCACATTCAAATTATTAGTTTGAGCTGCAAGCCATGGAGACCAGAAGGGATTAGCCTGGAGAGAGGTAACTCACAAATATTTCAATTTATTCTTATTTTAAGAGTAAGACTTAGGAAGAATAACACTTAGGAAGCAAAATGTTCCCAGTTTGAAGATCCTCAAATTACTGCAACATATGCGCGGGGCAAAATCAGGATTAAACAAATAGGAATTTAGGCTGGAGACATGTGAATAAAACATTCATTGGTGGTTTTTCCTTCCTTGCCTTCTCTTTTTATTTGTTTTTATTTTAGAGGAGAGGGAAGTACCCTCCCCCCAAAGGAGCAAGTGACATTTTGGGCCTGGAAGCAGCTGGGAGCGTGGCTGGGCTGGGTCCCGGCTGCTCAGGCCGCTGGAGGATCGGCGATGCAGTGATGGCTCTGCTCCCCGGGGGCGGCCAGGCACAATTCGTGACAGTGCCCGAAGGCCTCCTGATGCCAATCCCCAAAGACATGACTTTTATCCAGGCTGCAGCCATTCCTGAAGCCTGGCTAACAGCATTTCAGCTGCTCCATTTTGTAGGTGAGAGGTGCATTTGCCCATTTATCCCACCTACCAAAACAGCTCATCTTCTTTTCTGTCACAAAATCCTCTCCTTGTTGCCTCCATTTGAATGTTGTTTGCCTTCAAAGGACCTTTTCTCTGTCACTTTATTCTTGTGGGTCAGAATCCAGTATGCCAGACACAAATCCTTGAATCTTGACCACCTCTCCCCAGTGCCAACCTACCATGCTGGTTACATATTTACAAGGAAGGATATGGAAAGATGGCCAATTTATTTTCATCTGTATTTCTCAGTTTGAACCATTGAATTGTTTGGGTTGAAAAGGAACTAGGTGATCTAGTTCTACTCCCTTGCCATGCACAGGGACACCTTCCATTAAGCCTAAATTCCATTAGGCCTAAACCCTGAAATTATTCCCTAAACCCTGAAATTATTCCCACCTTTTCAAGACACCTAAAAACACATCTTAGTTCTAAGGATTTGGCTTCACTGCATGCATGACCATACCAAGAACTTTATCACTATGTGTTGGGAGTGGCGGGAGAAATGCGGCATGCAATATGAGTGATCAGTAAATTTCAAACTTTATTGATAGGTACACATCTTTATATCGGTGTTAATGAATTTCATACATATTGCAAAGGCAAGTTCACTATTGGTTAGTTACTTATTAGGCAACTATGCTTACTTCTGCATTCTTGTGGATATTTTATTGAAACTTTTCTTCGTATTTCTGCTAAAGATGCTCTCCTCTATTTTGCCTAAATTCCATTAAGCCTAAACCCTGAAATTATTCCCACCTTATCAAGACACCTAAAAACACATCTTATTTCTAAGGATTTGGCTTCACTGCATGCATGACTGTACCAAGAACTTTATCACTATGTTCTTGTGAATCTACAGTAGGCAACATCTTGTATCTTTGTTTACCAGAGATATTATTTGTAGGTAAAATCCACTCTGAGCTGATTTAAAATAGACAGAAGCCTACACTCTTCATTTTAAAAATACGCTGCCGAGGTAATAAACCTGCCAAAGTTTTCCTCCTGTGAGAAATATCCTTCTTCTACACTCTTCGGCAGTAGCATCTGAAAGATCCAATAAGGAACAAAAAGTTCCAAACATAACTTCTCTGCAGACTTGCTTCAAGCAGTGTTGTCTCCTGGGGATCAGTGGGAGGCTACTTGGTGCCTCACTTACAGAAGCAAGCAGTGAAACACAAATTAATGCAACCAATAGATGGTAAAATGATTGGTAGGACTGGTCTTTAATGTCACCCAGCATTTCTGGTATTTCTCCATTGCTGAGTGCCTGATTTCTCAGTATGAACATCCTCCAAGTGTGTTTTCTACTGATGATATAAAAAGGCTGCCCTCACTTAAGCATCTTGGTCACAGATGCACACAGCCAAGGCAAAGCCCTTCCCCTGAGGCTGGGAAAATGACATCCTGTCAGCACACTGCAACCTCTGCTGCTTCTGGATTTCTCTCTTGTGAAGGCTACAAAGATGTCCAATTGTCCAAAGTCCAGTCAAGGACAACTCTTTCAACCTCCTCTTTCCTATCTTCCAGATTGTTCATATTTTAATTCAAAGGTGATGCCCAAAGGGTGACCACTTTCCTTCTGCCCACTTTTCTCCAGGTAAAGTTCAGGAGGGTGAGAGAGTGTTGATCCACGCTGGAGCCAGCGGGGTTGGCATGGCAGCCATTCAGCTGGTGAGACTGGCCAAGGCCATTCCCATTGTGACAGCAGGAACTCAGGAGAAACTGGAAGCAACAGCAAACGCTGGAGCGGCTGCAGGGTTCAACTACAAGAATGAAGACTTCAGTGAAAAGGTCTTGGAGTTCACCCAAGGTAAAAACCTCTCTGTAAAAGTGCAAATGAACCTCCCAATATGTGGACACAAACTCAGTTTCAGCTGTCACTTGGTGAGGGAGCAGACAGTAGTGACCCTGGAAGCACGACCTGATATTCTGCTCAGCCCAGAACGGGCATTTCCTTAGTTTAACTGTGCTGTTTTCTGCATGGGCTCTCTTTGGCTGTGTTCATTTGGGACATAAATATTGTGCCACGTTATTGCTGCCTCCCAAAGGAACTGTGGGACCAAATCCTCACATTTTGGGGTTTGAGTCATCACAGAAGCACAGCATGGCCTGGGTTGGAAAGGACTTTAAAAAGCATCCCATTCCAACCCCCTGCCATGGGCAGGGACACCCCAGCTTGCTCTGAGCCCCATCCAACCTGCCTTGAACATTTCCAGGGATGGGGCACCTACAGCTTCTCTGGGCAACCTCTGCCAGTGCCTCTTCATTCTTAAACTGTTAGAAAAATGTAGCTTTTCTAAGCATTTGGGGTGGTTTATGCCTGAGTTTGCTCATGGGTAACTGATGATTCTTTTTTTGTGCCTGATTCCATAATTCCTTACAAATCACTGTGCCAATTCTTAATTTTAGTGGAAAGATTTAAATAAGAATTGTAGGGCCAATTCTGTACCTATAAATAACAAGGTTTTAGTCATGCTTGAAATTGTCCTGCCTTTTTAATGCAGCTTGGACTTCATTGCTGAAATCTCTTCTGTTTCTACCTGAGGTTCTGGAGTAGATATTATTTTAGATTGTGTTGGGGCCTCATACTGGGAGAAGAATCTCAACTGTCTGAGCACTGATGGCCGGTGGATCATTTATGGACTGCTGAGTGGAGGTGAAGTCCATGGGGATTTGCTGGCAAGGCTGATTTCCAAAAGAGCCAGCATCCACACAAGCCTGTTACGGTCCCGAGACAAGGAGGCAAGTAGTGGCTATCAGCAGTGTATGCAGTTTGATCTTAAAATTTATGATAGTTTTGAGAGCTTTCTTTTAAAACCAGTGTTAAACACATTCTTGTCAAAAAAGCCCCACCTTGAACTGTTACCACATACTTTGGAAAATGTCACAAAATTAAGTTGTAATTTTTTTTTTCTATTTTTATCAAATTCCTCCCTGAATGAGAGGAATGACACCCAGAACTTCTTAATGTGCTTCATGAATACCATAATTTAGATATTTGGCCCTAGAAGAAATAAAACTCCAGTGATCAGGCAACTTGATCAAGTCTGAGGAGGGGAAAATAAAAATCTCTATTAGGTCACTTCAAAGTAGAAACCAAGGCCATTTGGATGCCCAGTTACCAACGAAAACTCATTTTATGTGCAATATTCTCAGATGTCACAGTAAAAGACCCACAGTGCAGAGCCCTGAGAGGTGGATTCTGTGCATGGTTTAAGACTGAATATTTACAAGACCTTTATCAATTTGATTTAAATAGTTCTGCACGGAGCCCACACCATTTGCTTTGGGGAATTTCATTCGATTAAGATGTAATAAATCTAAAAGCTTCCTTCTTGTTTGTAATTTAGACCTGTCAGGTGTTTTTATCTCACTGCGAGAATGTCAGAGGGTGTCTCCTTGAGGGCTGTGTATATTTTATACGCCGTGCTCTGAGACACCTCGGTGAGTGAAGGGGCTGGAAATAACCTTGCAGGTGTTTATTCCGCAGTACAAGGAGCGCCTGGTGAAAGCCTTCACAGAGGAGGTGCTGCCCCATTTTTCCGGAGAGGCTTCCCCGCGGCTGCAGCCCCTCGTTGACAGCGTTTACCCCCTGCACGCCATCGCTGAGGCACACAGGGTTATGGAGGAGAACAGGAACGTCGGCAAAATCGTCATCGAAATTCCCGTTTGCGGCAAGAAGGGGCCGCCGCAGTAGCTGCTCTGGGACAGTCACTGCGGGGGCCGCACTGCGGCCATCCCGCCGCGTCTGCTCCACACCGGGACCGATTCACGTGGGTGAAAGGATAAGGAGGGGGAAAGGATAAGGAGGAAGCGTTTATTAAAGAGGTTCATGTCGCAATTCTGGCACCGTGGATAGAACCTGCGGGGCCGGGCCTGAGGGGCTGGGGGGCGGGGTCGGGCCGCCCTGCAGGGGCGGGGCTTGAGCACGGGGCGGGCCCGGGAACGTGGGCGCTGCCGCTTCCCGCGCGGTGCACGCCGGGATAGATCCGGTTCCGTGAGGGCAGCGCGCGGTGCCTGCTGGGATAGACCCGGGTGTGCCGCGCGTCGCTCCCGGTCCCCGCCGGTGTCCCCGCTCCGGGCTCGGTCCCCGCCGCTGTCCCCGCTCCGGGCTCGGTCCCCGCCGGTGTTTTTGTCCCAGGCCGCGGCCCCCACTCACCGCCCGCCGACATGGCGATGCAAGCAGCCAAACGAGCCAACGTGAGTGCGCTGCCCTGCCCTGCCCTGTCCCGTCCCTGCCGGGCTGGGCTCCGGGCACCCCGCTGCTCTGAGGGGAACGCGGCACGGGGGTGGGACTGGGGGATATTTAAGGCCCCTTCCAGCCCCGGTGATTCCATTATTTCGCCCCTAGGCTGCTGGGTTTAAGCTTTGCAGTACGTGCCTTGGGCCTAACACGCCGTTTGTCTTTTCCCCATCAGATCCGGCTCCCTCCGGAGGTTAACCGGATCCTGTACATCAGGAACCTGCCGTACAAAATCACGGCCGAGGAGATGTACGACATTTTTGGGAAGTACGGGCCCATCCGGCAGATCAGAGTGTGAGTGTTTCCAGTTCCTTTGGACCGTGAAGCGTTTCACAGCGGGTTTCAATGCCCTGGAGCACACCCCGAGTGCCAGAGGGGATGTGATGGTGCTCTGAACACATGCATTTGTTAGAGAATGATTCTGCTGGGAGGTGCAGAGAATGAACTTAAATTTTAAATGAACCCTGGGAGGTTGATAAAATATGACAGTCTTGTGTGCTTAATTAAGTTTCAAATACAACTAAAGTTTTGCCTTGATTTGGGGTGAAAATAGAAAAGGCAGAAGCTGAGCACAAACAGTTTTCCTGTTTTATGAGTGTCTGCTAACCAGTGGGAGAACAGGGATGTTGCTGTTGCTGGATCTGTTCACTAGAAGCAAATACAGCAGCAAGCTCTGCGGCAGAGACATGATGTCCTCGGGCCATGCCATGTCTGGGCTGGGGAGGTGTGACTGTGCCTTTGGTTCTGAAATGTGTGGAGGTTGTACAAGTCTGCAGCCACTCTGATGTTCTTCTCCTGGTTAGTTCAAATGCTGAGGACCTGAGCTTTGATCATCATAGGAGGGTTTGTGTTGGAAGGGACCTTAAAGAACATTTTATTCCAACCCCCTGCAGGGGGCAGGGACACCTTCCACCTGCCCAGGTGCTCCGAGCCCCATCCAAGCTGGCTGGCCTTGAACATTTCTAGGGATGGAGCATCCACAGCTTCTCTGGATGACTTGTTTGAATGATTGTTGTGTAAAGTGAGTTTTACAGAGTTGCTCTCAGTAAGCAAAGGACACAGAGGGACACGTGCTGCTGGTGTCACACTGGGATGTGACACCAGACAGACCCTTCTTGGGCAAGGGAGGGCAGTGGATGTGACTGGAGAAGTGGCTGAGGGAACAAGGGGCAGTGTAAACACTGCCTGGCTAAATAGGTGGAACTCTGCTAATGAGCATAAAGGAGAGCCAGTACTTACTTAAGTTTTCTGCAAACATGTGGGCTGGAACAGCATGATAGTGGGACACAATTAGGGCAGATCAGGGGCTCTCCATTGGGGTGATGCTCTGGTGTGTGCACCCAGCAGTTTGTTCAGAGCTACTCATTCATGGATTTTCCCACAGAAATCCGAACAAAGCTCCTCTGTAAAGGTTTTTGTCCTTTGTGCAGAGTTTATCCCATTCTGGTCCTCACCTTTGCATAGACCCCAGTGTGATATTTGTGATACCATTTGTCCTTGGGAGTTCTCAGAAGCATCTTAGGGAGGTTGTTCTGACTCTGCAGTCTCTGTCACTGCCTGTTAGCTGAGACCTTTGGGATCTCTGCAGCCCCTCTGGGCTCGTTACTGTTGTGTGCCCAGACCTGTGTCCTATCCCTCAGGAAAAGGACATGGAATTGGTGCTCCTGTGGGTGATGGCTGTGCCTCAGCAGTGGGCTTGCACCAGCAGGGCTGTTCTGCCTCTTAAATTCACTTTGTGATATGCCAGGAGCCCTTTCCATCCTAGGGACACATCTGATCCAGACAGCCACTGACTGACTGCCAAGCCTTGTAATACTAAATAAAAGCTAATTGCTATAATAAAAATTTAAATTGCTTCCAGACACAGCATTGCAGCCCTTCATAAGCCCAGTTGTTGTGGACAGGTGCCTTTCCCTTATGGAGCAGAATACAGCACATTTTGCTGTTGTCTCTGGCTCTGAACTGTTTGGTGTGGAAAGCAGGCATGTAGTTCAACACCTAGAAAAAATAACAAATTTTTTTTTAGTGATGTTGCATTGGTTCATCTAATCTCAGTCACTGTGAAATAAATAAACTATTTCTTGTTGGTTTTATTTGATTGATGCTGCCCTGCTGAGCAGTGGGAATACCCCTGAGACCAGAGGAACAGCTTACGTGGTGTACGAGGACATCTTCGATGCCAAGAACGCCTGTGACCACCTGTCGGGGTTCAACGTGTGCAACAGATACCTCGTGGTGCTCTACTACAATGCCAACAGGGTACGGGCACCTGGGCTGGGGAGCTCACCTGAGCAGAGCTGCCACAAAGAAACAACTCCAGCGTCACTTTGTAAAGGCAGCTGCTTGGGTGTTTTTGAGAAACAGAATCCAAACTGTTAGAGGGAGTGAACGGGATACATGGTCAGAGTTTCATATTTACTCAGTGGGTTGTGTGCAAAAAAAGTACCTTTGGACAAAGGGTGGGAAAAAGATGTTTGTGGGGAGTGTACTCTGGAGAAGAGGGTGCAGAGGCCCCACAGTTGCACAGCTGCAGCAGGAGGGGAGATCTTGTTTATGGCTAAAAGGTCTCCAGTTCTCTCTCTTCCCTGTCATTGATGACATCCAGGCCCTGTGGCATTCTCCAATGACAATCAAACAGTGCTCTGTGTGTGTGATGGTGATGGAGTTCACAGTGGTGCTTGTTGCAGATACTGGCAAATAACTTGTCATGAGATGAGAGATTTTTTTTTTTTTTCTTACATATTTTATTTTCCTTATTACAGGCATTCCAAAAGATGGACACAAAGAAGAAAGAAGAACAGCTTAAGCTTCTCAAGGAAAAATATGGAATTAACACAGACCCACCAAAATAAACTGATCCTTTTCCTTTTTGGAAAACTGTTTTCAAGCCCTGTCGTCGAATTCCTGGCCTAAACATAGGAGTTCTTAACGAAGTGTAATTTTTTTTTCTCTTTTGAATTTGATAAGCTGCAATATGAGTTTTTATATCTTCAGATTAGGATTAAATAAATTTAGAACACAGGGAAATCTGCTCTAAGATTAAATCCCCCAAGGCCACATGGCTTCCCTGTGCTGAGGGTGACCTGGTAAAGGGTGCAATGTCCTGCTTCTAGCAAGAGCTTTCAAGAAGGGACTGAGCAGGTTCTGTGTTTGAATGAAGCAAGCCCAAGCCCGTGTTTGTTACAAAGTTTCTTTCACGAACTGTAGAAGATGAAGGGCTTTCAAAAGGACCCAGCTGATAAGAGGGCACCAAGTACCTTGTTCCCAGTGATGGTACCAGCTCTGATCAGCTGCAGTGAAACAGCCCAGCTCTCACACTACCAAAAAAAAAAAGTGTATGGGGGCTTTGTTTTGTGTCCCAGGTTTGGACTGAGGATTTGGTATGAATTGAAGAACACATGGCCAAAATGAGACAGCAGATGAAGGTTTTCATTTTGATACCTGTAGTGTGATTGTTTTCTACTTGGCATGGTTGAATTGTAACACATTTTCTGTACATACATTTTCAGGTGTAGCATGTGGTGAAGGAAGACAAATTTACTTTTTTTTGGCTCTTTTTTCAGTATTCATGTCCTTTGTGTTAAAATGAGTGTGATCCAGGCTGTGCATAGCCAGTATCTTTTGGAAGTGAGAAAGAATAACCTCTGTGTTCTGAACCAGCTGGAAGTTGTGTGAATGTGGGTAGTATTCTGCCTTGGGAAGATTTATTTGCATGGATGTGATGTTCTACTCCCTGACCAGACAGCTTCCAGCCAGTGCAGAACCAGGGCAGATAACAATATACTTTGCCTGGAATTTGTAACCCAGTTTTGTTTTTCAGTGCATTGTACTGAAATGTACTGAAATGTACTGAAATAGAGGAATGCTTCCATTTTCTGAAATTACTTTTTTGTTGGAATCTGTCACTTCGGGAACAATGCTGTGTCCATTTGGTGAAAAAATAAATGCATATTTTGCTTTTTTTCATCAAGGCTGTACTCCTGCCTGTAACCTGTGCTGTTAGATGGGAATCATTCATTACCTGAGTGTTTGATGCAGGCAGGAGATGTAGCACAGCCATCTGTAGGTACAGGGATGTCCCTGTGTGTGACAGGGGGATGCCCAGCTGTGGGAACAATGCCCGTCTCACCTGGAGGAGATCCCTGGCACTGCCCTGTGCTGAGCACCTCCTTTGGCAGCTGGGAGGGGCTCACAGCGATACTCACATTTACTAGCTGGAACCAATGAGAAACTAAACACTCATGATTTTGCACTAAGTGGTCCTATTTTCTTCATTCCTCAAATAAGCTATTACAAATTAATAAATCAGTAATGGCTTATGAAGAGAGAGCTCCAAGCCAGCTCAGGGGGAAAGCAGCCACCATGGCTGAGGTGTGATTTCAGCTTTGGGTGGATGCTTGGAGTCCTATCCTGTGCCTGACCCTGGAGCACACTGGAACAGACCTGCCCTGCCATCCCCTGCACACAGGCACAGGGATGTGAGCCAGGGCCATGCTTAGTGCACAATTCCCCCAAATCTGCATCTGTCCCTTGAAACTGATGCTGTTTTTGCAGCAAGAAGCTTTGCAGGCTGCAGTAACCCTGGCTGAGGTCAGGAGCAGGCGCGGGGACACCTGGAGCCCAGAAGCTGGGTTAGGTGAGCAGTCCCTCCATGGCCAGCCTGGATTCCAGATGCTGCCCATCAGATTAACACAAACCAAGAGCTCTCAGGCAAGAACCAGGTTGCATTAAAAATCTTTAAATGAATTAAATCCTCCTGGGGGATTTGCTTCTGCATGAGCATCCATAGCTTTTCAAGGGTTACAAACTGCTCTGCCCCCAAATATGTATCTTATATATATATAAATATATATATTTATATGAGTCATGTATATACGTACACATCCATGTACCAGACACTTGGATAACTGAAATCATTTACACCAACTGTTGGGCATTGGGAAGGCTCCTTGCTGAATGAGAACTGGAGGTGCTTGTTGCCATGCTGGATTTATGGTTCTAATAAATAATGAGCACTGATAATAAATACCAGAGTGCCAATAATGGTGCTGCATCCTGGCAGCCTTGTTTTAAATCATATGCAAATACCACATTGCTTCTGTCAATAGCAGAGAGCATGGTGCTTGCACTGCAGTGTCTGTTTTGATGAGGATTTGATGCTGTTTGAAAAACATATATAAAAAGCAATTCTTTAGGGTAATAAGATTAATAAAAATTCCTTCAATGAATCCTCAAGATCAGCAGCTTTTGATTTCTCTGAGAGCTCAGCTGCCGCCTTTCATTAAATATTCCATTTCATAGTTTTTCTTCAGTGCCTGTTCAGGGCTTTCAATGTCCCTGCACATGTAAAATGAAATAATAATTTGTACCTGCAAGACAGAGGGAATGGAAATGGAATGCCCAGAGGACTGTTTTGATGAGATCTACTCAATATTTTGTTTGAAATGTGATATCAAAGAACAGGGAAATGAGTTCAGCTCATGAATGGCAGAGGGGCAGCAAATAAAGCAGATGTTACCAGGCTTGCACTCTGCATCTGTGCTGGTTTTGTGTGTTCTCGCTTCCCATTTAATTTTTCAGGAAGTAGGGCATGAAATTATGACTCGAAGGTCATTTTTTTCCCATTGAAACTGCTTAGAAATTAGTAACAAGAGTATATCTGATTACACAGGCAATGACAGTAAATTTTTTCCATTCTATTATATAGAGGTAATAATTATATGTGCTGTGTTGATCGATGATACAATTAAATAAATTAACGCATTCGCAGTCGAATAAAGAGCTGAAGATTACATTTCCTTGAAGACTTAATTTCCCTAAGTATCACAAAGCACAATTAGTTTTCCTTTCAGATTTTTTCTTTTTAATGAAATTGGCATGAAAAATGTAATTGTCCCTGTTTCCAACCAAGGTCTCTGCAGACAGGAGGCGATGAGGGAGAGCTTCATCAGCCAGCTGTAATAAGGATTTTACAGAGTGGGTAATGGCTGGTTTGTGCTGGGAGGGCAGGAGGGAAGGGCACAGTGACAGCTCTGCAGACAGAAGAGATAAGATCAAGTATGATCAGCTCTCAGAGCCCAGCAGAAACGTCGTGGGTTTCCTGGTGAGAAACCCACAGGAGCAGAGGGGCAGAGCCGTGCGCTGCCCATTGCTCAGATGCAGCAGAAGCTCCCAAACAGCAAGGCCAAGAGGGGATGGAGGGAGCATGAGGCCATTCCAGGGTCACTCACACAACCCCTGGCATTGCCATTCCCTGTTGGGACATTCAGGAAGGGCCCCAAAGCAGGTGCTGGTCTCTGGTGAGACCCCACCTGCTGCATCCAGCTCTGGGGTCCCAGCACAGGGAGGATGTGCACCTGTTGGAGCAAGTCCAGAGGAGGGACACCAGGATGATCAGAGGGATGGAGCACTCTCCCATGAGGAAAGGCTGAGAGAATTTGGATTGTTCAGCCTGGGAAAGAGAAGCTTTGGGGTGGCCTAACTGTGGCCTTCCAGTACCTGAAGACAGCTGTCAAGAAAGATGCAGAGACTATTTACAAGGACATGGAGTGACAGGACAAGGGGGAATGGCTTCAAACTAGCAGAAAGCAGGGTTAGATCATAGATTAGGAAAAACATTCTTTACTGTGAGGGGTGGTGAGACACTGGCAAAGGTTCCCCACAAAGACTGGGGGTGTTCATCCCTGGGAGTGTTCAAGGCCAGGCTGGATGGGGCTTTGAATGACCTGGTTTAATGTTCCAGCCCATGGCAGGAGGCTGGAACAAATTTATCTTTAAGGTCCCTTCCAACCCAAACCATTCCGTGATTCTATCACACTTTGGGTTTTTTTCATTTTTTTAATAAGCAATTAACTTAAACTGAGCCATTGATAGGAGCAGCTTAGACCAATGTGCTGAATGAAACTGTGTTTGACAGGCACAACAGAGCCGTACCACCTTTAACCAAGACTTTGGGAAGTGCAATCTGTGACCCAGTGATGAAAGGAAGGCCAGCAACAGAGGCCAGGGCAGTGGCAAAGGAGAGCAGGACCTTTTCAAATTATTTGGGAAAGCTGGTGGACATCAGATCTTGACAGATCCAATCACGAATTTTTAACAGGAAATTAGCATGCCCTAAATAAAAGAACTATTGGTGGAGGTCTTACCCAGCTGCTGCAGTGACCTGAGATTTCCAACAAGAAAAGGATTCTGCAAATCCCTTCATTTCTTTATGGAAAGCAGAATGAGAAAAAGATTTACTCCACTTAGTGTATAAAAATCCATAAGATATGGATTTATGGGTTTATTAATTAACAAGCTGAAATAAATGCAGCTCTGTGGGTAAAATGAACACCTGGAGATAGAAGACCACAAGCCATGGACCCTGGCCAGATCACCAGTCTTGCTTTTCTGGCTCATTCTCTCTTCAGCTCCAGGAGGTGTCACCTGGGGACATGTCTGTAGCTTTGCTGTCTGACTGCTCATGCTGGGAGTGTTCTCCTTACACGGATACAGAAACAGCACAACTGTTTGAAATATGACCATCAAAACATCTGTTAGTAGAAAACCATGCAAATAGTTTACAGTCAAGTTAAATAAAAGTAACATCACGACCCTGGTTTTCTACAGCAAAGAGGAAAAATGAGCCTAATGGAAAGAAATCAGACAAGGCAAAATAACAGCACAGAGAAAGCCTTGCTGATCAGGTCCTGCTCCCAAATCCAGGTAACTAACAGCCAACACATTTTCCTGCCTCCAGAGGAGAAACCAGCATTTCATGAATTCATATAAGCAGCAAATGAAATAAATATTGCAGAGTCTCAAGTGCCAGAGGCCCAGTGCACAAGGTCAGTTTGCAGGCTTTGTAAACAGCAGCAGCTGCTACAGCCTAAAAACCCCAGAGTGTTCAGTGGCCACATCATCCCACAGCTCGGATTTCTTTTGAAAGGTGGATGCACATAATCCTGCTCTTTTCTAGCCTTGCTCAGCTCCAGTAGAAAACATTACACTAGTTCTGCTGTTGTAAAGGCACATAATTAGACCAGCACTGCATGTCTTTGACAAGCAGCACTTTCCATCTCTTCAGCAGCCAAATTCTGGCCAGACTTGAGGGGCCATAGAGACAGGGGAAATGGTGAGTCAGGAAAATTGTCCCAGCACCCCTTACTTGCATGTCCCTGGTACCTCTGGTCCCACAGAGATCTTCCACTGGGCCATCTCTAATAGGAGCAGTTCATGGAGCTACATGTATTTCATATAAGAGAAATAATTAACAAAAAATGGGTTGATGATTGAAGAACTTCTTGTACAGTAAAGAGCATCCCAGTAGACAGAAGAGAAAAACAGGATGAGAAATGGTAAAGTATCAAGATTTTATTGTTTTATATATATACTTATAACTCTTAAATGAGACAGTGTTTTTTTAAACAGCAGCAAGCAGAACGTACAAGTTGAGAAAAGTGGCAGCGCAGGTAACTCTGTTTGGCTAATGCCCGTTCATGTACAAGGTGTACATTGGATTTTTTTCTTTTGAGCACCTTTTGTGGTTATTTTTTATTGGTTTAAGTGTACAGTAAGGCAGTGGTTTTTTCAATAAGGAATATATATATATATATATATTTATATTTATATTTATATATATTTTCAGTCATCACCGTGAATTCTTCGTACATGCAAATCCAATAAAATGTACAACTCGGAAATGTTACACCGGGAGACATTTTTCCTCAGAGCAAAGCTTCTAATAAAAGGCAAATACAGACACCACCAAGTTAGAAAAGAGAAGGAAGGCATAGGAAACCAAGAGCCAGGCGCTACTGACAGGACAGCTTGAGCAGGGAAGGTTGGGGTTCCAGTGAAGAAGATTCCTCCCGCTGCTGGCAAGGCGGGAAGGAACGGGTGGTTATTAACAGATGTCTCCAGCCAACTCCCTTGGGAAGGTTCACTCTAACCTGAGAAGCTCCACATCAAAGAGGAGTGTGGCATTGGGAGGTATGACCCCAGGGTGGCCTGTGGCTCCATAGGCCATCTCAGGTGTGCAGGTCAACTTTGCTCTTTGTCCTAAGCTCATCTGTGTTTTGGACATTGGAGAAAGGAAAAGAGAACACACACAAAAAAAAACAGAATTAGGAGGAAAACAAAAAAAATCATTACCTGGCAGATTTACAGAATCAAGAGGTGTTGGGATCACCAGATTCATAGAATTGGTTTTTTGGAAAAGACCTTTAAGTTTATTGAGTCTGAGGTTTGGAAGGGGAAGATCTTTAAGGTCCCTTCCAACCCAAGCCACTCTACGATTCTGAGTCCAAGTGGTTTCACTTCAAGCTGAAGCTGCCACAAAGAGCTCAGACATGGGCATGGGCCTCCTCAATGATCTGCACTCTCACAGCAGTTATTTAAACTGCCAGAACCAGCCTGGAAGTGACACAAAGTCTTTTTAACACAATGCTTGGTCCATCCTGCCTATACCAGGGCAGGCTGCAGGAGGTCTGAGCTCCTCCTGTGGAGCACAGGGTACAAGGAACACCATCAGCAGGCACTGGGAAAGGCCCTCAGAGCTCTCTGTTCATGAGAGATCAGTGCTCAACACAGCCAGGTTCAGCACTTATTTCCCTAAACTCAGTACAAGCCTCAGGGCAGAGATCTCACTTATGCTACTTATCCAGGCACCGAGCCCTTGTACCTGGATGGGCAGGAATGCTGGTTTCCCTCACTCCAGGCTGGCTCTGAAGGGAACTGCTCACTGAGATGTGGAGTTATCTTCTAACTGAGTATTTTGGAACATTTTCAAACTGCTGTCCATTCATCATACACTGATGATGGAATATTCACTGGCCAAGAAATGTCCCCTGATTTGAAGCAGTGATTTTAACTCAGACCTCTCTCCCAAGATTGGGCACATCACTGGGCTACAGATGATGTGATACCTCTTGGTTGAGAATATTTTCAGGTTCTATTAAATATACAAAGCTAGAGAGTCAATTACTTTGGGTAGAAGAAAAATGGGGATATGAACTTTCCCACATTTAAGGAGTACTCATGGCATGGGGCTGAGGATGTCCAAGCTGATGGCCTCCCCTGGTCCCCACAGAGATTTTGCATGGGGCTGGCTGTCCAGTGCTTGGATGTGTCCCTGCAAAGCAGGCAGCTGGTAGGTCATGCCTGGGGTTTTAGGTTTGAGGCAAACTTGAACTTCGAGAAGCTGAGCAGAGAAATGCAGACAGACCCTGCTGACACCTGACAGTCATTACACCAAGGTTTGTGAAATCTGTGAGCTGGACACAGGGACCTGCCTTGTTCCAAGAGACTCTGTCCAGCACACTCCCCAAATCCCTCAAACCTGGGCTGGAAGGAGACAGCCACGAGCTCGACTTCTGTCAGCGATCCACTAGGAGGAGCAGGAGGGCAGCCTGTGGCCACACGGGCTCCTGGCATGGCTCTCGGCCACTTATTTTCTAAGGGACAAGAGCTGGGGAGTGAGAACAGTCAAGGAAGGGATTACTTGATTCTCCCAGCACTTGTTGATGCTGCTTTATCTGCACTGGCTTCTGCTTCCTACAGCTCTGCAGTCCTGAGCTTTCTTAGGTCTTCCTGCAAAGCAAATAATCAACAGTCCAACTCAAATCCTTCAGAGGAAGATGGTATTTTTCACAGTCTAGGATTCCTCAAATGGACTTCTCTGGCTGGAGAGTGAGGGATGCTTGCACTGCTTTCTCCACAGGGCTGGAAACCCTTGTCTCTTCCACCCCTCTCTGGCAAAGCATGGTTGCATCATTTCTCAGTGGATTTTTTCTCATTTTGCATTCTTCCCTTCTCTCTATTTAAGCATAAGACCTTGTTCCTGTTAAAGTTGTTCCTGTAAGAGTATTTGAACAGTTGCCTCCTACACTGAGCTCTTGGATCCTGAAATGCGAAGTCAGGAGGAATTTGAACTCTGATCTCATTCACTCGTGCCCTTGAGCAGCCTGATCACACTCCTCGTGTGTGGGGGGCCCTCAGAGCACTGCACAAAAAGCAAGCCCTTGCAGCGAATTGTAATTTGGGGCTTTTACTGTGCTGGTACTCAAACTGCAATCAGTGGAGGGCAGTTTTCTTTCTCTCAGCACAGGGCTGGTCAGTGAATGCTTTGTAGCTGGGAGTCTGAAGTAGTAAAAACGTACCAGTGCAGTTTGGTACCTTATCCAGTCAGGGTCAGAACCTGTAGCTGGGTCATGGATGTCATCAGAAAGGGCAGCTTGGGCTTCTATGGAGTAGCTGAATAGACATCACTCCATAAAAAGCTGCCACCTCAATGTTTTAGAAGCCACTGCTGTTTGTGGAGCTGCCCATGGGAGAGGGACAGAGCTTACATGGCACCTGGGGAGGGGACTTCACCTCTCCCCTCCCAAATGCATACCATGGGGAAAGGCTCATGAGCAGGGGATAGCCATGGATGGATGGATGGATGGATGGATGGATGGATGGATGGATGGATGGAAACTACAGGAAATACTGTGCTCAAATGCACCATGCTTTCACAAAAACACTTCATATCCTTCACTGTGATTTCCACTTGGTCTTGTTACCACTGCCCTGGACACTGCTGAGCTCACACACCCTTCAGCCAGCTCCAGGTTCAGACAGAACAATTTATTAGTACCTGTGTAACACCTTCTTCAAATCCTTTAATGACTTCTTGCCTGCCAATCTTGAACCTGAAAGGCTTGTTTCTGTCTCTGGAGGAATCAAACTTCTTTCCATTCTGTAGCATTCCTGCCAAAACAAGACACATGGTTTCAGTCTGAGATACATCTAAATTTAAGTGCTGGAGGAGAGGGAAGGAGTGAAAAATTAATGCCTTGGTCACATCAGCTGCTCATTTCCATTTTTACTTTAAAGCCTCATTCAAAAGGCAGGAGACGCAACTGCAGTGGCACCATATTGTTACCTTTGCCTTCCTGTAATTTAGACTCTAAAACAGAAATTATTTTTACTGTTCTCAATGCAATAGGTTATGACCCATGTTGCACCAAACATTGCACAGACATACAGAAGAGCTGTCGTTTGCACAGTGGAGCTCTCTGCCTAAGTGGATAAAGGCAGGCAAGGAACAAGTGGGAGGCAGCAGAAGAGAGAATCCCAAGGCAGGTGCCTGATCCAGGGCTGCCCCTAATAACGTGTGTTACACAAACAGAGCCATCCCACACCATGTGTGCAAAACCTCTACAAAACGTGACAACAGCAGCTCTCCTCATACAGAGAGAACAGAAGAGACTCTGCAGTCACAAATATGAAAGCAGCAGAGACATTTATATAAATGTTCTACTACCCTTGTTTTTCATGTTTTCATTCAGAGACAGTCCCAGAAGACGTGACTTGTTCCTTTGCATGGGCACTGCTTCAATCCATGGGTTTTGAACACAGGCCCAGATTCCTCAGCAATTGGACAAACCTACATGATCAGCTATTCTCCTTCTCTTTTCAAATTGTGGCTGATTACAGTAGCTTTCAATTTAGAAGTACCTGGCACTCAAAATGCTTTACTCTGGATATTGCAGGGTTAGGCTGATATTTATATATTAGAATCAATCCTTTCTTTGTAGTGCTGTAGAGTCAGTGTTGTAGGCATACACCATGACTTTTCTATGCAAGGGGTTGCACAAAGAGAAGTTAATTCATCTGAGAAAGACTTTTGTTGCAAAGAACATTAACAAGTCCAGCTTTGAAAGAAAATGCTGAGAAAAAGTGTCTTTAAGATTCAGTATCAAACATACATTCTTACTAGTTTCTTTCCATTAAAGCAGTTATATTAACAGATCAGCTTGATGCACAAATTTTATTTTTCGGTGAAAACCATCAAATATTATCCAATAACAAGGAGGCATATTTTGCTTGCTTAAAAAGTCTGTACTACGAATCAAAGGTAAATATGAAGAGATGTGCCAGAATGAAAAACAGAGACTAAAAAGGTAGGATTCATTTTGCCAACTTTTAGGCTTCTAAGATGTAGCCAGCTACTTCTGAGCTAATTACTCAGAGAAAATAGATAATCAAGTCAGAGAAAAATGTACTTTCAGGGAGCAATTCATCTAACCAAATCTAGGGATGTACATTAGGACATAATGAATCACATCCCAGCAGTGCCTGTTTCTGTGCAATGAATAAAGGACAGTCCAAACAACAGCTCAGACACAGATGTCTCCAAATTCATTAGTAGTTAAATCAGTGGCAATGGAGTTCTTGACTTGCAGTTATGAGCACACAGTGTTTGATTATTCCAGTGGGGTTCTCTGTCCAGATATTTTACATCAATATTAAAATCAAATGCCACATTAAGGCACATTAGCCATTAGCCAAGTCCAACATTTGTCCAAGTTGGTCTTTCAGACACACCTGTGCATGTGCTCAAGGCTTTAGAAAGAAAATTGTGGAGTAAACTGCCCATAAGGAATGTTTCATAACCATTAGTGCCTGACATAATCCTTTAGTTTTTCACAGTCAAATAATGAAGTGCTGTATGTGTGCTCTCATGCAAGTGCATGGAATCACAGAACCACAGAATCAGTGAGGTTGGACAAGACCTCTGAGATCACTGAGATCACTGAGTCCAACCTTTGACTCAATGCCACCTTGTCAAACAGAACATGGCACTGAGTACCACATCCAGGTGACTCCACCACCTCCCTGGGCAGCTCATTCCAGTGGCTAATTACCCTTTCTGAGAAGAAATTTCTCCTAATGTCCAACCTAAACCTGTCCTGGCAGAGTCTGAGGCCGTTTTCTCTTGTTCTGTCCCCTGTTCCCTGGGAGCAGAGCCTGACCCCCACTGGCTGCACCCTCCTGTCAGGGAGTTGTAGGGAGTGATGAGCTCCTGCTGAGCCTCCCTTTCTCCAGACCGAGCACTCCCAGCTCCCTCAGCCACTCCTCATAGGATTTACCCTCAAGACCCCTCCCCAGCACCACTGCCCTTCTCTGGACTCACTCCAGCCCCTCCATGTCCTTCCCAAACTGAGGGGCCAGAATTGGACATAGAACTCAAGGAATGGCCTCACCAATACAGGGGGAAATTCCCATATACTGTGCAATGTATCAGCTCAGGGATAGCCACAAACCCCTCCAGGCAGGCTGGGAAGCCACAGCAGCTCCCGAACAAGCTACAGATTAAGATGGATTCATTTATAATATAGAAATTCAGCCTGTACTGAGGGAGGGCAGGGAGGGAGAAGCAGCTCACGGGGAACTCTCAGGCATATAATATAATCCTTTTTGAAGTATTTGATCTTAAATTTAAGTGACAGTCCTTCCTCAGAGCACTTTTATTTTTAAACACATCATAAAACCTTATGATTCTATGAAATGGAAGGAGACTACTACAGAATCCCAATATTTAATAATTTTAATATTAAAACTTAGTATTGTCATTACAGCTTGCATGTTCAAAGTACCCAAACATTAATTACTCTTCACATTAGCCCAAGGAGGTAAAGAAGATATTTATTACAAAATAGCCTCAATCTGAAAGTTCAGATTCAGATGCAAAGTTCCACAACACTTTATTATGCATTCATCTCATTTTGTAATTAAATCCTATTAAAACTCTTAGCTAAAAGTTCTGATGGTTTACAAACACCCCACATCAAACCAGCGACAGAATCAGAATTAAATCTTCAGAGATTCTGACAACAGCTCCTGGACAATGTTTCCCCTTTAAAGCAACATTTCCATCTTCCCATGAGCTTGCTAGTTTGATACACCATTTAAAAACTAATTCATTTCACTAGAAAATGCCCACAGAAGATGTGTTAGACCTTGTAGACGAAATCAGGCTTTTCTATATTTACAGCAACATCCTATTTTCAGCAACAACTGAAAATTCATGAGGTTATGGATTCACAAATGTAACTTCCTGTGCCATCATCTTATTGCTTTTGGAAGACAAACTGGAATGCAGAGTCAAATGTTGTCTGTATTCACTAAAGCTCTGGCAGGAGGGTCAGTTTTTGTGTGAGTGCCCTTTAAATGCACATCCAGTCTGGAAATGAGTCAGAGGCTCCATGTGCCCTGAAGAAGTTCCGATGCGGATTTAGATGTGAACTTTAGATCTTTTTTATCTCAGATTCTGAGAGCTAGAGTTAGCTCTGCAGGCTCCTGGGAGCTAAAACAGCACAATGCTTTATTTTCTCTCTTGCTAATGCATCAATTGATTTTTTTTTTTTTTGGTGAAAAAATTGATTTCGTTAATATTCTTCAACAAGGATGGACGCCCATCTTCAGCCTACATCTTTATTTATCTATCTAACAGCAAGGAGAAAAAAACTCCACAATTTGGAACTCAGAAACAACATTGTTTTGCAAGTCAGAACAATGAATAAGAGTTTTGACTGAGCAAGGACATCTAGATGCCTATAAGGAAGGTTACTTGTAAAAAAAAACCCTTAGGTTTCTGAAAGGGAACAATCATTGTATTAAAATAATTAATTGCACAAACTTGGTTATCAGAATATGGCACAGATTTGAAAACATTCTGATCTACAAGGCATCCTAATTGAAAACCAGGCTTTAAAAATTAAAAGGGTGTAGAAAAGGAGATATTTCAGATCATGGGTTCTACTGAATCTCTGATGTTCAGCTCATTGAAGCTGCAGATTAAAGAGCAGCTGGATCATTTTATTAAGGAACATGACCACAGATCCATCCAAACTGCCAGGACTACAATGCCATTTGGGCTAAACTGGCAGTGAAAACACAACTTCAGGAGAGGTTCAGCACAAGTTATTACTTCTTATTAAAACACAGGTGTGCCTGCAGCTGTGTCTGCACTGCTTTTTAACACTGCACTACTTTAGCTAAGATCCCATCACTGAAGTCTGTTTCCTAAGGGGAGAGGGCTAATGAAATGAGACTGCCTGCACTTGCCTAATAATGGGAGATTCTTTGAGCCAATTTCAACCCCATTTGGCAGAGGAATAGGGATCATACCAACATTAAGACCCAATGCATGCAATGAAAAAAATCTGTGTAGAAAGAAGAGCCTGTAAGAGCTTCTACCAAGAGAAAGGCTCAGTCTTTGTTATCAAAGAAACTCTATTATTGAGGAGAGGCCAGGAATGGAAAGGCTGGAGAACACACTAAGTTTATTTTTTTTTCATCTGAGAACAATTCAGCTGGGAATATAAGCAATCACACAGCACAAATTCATGGAACCATGCCAGCTGTTAGACACCTAATACACCTATTGTCCCAACAAAACCCTGCCCCAAACCATGGCCCCAAACTATTATCCACACCAAGGATGGATGGAGAGAGAACACTGGAGGCATCCACAGATAGTCTGTCAAGCTTCTGTGCCTGAACCTGGAAAATTCATGTGTAAATTCTACTGCTAAGGTTATCCACTTCAAAGGTACAAACTGGGTTTCAACCTGACATCTAGGCTACTCCTGTGGTTAATGGAGAAAGAGAGGTATCTCCAAGAATGATTCATCCCACCTAGATTTAGGTGTTAGGGCTGAAATAACCTTCTGGAACTGTTTATCATTCTCAGTCCACTATCTTAAAAAAGGTAAGGTACCTTAAACCAAATGCTAGATTGCCAGTTCTAGACTGCCCCTCACTAGGGCCCTAGAGAAGCAGTATGAGCTCAGCCATCCATCCCTAAATGAAACAGGCAAAATTGCATCCCAGGCTTCACTGACTCCACTGTTTACTGAATCATTTGTCTCTGCAGTGTTGACAAATTCTGGGAATCAGAAGATGAAGATTCTAATCCAGAACAAATCTCTTGATTTCACTAGTTGCTCTTTTTTTATCCTGTACAATGGGATTCACTTACCTCACAAGTATTGAGGGGATAAACTGAATTAATAGGTGACCTTCAAAAAACAGCATCATCCATCTAGGAAGTATTCCACTGGTATACTTTTTCAAACAGTAATTACCTACAGCATGTAAAGGCAATACATATGCTTGAAGACAGCTACTTCCTGAACATATTTTGGCAGCAGAAAGAGGGGCAGATACTCAGCAGTTTCTAGGACACTATCCATTTCATTTCATGTAGACCAGAGGCTCTTCAGGACAGGGACTATATTCTGATGCCACTCAATGCCATCACCTTTCCAATTACGCCCTGTAATCAATTTGTGCTGTTAGGAACATAATCTTTCAGTTTGGTTCCTAGGACTTTCTGAGGAGATAATGTTGCTGTGGGTTAAGAATTTTTATCTCAAGTGTTTCTTTTTTTCATCATAAAATATATTGTTTCTATGTTAAAATATATCCATATTCTGTCAAGAGAATATCACAAAGGCTGGAAATTCTGATCTTCCTCCCATTTACAACATGCAACTTCTACTAATAACGAGTTTTAGCCTGGAAAATATATTATTAGAAGGGTCCTAGAAACTGCACAAAAGTCCTTGTATAAACATTGATGCCTTCCCAATGTACAGAGGAAGGCACAGTTCAGCACAATCCCTGAAGTTGTAGCGAGAGAAACACATCCATAAAGTCACAAATCACATCCCAGGTTGATTCATGCCAGCAGAACTCCACTGTGATATTACTTGCATTTTACATTAAAATAGATCAGTTGTCTTCAGGATTCAATTCTGAAATACTATGGCAAAGGATTCCCTGCATTCAGTGGTGTTCCCGCTTTAGCTTGTGGCTGAGTCTCAAGCTAACACACCTGAAAAAAGTGTGGCTCCCTCAGGAACCAAAACAATTCCCCTATGTCTTGGTGGTAAATGCAGAGATCTGAGCAACAGTTTTCTAGGCAATACTGTCGGTGCCTTCCCAGGACCTAACTCAGCTCTCCAACACATTCCATCAGAATCCAGATGTGCATCAGTCAACATCTCACACTTCTTCCATCTTAATGTCATTATTATCTCAAAATTCAATTCACCATTTTACACATCTCTGTCATAACAACAGCTCCCAGTAACCTGGCCCTGAGCCTGTTCCTGCCATAGCACAGTGAGCAGCACACACTCTGATTCCCTTGCTTGGACTTCCAAAGCAAACTCCTCTGGAAAAATTTGTTGTCTCATTAATTTTGCTGATGGCTATTGTAATGGAAACAAAGAGTGTTGAATGTGAGCTGGAAGATGCTTTTGTTCTCTTCACTGTGTTGGAATAGGGGCTGTAAATTTCATTTTTCTCCCGGCGTTCTTCTGGCTGATTTATGTCCAGCTGATTTATTACCGGAGATAGCTCAGGGATGACATTTGCTCTGTTTCTCGGCTGTTTAGGCTTGTAAGGTTTTCTGCTGCTGTTTTAGGTGCTCTGGAATTCTCAGGGAATTCCCAGGGAATGGCCTTGGAGAGCCGACGCTTCAAAGGACGAGGAGAGACTTCTGATCTTGTCTCGGTCTTGGTGTTTATTAATTGTTTATCTAAAAGATTTTCTTTCAGCCCGACAGAGGTCTGCACAGCAAGTCAGCCATGGGCACACTCCCCAAGCCCCCGGGCGGTCACTTATCTTTATACCCTAAGTTACGTGTACAATATTTATCATTTTACTCCAATACTATCTACTCTTATTAACCGGTGCACTTTTAGTAATGACCAATCCCAAAGTGCCACCATCACCACAGAAGATGGAGGCCAAGAAGAAGAAGAAGAAGGACAGGACACGCCCCAATTCCTCCATCTTACTTCTCTAGACCCCCCTGTACCAAAATCCTAAACCCTGTGTTTTACACTTTAACTAACTTATCCCTTCACCATTCACCCAGTGGAATCCTCCCAGTCCTCATACAGGTCTCATCTCCTGTGTAGGATCAAAATCCTGCCACCAGACACTTCTGGCAACATTCCAGGATTCCCGAGCCCCCCAAGGGTGGTCTCGGCCTCTCTGCACCTCCATCCTGAGGTGCTGAGATCCCACAAGGGGCCACCTTACTGTGTCCTGTCTGGGGACTTTGGCAACTGAACTGCAAAGGAAGCCTCACTTTTCCAGGGAAAGGCTCAACAATAGAGGTTTAGCACCACTACAAGCACTCAGTTTTATCCTGCTAACATTTTCTCTGCTTAATATAAACAAAGTCTTATGTGGAAAAAAGGATTTACTCTCTTAGACTGCATTTTCCTGACAGCTTGCAGCCACTTAAGAAAAAATTATTACTTTAAGGGAAGTTTCAGTCTAGAGGGATAACAGTTGAAAAAAAGGGGGAAGGGGATAAGCACAACTCTGCGGCATATCAGCTCTTTACCACAATTATTTCATTTTGTCTAGAAAGGCAACAGCAAGGACTTGAATGTGCCATTTGTTGCCATGACAAACTGACTCAAAGCAGAGAAGTGGGAAATGGATAGTGGTGGTGGGCATTTCCCAGCTCCTGCCACTGCAGCACACTTCATGCTTCATCTTTTGAACACTGGCAGCCTTGCTACTTCATTTTCTTCCTGTATTAGATACTCATATATCTTTAATGTGGAGTAAGAGCAGCACAATCAATTATTTATTATGCAGCTGACAGCGTGCAATGAAGACACAACAGACAACTCCTCAATAATGCATCACCGTGGGCTATGAATGAATCACTGCTGCACAACCACAAGGCAAAATGAAAGAACCTTGCACTTAGCTCGACTTCACAGCCAGGAAAATTACCTGCAGTTGTCTAGCTCACTCTGCTGAAAGGCATTATTCTGTCCTAGCGGCTTTAGGGATTTGCATACTTTTAAAAGAAGGAAAAGTAGATTTACCTTCAAGGGAGATTTGGGGCTCACTAAGCATATTCTACATAAGTTGTAAAAAGAAAACAATTCCTCTGGTATCCCATCACCTTAAAAAAGTAATTTTATTTTAGAGTTTGAGTCTGTTACTGTTACGAAGTTCAGCTGTAAAATATACATGTACTGCAGCATAAGGCAAATTTCATTTGAATAAGCACGGCAGAATCAGGTCAGTGTGGGAATGCTACTGAGGGGGACGATAAATGTCTAAAGCAGCATTTTAGAGAGAATAGATTAATAGAGAAATACTTTGGATCTCTTGTTTCTCTATCCCCAAACACCATGTCCTGTTACACAGGGTTCTGCAGGAAGAGGGAATGTTCCTCACTCGTCTGGGTCTTTCTGTCCCTACCCTCTGGTAGCAGCCCAGAAGCACAAAAACCAGTGCAAGCATGACTGTAATACAAAGAAGAGAGTCTGCAAGATTTCCCACACAAACACAAGCAGCAGAGCTTGCCCAAAGAATTCTGAGCACCTAGTGCACCATTAAAACAGAACAATAAAATAATCTTTTTTTAAAATCTTGGTTTCATTCTCAGTCTCATCCTATGGCACATGTATTTCCTTCCCTCCTCCCTTTTTGTTTCATGGTTGCCTGTGTTGTGGGGGCATGGATTTCACATTTTAGCCTGTGGCACATATACAGCTGTGTAGGTGACCTCCCACTGGGAAGTTACACACTTGTGTAGCAGGTAAACCACACTGAAACAGGTGTGAGTGTGCCAGCCACTGTACCTCAGGGTACCACACCAGAAGGGCCCAAGGTGGAACTCCAGAGTTCTCAACACATATCTGGGGGGCAGGGAGCATGGAAAAACACCAGAAAAGCATCTTCAGAAAGCTCTGAGCATGGCTGTGAGATCACATGAAAGGGGACTTGGGGTAAAAGCACCAGGTTCTTAATTCCTCTTCTGTGCCAGGGAAGAAACTGCCAGAAAAAAACACCTTCCAGCCCAACATGACAATCTTACCAGCAGCTAGGTGTGCTTTAATGATAAGCTGTTCTCAGACTGGGCATTTTTTTTTGGTTTTCAGCTGTCCAGCCTTGTAGTATGTTCCATTCTGAATAAAATTTGAGCTAAAATCTTCATTTAGGTGCAACACTTCTGATTCCCTTGGCTTAAGCTAGCAACAGCCTAGTGAGAGTTTCACCCATCTCTACCAGGGCACTGATTAAGGGGGAGAGAATCACAGAACAGTCAGGACTGCAAGGAACATTAAAGATCATCTCATTCCAACCCTGTGCCATGGGCAGGGACACCTTGCACTAGATCCAGCTGCTAAGGGCTCCATCCAGCCTGGTCTTAAACACTTCCACAGATAGGGAATCCACAGCTTCTCTGGGCATGCCCAAAGACAATAAATTCGAGCATAAAAAAGTATTTTATTTATGTGTTACCACTTGACACCAAGATGGTATGTTGGCTTTTAGGGCATTTGGAGCAGAAAAATAACATTTCTCCCCACATCCTTGGTGAATGAATGCTCTTTCTCTCCCATAGGTCCTTGTTTACTTGGTTCTTTATACATCCCACTTTCTTAATGCTCAGCATGGCTACAGCTCCTTGACAGGTGAGTGTTTTACGAGACTCATCTTGACAAACACAGCAATCGTCTAACATCATGCAAAAGACTCAGCAGCTACTCTGTTCTTAAAGAAGATGGAGAAAAGGAAAAACATTCTTGGAAAAAGAGAGAAACACACAGGACACAACTAGAGAAGTAAATAGTTTATAAAAATGGGTGTTTACTGAGCCAGTATGTCAGCCAGCCACAGTCAATATGCCAGGATTACATATACTCTAAGTCAGAAGCAGACACTGCTGTTCCACCATGATCTCATATGCACATAAAACATACATAATGCAGAGGTCCAATGCTTTTCATCCAGGGTGTCCAACTTTTTGATCTAGACTGGTCAGACATCCCTGTAATATCTTATTTTAGAGATGTGGTATAACCTTCCCAGCTGGCATTATGCAATAGCCCCTCCCTTCACAAGTGTTTGGAGAATTCCTGGGGAGTCATCTCCTCCTGCCTGTGATCCCCTGCAGAAAAATGAGACATTACTTCACTGACACCAATTTGAGGCCACTGTGAGGCCTCACTCCAGCATAACACACAGAGTTTCCAGGGTGATCAGGTGGAACACACTGCTGGTTCACTCAAGGGATGAGTCCCTTGCTGGGATGGAAAAGGCATCTTGATGCTGCACTCTCCTCACTGGCATGGAGAGACTTCTAGGTAGTTAGGACAGTCAAGCTTAATTCCATCCAAAATCAGTTGATGACAGTCAAGATTAGTGAAAAAATGCACCTTAAAATCAAGCTGGTTCTGATCCGTGCACCAAATGCCTTCCAGTGGATTTTGTTTCCTGAGGTACCTTAGACTCTGTGACCACAGATCTGCCCAGTGACTTACAGTGCACCAATACACTCAGCAACCCCACTCCAGGAATAACAGAAGATATGAGCCCCTTCTATACTTTGAATAAACTCTGAGAAGGGTTCATTATAAGTTATTTGTTGGGAAACCCTTACTGTATGGTCAGAAGTTCAGCCTACCGTTAACATCAGATAAACCCAGCATTTGCTGAGGAGAAGCTTTGCTGTTTGCTGCAGGACTCCAGTAGAGAAATGTCTTCGTTTACTTTTCTAGACCTTCATTTTAGAAGGTAGATGAGATTCCTCATCAAAGGGACAAATCTTTCCATGGATGTGCAGTTTGCTCTTCCCACCTACTAGGAATGCACCCGCTTTCACAAAAAAAGAGTATTTTTGAAGTATTGTTTTCAATGTAAACAGTGTTTTATGTGTTCCAAGGCAGAGACTGTCAGTGTCATAAATATCACTCTGCCTGTAAACTTTGAGTTTGTTCTGAAATCATATTACTGTGAGATTTTTTTTTTGCCACATTTGTTTCCTATTTTTGCTCATCATTCCTGATGTTGCAGATTCTCTTTGGTGTGAACTGGCACAGTTCCCCTGATATTAATGAAAGTACAAAAATATATGTAACAGCTTGAGACCTGAATCTCGGTAATTTAAATCTACATTGAATCATGCACTTGGGACTATTCTCCAGAGCAGAATCCTGCAAGAATATGGAAGAGTGTACATTTGTGATCACAGCAAAAAGCTGCATGTCAAAAAGAATAGGTTGTGTCACCAGACAGCTGTGTCAGTATAACTCACCTTCATTTTATACCCTGTGAAACAAGCATTGTAGTTTCACCAAGGTCAGCCAGTCAATAGCATTTCCAGCAATAATATTATTAACTAATGCACTTTGCCTTGGATATCCTGAAAGGTTTCATTCAGTAAGCCTTTAAAGCATCTTCCGAGCCACAGTGGAAAGGAGCTATTAACAGCACAGTTTGTTCTTAAAAATAGGTCTTTTCCATCTCTAAGTTTTGATCTCAGTGATCTTATAAATGAACTATGGAAAAAGTAGCAGCTGTTATCTTGACAGATGGGTCCCAGGCATTGCTCTGTTGGACATTAGAGTTGTCTCTCTGAAGAACAATAGGAATTTCCAAGAGCCTGTATCTATTTTCATCTCCTTAATAAACCACTCGTGTCTTGGGCAATGGAGAAGCAAGAACACAAAATAAACATTTTAGGGGACACATCTCAGAGAAAAGGGTAAGAAGAGGGATATCACCCATTAGGGACTTCCCCTTGCATTTTACTGAAGTGAGAGAGAGAAAAAGAATCAGAAGTTTCTTACAGAGGCAAGAGGGACAAGCAGGCACTTCCAGAAGCTGAGATACAGAAAGCCTGTGCACCAGGTGAAGTGCAGCTGACTGTCAGGTAGCAGGACACAATAAGTACAAGGATGAACCTCAATTTTAATCTCTTTATAAAATTTAGCATCATCATTCATTTTGGATGCTGAGCCTTGAATCTGGTTTTAAAGACAGACAGAAGGCTAAAAAAGTTCATCCTTTTTCAAGGGTGATCGGGAGAGACAGTACTGCCACCCACCTTTCCTATTACAAACACTTGTCAAGGCACTGTGAGTTCAACTCCACCTTAACCCTGAATTTAAACTCATTTTCTTCACCTTTTCTGATGGCATTCTCATCATCAGACAACCAAACACTCAGTGGTATCACCCTCTATGCTCCTTTGAATCACTATGGTAGCTGGAGTAGAGAACAATGGAGTCAGGAGAAAACAAAACAAGCAGTAATTGGGGAAGTGAGTGGCATGGGCAGAGATCTGGATCCCAGTTCCCAGAGTCATGGAATCATGGAATGGTTTGTGTTGGAAGGGGCCTTGGATAGATCATCTTGTTCTAATCCCTCTGGCACCTCTCGCTAGCCCAGGCTGCTCCAAGCGCAGTCCTACCTGGCCTGGAACACTTCCAGGGATGGAGACACCACAGCCCTTCTGGGCAACCAATCCTCGCTCCCAAGATTTGCTAGATCAGCAGTGCCTCATGTGTGGGGTTTGTCCCTGCACTGCCCTCTCTGCCTTCAGTGGCAGTTTGAGGATGGACTGCACAGACCATTCTCCCAAAAGCAAAAGTGTTTTCCCACTCAGGACTGCAGCAAACAAAAGACATTGTAAATTAAGCCAGTTTAGATACTACAAATAGAAATAGTAGTCAGTCCATAGACACAAACAACAGAGATAAACATTGCCAAAAATACCTCAACAGCACAACAGAGTGGAGAGCAACACAAGCTGAGTGTGGACAAAACAGCAAAGCACTACATAAAAAAAATGTATTATTATACCTACAATGAAAAGCCTGAAGATTTCAGACTCTGCAGTGAAATGTGTAATATTATAATCTATAAAAGCAAATACTGAGATGGTGCATACATTGCATAACTCACAGGGACTGCTGTAGACCAGACTCTGCTCCATCCCAGGTCACACTATCTTTCATTATCTCAGCATGTGTAACTGAAAAAGCAGCATCTATATGAGTAATTTACTATGTGAAGTCAATAAAAATCTGTTCCTAGCAATCAAATGGCAAAAATATTCAAACCACAGTATCAAAGGATGTTTTTCTGTGGAAAAAAATAATCAATGTCCTGTTCAATTTCAAAACTTCAGAGAAAATACAGTTCAGTGTTGAATGGAATGAAATATTTTGCTTTAAAAATAATAAAAAGAAAAGGGTTATGTTCATCTGAAATGTTACATTCTAGAAAGACTTCATTACTTGGCTTTCCAATTACCAATTTAAATCTATTTAAAATACAGCTTGGATGAGATCTAAGGGGTTCTTGAGCACCACCACCTTTCCAATTACATAATACTTTAAAATATAGTTTAGCTACATCCAAGGTAAAAGACACCAGAGTTATTAAGAAGAAAACATAAAAGGAAAACAGAGAAGTTTAAATTCATAAGAAGCTTGCTGAAGGGGAGGCATATCAGATAAAATCCAAGTGTCCACACAGCCCAACCAGACAAAAGAAAGGCAGAACTGAGCTAAAATTTGGATCAAAGAAGCTGAGAATTATGTGAGAGGGATACAGTTATCTAGCCCAAAATAATCATTCACCCAGAGACTTGGGTATTCTACATTGCTTTTAAAAATAATAGAACAGATCTTCCCTGAGCAGGTAGCATGCCTCACTCTGTAATCCATAAGATCTAATGTTATGGCATGTGTAAACATTCAATTCATTTGAGTTGCTGCTTTGATTTTCCCATTTTGCACAAAGAAAAAAAAAAAAAAAAAAAAAAAAAGGCTTGTGGCAGTTATTTTCTCTCTGTTTTTGGAATCATTTTAATGCTTACACACGGATCTGCTGATTTACTGGCTGTCTGCACAGGGAGTTTCAGTGATCCTGCTCACAAGGGCAGCAATCATCCAGGACACTGGGTCTTTGGAAATCATTCATCAGACTTTTACATATTCTGGCTGTTTGTGTCATAAAACACTTGTCAAGAAAAAAGGGAATAAAATGGGAAATTACAGCTATTATAATATTTACTGTATCAAAAGTCTAAGACAGCCATAACAATTCTGGTAATTCAATTCCTGATCTATACATATTTCTGTAATTTTTGTGTGCTTTGCCCTCCTCAGTCACAACATCACCTGTATGCCCTGGTGTTTGCCTTCTAGCAGGAGGATTAAATACTGCCTTCTGTCCCTATGGATCCTCACTTTCTTACTTGCTGTTCACAGCCTTCTTGGAGAGGTGATCACACATTTCAAAACCCAGTGGGGTTGCTATTCAGCAGCCAACTCTCCAGGAAGAAAAACCAACCCACATATAAATTTTTGCACAGCTTACAAATGACCCAGTGAGCCCTTCTGTGATCTGCCTTTAGTACTAAGGTGCCTTCCACAACTCAAACAGCCTTTCCTGCAAAAATCTGAGCATCTGACTGGAGATTATGACACCAGACTCCAAGAGAGCAAATCTCAAATTAACATTTTGCTAAACAGTTTCACAAGCACATCTTCCATCAGTGTTTCCCAAGGGTTTAAAAGAAAGAAGCACGATTCAAAAAGAAAGAAAAGGTGATTTATAAACCACATGCATTTGGATCGCAACACTGCATTAAGCAGAGAAGTAATTCTGGAGCAAATATAACAGTCTGCTTCTATGCAGGTGTAATATTTTTTTACCTCTCTTACACCAAATTATGTGTTTAATAGAGGCACAGTGCACCCTGCAAGCAGCCAGAACTCCAGCAGTGTTTAGTTGCATCTCTTTTCCCAAACTCCTTTGGAGGACCATGAAACCTAAATAGTGGTGCATTGCAGATTGTCATTTTTAGCTGCTGCAATACCCTGTCTTGTTTTGGTCCCTACTGCCAGATGACATCATCTTGTAGCAACTTTTTCAGTGGAGCAGCCAATGCTGCTATTCCCAGGATATTGTTGACTAGAAATCCAACAATAGCATATTTTCTTTTTGTTTTTTTTTTTTTTTTTAGTCTTCCTGCTGCAAGTATGAGACTGAAGGATGCAAAGGAAGAGGAAATTACAGAATCATATCAGCAAGGAAGATCACAGGAAGCCCTGTGATCTTGTGCAGTGATGCACTTACTGCTGTAGTGCAGCCTGAAGGTTGATCATATCTATACCCAATAAACACATGAACAGTATCAATTCCTCAGAGCTGGTGCATGTGTGGATACATAAAATTCTATTTTCTCACAGCACCTTGAGCTTTGTGTCATGTTCTCTGCCTAGTAATCTAATAATGGCTGGAGGTGAAGCCCTAGCAGGGAAAAGAAAAAAAAACAAACAACAAAATGCAGAAAGGTCATTTGCCATGCTGCAAAGACAATTTCTGCTGCAAATGTTTCACAGGCTGAAGAGCATGACATCTGGCTGCCATGTAACACAGAGTTATAAGGCAAGATAAATTTGTCTTGGCCTCCACAAGTCTGAATTTTAGGGATGCACTGTGCATGTTCAAATCAAATACCAAACTTCCTCTGGGTGAGCTCCAAGATCTATGTTGACTCTTGGTATTGCTTAATAAAAAGGAGAGGAGGATTTAATCTACAGTTTTTTGTTGGGGTTTTCTGTTGTTGTTTTTTTTTAAAGTCTAATGCTTTGCACAGCCATTAAAAGGATACAGAGTTTCACACATGACATGAAGCTGACACTGAGTATTTCTAGTAATGGCACAATTATGTTTTTACTCTAAGGCAGACAGACTCCATCCCAGTGACTGGGAGAACATGTTATCTGATCCCTAATTGGTTTAACAGTCCATAGAACCTTTTTAGGCTGGTGCCCAGATATGATCTTTATTTCTGTCTTTGTGGTGACAGTGCCACTCGACTGAGTGCCTTGGGCCACGTCTCTGTTTGGTTGCTTACGTCTCAAACATTTAGCTCAGAAGAGAACACAAATCAGTGCCACCTGTATTTTTAAGGTTACAGGAACATGGAACCCTTGTTCTGATCTTGTTCAGAGCAGTTTCACATCCTGTTGGTTCTGCTGAAGTGTTACAGAATGCAAAGCAGGGGCTCTGTTTTTTATCTGCTTCAGGAGCCTTTGTGGAGATTAGGAAGTGTTGCTCTGCTCTCTCCCACCTTGCTATCTGGACACAGAAGTTCTATGCCACCTTGCTATCTGCACACAAAAGGTCAGGTTTCAAGCTGGGGTAAATCAATTGAACCTCAAAAAGGTCAATAGAGCAATGTGAGCTCATACTGGCTGAGGAGAAATTCTCACTGAGCCATTCCAGAGATATGAGACTTGGGATACAGGCTTTTCCCACCATACAGTCTGCTATAGATATTTTTTACTCTCCTACATGGTTTCCCTAGCTGCCTGGATAGTCTATACAATTTCTTGCTAATTTTTTTTTCTCACTTATTGTATTTAAAGACAATTTGCCTTCCTGGAAGCCAGAAAATAAACACATTGTAAACCTTGCACCACAAAGATTTTCTAACATGGAATTACTCTGCTAGACCCAGGACCAATAAACCTTGGTATTACAAAAGACACAGTGAGAATATCTGCCCCCAAATCATCCTTAACAGTAAGAAACATTTTCTTCACTTGTACCAAGAGTCTACTGAGAGGGTAAGAAGGAGAAATGATAGAGCTTCTCCCAGTGTCCTTGCACATACATTTTGAAAGGACCAGAATACAAGAGAGATATTTGGGTTTTCATTTGTGTGAAGAAAAAAAGAGATGTGTATGAGACTCAAAAATAGCTCAGCTTCAACAGTTTTTACTGCAACAGCAGAACATGACATAAAAATTAGTGTGTTGGCTGAGCACAGAATAAAATGAACATGTTTCATTACCTTTAGATAATGACTATTTTATTTTGTTTTATCACAAATTCAAAGAAAATTGAGCCAGGTTTATTTTGGCTGGTTTGCTGCATTGGTGTGACTGCTAAATATAGGTAAATCAAACTAGAGCTCCCTACTCAAGTTTGACCCTATTAATAGAAATATGCATGACCCCGAGACACTCCTACATTAGTTAGTCTGAGTCAGGGCAGACTCCCTGACTCATCCAAATTGCATTTCTCATTTTGGGTAACAGTGGCATGGATGTTACAGGAGGGCAGTAAGCGATACTTGTATTAACACCTTCATTTTTGGAAATTTGGTGTGCCTGCTACGAGCAGCTTGAGGAAGGAAGGCAATAAATAAATAAACCAAACTCTGTCTTGTATAGAGAGACAGCCATCCTTCCCCTGTGGGTAGGGAAAGTGTCAAGGAACAAATTAGATAGTGGGTACAACAGGAACAAAACCCCTCTATCATGCTGTTTGCTTGCACCAGAACATGCCATTAAATGTGTATGTCTTGGGGAAATGCCAACCTGCCCCCAGGAAAATCTGGCTCATCTCGAGAAGAGTCATCATTTACTACTGGGAAAAAAAAAGAAGGAGCAGGGGTAGTGAGAGGCTAAGACGATCAGGTTTAACTTTCACTGGCCTGAATCCAAATATGCAAGCACAGGCTTAAGAGAACTTTCTACTGATGTCTCTGTGCCAACAATAGATGTGGACAGGACAAATATTTACAGAGCAAAAGTGGAGGGAGACTAAATGGGGTGACCAGACCCTGGCTGAAAAGGTTATTGCAGTGCTCAGGCCCCAGTGAGTGCAGATGGGACAGGAGGGGGTCAACACCACAAGATGTCTGTGCACACATCCATGGCCAGCTCCCTTCCCTGGGGATTAACAGCAGCACAGCCACACTACACATCCTACAGAACCACCACCTCGCTCTGGAGTGAGCCCAGGCAAGGCTGCCCACGGGCTAAAACGTGTTCAAAACAAACAAAACGGTCCTGGAGACCCGCTGGAGGCATTGACTCGTGCTCCACACCCTGAATGCTCTCTTTGTGCATCTCTCTGAGGCCACCTCACCCTATAAGGCTCTCGCCTCAACACCCAAACATTGTTGTAACATTACAGAAAATGAGTTATGAAATGGATAATTTGGCTGAGAGATGCCTCTCACTTTGCCTTTGAAAACATAAAGTAAATACCATAGTAATAAATGCATGTATCTGACCGTGTCCCTTCCTCTTTGTTGTTCATCTTCCTCAGCTGTCTGAGAATGAGAGTATCTCCTAATCCATTTTTTGCACAGTTAAGCACAATGGAGCTCTTGAATGATTCTACAATACAAACATAATCAAATTCTCCTTTTGCTGTTCCAGGAAACGATGACAATATTATTAAAAAAATAATAACTCTACAGTAGTGGGGAGGACATTTGAGACCAAAACTTTGTCCAAAAGCATCTGCATTGAAAGCAACCAAAGAACCTTTAAAATGGTTGTTTGGTTGTGATAACTGGTTAGCTCATTCCTTATTTTTCCAGAGCTAAATGTGTCACTCACCCTGAAGCGTAGTTTATCACTGTGAATAAATTCAATCTGCAGATCTTCCTGAATATTTTTGTCTGAAACCCAAGAAGGACCACTGGCTGATCACTGCAGGATGAATCTTTAGCAAGCAGAACTGTGAAATAAATAGCCACATCCTGAAGCATCTGATTACAGGGCTATAACTACATTATTTTCAACCATTTCAAAAGCAATTACTCCCCTTCTTCCTACAGACCCATGTTTACTGGAATAACTGGAAGCACTTTCAGAGATGCATGGAAAAATACAGAAATTGTCTGAAAAAGCAGTTATGTAATACAGGAGTAAACACAGTTCTCCAGCTGGATGTTAAATAGCGAACTATCTTCTGCTTCTTGATCACTTTGAGCTTTAATGCCTTAATGTCCAGATGTCCAAGGCATGCCCAGGTGTACAAATGAGTAATTTTCTATTTATCTTTTCTATTAAGAAAATAAAATCAACAGTTCAACTCCACAAATGTCACAAACTGCAGCAACATGCAGCTTTCAAGAAGGAGATGAACATCCTTCCTATGTAGCCCTAAGGAGACCCATGAAGCAAACTCAAGCTTGTGTCCTCACAGATAAAACACTCTTTACCTGCTGTGACTCTCACATTGCAATGCAGAGCAGCAGGAGGGTGTTCCTTGCAACTACTCTACTGTGCCCATCAAATTCCTTGCCTTTTCTCCCTCTGGCTTGCACATGCCAGAAATTAAAACAGGCATGTCCTGACCATCTGCAGGAGCTAAATCATGCATGGGACATTCTTGTCATCGGGTTCTCAGTCTGCCCAGAGTAAGATTAAATAGAAGATACGATAAACTGCCCCATGAGGCCAGCAGCAAGCTCTGGGATTGGCTCCAGAGCCAGGCTGAGACTTGTGAGTCGAGTGAAAGCTCCAGTGCACAGCCTGGATGCTGCTCCATGAGCACTTGGTGTGGAGCTGCCAGGAAGCAGCTCCCCAACATTGTGTGTGCATGTGGTATCCCTACTGCCAAGACAAATGTTATCATTCTCATTCTAATCCTAAAACCCTTCATTCTTTTCCTTCTGTTTTGAGCTCTGCTTCTGTTCTCCAGTCAGAAATCTCTAAGCAGGCGCTGACCTGTCTGATCCCAACTGGGGTCTGAGCCAACATGGATTAGCACCAGTGGAGAGCTACAAAATCAAGGCTGGGGCATGTCAAGGTCATGGATGTTTCCGCAGCTGAAATTGCTCTCTCTCTCCTTTGCAGCCATGTGCCATCTTTGACCTAACTGTGCAGCTTAGAGAGCTGTCTGTGCTCTGAGACTTGGGGCATTTCCACGTTGCATACCGGGGTCATCCCAAGGCTGCCCTCGGGATCAGACCTACTCTATAGTCAGACAGTGAAATGCAAGTGCAACCCCGGGCACAGCCCAAGGGGCTCTGTCAAAGCCTGTCTGGCAGTTCAGTGCTGTGCCAGGCTGTGGGCAGGGGCAGGGGCAGTCTGCAGCATGCCTTGGGGCAAGCCTGTGATCAGGAGCTGTGGCTCACACACCTTCCTGCTCCCAGCCCTCGTCAGCTGCAATGTAGACACAGCCTGGGGTGCTGGAGAACAGGAACGTGCTTGTCCCCAGCCCAGCAGAGCCAACAGAGAAGCTGAACGTGCCACATCTCCTACACCTGTGACTCACACACATGTACATAACAGAAGGCAGTCAACATCTTTTCAACATCTCTATTAAATAAACTAGTAAGCACTTAAAATTGCAAGCCAAATGGGAGCAATCTTCATTTAATATGGCCAGACCCGTCTCCATGATTCATAACATCAAAAAGTCCAGCAAAAGCTGAGAAACACGCAGTGCTTGCTGCAGAGCCACTCACCCAATCTCTTTTAAACTGAAAATGTACACAAAATGCAGTAGGTAGTAACCAGATTAAAAATGGCACCCTAATCAGAATAGCAGAATGTAATATCTGGTCTCATACATGCTTTCTATGATATAAAAATGTTGGTTGAAAATACAAATTTCTCCCAACATCTCTGCAATGCTCACATCAACACACCCATGTCAGAAACAAAACACTAGTGACAAGTGGCACCGTTTTTATAATCACAGAATCATTTAAGATGGAAAAGACTTCTAAGATCATCAAGTCCAACCATTAACACTGCCAAGCATTTTTGCATGTAAACATGACATAAAGGGCAGATATTTGAAGATAATTAGGTGTCTAAAGATGTAGTAATCATACTGCAGGCATTTCAAATGCACCTGGGCATCAAACTCCTTTGATTTCAACACAGTTATTTTAGAAACTTTTCAACTCTGAATATTTTCTTACGTTTTCCCCAGACATTAAATGTAACTAGCACAAAGTTACAGTAATTACCATCACTTCAAAGCCCACACATCTCTTTTAAAAGTTTAACTTCCTAAGTTATGCAAAAGCATCTATGACATTTAACACTTACAAAAACCCCAACTCTTAAAAGTGAGGAAATGGACAAGTCAGAACATTGCAAAGTTCATGATGTCCACAGAGTAAAAAACATTTCTTTATATTATCCAGCATGAAGAACCTGCATTACATCACAGCAGGCAGCCATAATTCTAATACTGAAATTTCATATTGTTCTTCTCAGCTTTGGTGTGTATTGGGTAGTGGAATATGGGATATATCAGTTGATGTGTGTGTTAATCAGACATTTATCACTATTCATGCTTGTATTTTGATGGGGTATTCATAAATACTAATTCTGAGTCAGCTTTGACCTGGCAATCCCCATGGAACAGCCTGACATCCTACTTGGCTGAACTTGCTCACAAGGCACATCCATCGTTTTAAACCTGAATGTATTTCTGCCCCTGTCAACCTGCTATCTCATTATCTCACTATTCACTCACAAAAGAAATGATGAATCATGAACACTGGGGTGCAGGGAACAAAATACACTCAATAAAATTAACCTCATTATGTCAGTTGTGAGTAGCACCATGGAAATCTCTGAGGGTTACTCCAACACAAGAAAAGAAGAATTGTGTTCTATTGAAAATAATGATGAACTGATACTTTGAGAAAAATCAGCAAAATCAGGGCTACAGGTGAACTTGCATTTGAGAAGTTTTGCTGTGTGACATTAACAGAGGAGAATTGTGACATCTTTCACAAAGCTTTTTTTGTGATTTGGTTTGATCGCTAGGTTTAGAAAATACACAAAGTAGGTGGAATTTATATTTAAACAGAAAAAAACTGTTACAAAATCAAGTGAAAAATCTTACACCCAAACTATCCACGGGGTGAGGCTGTATTTTACCAATAGCAAGAGGCCATCTATGTTATTCCTTGTCATGCCAATGATGCAGACCCACACTGGGAAAGGCATCAAGGTGCTCATTATCACCATGTACAGACTGCACCACTGCCACAAGCAATGCCCAGGAATTTGCAGGCAATCCCAGGATCCTGCTGTGTCCACACAGCCCCACCCATTACCAGTCCTCTCTATGTAGTCAGACTGCTACAGACCATCCAGTGACCCCAGAATTTGCTCCCAAACCACCTCCAGTGTTAGCATGACTTAAAAATCAAGGTGAACTTCTGTGCAAGGTACACAGGGTATTCCAGGTGGGATAATTTTATTTTGCAATCACTCTGTGGGGAATTTTTCCATGTTCTTTCTGGTGTGACTATTTTTCTTTTTCCCATACACGGATGTCTTTGAAGCATGCTTAAAGCCCAACCAGTGAACACTGCTTGCCACCGTTGGGTTTTCCTGTAACACGAGACAGTTCTGATGTGTGTGTGCCACAGAGAACCCCAAAACCACGTTCCCTGTGGGCAGGAACACACAGCAGAGTAAGAGTCAAAAAGCCCTGCTGCAAAACAGGGCAGAGCTGACAGGGTGCCAGGGCTTCAGATGGCCAATGGCCACTCCTGAGAACAGCTGCTGCAGAAACTTGCTTTGCCTGCACCAGGTTGGTAAGGCAGTGTTTTCCAGAAGAGTCAATCAAATGTTTTTAAAGAAGAACAAAGCAGTGGGATGTCAATTAAATGAGACGTGATGATTGCAAGGGGATTTATGCAAACAGTGTTTGTTACCCTGAGCAGCACAATGGCTTGTCAATCTTCCTGTGTGTTGCAGATTCCGTTGGAAAGGCTCACTTCTTGTAGGGGTTGCTGTTTCTGCTGGGCACATCTAGTACTTACCATTTTTTATAGAAAGAGCCATTGCAGCTGTCTGTTCCCAGCTTCAATCCCAGGTTTCTGCCCAGTAATCCCCACATCAAAGACATACCTTGAAGTCAGACACCCATCTGTTTCAATGCAGCTATTTTGGTTTTCATATACAATAAGCACTATCTAATAAAAATTGTATCAACCAAAGTGGTCTAAAAACATAATTAAGTCCTCTGACTAAGCATGGAAAATGACTTTGAAACATGATCTTACATTCTATAATTGACCAAGCATTTTTTAAAATATCCCTTTAATACACTTCAATTACTTTTCTGAGAAGTGACCAGTTAAAGGATGTCCAGTGCAAGCTGATGATGAGCATGCAAATGGATGTAAATGGTTCCAGAGCTGTACCAGCTCATTCTTCACAGTAAGGTGTATCTTGTGCAAAGTGCTGACTGTCCTCTGGTGTCAGTGAATTCCACCCATGGGAGGGCACCCTTTTGGTGGTGCCAAGCATTAGGACAAGAGACAAAAGGCAGAATCTGATGCACAGAAAGTTCCACCTGCACATGAAGAAGAGCTTCTCTCCTGTGCTGTGACTGAGCACTGGAACAGACTGCCCAGAGAGCCTGTGGAGTCCCCCTCACTGGAGATATTCCAGAAATGTCTGAAACCAATCCTGTGCCATGTACTCTGGGATGACCCTGCTTGAGCAGGAAGTTGAACCAGATGAGCCACTGCAGTCCCTTCCAGCCTGACCCATTCTGAGATTCCCCTGGCCATCAGCCAGAAGCTGGAAAAGCAGGTAATAGCTTGATTGACACCATCTTTTAGTTGTCATTCATTTACATACAGGAAAAGGTATCAAAGATCCAGACACACAAAAAACGAAATGCAAAAGAAGAATAGTAACTGGCACGATCAAACCTAGGGAAGCAAATGAGTTCAAGTTCAAACATTGTTATGGGGGGAGTTGGACAAACTACCAGCCCAGCTCTAAGAATCCTGAATCTAGGAAGGATGGGAAGTCTCTGGGACTAATCTACACAAGGAAAACACCATTGAACAAGAATGCTACCAAAGCTTCCAAAATACATGACAAAAGTGCTAATTAATGCACCTATATGCCAGAAGTGATCCTTGCAATTTCTTCTTCTGACTTCCTACTTTAATGGAAGCTGCAGGATTTTCACTAAATAATTCCTGTTTGAATTAGAATCAATTAAAAGATTTCTCAGGGCGATGAAGTGATTGCAATTATTGATTGGTGTTAATTTATAAAGCAGAATTGCCAGTTCACATGTATTCCTTATTTTCAGGTGAACTTGAAAAAATTCATTTTCCAGCTATAATACCTTTATGTCTCTTGGTGAACTAACAAATCAATTCAATTGTCCTATCAATTTTTTATTCCCCATGTAAGTAGCAAACCATCCCTTAACCCCCACTGAATAAATTAGACATTTTTTATTCAGAAAGGTCTCCCAGTAGTTCTACCATCCTCATGTACCTTATCAGCATTGTGGACTACAGAAATGAGTGCACTGTTTTTGAAATACCTGTGTGAGATCTCTGGCTCCCCTCTCTTCTCCTCAGTGCTCCTGTTCATATAATCATGGATTGCAGTCAGCTTTTTGGCCAAAGAGCAGCTCAGAGTATGTGTTCAGTTGATAACCAACCACAACTCCCCAAGTCTGTCTCAAAGTCACTGTTTCACACGACAAAGTGCTCCTAAAGTGCACAGGAGTCAAACTTTGCTCTTCGACCTTCAAGTTTGTAGAGAGTTTAATAGCAAATGAAACAAATTATTTACTGGTGACAATATTAACTAATGATTCCTCTTACTGTGATTCAATGACCTATGTGATGAGAACATTTATTTAGGATGTCTCTGTTAATTTTTATCACCTTGATATCTTCCTCCACTGATAAAAACATCACAGTGGGGCTGACACCAGCCCATTTAAAGTCTACTGGAAAGCCCTCTATTGAATAAGCCAATTTTAGATCCACTGGCATGATTTTTTTGTATCTTTTTAAGTTTCTTATTCAGGGTGCCATGAATTCCTTGCAGACCATGATGGAAAACCTCATGATCCTCTGTAAACGTTATCCGGCCATCCACACACCAACTCCTTGAGAGCCAACTTGAAAAGATTTTCTGCCAATGACCCCAAAATTGCCTGTCAGTGTTTGAAAGGCATTTGGATGATGCCTTTAATAACACTCCATGATTTTTGGCCAGCTCTGAAGAGATCAGGCAGTTGGGTCAGATGATAGTTGTAGGTCCCTTCCAACTGAAATAGTCTATTCCATTTCTATGACATCCTAAATCAGAATTTTGTCACTATTACTCACCAAAAACACAGATGAGAAAGACCAGCTGAACAAGGTACAACACAGCATAATACATTTCAGAGCTGTAATACTGACACAAAGCAAGAGTCAGAATTTATTTTAAAATGTTTTGAACACTAAAAACCCACACTCAGTTGGACCTGAACTTTTTAACATTATAATCTAAGGCCTTCATACTGTCTTTATACTATGGCATACATACACCCATATTAGAGATGCCTTCCTTGAATACATCTAAAAAAGAGGAAAACAAATTGTAAACATCCTCCCTAATCCATCTTAAATGTATAAGTGTTGATCCTATATTTAAGCTAACACCATAATCTGTTGTATAAGATATGCATCACAGTTAAAAAAAATATGGTAAGCTGATTTTTTTTCCTAAGTTGTTTCCCCAGGTCTCTGGCAAACAGCAGGAGAAAAGCATCCATGGGTTGTGGCTTCTCCCCATAAAAATGTCCTAAATACCTTCCTCATATGAGGGGCCTGTCATCAAATCCATCCTCACTCAGCTAGGCCAAAAGAAGCATTTCTAGGTTACCAAATGCTGCTTCACAAGGAGCAGTAAAAGGAAGGTTCAGCAAAACCATTTTTTCACTTTTAAGTCAGCCATGAATCTTTTGCAGGCACAAAAGTATCCCCATCATCTTGTGCAGCACTGTCACTACTTCAGTGTAAGGTGAGTTCTTTAAATACTTCACCCTGGTAGTGCCTTTGACATTCAAGTTAATACCTTCATCAGGATCTAATGTAGTTCTGATGAATCCTGCTCAGTGACAGGTTTATACAGGTTATGCTCAGAAGTTACCCTGGCTGGTGATAATGATTCATTTTCTGATAAGAAGCTAATTAGAAAGGCTTGAAATTTGCAAATGCTCAGCAGAAGGGCAAAGTACTTTCTTTAAAAGTCATGCACACTGTATTAGTAAATATATTTATAGCAAGAATTCTTTCCCCATGTATAGACCCTTGTCTTCCTAGTCCAAATGCTCTCATTGTGCACCACAGTCTTAGCCCTGGAATGGTTGTCCACCCACAACTAAATAACTGTACACCAAAAATGTTCTTTAGTACCAAGTTTCAAGAAGGAAATTTTTTGTCTTCTTTCTTGGGGAAAAAAAAAAGTCAAGCAAATTTATTCTGAGATCACTTCTATAAACAAATAACAGCAGCACTAGAGTCCTCACCACAGCAGTGTTATACATATGAACCATGCTAACCAGACAAATTTGTCCCAGCACATTATTGCAATGGAGAGATTCAGAGTTTGCTATGGGAGGGGCCCCAAACTGTGCACTACTGGGAAGCTGGACAGGGCAGAAAGGGGAGAAGGAAGCAGAAATAAACACTCCCTCTTGTCCCCACAGGCAAGTCTTCTTTACTCTTCTCTACAACCACCCCAGTGCTTTGGCTCCCTACAGCACTGCCAAACTCCAGGCCTCCTGCAGTGCCAGATCACAAGTGGCTGTTGATCTTTCCATCACCCTGCACTTCCATCCTGTTCTCCTGATGTCCTTCACAACCACTTCTTCCCTCCTTCCTTTTCTTTCACATCATATTTTCAGCCCAGTTCATAGTGCAGCCCGTGCAACATTTCTACACACAAGACAGAGTGATGCTGAGGCAGGAGGAAAGAGCTGGGAATGTCCCTGCATCCCCTGTTTCAGCCCTGTCTAATCACACTGTGGCACCTTCAGTGACTGTGACAAGCAATTATGCTGCAGCAAAAATAAATATTTTCAAATCAGGGCTGCACTCATGTGTTCTTTTGGATGAGCTGAAAATCTCCACTGCTTCATCCTCTGAGGGAGCAATCTGAAAACAAATCTCAGCTTAACGTACTGCTAGAATGTGCTTAAGAAGCTGCAAAACAAATAACACTGAAAACTAACAAAAACTTGCCTGTGACTAAACAAACATACTAGAAAATTCTTATAGAAGTCTATACAACTTGCGAAAGTATTGGGAAAAAAAAAATAGAAGAAGAAGGGTGGTCCTGTGCATAGTAAGAGGCCAACGGGAGGGTTGGAAGTGGAAGGGCACACTGGGGACATTAATTTATCCATGGTGTGCCAGACAGTGTCCGGTTCCTCTTGGATGTCAGGCTTCCCAACATCAAAACCAGAGAACACTTTGCATTTGTCTGACTTTTATCAGCTGACACCCTCTTGGCCTGTATTGTACAGCAGTTTCTCAAGGGAAAAAGAAGAGCTAAGATAAGTATTGCCCTGGTGGCCCCTGCTCTTTCAACACAGCTACTTGTCCACAAGACGTACAGAGGTGTCCAAAAGCTCAAGTGAAGGTGGCAGGCACTGAAGACTGGGAGCTATTCTTATCTCACTGCCCTCTATAAACACAATGGCCAACCATGTCTCCTACAGCCTCATACAGCTGTCAGCATCTAAATGCTTTGTAGCCTCCAAATGGGCCAGTCCTGCAGTGACAGGCTGAATAATAGAAAGATTACAGGTTGTGTAGCTCCATTACAGTATGGAGGTGCTTTGCAATCAGTCAATGTTTCTTTTCACACTCCTGCAGGGAAAAATCCCAGCCCAAGTTTTTATTGCTCTTTTGCTGTAAGGAAAATAATTTCTCAGCTCTCCATCACCTCTGGTCCCCGGGTTTATAGCTCCACACTCCCTCAGGTCCAGGCTACTTTGTTTCCTATTGTTTTCCCAAATGCTTTAGAAACTTTTGAATATGAAGAGGAGCTTTGAATGTGCTACAATAGCAAGTTTTAGAAAAGCACTTCAGAAATGGTTTTGCAGTTTTAAGAAATCAATGTACTGCAAGCTTTAGTTACTTTATGAAACACAGTGAATCGTTACAATCAAGTCCCCTGTTCTTTACAGCAGGGAAGGACTGAGCCCTTATTCTGTTTACAGTGCTTACATAACCAATCAAATCTAGACTGGTTAGAGAAAGAGAAAACCTAATAAAAACTAAAGTATATAGTGGTTTTCCACAATTTATCTTAATTTAAATAGTTTGTTCTCAAAAGACAAACACTTTTTTGAGGTCTGGAAAAAAAATTAACAGGTCTTCTACAGAGCTGGTATGCCCTATATATAATATATATAGGTGGGTAATGCAATAGATAAGTGGGAAGGTAAATATAGTAGATAAGGAATTTAAAAGCCCATGAATTTTTAGCCTCAACTTTTCTAGAGGCTGACTTTGTGCCCTAGACACAGGACTTCCCTTCTGAATGTCCCTGTCTTTTAAAGGGGAGTAAACAAAAAAAGGTCTTCCTTTTCCAAAGCAACTTATGAATTAAGTGAGTAGCTCTTTGATCAGATTCAGTTTTCTAAGTTGTCTACAGGGGACTAATGATGGCAGTTCTTCATGACTGTATCAAGTCCAAATTTGCATTTGACTCATACACATTTAAAACTCCCACACTCTCAGCCAGGGACTGCAAAAAATATTGAAAATGAGATGAGCTTTATAGTAGGTTTCACAAAGAACAAGTCTTAATGGCACAGGTAAGGATCATTTTGTAATGAGGCATTTCCACCCTGTTCCAATGACTTTTAGACATCTCTTCCTACAGTTAGAGGCCCTGGAAGTCCTCAGTGTTAAGACATAAAAGGTCAGGACTCTTGAGTTCCAGGCAGGAAAAGGTAGGACACGACAAAATGGGCACAGTCAGATGACAGCCCTCAGCTGGGCTCTGCAGGAGCACTGCCCACTGACTCAGCAAGCATCTGAACCTGTCCCTGCTATTTATTTGACTGAAGATGAGGTGCAAATGATGGCAGAAGAAATCCAAAGGGCAGAATAAACTGAAAGCTATCAATGGGGCTGTCTGTGTTCTCCCAAATCTCCCCTGACAGAGTGGGACAGACATGGCCATAGTTTTCCAGAGCTGTTGCCAGCTGGCCACTGAGAGACACAAGGGTGTGGGGAGCTGTCACCCAGGCAGAGTGACAGAGGAGCAGCTCCTGCTCTCATCACTGGACAGACACTGCCAGAGAGTGACCTCAAGCACAAGCCAAGGTCAGGTGTTTCAGCATGACACTGCAGAAAAGCATTCATCTCTGTGAATGGCCTATGGAGCCCTACAGAGAAGGATTTTGAGGCACTGGTGGATGAACTGCTGGACATGACCTGTTAATGTGTGCTTTTAGCCCAGAAACCAAACACACCCTGAGCTGCATCAAAAGCTTTTTGGCTTTTTCACTAAAATTGCAGCTTTTACAAATAAGATAATTTATTTCATTTCTTCAAGCTGAAAATTGTAGGTTCCAGTCCGAAAATGGCAACACTTGATGATGATGCCTCAGGAACTTGTCCACTGTGGGACTCACCTTCTGTTTTCTTTTATGTACTCTAGATATGGCTACATTTCACTTCCAAAAGTATGATGTGCTCCTGTCTTCTTGAAATCCCTGCCTGTAGTAAAACCAGAAATTTATCCATAGAAGAGAACAAAAATGTAAGTTCCCATAAAACTGCAATCCCTATATAGTATTTTAGTGTAATTTCCAAACAACTACATGTTTGGTTTCTGTTTGGGTTAGATTTTTTTCTAACACAGTGTAAAAAATTTCAACACAGAGCTGCTACTTTCAAAGCTGCAACAGCAGCAACTTCAACAAGTAAGGAAGTAACAAAATATATATTCAGTTCTATCTTAAAGACTAGATAATGCCAATGTATCTGGGACTGTCTTTTTTTGTAGCAATCACCGATTGGAAAATTAACCACTCAGGTGTTAGGTCTCTTCTGCTGTCCAGCAGGAAACCACCTTCAAAAAACAAGTTTTCCATTTGTAACTGAGAAAAAAAGTAAGAGAAGACAATCTTGCTAAATCAAGGTTGTCACATCATTAAATGTGCAAAGGGAAGTGAATTAGAGCAGGAAGAGACAACTAAGAACCAAATAACTAAGCAGGATTAAATGGAAAAGATCTGGAAGGAGTAACCACACTTGGGATATCATAAAATGAGACAGAGGGAGATCAACAAATCAAATGTACCTCACAACCACTGCTGTAACCCTGAGTTTCAGAAGTCCCAGGGTGTTGGATGGGAGAGAAAGGACTACACTGCCTAAGTACATGGATCTGCCTTGGCTACAAAGATGCTCTGGCTCTGTCTGATGACGCCACAGCTACAACATTTAAGATCCCTCATGCTGAGTGATGTGCAAGGGAGTACAAGATTCTGCAGCCAGCAGTCTTGTGGGGAAAAAAAAATTAAGGAAGATTTACAGCGCCCTTGAGTAAGTAAAGCTAAATAATATGTCTCAACTGAGAGATGTTGCTTTCAATATAAAGCCCCCCCAGCCCCTGGCCCTGGTTCAGCAAGACTCAGCAGAACTCCTGCCAACACCAAGCTGCTGCTGCTGCTGCTTCCCGCGGCAGAGTGCACGTCCTCCAAGGCCGCCTGCTCCGCTCTTCCCAGAGCCAAAACGGGGACCATGTGAGCTCCTTGGCAATGCCCTCCCCAGGGATCTCCCACACACATCCCTACAGCACTTGGACCAACACAGAGTGCTGGAAGGCTGCAGAGATCTCTGGCTGCACAGCATGTGCTCAGGTAATGCCCTGGGATGTGGGGTGTTACACACAGCGCCGCCATGGATCCACTGCGCAGGGATGACACCACGTGCTGAACAACTGAGAAAATCTTCCCCCTTCCACACTCCCTGCCCAGCTGAGCTGCCTGACCTAGGAACAGTATTAAGCTCTTTATCTAATCAATAGAAAGAGAGGCATGTCCACAACCTAATTGTTCAGGTAACCCAAGGTAACTAAGCTCTCAATTTAGACTTCTTAATTAGGTAAATACGGTGATGTCAGTTCTACTTTGTCAATAAAGGGAGACAAGCCTATCACTGGTGTCAGCTGATAAGAGCTTCCCTTTGGCTGATGTAGGATCATTTGTACATTTTACACTAACACACACTATTCATTGCACAGTTTTTTCAACAACTCTTTGATTTTTGGCTGCATAAATTACTAGAAAATGATGTCATTCTTGTAAGGACCTGGAATTCTGATGATCAAGAATTGATGCAAATCTTTCAGGTCTAAGTCCTAAAATACAGGTATGAGCTGTAAGCAGGGCACACTGCAATCACTCAAACTAAGTGGAAAGAGGTTCCAGAATACCTTGTTTGAAACAGCAATCTAATTGTCTAAAAGATGGCACTTTTTTGGATCAGCTCTGAGCTTTTAAAAACTTGATGAACAGAGGCTATTAGTTCTCTGGTACTTTAGATAATCTGCTTTGTGGCCTTTTTTTTTTTAAATATCGCAAAATTCACTTTCTCGAGGCTTTTGTGAGGCAGGAGTAGGAAGTTTAATTATTCACTAGCAGTTTCATTTCTGTGCACAATGGGAAGGGAGCATGATGCTACAATCCCACCATGAAAGGAAATCCTGTAAAGGCTAGCAAGTGCTCCAAAATCGAAGGTAGCAGTCACCAAATCACTCAGCACATCTCATGCTGACAGAGAAGTCTCTGTCAGGGGAGAAAGTGTATGCTATCTTGAAGAAATCTATTTATAATCCTCTTTACTCTGCAAGAATTAAACTCCTCCTGTCTTCTTCCCAAACGAATACAAGACAGTGGTCATGGGCAATCCTGGATCCATCCCTTTCTTTGCCCAAAGCCCATCAGCAGCAGTCCAAACAACACCTCAGTGCCATGGGGAGCACCCTTAAGGGGAGAAACTTCCAATTCTTAGTCAAACCAAGGCTTCACAGCTGAGGTTGCCAGTAAGAACACAGTTGAAATAGTTCAAGGTCCTTTTCTGATTCACCTATCCACATTAAATAACATCTAACACCACAAGTGATTTCAGTGAACCAATGGGCACCATACATTGCAACACAGCAAAGGAGGAGCAACTGGGAAATTTGAGTTTATTACACTGATCCTTTTCCATCAGGCAACAATCTGGTGTGGGCAGTTTAAACTCACTCACTCTGCCACTGAAGCTGCTACTTTTTCTCTTTTAAATCTCTGAATCTTTTTATTCATCAAATCACTTTTTCACATCAATAGCCTCTTACAGTGAGTCCCACTGTACTTTCAAACATTAATTGCATGACAATTTTGAGAGGCACAGCCCCTTTTCCCATCAAATTTACAAAATGAAAGAGCAAGTAATATGCCTGACATCAGTCACTAAGCTGGCAGCAAAATGTGTAGGAGAAATATCTTCTGCTCAGACTTTTGCTTCTGGACTCTGACCACTATTATGACTATCGGCCAAAGTCACTGCTGAAATACTTCCAGGGATAACTAATCTATAATTAAATAAGCAGAGATAAGAATTTTTATCTCTTTACTGACAGAGTTTAAGACTTGCAGATTGTTTCTAAGGGGCAGCAAAAGGACAAATTCCTCAGGGAGGACTAAAACTACTTTTTATGATCCACTAACGAAAAAAGATGTTTCTAAGTGCTTAGTTGCCACCAAGATCTCCACAGAAGTAAAAGGCTTTCATACTTTTAAACCAGGGCACTAAATAAAAAAGAAAAAAAAAACCACAAAAATTTGGCAGTCACCAAAAGATGGACAGACATCACACTCCTCTGTTATATTGTATCTTGGGAACATGCTTGATTAAAGAATTAAATTCCTTCTAGGCAAGCAAGATTTAGCTGGCTTTAAATCAAGGTTCAATTATAATGTCTGTTACAATACAATCCTTATTAATGATAATTCTAATTGCAGTGTTCACTATCCTCTTCCAAACCCAGCTAGACAGCCTCCTGGAGACAAAGAATTTTGATTAAATGCCTTACTTAGTTCAATTTTCCTCTCAGCTACACATGCAGAGCTCCAAACTGAAGTAGCACAGATGTTTCTGAAAGTGGGGCCAGAGAAACAACATCCTCCTGTACTCACCTGGCACAAATGCTTGCACAAGGCTGATGTTCATCCAGTCATGCTCATAAGACAGATGACACTATAAAGTTACTCTGAATTTACCTCAGTCTTTTTGAGAGTATGTCACTATAGACAAATCTCTGGCTATTACCATGTACACTTAAGGCTGAGTTGATTTTGATCCAAGAAAAACAGGTAGATCATTTTGGCAAGGATTATTTCAAGGGAATTGCATTACATTTCTATTGTGTTAAATGGAAAATAGTGTTTTTAATCATGATAAATCAAGCATATGCTATGAATTACTGTTCATCTATATCTATGCAGTATGCTTTTGTTATATAAAAGCTTTCAGCTTCACAGACGTAACCATAATTCTCAACACTACACCACTGCCAAAGCTAAAGAAACAATATAAAGTAATTCTGGCAATATATGGGAAAAGAAGATGATACAAATTTGTCCTCAGACCACTAGGAAAAGAACAATTAATCATTTGTTCTGCTTTAAATAAAAGCCTGCTTCCTAAACCAGAATGAATTTGTACAGCTCAGCTGCAGCAAATGGAATAGTATTCATTTATTTCAATGTGGAATTTCACTTCACGCATTAAAACAATAATAAAAAAGCAATTTCTCAGTATATAAACTTTGAAGTGAAGAGGGAGGTTCTGGGCTCTTCCCTCTGTGATCCAGGACATGTGGGAATGGTTCCAAGCTGCTCCAGGGGAGGTTTAGACTGGACATTAGGCAGCATTTCTTCACTGAGTGGGGGGCCCACCACCACAGAAGTGGTTGATCCCCCAAATCAGTCAGTGTATAAAGGATTTGGACAATGACCTTCACTTTAACTTTTGGTCACCTCTGATGTTGTCAGGCAGTTGAAAGAGATTGTCATTTTAGGTCCCTTCCAACTGAAGTATTCTACTCTCTTGGAAATCTATTTAGTGCAATTTTGGGGCAATAATCCTACCTAAAACGTCTATGAAAAATCTTCTGAGAGAAGTCCAGTTTAATAAATAATTAATGATTTACTGTGGCTTTATAGTCTCACTCAAATAAATCAGTTCCAGCACACTAGAAACACTGGCTATCATCAGTTCCTTAAAATCAGAGTACTATAATCAGAGGAGAAAGATTAAGAGGTTAAGAATTTAGCTCTGCCACAAGCTACATGGGACAACACAAGAGAATGTCAACTCTGAATAACTTGGGAAAGAAGCTGCCCTCTCACTATCATGAGTAGATTTAGATCCAGTACACACAAAGCGGGTGTGAAGGCACATCATCATCCAGCAGGAAGGCAGAGAATGGGATTCAGCTTCCTGGAGGACAGGTTTTACCTCACAGTTCCCAGACAGAGCATATCCCTCCTCAGTGAAGGTTCTGTTGAGGGGCATTTCTAACTGAAAGTCACATTTTGTATCACATTCATAAATCTTTGAAAATTCTACACTGCTAATTCCCATTGCCAGCGTCAACAAATTTAAATCACAGGAATCAAAACTGCAGAAAATGCCTAAATTCCTTTTATGCACTCCAGGACTAATTAGTATGCTTGTACTACTGTCAGTGGTCCAATGTAACCTGAAGACCCAACCAAGATTATGTCACCATTACAGCAGGCATGAAGAAGGAGGCAGTTCATATCTCAAACTGCCTGCAATCTCTCTACAGGAGGCAGACAAAGTATAACTATCATTTTGCAGATGGAAAACAGAAGGAGTAAGCAGATTGCCAAAGGCTTTGAGAAGCTTGCTCCAGGAAATCTGTGACAAAAAACATGACATAAACCAGTGCTGCTGCAAGTGCATGTCAGTGCCAGTGCTCTGCCTTATCTATTAATCCCATTACAGTAATATTGTGCAGGTAACTTTTGAGACTCAACAGGGATGCTGGATGCTAAGAAGAAATTATTATATTTGTTATATTTGTTAACAAAAATAAGAATACAGGAACCTGACCACATTTTTCCATCGTATACTAAGACTGGATTTGGTTTCATGTTCCATCACAGTCCCCTATGTAATGTTTTATAATTATCTGGATATCTATTTGTGTACTTAAATCAGACTGTGCAAAGCTGAAAAATTAGCAGTGATTTACAGGACCAAAATTAGGCACTAAGGCATCTTATGAAAGGGCAATTAGGTACTTCTGAAGGGTAATCCAAAAATCCTGCTCTAATTGTAAAGCAGCAGAGCATTACTCCTAAGGGGGGAAAAAAAAAATTAAAAACAATCTCCTTAAATGAAGAGGTCCTTTCTCAATTGCTCCCTAGTGAGGTTGCACCTTCACTCCTGCTGCCACTGGAACTTAGGTCTGTTCCTTCAGGCACCACGATGCTTTTGGGAATCACACCACACTGTACCCTGAGATTCTGTATCCAGTTGATCAAGCAGAGAATCAGGAAAAGCTGCCACATGTAACAGCCTAATAGATGGAGTGCTGACAGCTGAAGTGTAAAACTCAATCACAGTTCTCCTTCATCTTGAGGAGATTCCAGTTCTCACCTCCCACTCCTCCAGAACATGTAGGGTTGTCAGACTAGAAACTACCCTGCTGAATCTCTGCCTTGGTGATGAAGCATAAATTCCTGGAGGACAAGCAGACAGAGCTCTAAAGCTTTGCCAAACACCTGGAGTCCCAGCCTTTGGTCCTCTCTTGACTTTTCCTGCATGGACCACCAAGACAAGTCATACAGACAGCTTACTCCTAAAAAAATGGAGGTTGCTCTGGGCCTTTTACTCCTGCCCTCACTCTCTGCCATCACTCTTCATCACATGGTAAATGCATGTCTACGAAAGCAAAGGCAAGAGGGGAAATAAGACACTACAGAGCCTCAAAGATTAAAAACTTGCTCTGGCAGAAGAGAACCCATTTTAGCCTCTCCTCTCCTTTTGAGACGGGAGTAATTAGTGGGCAGACAATGTTTTTTCTGTGCATGCACAAAAAACCAGGACCCACCACGCTTGTGCTGAGGAGCTGTATCACCACAGCGTGTGTTGGTGTGAGAGCAGATGGGCCACTGCAAGGAGTTACATGGCCTGCCCAGCTGGCACCACCACATTGGAAAATCTTAGGATTAACAAAAAAGGTATTGAATTAATCCCCAAAGACAGGGATTGTACTACAACTCCTTCCATATCCCTGCATGAGTGTCTGCAACAAATACTCACCCTCTTGCCTGCTCCTTTCCTTGCCCATGGCTCCTGCACTCTTCACTGCTAGGTGTCCCAAGCTAGACTGAAGGGAGTGGGAAATTTCAGCTTTCTTCTCCCCAGGAATGTAATGGTTGCAGTTCAGGCTGTGGCAGGCAGAGTTATAACCCTCCACTATTGCAAGAGCCAGCTGGGGATAGGTTTACCATGCCTGAAACAACTCATTCAGTTATTCACACCAAATGGGCTCCCACAGGCCGTGGTTTTGGCTCTCTGCTCTGCTTGATCCTGGATTCAGAGCTGTGCTCCAAGCACTCCAGTGAGGTCAGGCTTTTCTGGGGATGCAAACAATCTCTGGATCCTGATGGAGTCAGTCAGTGCGTGGTTCCCCCATCTCCCATAACACAACACAGGTATCTGTGCCCAGCTCCAGAGTGCCACATCAGCTGGATATGGAGATCACTTGAGAGTTATACATGCTATACAGTACTAAGCAGCTCTGAAAAGCAGCATTTCTGGATTATTTCTGGATCATTTCTGGATCTAAGTATCTTAGTTTTTCCTAGCTCCCATTTTAGGTGCCAAGGCAGAGGTTCTGCATTTCTCTGCAGACTTCCCTCTAACTTAACTATACAATTCCTAAAGCAGGACTCAGAGGAGTGTGGTGAGGATAAGTATTAAGCATATTGAATAAATAAGACAGAGATAATTCCAAGATAATTACCAGGCACATCCAGAATCTCATCAGTACAAAAAGAAACTGTACTGGATCCAGAAAAAACTGTTTTAAACTAAAACTCAACACTTACATGTCATCTTATACACATGCTTTATAGTCCACTGGAAGGAAACACTTTATCCACTACCCATGGGCTCAACTTAAAAACATCATCACCAAAGACTGCTGGCAGCAGCAGTGGAACTGAGGTGATGAGCTTCCCTGATATCTGTATCTGATGAGCTACCCTGATATCTCTGGGAGGCAAGAGAGGTTACATAGCACCAGCAGCAAGGTATATGGAAAAAGCACGGTGTACACTAGAGATTGATTTAATGAGTTTTTATAAAGTCTTTTATGTCAAAGCCAGCTTACAACAGCCTCATCTAAGACTCTACCTAATATCAATAGCAGTATGCAGCATCTTGTTATCTTTTCACATTTCACCATTCACACTCTCTGAAGTTATCCAGAAAAAATGTGCTTTGTGGGAGCCACCAGGCTCAATTTTTTTTGCCTATTTCAGTTCTGACATTTAAATTTATCTTGAACTAACTAGGGGTGGGAGGTGACAATTTTATTTCATAAAACCTTTTGAAGTTTGGACAGGAAGAGAAACATCTTTAAGCATCTTCACAAAAATAATTTCAAAGCACCTATTTTCATATCTAAGCTACAGAGAAATGCCTGTAAGAGCTGAGACTGGAATGGGAGACCCATGTGTTTAATATCTTCTAATTCAAACTAGAAATCCTCATTAGATCAAAATACTTTGAATATATAAACGCATATATGGGAGCTTAAACCCTGACAACCTCCACACCAAGCCAGTGCACTAACTCCCACACAACTTTCTGAATGGTGGTATTATTGAAATTATATAAAAGGTTTATTGAAAATACAAACAGGTTTATTTCATTAGTCATATTTATTGGAAAATGTTCCCATTTTGCTCCAGTTGTAGGAATCCAATACAAAGCTGAAGGAAAGCAACACTTACCAGAGAGAACTTTCCTATCATCCTGAACCCTAGAGGAAAACATTACCTCACTATCTAGGCCCAGATCAGAAGCTTCAATCCCTACACAACCTGCATGTTAGCTTCTTAAGGAAAATATCTCATAAAATGGCAGCTGCTGAAGTGAACTTGCCAGGTGGAGACTCGGACTGCAGAGATTTTTGCATCCCTTTGACAACTTACATAATTACACACAAAGCATAACACCATAAACTGATTTAAAGAACATTTTCTTCTTCAGCATAAGCAGCTGAATTAACCAGCTTACTACTTAAGATTAACACAAGTCCATAAAGCAGGTGTTTAAACAGACCTGGTATTGATCTCTTCAATCTGAATGAATTTTACTGCCAATACATGGACACATGCTTTTAAGATATATACAATTATTAATTGTCTGTGTCAAGACAAGAGGCTGTAAAAATATGAACCCAGAATTTTGACTGTTTCATGCTCAATTTCATTAGCTAATAAAATAGCTTAATGAATCAGGTCTGCAGCTTCTTCTGCAAAGCTCCCACCATTGAACGCTAGCCATGGCAAATGTGCCAGCAGGCACATCTACCTACTGTAGCCTGAACAGATCAGCTAGAAGCAAAACAGGCAGGAAACCCACCCAAACATTATACAATGGATTATGAGTGGTAGAACACAACAAAAGATACAACAGACATCAGAAATGGGAAATCACTCTTGATGTGAAGCAGAACATCCAGAACATGCCTTACCTGTGTAGTGCACCACACACGTCTGACCCTTCTTTGGAAATGTCCGTCCTGTCAAAATTGTAAAAGGTTAATCTTTTCTTTTCTCTGATTGACCTGGCTAGGCAAGTTTATCTTTTAAGAGGAAAATGCTGAACTGAGATCTGGTATTAGCCATTTGGTTACATCAGGATACCTGAGACATCCACATGACAGCTGTAGGTATGAGTGGCTCCTCATACAACTTGGAGCACAAGTCTTACAAGGAGTGCCTGAGGGAGCTGGGGGTGTTTGGCCTGGAGAAAAGGAGGCTCAGGGGGGACCTTATTGCTCTCTACAAATCCCTGACAGGAGGTTGTAGTGAAGTGGGGATCAGCCTCTTCTCCCAGACAAGTGGAGGGTAAAAGTGAGGAGAAATGGCCTCAAGTTGCACTGGGTTAGGTTTAGATTGGATATTGGGAAACACGTCTTCACAGAAAAGGTTGTAAAGCATTGGCTTGTAAAACATTGACTGCCCAGGCAAGTGGAGGAGTACAATCCTTTCCAGTGTTGAGAAAACACATGCATATGGCATCTGAAGACATCGTTTACTGGTGAACATGGTGGTGGTGCTAGGTTGATGGTTGGACTTGCTGATCTTGGAAGTCTCTTCCAACCTTAACAACTTCATGATTCTGTGACTATGTGTTACCAAATCACTAATATGCAAGACAGGAATGGGATGGTTTAGGGTAAAAGGTCCCAGTTTGGCTGCTGTTTAGCTCTTAGATAACTCTCCCTATATATGTGTGCATTACATATGCATTTACATCCTGTAAGTACAAAAAGACAGTCAAAACTTCATGGATTACAACTTTAAATATTCTCAGAATGTTTTTGCTATCATTTTTCAAATAAAGTCTCAGCCTGACATTGTGAGAAAATCCATTTGTATTCACATGTCTAATGCCTTCCACTCAAGAAAGACAGCTCTGTGAGGGCATCTTTAATTAGCAGGGGTGGGTTTTACAGACAAAAGCAGTTTAATTTTGTAACATCAGGCAACAGTAAAGCAGTAGTACACTGAGTTCTTTTAAAAGCCTGGTAGCTCCTCCTAAAATGTTCATACTGAAAGGAAAAAAAGCTTACATTATTAGCTTGACAGAAAATTAAATTACCATTTCCATTTTACCTGTTCTAGGTACTGCTAAAGGTACTAAAAGCTAAGAGATGACTCTCAAGGCTCAATTAGGTGCCAATGGTGTATTAAAGATGCTAACCATGATTTCTCAAGGTTGGCCAGAGGAGTGCCCAGATTCAGAAGAAATTAAATGTATCTATGAGGTTAATTATTAAGGAACATCCTTAGAAAGCCAAATACTGGGGATGGAGTTAGGTTGCCCACAAAAACTGTGGATGCCCCATCCCTGGAAATGTTCAACATCAGGCTTGATGGGGCTTGGAGCAACCTGGTCTAGTGGAACGTGTCTCTGTCCATGGCAGGGGGGCTGGAACAAGATGATCTCTAAGGTCCCTTCCAACCAAACCATTCTATGATTCTATGAAATAGAATTTCTTAGTTGGCTTTCTGGCGGCTCTTTGGTCAGAATTAACATGACAACAAGTTCTGCATTACAGGGCACCTCACAGGGTATAAACCAGCAGGTCACACACAAGCTACAGCCATGGGGCTCATATGCCAAAACCACATGAGCAGTACATGGCAGAGGGCAGGCTAACACGATGAACCAAGATTTACAACACAAAAATTGAGAAAGTGGTGCTTCCAAGTGCCACCTGAACAGCCTTGTTCACTGGCTTGGCTGGCTGGAATATCCCTAGCTGCACCTTGCCCAAAATGCAGTACAGTAGGTATCTGGTAAGGTCACCATGGTATGGTGAAGTGGGAGTCATGTCTTTTAAATTCACAGCCATCTAAACCACAGGCAATTATCATATGCCAGTCTCCTGGGCTTCCTCTATTGACAGCAAAGAATTAGCAGTGCTTTGAGAGAAAGCCAGCCTATCCTGAGAAAGGCAAGACAAATTATTCTCTGGAGATGGCCACAGAGAAAACCCAGAAGACTGCTTTAGATTAGCTAGCTAACCTGAGAAAAGTTATGTGAGATGAACCCTACCTCCTGTAAAACAGGTATTATTAAAATGATCCACTATTATACAGAGATCTGGGAAAAGCAGTTTCAGACCTTATGGACACACACTCTGCTCTGTGAGTTTACCACCAGCAAAGCCAATGCAGATACATAATTTCACATCAAAACCAAATTAAAAGCAAAGATGCGCAAGACCACTGACTCACTGTGGCTTTAGACAGTGTTTAAAGTCAGCTGATTTTGATTAAGACTTGCAACCAAGAGATCTAATCCATATAGCCTTATTTGGAATCACATATTACTTACAATGACAGCCTTGATCTATTTAATACTACTGTGAGGGTAGTTCCACCCTCCTTCCTACTCCCAACTCAGCACCATTACTTATGTGGGTATAAGTATTCTTTTTTTACGTCTCTGCAACCAAGAGAAGAATTTGATCTCTAGAGCTAAACAGCACAGAGGGAGAAGCCAATTAAAAAGCATATACAAAGAAAGGAAATATAGTGGGCCAAGAAACTTAATCTGCAATCAGCTTGAACGAGTTATTTACAGTTGTACATCAGCCAACGATGAATATGATGTAGCTATTATATAGCTACATACGTATGCTAGAAATTACATTCTCTTAAAAAAAAAAACAAAAACCAACCAAACAAAAAAACCACAAACACCTTACGGAATTATAATGCCAAGGAAGAGCAGAACACTGCGAATTGGCTCTCGAAAGCCAAGCGTGCGCCAAGGAGAGGCGACTGCCACCCGGGCTGCACATCAGCCCTCGCCAGCATCCCACGCTGGACCGGGAGGCGGCGGTGCCTCGCCGGGGATGCTGGCACGAACGAGCGGGCGGCAGCCCCGGCGAGGCCGGGCTCGCCACCGGGGAAAGTTTGGGCTCCCCGCCGTGCGCCGACCCCGGGCTCCGCGCTCGGGCCGTGCAGCTGTCAGCGGATGCCACAGAAACCCCGGTCCTCGCCGCCGCCGCGACCCCGGGCGGCCGCCTGGCCGCGCTCCGCCTCTCCCCAGGGGGTTCGTGCCCACGGGGCTGCGGGGGCGGCCGTGCCTCCCTCCGCCCCGCCGCCTCCCCGCTCCCCGCTCTGCCGCCGGCGGCTCCCCGCTCCCCGAGCCCCCGGTGCCCGGCCCCGCGCCGCAGGGCTGCTCCCCGCACGGCCTCGTACCGTCTCCCGGAGAGATGGTCTCGATCTCCACCCCCATGGCGGCACCGGCGCGACTCAGCCCCGCTCCGCGGCGCGGCCGGACCCCCAGTGCGGGCAGTGCCCCTGGGCAGGGCCGCCCCGCTGCCCGTCAGCGCCCGCAGCCAATGCGGGGCAGGGGCGGGGAGCACGGGCAGGGGAGGGGAGGGGTCCGCCCGCCCCGCTCCGAGCGCCCGGGGGCCGCGGGGACCAGGGGAGCCTTGCGGAGGGGATGTCCCCTGCCGGCATCGCTCCCGCAGCCGCGGCCGTGCGGGGCATGCTGCTGCCATCCCCCGGGCAGGGCTCGCTGTAGCGATGGTGCCCGGCGGAGCGCTCCTGCGGGGGTCTCGCCGGCCTTTGCCCCCGTGTGCCCGTGCGGAGCCCGAGCGGCGGAGGGCTCGGGTGTGTGCGGGAGCGGGAGCGGGGGTACCGGGGGTGATGCTGCAGGCGCGCCGGGCACAGAGGGAAACCGAGCGCCGCGCTTCAGACCGTCCAGACAGCAGGACGCGGCTGAGTGCGAGCGGAGGGTCGGCATTTCCCGTCACAAAGAGCCATGGAGGAAGGCATCCGTGCTCGTACATTACGTGTGCGCACTGAAGGGAATGTCTCCCCGATTCTGCTGGTGAGCGGCAGCATCGGGGCAGTGGTACCCACCGCTGGGCAGTGGTACCCACCGCTGGTGACTGACCCCACACTGCAGCAGCAGCAGCGGCAGGTCTCCAGCAGGCTGGCAGTGACCTTGAGTTTCAGTGCAAAACAGTTTTTAAGTTCTTGTTCATACCCATGTTTTAAATTGGAAAATCTATTTATGTATGGTGTTCCCATGATGTGAGATTACATATTCAACCTTGCTACAACTACTTCTGTGGAGTGCACCTGAAATAGACATTTTCCTCATGCACTTACAGTGTATTTGAATCTCAGGAGTTTCCACTGCCTCTAAAGGAATAGTTCTGTTTGCAGTTCTGTGTTTTCTGAGTTAAAAATAAAAATGGAACCACCACATCATCAGTTTCCCAACTGAAAGAGCTGTCTGTAGCCATCTAATTCCAACCTGCACTTCTCTGACATTACTTCTTCAATATTTTTATCTGTTACAAGCTGGGTTCTCTTCAGGCAAAAAGATCTTCCTCTATATGGGCAGTTGTCAGGATGACTGAACTGAGGAATTACTGTGCTGGTTTGTAGATGTGATAATGTGGCCCTCGCATGCATGCTCTGAGCTACACTGACATCTCCACACAGCTTTTCACATTACTCTCATCAGACTGTTCCTTCACTTGGGTGCTCGATTCTATCTATCTTTCCTCGTGGGTCAGATACTCTGAAATACCAGGGCTGGCTGAAGTTCCCCAAAAATGGGCAAGTGAGGAAAATCATGAGCTCACACAAGTTCAGAAGCAGTAATGAGGCTTGAACATGGATTCCTTTCACCTGCCTCCCATTCTAGTGAATTCTGCATCTTAGGTAGCATGTACAGAATGAGCAGGCACTTACTGCAGTTTACAGAGGAGGTCTGTAACAGTGGAAATTCTGAAAAGGGATTCTCTTCCATTGCCAGTGTCAGAGTGTCGTTTGATTTCTGATCAGTAGAAAGATACTAAAAATGCATTTGAAAAATAGGAAAATGCCAGGTAGGAGACAAGTGGCACAGAAGCATTAAGAACACATGAACATTGCTAATTCCAGAGGTGCCTCTGAGTCATTACAGAGCAAAAAGGACAGCACAAGAAAAGCTGAGTGCATGAGGGGAGTTATAAAGGGAAATTCTAGGTACATGGTGTCCTATTCGCCCTCTTGACTTTACTAGAAAGGACTGCTTTCATCCAGGCTCCAGGTAGATGTCTGTGTCCTCTCAGATGATTAGAGCATCAGAAGGCATAAATCCAATGAACAAAAGCAAATGATTCTTTGCTGGGTTCAATTTAGCTTTTATAATTACATGTTTCCTTTGATCAGGCCACACATCTCTCCTCGATGGGAGAGAAGCTGTTCTCAAGTTGTGTCTTGTGACAAGAGATTGGACCTAATCACATAATAGACATAGTTCAGACAGGATCACAGAATATCTGCTGCAAGTGTCATCACAAGTAATAGGCCTTAAAGGCAGACCACAGAATCCTCAGGCAGACTGACAATCATCATAAAAGAGCAAAGACCACCAACAGCAAAATTCAGAAGGGACAAAATGGGATTAGGAGGGACCAAGCTGTGACCTAAGTCAAACATGCTGCATCTATCCTATCCCATGGCCTCTTGCCCCATGGTGAGACCAAATGCTTCTTTTGGACATGAGGCTAATTAGATCCCCCACACTCATATTCCCAAGATTATGGAAAGAAAGGTAAGGCCAATTTCCAAGACAGAAAATAAGGATCTGTAGAGAGCATATCAAAGTTGTTGGATGAATATGTTAAAAAATCTTTGACACCACAGATATTGAACCAAAAACAATGTTATTTTTCCCCTCACAGTATTCACTGGAAGCATCGAGATCCTTTAATATGTGTTTACAAGTCTGCAGCACATGAAGATCTTGGAAGAGTAGACTGAAACAAGGAATGCTCACATCTTCAGAAAAGGCTCTGAAGTACAAGATGAAGTGGTTTTAAACTGGCAGGAATTGGAAGGGAAACAGAAAGGACAAAGGGACTAAGAGGGAAAGTTCATGACCAAGGAAATGGCTAAAACCAGATTATCAAAGCAGACCAGATTAGTGTATTAAGAATGCTCTTTGAAAATCATTGCATGTCATCCACCTCCATCACCTTTGATATCCAGAGTATCTGTATAAAAACATGTATCAAGGGCAAAGTCCAGTGGTCTCTCTCTCCAAAGCTCTGTAGAGATAATGTTCCTGAAGAGTTGTTTACCACAAGACCTTCCCATAGCATGTTTTTCTATTCTGGCACCAGAAAGACTGGGCTGGAAAAGTGGGGGGTTCTCTTGACACTCATTCCCAAATGTTTTGATGATGGAACCACACGACTCCAACATCTAAGATTACTCCGTGGTCACAAAGAGGACAATTTGCCACAGTCATTATGAGAAAAACCCAAAACCTCAAAGTTTAGCAGATGAATATCCATCCCATTTTCTTTAGTTCAAACCCCTATAGCCAGCACTGTTTACAAAATATTTGTGCATTTCCACTTTTAGGAAGACAAACAAATTTTCAAGTTTTCAAATTTTTTAGGGTGTTTTAACTTAGTTAATAGTTCCTATATTGTGAAATCCCATTCTTCATTGTTTTTAAATCTACAAAGGATCTACAAATCATGTGTAATAGATTCCATATGCACACAAAGAACACCCCTGGAAGGCAAAGCACTAAATTGCCCAAAAATGGAAAGCACAAATTCTGCAAATGTAAAAATTCAAGGAGGTCACAAAACACCCCCAACAATACACATTTCCCTCACCAGCATCCATGGATAAAGAGCCAGCATTACTTTGAAATCCGACCAGTGTGACATGAACAGTGAAAACAAACTAAAAATGTGTTACTAATACTGACATTTCCATCCAGTGAACCAACATGTGCAACCAAGTAATTTTAATCCCAAAGTGTACAGGTCATGCAAAATCAGCACCTCACTGGAAAAAATCCTGACCAAAATAAACAGCAGCCTGCAGAGCTCAGCAGGTCGTGTCACTGTGAATGTTCCTGTGCACATGAGCATTGACAAAAGAGAGTCAACCAGAATCCCTGATTCCTCTCAAAGCACATGCTTAGGGTAAGTCTGACAGCACACCCACAGTGACAGCCATGTGATTGACAGATTAAACCCAAAAATCTCCACGTGCCTGTCTCACTTCTCACCACTGCTGGTTACCACAGGTCTGCAGCACAGTCACCTCCTCCCAACTGATACTTGTTCCAAATGCCCCAAAACAGAATAAAATTTCCTCCTGAAGCAATCCTCATCTCCCTCTTGGAACTCCTTATCCACATCTGTATCTATTGACTCCTCTTGCAGCTGTAGCTCTGAGTGCAAAACTGCAGCTGGATTTTTTTTCAGTAGCACTAAAACTGCCTTGAAAGCCACCACCTCTCTCACCCAGCTCTTCCCAACTCAGATATTCACATATTCTCTCTCACTTTTATGTGAGTCGCTACAAAGGTCTTAGATCTGATCTTCAAAGCCTTTTACAGGACCAGGTGAGGTAACCTCAGGTATGCACAGGGAAGACTCCAGCTCAGAGTCAAGGAATTGGTAGCTTGTGTTCTGGAATGGAGGCAAAAATTCCACAAGCCCAGGATCTTAATAATGGATCTTGCTTCCAGAAGAGATTAATGCAATTCAACACTTCCAAACCCACATGAGTTTCAACAGATTCATGGTCTCTCAGACTTGTCTCCCCAGTACAAGAACATACTAGAGCAAGCCCAAGCATTCCAATGTTGTTACTGGCTGGAGAGCATGGAGAGGGGGATCTGGGTTTGTTCAGCCTGCAGAAGACAGAGAGAAGAAGCATCTCAGTTACTGTCTAAAACTACCCAGTGGGTGGAGAGGATGGTGTCACACCCTGCTCAGAGATGCCCAACAAAAGGACAAGAAGCAATGGACACAAGTCATAGCAAGGGAAATTCTGACTATATATAGATTTAAAAATCTTCACAAGATCAGTTATCAAACAAAGCCTTAAGGAACCAGAAAAAACTGATGTCAGCCCTGTTCCAAGCAAGAAATTGGACCATATGGCCTCCAAAGATCCCTTCCCCTAAACCGATGTATGAGTCTGTAATATTTTTCATGCAACACGGAGAAGGACATTAAAAAATGGTAGTGAGGTTAACCACAATTCCAACATTGACTGCATGATCCTAAATCACCTTGGATCTGTTTGCAGTGTGTAATGCTCCAAAGTGGCTAATACACTAGCTAGCACCTCAGATGCAGTATAAATATGAAATTGCAGAATCCATCCAGACTAATTAGCGCACATGCAGATTGCTGCAGTGATATTGCTTCACTGCCTACTCTTTTGAAGGCAGCTGGCTGAATTGAAGATATGTTCTGAATTGCTCTGTGTCTCAGTATTTAATTCATATAAGAAGAATTATCATTCTACCTCGTTTAGATTCCAAATACTTCAGGGGAAGAGATCCTCTTTTATCACAAATAAAAGAGGGCAAGTAACACCTTAGGGCAAGTAGCAGAGCCTAAACTCAGGGTCACGCAGTGCGGTCTCACAAATAAAATTTCCAATAATAACAATATCTTAAGCAGACAGTCCAAGAGGATTTGATTTTCTCTTCCACCCAATATTTCATAGCAAAAAATTGATTAATAAATGTAAGTAAATCTATCTTTCAAATTGTGGAAGAGTACTGGAATTACATATATTGCATCTATTCTGTAAACTAATTATTCTGGCTCTGTCATTTCCTTGCCATGGAAGTTACAGAAAGACGTCAGTGACTTTGAGAAACTTTGTATTTACAGGGCAACACATTTGCTGCTTTCTTCAGTAAAACTATTTCTCTGTAATTTTGGTATTTATTCTGCTCAGTGGAGAAATGTCACTGGCAAGACATATTGGAAGCAGTTCAAACAACAGGAGAAAACCAAACAAGCTGCAAATATTAGCTACAAGCTTTTGATTAGTCTTTCTAAGATTTTGGAAAATGTAACTGTGGAAATGAAATTAACTGGTGTTCTCAATCCTCCAGATAAATGAATCAAGGGAGTTGGCTAAAGGACTCAGAAAATTAAGGTTGTATTTGTTTTCCTTCATTCTGTATGTGCAATTATAACACTATTTAATGAGTTTCTAGAACCTCCTGACCAAAATGATCTGAAGTCATAACTAAAAGTTCAGCAGCCAGAGAGGCGGATTGTAACATACCAAGGCAGCTACAAGTAGCAGAGCACAGAAAGATTGTAAAAAGTTGGGGTTTTTTTCTTTGTGATACTCCAGGGACAGCTTTAATTCCAGGTAAGTGTCAACAGATCAGTGACAGCCACTAAAAATCTCAGAGTTTTTACAATTCATCTCTAGGAGAAACACAAACACTAATCTCTCTGGTATTCAGCCCCCCATCAGGGTTGACCCAGCATTTGGCCTTTAGCTCTCCTAGAGAAAGACAAGGCTGAATCAGCCATTTTAGATTGTCCACCTATGGTGGCTGAATCCTGGAGAGCAAGCATTTAGGCTTAAACTGACCAAATGGAAACATTTCTAATCCTTCCTACTAGGAAAGCAGGAAAAAGTATTTTAAATTTCATTTTCCATTACATTCGAAGGCCTTATCTAAGATAATAAAGAGGGCCAAAACAGAGACATCACAGCCTTTCAGTAAAAATGTAGACCCCACTGGACCTTCAGTACAATTCTAGCTAATGCTTCTGCTATCTTAAGGGCTGTGGATTAAAAATATCATCCAGTATATCTCAGTTTCAGCCTACACAGACAGTTACAGGTGAACTACTTAAACAAGCAGGTGGATAGCAGCACAATGTTACCACTGTTTCATTTTAATTAGCAGGTTTGTGTTAGAACACATTCACCAATATTTTTGTCTATATCAGGGGAATAGGGAGATCCTATTCAGTATAACTATCAAGAAAATTTCTATGTGAGACAAAGTTAAAGGTGTTTTATTACAGGGTTTACAAATACAGCAGAGATTCAGCTTTCTTCAGACACTTCTGAAATTGTCCCAAGTAGAACCAGCAACGGCAAACTATTCAACTGTCTTGGGCACCAGAAGATAGTATGGGGCGTGTTTTGCTCAATGTATGGGGTGTGTTATCACCAAACACACCCCATACATTGAGCAAAATAAGAGAGACCCCACAGTTTTTCTCAATCAATATTCTCAAACACAGTTTAACTGCCTGAATAGATGCTAGAACCCATGTGATTCAGAAGTAACCCATTTTGATATATTTTATAAAATTTGCTTTCTAGTGCCCTTTCCAAAACAGGTGTTGCTAAGAGTTTGACTCTGTCATTGTCAACCAACCAGTTTGGATACAGGATTATGTCCAGCTCATGCTGTCCTGAGTTCCTTTACAATAATAAATTATTTTCCCAGAGCTGACAGAGTTTAGTGACCTCTTCAACTTACCAAGCTGGGACAAACATGAATCTGCTAAAAATATTGCTATCCTTTGTTCTTCTTCAAGTCTCAGTGGGTTTTCAATTGGGAGTGATCTAACTGAGTATGCACACTGTGGCAAAGAGCATTTAGCCATGCAAGAGGTTCCTGAGTTATCTGATGTGTCTGCTGGGAATTATAAAAATGTCACTTCAAGGGTATAAATTTACATCATGTAAAAAAGAAGATACTAATAAGAGTCCTCTTCAAAAACAAATACATTTAATGTCTATGAAGAAAAAGACTGTCATAATTTGGAAGCTGAATGTTGACTTACAGATGGAAAGACCCATTAGATCATTCATTCCCTCTCTTTGCCAAGACAGAAATATATCCTAAAGAACATTTCATACTCTTCTGCCCAGTATAATTTTTGTAACATAAGTGCTAGAGTTTCTATTGAAAACCTGATTGCTTTATAATGTGTGCACAAGAGATTGGCGTGTGCATATGGGAGCATTAAGTCAAAAAACAGTGGTTTGAGACAGAGAGGGCATTGAGACAGAGAGGGTGTGAGCAGAAATCATAGCAAGAGCTATTGGTGGGCTGATCACTGATAAATGTTCTAGTTAGAACAGATGCACGTAATGACTACACAACCATTCCTTGGCATTCATCTGTCCATACCCATTTCGTATCCGAGTACTTCAGCTAGACTCATAAAGCAAGAGTTGTTAATCTATTTTAGGTACTTTAGGAGGGAATGAATCATGCCCTAAAAGTATCTATTTCTCACCACTGACTTGTAAGTGAATCAGGAAGGGTCTGACTTAGACAACTGTAGTGTGTATGTGCAGAGATATGTTGGAGAGCTGAGGCTCCATGTTGTTGCCTAATGGGAGCTTGGTACTACCTTCATGTAGATGGCTATACCAATTTACTTTAATGCAAAAATACTAATTTGTGGGATGAATCCCACACCTGCAATTAAATGAGGCATGAGTCTCATTCTCTGTGACCATGTTTGCATAATCATCCTAATTGCTCACCAGTTTTGCTTTAGCATTGCGAAGGCCCAAAAAACATTAAGCCCTTGATAAGAGTGAGAATTAAATGGCCTTCTGAAAAGATTTGGTTCTCTTCTCTCCACTCCAGTGGACTAGAGTGTCACTCTAAACTATAAAAGGGAAGGCTTGGGTAATTAACAACTGCTTCACCAACTTTACTCCCTGCGATGTGCTGGATTTCTCTGTTAGAATTGCATATTTGCCTTTCTGTTACAGAGGAAAGGGAGTTCCAAGAGCCACAAAGATCAAGAAAGTTGTTGAAAACACACCTGCAAGAATGATGGACAGCTCCAGTTCAAATGATGGAGCATCTCTGGTGCCTTCCCTGAGATCCAGAGGGATCTCAGAGAACCCAAGGTCCAGTGTCAGAGTGGTCACTGCAGTCAGTCATACACGTATGACATTTAGAGAGTTGCCATCTAGCAGCATATCCCTGAGAGTAGAAGTGAGCTCACAGAACTTATAAACTTCTACAAAAAGGCAAAACTTTTGTCTTGTTGTAGCAGTGTCTTGTCCATCATATGTGTCCCCATGCTAGGTGCCTCTATTTAGAGATGACAGATGAAGCCAGCCTGGTACCCTTGGCCCAGGCAGTTGCTCCAGAAAGGTAACACCAAGGGTCTGCACATATGAAAAAAACAGAAAGAAGTGGTGACTTTCCTGCCTGAAGTCTCCTCCTGCCTCCTGAATGTAGCCCACATAGAAAAGATGAGGGGCTTGCCTTAACAAAATAATTTGCATTTGTGTTTTTTTATTAATTAACCAAACTTCTCAGCAATTTCTTAAATAAATGTATGTAAAAAATACAGTATTTCATTAGGTGTTTCCCACTTTACATGACATACATACAAAAAATGTGTAGTTGGTGAGTAAAATCCTATTCTGAGAGCGGGGAGAGCACACAGACATATCCCTGTCAGAAGAGCCCACAGATATATCCCTGTTCAGATTTACAAGGCGTGGATCAGTGGATCTGCTCTGACAGATTACGTATTTTGTTTCTTTATTAACTGCGCATAATTTTTACATTCTGTTCAAGTTAGCTTATGACAGATAAGTACTTTTTAAAATCAGATCTTGAGGCAAAGAAATGTCAGTGTGAAGGAATAGAGACATTTAGTATGCATTTATTACGTAAATAAATACTCAAGCTTCTCAAAAGTGTTGAAGTAAATGACACACCTACTTAAATTGGTGAATTCATGGTGAGTAGCTTTAAACAGACTTACTTTTGAAGTGAAAATACCACCAAGTATTAGACATTTCATGAAGCTGAGCTAAATTAATATTAGAAAAAATATTACTCTTACATTTTTATTACATATTGAGCTGAATCTCTCTTCCTCTGAAGTCACCAGGAATATTAACATCTATTTAATTAACTTGAAGCAAGATTTAGCCTGGAAGAGTTATTTTACCATGACTAAAGGAGAAAATGAAGTCTGAAATTCAGCTTTTCCAGCAAGGCACTGAACTCGGATCCACAGAAATATTTAGACATCTAAATATTCAATCTCCCACTGTGATAGACAAGAGATAGGTAAATATATTTAAGAACCTGGAATTCATTAGCTCTAATCCATTTGGACACAAGAAGTATTTACACTCTCTCTGAATAGCAAGTAGAGCAATGTATAAAAATATCAATATAAATCAGTATTATAAGAAAAGGCAGCTCACCCTCTGCAATGATGAAGGCTGGATTAATTTTCCAACACTCATTATGAACCATGAGAACTCATATCTACCAACTGGCAGCCATGTGCAACTCAGTGTTCAATTTATGTACTTCTAAAAACCATCTCCTCCAAAGCACCAAGGACTGGCTGGAATTACTCTGCAGGAGAGAGCCAGCCAAGGTGCCACCAGTGAAACATCTTGTTTAAGCCAAAGGTGACATTCTGATCTCAGTTACACCAGACCTAATCAGAGGCTCAGAGATGCTAATAGATCAGAATCTAGCTTACTGTAGGTGTAAAGACTGTGGTTGCTCACTGAAGTGTCTCAGATTTCTAACTGTGGTGTTTCCAGGGCAGTTTTCAATTACAGGCCTTTATTTTGAGTATGTGCTATAGAGATCTGTGCGTACCAAGGTGATGGGATTTTTTTTTTCAGAAAAATATGCTAACTGAATGAAGGGAATTTCTTTTTCCCACTCTTTTTAATCCTGTTTTTTAAAAAATGATGTTGTGCCAAACAAAAGTTAAATGTCTCTTTTATTCACTTTGTGCCTTCTTTGATCCCCAGTACAACTTGTTCAAATCCATAATCATGACATAATTTAAGATTCATTCCCCTGTTATCCCAAATGGATTCTGAAATTCCAACTCAATTGCTACAGAATAGAGCTTGCAGTGTGCCTAAACCCTGCAGATTTCAACAAACACTGAGCCTTAGAGAGTTTTGAAAAGGCCACAGCAAATTCATACTTACTTGACTCCCCAGCTCACTACCATGCCAGTGGCAACATCCAATTTGTGGATGTTGCCATGTTTGTATCTGTGTATCTCAGATAATTAATTAGAAATAAGTATGTTTCAGATGAAGTACATCTTCATATCTGTGTCATAAGTATGACTTCAGATGAAGTCCTATTTCCCAAAGCCTTCAGAGATAGATGAAAATCTCACTGTAGCTCTGCTGCAAATATTTTTCAAGACTTCAGTGTTTCTGAGATGACCTGAAATCCAAAATTGAGGTTGATTCTGACAAACTTACTGGCAAATCTCACATATTCAGCCTTGTATTATCCTCTGATAATGTGACAGACACTGCTGAAGAGCAAATGCTTTATGAGATGATGAAATTTAAAAAAACCCAACAGCAAATCAAGTCCAGTTTTCCACACAAGTAATCATTCCATGCTCTCAAGATGCCAGCATAGCTGGCAGAATACACATTATCCCTAGCAAAACATCTGAGCATTTCAGTCACACTGAGGCAGAAGTTTCTGCATCCAAACCACATTTAAGGTGGCTAGGATCCAGCTGTGACACAGTTTTGTTAGGATATTAAAAGCACAGTGGTGCAGAATGTAGATGAGATACTGTGCCAAAGAATAGCTTTATCAGTTTCAGCAAAATACACCCAGGAGACAACAAAGCAGTGAAACACCAATATTTTAAAATAAAATAAATATATGTTATACAGACTCTGTCAATTTATGGAGCTGCTGGGATTGCATTTTAATGCAATCTATTCATTAGAACTACTATGAGTAAGAAACTTTCACTAATATAGAAAAAACCAATAATCCTGCTACAACTTGGAGGAAGTTGTCAGAACTCCTGGTGAAACAGGTATGGCAGAGTGGCCTCTGTGCCACAAAGGGTAAGGTAAAATCAGACAGAGACCAAAGAATTTATGAGTCTTGCGTAAAAAAGGATCTTCTAACCTGTATATTTAGCTTTTTAACTTTTACCTATTCCAGTCATCCTTGCTGGCTTGTTCTTGAAGAATATTTAAAAAAGGGGTTTTTTTGAATGTAGTTTTCAATAAATAATTTTAAAAAAAAGTAGCTGTGAATGAGCATGTGATATAATTATACCAATTTGGGAGATCTTTAGTGGTAATAACCATCCTCAGTAAATACACATGGAAAAAGGGTATTAAAAATTCTTACAACAGAGGTCCAACTGCCTTCAACTTTTTCCTCAGGTGGTAATATACAAATACATGATGTATAAATGAGTTAAGGAGGCAGAAGGTGTATTGTTAAGTCTTACATCTTTAACCACAGTGATTATATTGATAGCTTGTAAACCTTTGCCCAGGTTTAATTTATTCCCTTTTTGATGATTTACAAAGCAAGAGACACAAGTTAAATGGAAGCTGAAAGGAAATGCACTGGCAAAACAAGAATTACAGAAAGATGCTGAGGATGGGATTCACTTACCTGCTTATAAGCTTCTAATGCCATCTTAGGCAGCCCAGGGACTATCTGGGGATCATCTCTTTGTTGCCAGCTGCCACCCTAGATTGGCACTACTCTTCTCTAAGTCCTGTATTGCACCTGCCAACTCAGTGTGGCTGTCTGAGATATCCTGGGGCGCTGAAAATAGTAATGGTTGCTTATATTTAAGTTAATTAATCCCACCATGACTATTTTTGCTCAGCCATACACACCCTCTGTCCAAGCTAGGCCCAGGGAGGGCTGTGCTGAGGAGGGAAGGATGGAGACACCCAAGTCCATCTGGCCCAGCTCTGGGCCTGAAACAACACAGCCCACCCAACTGCTGTATCCTCCCACAGCCCCACTGTGCTACAGCAATTTATTGGTTGGGTCTTTTGGTCTTTGACAACTCAAGGATCTTGCATGATGTTATGTTACATATTGTGGAAAATGCAGGGTTAGGAGAAACAGGAAAATTTTGGATTCCTCTCTGCATTCTGTCTGTATAATGAGGGAACAGCCCTCAGACACAGGTGGCTAGGAAGACCAAGAAAGAAATCACTATATATTTGTGGCTAGGAAGTATGTCCCAGTAAAATGAACGCTAATCACTAATCCACTCTCTTTGCTTCTAGACTATGTATTTGGAGCTTTTTAGTTTGGGTGTTTGTGGTTTTTTTCATGTCACCTTCCTCTGTTCTCTTGTAACTACTAATAGAACAGAGCATGATTTCCCTTTTCTACTTTCCTTTCATAGCCATTTCAGATCTTGTCTCTTTGAAAGATGCTGCCCATCACAGATTGCAATCTGCCTTGTACAGTTCTCAGTTATGTTTAAATCTTCTTTCATCCTTCAAAGGCTGGCTGAAAGAAGTGTCAGGTCATTATTTCAGGCTGTAGCTTAATACTTAGGCTTACCAGTATATGATCTCTCTCTTTGGTAAAGACCTTCATTCACTGAAGGTCAAGGTATTAGTGTTATTTTTAAATTTATTCCCAGCACCGAAGAGTTAAAAATAGCCTTCTACGAAAACGCACAGTAATTGGTTAAACCTTGTTAGCAATCACATGAAGATGATAACTCCTCCCAGGAAAAGACATAGCCAAAGCAGCTTTGACATGGATTTATACTTAGAAGAGCAGCTGCAGGCCTCCTGAGAAGGAGTTCACAATATAGACTCTTGGATTATTAGCAGAAAATTAGCAGCTTGACGCTGGAAAGGAAGGGAAGGAGACATGAGAAAAAAACTTTCTCATGGTGATCTGCAAGAAAATTCCATGGATTCTCTATTTTGGAACTATCCTTATTAGAAAGAAAGCCTAAAAGATGGATCTGGGAAAGGCAAAGCTGCTGAGAACCGGCCTCAATGCTTTATATCAAGCTATCCACCCTGTGCATGGAATTGCCTGGACAGATGGGAAGCAAGTGATACTGACTACTTTATACTATCAAAATGGAGAGCTGAAGTTTGGAGACTCAAGCATTCTTGGTCAATTTGAACATGTGCATGGGCTTTACTGGGGCCCATATTGCTCTATGGACACCCCAGCTCTGCTCGCTGTTCAGCACAAAAAGCACGTAAGCATTTGGCAGCTGGTCTACAGCAGTGCAGAGAAGAAAAAGCCCTTGATTTCTCAGACTTGTGAGGTTGGTGAGCCATTTCCACTGCTTTCTCAGGGCTGTGTCTGGCATCCTAAGAAGGAGGTCCTGGCTGTGCTTACAAAAAGAGATGCTTCAGTCTTGCATGCTGTTCGTACTGACAATACGCGGGTTAAGGCAGAGATCAAAACCAGCGGAGTCATCCACTGTGCTTGCTGGACTAAGGATGGTAATCGTTTAGTAGTTGCTATAGGCAGTACCCTGCACTCCTACATATGGGATAATGCTCAGAAAACTCTAAATATCTGCTCCTTTTGCCCAGTTTTTGATGTGGGAGGTTATATCTGTGCTATAGAAGCCACTCTGGATTTCCAAATTGCTGTAGCTACTGAGCTTCCTTTAGATAACATCTGTGGTATCAATGCAGGCATTGCATTTGATGTGCCCTCTGGTACAGAAGCTGGTTCTTTAATCTCACAGTCTGCTTTGGTGCTTGGTGACGAGGAATACTCCATGGACACACGAAGAAAGTCCATAGATTCAGATAGATCAGGTGTTGATTCAGTTGCCTCTTCTTCATCAGGTCCTGTGGATTTGACCCATATCCTTGCAAACCACCGTCGGTCTGATCCCAGTCCTCTCATTACTCTGAAACGCAAAGACTCTGCAGCAGCAAATGGTCAAGATTCTTCTCACTTGATCTTGGTGACTTTTGAGAGGAAGGTAACAACCACCAGAAAAGTCACCATCCCAGGTATTTTGGTTCCTGATATAATGGCTTTTGATCTTAGAGCTCAGATTGTGGCAGTAGCCTCTAACACTTCTAATATTGTTCTGGTGTATTCAGTAACCTCTTCCTCCATGCCTCACATTCAACAAATCCAGCTGGAAAAAAATGAAAGACCAAAGGGCCTATGCTTTTTAACAGATAAACTCTTATTGATTCTGATTGGCAAGCAGAGGTTCCCTGATCCTAATCTCATTCCATCTTCAAGTTCAGACAGGTATGTAATGCGTCTTATGGTCAAGGAATTGATGCTGGAAGAAAATTCCTCAGCATTGCCTGAGACTAAGCAGAATATATTTTATAACTTTGAATCCTCTGTTAATATACCTGGGAAAAGAAAATTCTTTGAGAACCTTGCCACAGAAGACCAATCTCAAAGCAGGGAGTTGTTAATACCAAGAAGCACAGTTATTCAGTCTCCAAGTGGCAGGAGAAGACTCATTGAAGAAGTAAAGAGCCCTAGTTATGAGCAGAGCTCTTCATCAAGCGTGAGTGACCTGGATGAAAAAAGGCTCCCAGGTGACTCCTCGTTGGCCTTGGAAACATTGGATGCTGAACCTATGAATCGCTCAGTGTCTCTTCGTGGTTTTGGATCACCCAGCAGGATTTCCAGCAGACCAACATCCCCTAAAGTGCAGTTCAACGTGATCCAAGAAGCATCGAATTCTCCTAAAAACAACAATTTGCCAAGTGAAAGGGGAATGAGTCACATATCTAGAAATTTAGAGAGACTTTGTGGCAGTTTCAATGAGTTACAGCTGAGCCTTTCTGAAATAACAGACTTGGCTAGGAATGGCAGGAGGATTTCTTTAGCCTACCCGTGCTCCCAGGAACCACCTGTCGTGCATGTCACCTACCAGGTAACTTCTTGTCAGCTTAGAAATACTGTGACAGGAACCAAACTTTTAAACAATCTTGCATTTATTAGCTTTAAATCAAGAGGATGCAGTTTATTCTTATCAACCCATAAGAAATGTAACCTTGGTTTGGAATCGAGCTTAACTTAAAATGGAATTATAATTTGTCATTGGAATGACAACTCAGGATGATGTGTATAGTTTAGAGGATACTTAACATGGGAGATTTGTCTGTTTATTCTTTGATCATGTACAATTGTCTTGGAGACTGGGTGATTTTGTATGCATCTGTCAGAGAGAACAGAGCCAGAGTTGTTAATCTACAAAAGGCTTATATTTTTGTTTAGTGCAGCGATAAGCTGATGAATGGAGGGCTACAGTAGCTCACCAGAAATGTAATAAATTTAAACCTGAGCCCAAATACAAAGTCTGAAGATAGCCAGACTCACAGGAAGACTGAAACAAAGTATTGAATCTCAATTTATGGAAAATTTAAATGGATATGACATGAATTTGGCTTATTTATGCTTTGATTTCTCAACACTATTCTTTGCAAAATGAGATGTACTCAATTTGTAAAACACATAACCACTTAAAATTTTCAGAAAAAACCAATCCTTAAACAAACAAAAACCTTCTAATCCATCAATATGTAATTATGATTTCATTAGACAAATATTTCAAACCACCATGTTCCTATTACCCTTGTTTTGGCAAATTTCCTCCTGGCTTCAATAAGAATTTCAACTAAGGAATGTAGGTTGGGTAATTATTTCTATCTACTGTTTTTAATATTATTCACAGGAATACTAACATTATACTGATCAGATTTCTGAACATGTTGATGGTAGTGATAAAACTGGTATCACTTTCAGGATGTAAATGCTAATTATAAATGCATCCTTATCTACTGCAACATAAGCAGCATTATGTCAAAATAATACACTGCATTGTGAGGATGCTGAAGCAAATTTTACTTCCTTTAATTTTAAAGGAATCTATGTAGACATCTAAGTACCACTCCTTAGAAAGTAATTAAGGGAATGGTGACTCAATTCAATCATGGTCATTACTTTCTATCAAGTGTTTACTTGGCATTTAAACAGATTCTGATGTGTTTGGTTTTCTGGATAAAAGGAATGCTTTTGATCTGAATTAGTCAATAATTTAACTTGAACACATTATACAAATTCTGGTGGAAAAGTAACATGTCTATTTTAAATAATTTACGATTTTATTGGCCAAGAAGCAAGCCCTTCTGTTCTCCAGTATGTTCAAATTAATTTTGATTTCTTAACATAAATCAACTTATTTATTTAGCAAGCAGCCCTGTTTCTAGGAGTCAATTGGATTAACCTTTCCCAAGAGAAGTTTTATTTGTGACACATAACATTAATCTAAGATCTGAAGTTGCTGTGCACGTGCTTGCACTAGAAGTAAGAATTAGTTAACCTGCTATTTTTCTTTGGAAAGAACAACAAAAAAATTAAGTGCTTCTTAAATACTGCTAAAAAAACTATGTTTAGAAAGGAATACTTATTTATCTGAATAGGTTAGTTTCACATTAAGCCAGCAGCAAGCACTGCTAGCACCACATTACAATGACTCAAAAAAGTGCCACTAATGCCTTCCCACACACAGCTTTCCTGGGGAAGTCTCCACTAATGCCTTGTATAGTTCAGCCCCTCTTCTGAAATCTAACAGGATCACAGCGTGATGACAAAAAATAATGAAAAATAGACTTGGCAGAAAGGTCTACAGACAGACAGGGAAATATTTGCTTCATAGGCAGCTAATAATTTTCAGAGAAATAGTTGTTTTGATTAGTTTATATTCAGACATCTGAACCTTGTTCCTCCTTCAGGAGTTGTTTAGTGCACTGTGAGCTCAGAGACCAGCTGGGCTGTGAGCTCCAGCCAGACCCTGTGTTCACAGAGCAGAAAGTCAGGAAATAACTTTTTTGCCTTATGACATAAATATCAGCCAGTGGAAAACTTTCTAAACTTTAGGAACACTGCAGTCCAGTCAATAATATGCCCATTATCTTCCAGCTCTCTGTGCCAAGTGCATGTCTTCTTAAGTGTCTCTATAATCCCCAGCACGGCAGAGGCTCAGTCTTGATTGAGCAGTCTATTGCACTAAAGAATATAATTATCAGAACTGCATAACCATATTTATACATTTAGAAAATAAAATGAAAGTTTAAAACATAATGGTTAAAAATGTAGCAATAATTAATGATCAATTATGAACACTGTTGTGCAGAAGCGTTATTGACGTATTTATGTGTACTTCCTGTTCTGCTTAGGAAACTTAAAAACCAGAAACATTTATTACTTAATAATTCATAATGTTTGCTCATTTAACAGTCTTCAAAACCTTTGTTTATCATGTTAGTGCAAGTCTGCCTGTAACTCCTCTGAAGTCACATCTATGCAGTGCTACCAGAATTTGTATTCTTTGTAGCCCATAGCCATAGAAGAAAACCATGACCATTCACACTTTGGAAATGTCACTGCACTATCACTTCTGCAATAGCATTCAGCCACCAGAGGTAACTTGATCATTCAACCCTGAAAAGCAAATATTATTGCTCTTTCATCACAGGCAGGTTTGTGATTCAGGGGAATGTGGGAGGGCAGACAGATAAATGCAATAAGAAGACATTATTTAAAAAGAAAAAAAATAAAAGAGGATCTGTCACAGATTTTTTTTCTGTTTTGCTTTGCAAAAAGATACTTATACCATCCCTTTCCCCCAGAAAAGAAACAGCTGCAGAATATTTAAACTAGTCTCATTCAGAAGCTAATTACAGTGGAAATAAAGCCAATCTGGATCTCAAATTAAAGGCATTTAGGCAAACCTCTTCAGGAGGAATAACATTCATCTTAATCTGAAGAACATCTTTAAACTCCTACATTTTGTTCACAAGCAGTATGATGTCAAAAGTTTATATCACTGATAGCATATATTGCATAATTAAATAGGAAATAATATCTTTTCAGCAATTAGTCACAATTACTTTCTTTTCTTAGCACAGACCAATAATTGTACATAAGTCAATCTCTACTTTTGTACTATCTTCATACAATTTGCTATGGGAAACTTTATTGCCAGCTACAAAGGTCAGCTACAAAATAAACGTGGGTATTATATTTTTTTACACATATCTGGGAGATGAACAGAAAGGATACAAACATATGGCAGTAAAACTCTGATGAAAATACATGATGTAAAGAAGGGGAATATAAGGGGGCACAAAAAAATGAGCAAAGACCGGCTGAAATGATGAGCTGTAATAAGAACATGAACCCTTCTGAAATCCAAAGGGCAATTTTGACTTGGGTTGAGCAATAGAAAGTAAGTCATGAAAATGATGGAAGAGGAAGCTGATATGACTGCTCCCTGGAGTAAGAAACTAGTCAGCTACCCTGAAATTTAGAAACAAGAGATTTAGGATGACTGTAAAAGAAAGACCTGCAGTAGTCAAGAGAAAGTGTGATTAATGCATGGATAACATTTTGAGTAAAGGTTGAGGAATTTGTGTGATTAATGCATGGATAACATTTTGAGCAAAGGTTGGGGAATTTGTTATGAACAAATTCTGTCAACAGTGTTCTAAAACTAATCAGTAGCAGACAAGCAGGGTCTGTAGAGGAGACACAATTCCTTTTGTTAGAGCAGATGATTTGTTTGTTGGATGCACAGGTACAAAAGGAAAGGAACACACAATGTCAAAAATAGAGCTAAGTTATACTGCACAAAGAAAGTAGACATCACACATAAAGATCATGGAAGCATAAAAGGTGTATCTTAGATGACAATACACCTGAAACAGTAGCTGCAGAGAGCCAGGAGAAGAGAAATCCCAGCACTGTGTCACCAGGAATGCTGATGTGCCCTATAAATGCAAACTGCACTGGGATTTAAGCACCTCTGAGCACCTCAGGTCTCTTCCAGCATAAACATTTTACAGGCTTATGTGTCTCTGCCAGGTTAATTAAGGTTGCAATTGGAATGTCCCATATGAGGGTAAGGAAAGGAAAGATATCAATACCTCCACCACAATAAAAACAGAATCTACCAAAAAGCAGGCAAGAATCACAGCAACAGTAGAAATAATGACAGGGAAGGGGAGCAGTGCAATCTGTCAAACCTAATGAACACCACCTGCGGCAATGCTGCACGAGGCACAGTGAGAATGTAAATCATAATTCTCCTTCCTCTTCAATTCTCTCTTCCTTAGCTGTTTAAGCGTCTTTTCATTGTCTTCTGGAACAGAACTCCCACATCTAGCTAATCCACTAGCTTTTTCTCACCCTGCAAGGTAAAAGGTAAAAGCAAGCTGACTAATGGGTACTAAGGTATCAAACCTGAAATCACCAGTGGAGCACAACGCAGTTGAAATCAAGGGTGTAAAAGAATGAAAACAGAATCCTAGACAACTACAGCACTATTCACTGTACAATGCATGTGCTAACCTGATACCTTTCCCTTATAAAACAACAGATTATTAACACAAAGGAGATGAAGAATATTTAAAATACCTGTAATTCAGTACAGCACTTGAAATATGCCACAGGGGAAATTATTTGTTCAACAGCAGAGAGTAGGGATTAACAGAAGAAAAATAAGATGGTTAAGGAATTAGCTGCAATGGAGATAGTAATAGTTATATCAATATAGAAGAAAAGGGAAAAAATTACTGGTGGATTTTCTCATGGTGGATTTTCAGTGTCATCTGAAAGTTTCATCAATGACTTGCTCAGTTATGCTTAAAAAATCTGCATATGACATAAAGTCAGTAATATTCTCAGTAAAGGATCAGGATTTCACACTTGTAAATTGGTGACTATTATGTAACGTCTAGAATAAATTTTTAAAAAGGATTGAAATTAATGAAATGAACTAATATAAAGTGCATAGTAATATATTCCAGGATTAAGAGATGAAATTTCTGCTTCTGTACATGTTATTTGACTACAAGATGACTGTGAATTTAAAATACAATACTGTTACAAAAAGAACAAAAGCAGTGTGTGGGCACATCAGTGAGGCATATCCTTCAGCAGGTGATGAGCACTGGGCACACAGCTGGCAGGTCTCATCTGAAAAACATTTTACATTCCTAGACACTCATGGGCAAGAAGAACACATTGAGACTTCAACTGATCGCTAACCCAGCGTCAATAAAAACAATTCTGAGGGGTAGCATATTCTCATTTACCTCACTGGTTCATCAGTTGTTAAATTTAAGTTCATTAAGATGATCTCAGCAGGCAGGAGAGTGTAGGCAGTGCATTAGGAAATACAAGACAAATGAAGAAAAGGTCAAGAGGCAGAACCAGCTCCAGCTGACTGCTCAGTGGGGTTCAAAAAAGGGAGAGAAGGCATGTTCACTTATTGTGCAGTATGAAAACTGCAAATATGTGAGATATATAACATGTCATCCATGAAACCTTTTGCCTTAGTAAATGATGCTTTTCTCCTACATATTTGCAATCTGAAATGTGAGTTTTGAAAGACAGCTTGGCACTGCTGTGACAGGCTGGCTGCTGCCCAGAACACCCTTAATAGGCTGTAAAATCTGATCTGGGCAGGCTGACATGGGTGAGGGAAAACAATTACTGAATTGATCATTTCTTTTTGCTGGGTTTTTGTTGAAGAAGAGTTGCACTTGACATACTACAGGAAGCTGGCTGAAGAAACTTAATCTGAAAATATACAACTAATGTATGTGGAAATATATTTGTTTATTCTGTGATTAACATGTTCTTTGTCTACCAATAAACTTTGTTCTAGGATAAAGCAACTAACACAAGGGATTTTAATCTTGGAATTTCAAATCCTTTGATTCCTATTGAGATAAATAACAACATAGCAAAAACAGACGTGGATTTTGGGAAGAGGTATATTAAATCTAGATTTGACTAGAAAATTGTCTTTGGGCTATGGCATGAAAGTGGGAAATACCAACGCAAGCTTTTAGTTGTACCTCTAGCTCTGTCACAAATTACTTCCATGACCTTGACTAAATCTCTTAAGCACCCTGTGTAATGGTATGATCATCTATAAAAAGGGGATACTAAGAGTTACCTGCCTCACAAGAAGGTACAGGTTTAAATCAGTTAATCTGTGATATGACATCTGTGAACTCATTCCTCCAAGAGAAGGCACATTATCACCACTTAAACTAAGCATTAAGCAAAAAGGCTAAATAATTAGAAAGTTATAACAGAGAAAGATTCTTGACCTGACAGAATTTGTAAAAAGTAAAAAATAAATGCATAAGATGATTATGTTTATCATTACAAACAGAAGAATGTAACAGAGAAAATAGCTCATATGAACACTGACAAGTGATGAAAGACAAACAACTGAGACTTGATCTTTCAGGTCTGTCCTTGAAAAACTGTTTAGGATAAAAAATAGGTGTTGTGCAGTTTTGAGTATACAAAAATATCTTCCACTTCCAATGGCTGTTCCAATAATAATGTGCAATGCTATACAGAAACCAAACTAGAACAAAATCATCTTGAGTATACATTTTCATTCAACTGATTTCAAGTCAAGACAGAGAGAGCTAGATTATTTTCTGATAATTCTTTAGTTGAAGCATATCTATGTGGAAAATGGACCCCTTGGGTCAAGGCAATGAGCTTGTCTCACGTACAGTCCATTTTTTTCTATAATTCATGAACTGAAGTTCCAGTTTGAATAAACTCTGTTATTCCAACCTGAACTCAGGAAAATGAAATAGTTGTTAGATGTGCTAGTCCACAAATTGCAGCAATGACAAAGCTTTGCACAAACACCTGCACAGGCAAAGAGCACTTTTGCAGTGCCTATGCAAAGCACAAACCCACTGCTGAACATTCAGCCCATTGAGTTTCAGGTGTGTTTAGGTTCAATAGAATACAGTACTACATAATTTGGAAATACCAAGTTTTTGGTAAATTTCCAAGTACTACATAACTTGGAAATACTTAAAAATTACCAAGAACTTTTCTTATATAGTTGCAGCTGTAACAAAAAGCTGCTATAGGTTTATGACTAAGACAATGATACTTCTTTGATGTATTCCTTAGGTATATCCTTTATTAATTATGCACCAACAAATTTCTGGTTGTTTTGCACATGGAAAAAAGATGAGAAGACATTTGAAAGGTGGAAAGTTCACATATTTAATGGAAAGATAATTTTTATGGTTTTTATTAATAAAATCACTCACAAGAAATAAAAAATTAGATAGATAAACAAACAAACAAACAAACAAACAAATAAAGAAATAACAATCAGCCACAGACTATCTGCATGAGTAAATAATAGCAGAGTGGGAGAAAGGACATTTGCAACAGTCAGCAGACATTCTGATTTACAGAATTCAATGCAGTTGCATGACAGCACAGACACTGTGTACAGAAAAGTGAAAGGGGTTAATTTAGAAAGGTTGTTACACAGCAAAAAAGCACACATTCACAGAGAGCAACTGTGAAAAGACAGCACAATTAGAAATGAAGACAAGCATTACAAGAGACATTTATTTAGTCAGAGGTTAGATTACTGTGCACATAAATTGAAGATGCAGTTGTGAATTCATTCAACCGTAAGTTTTACATTAGCAAGAAAAATTCAAGGGTGTGAAGTAGACAAAGACAGAGTAGGACTAGAACAGGAGTTAGGATACATGAGATCCTGTCAATCCATTCTGAAATATTACCTTGGATCCCTTTTGAATATATGAAAGAGAGGGGTCTATGAAATAGGGTAAATAGACAGTCCATTCATAACTAATATGTAAAATCTGGGGGTATTGCAAACATAAAGATGCCAAAGAAAAAGAAACAAGCAAAACATAACACATGGAACTACACAGGGAGAAAGCATGGAAAGAACAAAATTCAGTTCACAGGACAAAGTATAGAAATATAATTTAGCAATTTTTTTTTAGAAGAAAATGTCCCATCCACATCTATTTCATAACAACATTTAGTCATTGGAAAATTTTCAGTGTTAAAAGGACTTTTAAATGGTAGCAGATAGGAAAATGTAAGTTCAAATATATATCCACTCCATTACCATAGTAGCTCAGCAATTTTTTTTCCTTGCACCTTGCAGTAACAAGAAAGATGAAACACAAAGATGTTGATTCTTAGGGCCACCTAAATTTCATGAAACAGAAACAAGCCACCTTTATTTTCAAGTGTGTTCTTTCAGTGAATATCAGAGCAAATTACAAGGCTGTAAATCCATACATTCTCTCGCTCTCAAAGCAAGTCACAGGATTCCCAAGCTACCTTGATGTTACAGCTTTTCAGAGACTGTTGCTAGGTCCAGTCTCTCTGCAATACTCCCTGTGCCAAAATAACCCTGAGGCTATTTTAGCAGGGTGGAATAGCCGCCCAATGGCTCTCAAACCCACCCACACATACAGCTGAAACTGAGCAGAGTACTCATTTACTCGGGCAGCATCTGGAACAACATTATTCCAGGTGTGATACATGCCCTTCCACTGAACTGGCTTCAGGCAGGGAGGCCCCACAGACACACAGATGCCCAGCCCAGGACAATACATGTACAGGGCTGAGGCAGCTTTGAGCTGCAGGAGCTCACAAAGCAAAAACCAAAGAGGCATTTTTATCCTCCTCACATGGGGCTATGAGATTGTGTTTAGAATGGTCCTGCATGATGATGTCATCTATAAACTGTAGGAAAGACAGACAAAGAAAAGGCAAAATTACTAAAGAGCTGAAAGGAGTAAGAGCAGAAGAATGGTTATGAGTACTCAGGCTCAATGTCTAATCCATTAACTAGATCTTTTCTTTTACATACATGGATATGAAGAAAAGCTTTTCAAATGGATCAGTTACTGAAGAAACAAAAGACGTTCTCCTCTGTGATGGCAAGATCTATTTGAGTTTAGTCCAGCAGCTGTTTGATCTGCCTGTTATTGAAATGAAACACGGTATGTTCTTTTTATTTCTGCTATCTGGTTTCACCTGAGATTTTTAGCATATAAAAGAAGCATTTGCAACAGAATAATTACCCCAGATTTAATAAACTGAGCCAACTAACTTCTTTTGGCAAGTGTGTGTTTTCCCTTGTCTGAAATACAGCAGACTCTTGAAATAATTTAAATGCTAAGTACCTGCAAAACTACCTATTAGCAGAGTAATATGTTAGGTGCCTCTGCAAAGGAAGGCTGGGAAAATAATCAGTACACTGTGTTACCTGGAAGGAGAATAGTAGAATTGCTTTCCTGAAACCTTTTGGCATTTTGCTTCACCTGTCCTTACTAGCATGTCTCAGCCCGGACAACAGAGTATAGGTTGGAGAAAAATTCACTCTCAGAACATTTTATATATATATATATATATATATATATATATATATATATATATATATATATATATATATATAAAAAGTAACATGTGGGATTATTTTAATGTAAGATAAAAAATGAAGCTCAGTGTTCCTATTTGCCAATCTCCCATTTTTACCACCCACCACTGATTAACTCATAAGGATAGATGTAAAAGGGGCCCCAGACTGGCCTCTGAATTGCCTTGTCCCTGTCTGTTCCTTTGTGACACCCTCACAGCAACACACAAACTGCCATTTCTCTATAATGTTTCTGATGGCTTTTCTCATCACAGGCTATCATGATCCTCTTTCTGAGGTTGTTCCAGAAGACAAGGACATGCATGTTCCATATTTTTGTCAGGAATCTTCCTTGACTGTGCAGTGCAGTACAAGAACATATGAAAAAACTCTACCTGCTTTTGAGACCTGAGCTATTTCCCAGCAAGCTTCTGCAGCAACATGATGCAGAGCTGCAGGGCAAGAAGGAGCCCATTTTTGGCCCGTATTTCCAGCTCTTGGTTTTGGAAAGAAATGCCCATAATAAACAAGGGAACTGAGAAAACAAATTTTCAGCTCTATAGAGCAGTTGAATATTTAATTAGCAGAACACCTTTCCTCAGTTTTATGTATTAGACTTCAGAGATATCCAAAAGATAATGTCTCAGAATCATCCTAATATATCCCTCTTTCTGCTCGGATTTTCTGATATTGAGTCTGTATGCTTTCAACAAAAACAAAAACTGAAACAATCTTTCTAAAACTCACCAAAATCCTGCAAAATTATAAGGTTTGGAGCAGAAGCAGTTGTGTAGCTCTTTATTCAATTCTAGATGGTACTTGCTTATATTCCTACAAGTTTCTTTTGACACACAACATAAATATTAAATGTGAAGTTTAAAAATATCACTCCCATCCTTTAATACTATATAATTAAAGGGTATGTAATGAAGAGCATGCTTGTATTATAATGACAGCCTGGCATTTATTACAATGAGTAAACACTTAAGCATTAATAGATTGGAGGGAAAATCTTTGCAACTGTAAGTCAAATTCATGTCCACAGCAATACTGTTAAGATCATCAGAGTTAAAAGAGCAATGAGCTCGACCTCATTGTTTGCCCTTTAAGCCCAGGACTGTAATACCATTACCTGTGCTAAACAGAGTATGTTGTGTAGTGCCCTGGTAGCAGCACACAGGAGTCTCTCTTTTTGGCCTATCATCATAATAATTGTTCAAAGTAAAAGGGTACTACACTCTGCACAGAATGGTTTTCCCATTGAAATATTCCATGGGATACGCTTCCAAGAAAGTGTTATCAATGACACTGAGAACTTCCAGCATTTCAATGCATGAAAATAATTTCAATAGTCTGACACAAAAGTATGCTTCATCAATTTGATCAACAATGGAATATCCATTTGGACCATAGAACTTCCTCTTTCAGGGCCACTGCTCACAGAATCTGAAGTCTGTTCAGATTTAGAAAGAAAGTATTAAGAGCAGAAGATTAAAGATCCATGGTTTGGAAAGACAATCTTCTTATGATGTAACAGGTGACATGACAACATACAACCAGCCTGGAAAAGTGCTTTGTTAGTGGTTAAAAAAGGAGAGATTTACATTCTCCAGGAGCATGCTTTGTTATGACTGACAAAAATAAGGATGGTTCATTTGGATTTTCTACAGTTCCTTTTTAAAAACAGTTTTAAATCCCAAAATCTAAAATCCCAACATAGAACCTATCAGGACATTTTTCCCCTCATATCCCAGCTAATGCCCCTGCTCAATAATGACAGAATCACATGCTCTAAGGAAAGTGTGTCATATAAAGGCTCCCTCAATGGTTTTAAGTTGCCACAGATTTTTTTTTCCATACAGTGTCAAACTAGAAAAAAAAATAGAGAATTCACTTTTTTTTTTCTATGAGAACTGCAATATCCAGAGAGAAAGAAAGGCAAATGAATCACTAAAGAAAATAAATACAGCTTCATTTTTAAGCCAATTTGCTAAGAAAAGTAAAAAAAAAAAAAGAGTGGAAGGAGGTTTATTTTCTTCTATGCAATACAGAAAGACAACTTAAAACATTTTCAAGTATTTTGGTTTTTAAATCTCATTCCTTTTTTTCAGAAAAAAAAGGATTAAAAATGTCATCCATATTTTGTTCATTCTCTTTAGGAGAAGACTCTATAAATAATTAAAAGACAAGAAATGTTACTGTAGCAGCTTTTGTAAATCATCTTTTGTAAATCACCTTCAAAGTGTAACTTTCTTCTATTTGCTATATGAATTTGAAAACATATGGAACAATCTTGGTTTGATAGTAATGAGACGGAGACCCCTACTCCTTTCTAGAGCAAGTACAGCAAAATCATTTTTGCTGGCCACTTTTCCAGTTTTTATAATCTCTTTGTCATTTGGGCAGAGCAGATGAGTGAAAATCAGAAGTAGATGTCATTAGAACAAAAGCCAGCTGAAAGGCTGGCTGAGTTTTCAGAAGATGAAGATACTTTTAGTTTATTAGAACTAGCAAAGATGTCTTGTGTTTGAACTTAATTTAAATAAGGGACAAAATGCCTCAAACCTTGCAAGACCTTTCATTTAGCCCCTCACTGCATCTGCACAAAGGTGTGTTGAGCGTGGATTGTCAGACCTTAATGTCATTAGTGTAATAAGGCTTTAGTGCACAAAAAGAAACCCTGCTCTGCCTGCGTGCTCACTGACTTTTCGAAACGTGCTTCTACATTTACGTAACCACAGCAGTGCACTCATTCTCCTTTTCTTGCTTAATTTTTGTAGGCTCTTCTTGGATTGTGCTCACGGCAGACAAGGACGGCTTTGTGCCATTAATATTCAAAGCCACACAAGAGATAATCATAAGGGATGGAACTGACAGTTCAGAAGTCTGTGGAAGTCGCTCCTACAAAAAAAGCATCCCAATGCGACCACCAAGCAGAGTGACATAATTTCTGAACAAAGAACCCCAATGACCTTCTTTTCTCCTACACCACAGAGACATTCTGTGCTCTCAGACACACAGTAGAAAGCGGTCTTCACTACTTTCTGTGTATTGTAACTGCAAAATCTGTGGCTTGGTTTCATTATAGCTGCATCCTCAGGTTGGCTGGACCCTCACTATTCCTTTGGACCTACTACAGTGAAGTTCACCACAGCTGCTGTTATTAATGGCTGGAGCCAAGGGACTATTGTCTACTTTGAGGCCAGGATGTTCTTGGAGGAACAGTATTATGCTAAAATCACACAGTAACAACAAATCTAGCTGGTGCTGGTGTACAGTTTAACATAAAACCCGAAGAAAATACAACTAAAGAGCTTTTATATTCATTAAGGAAAACCAGGATAGGAAAAAAAAAAAAAGAAAACTGTCTCAGCCTCTTTTCTGTTCCAGCTGGATCCCATGGAAACCTGCAATATTTTCAGAAATGCCTAATTTTTATATGAAAAATGTTTAATTACTAAAAAGGCTGCATCACTGTCTCCTGTCAGTGTCTTATACAGCATGTAGACTTATACATGCACACAGAAGAGAAAGAAAAAATCTTGCAAGATAAATTGAGGATCAAAGATGTTGAATGTAAATTTCATTTGGCTAAATGCAGGTGTATACACTGAACATTTCATCTACACTCCTGCATGATCAGTCAGAAAAAGAAAAGCACTTCTACAGCAGATTATTTATGCCCTAACAGAGATTTCTAAAACTGATTGTGGTGAACTGCCCCTGTTAAATAAGTAAATAAGTGCCTGTTCCTTTCCACTGACTGCAAACACAAGCTGGGGGACCGGTTTGAACAGAAACATTTGCTTGTAGCCAGGTGAACCTCACCCTGAGAGACAAGAGACAATACAGACACAGGTGAGAGTCAGACAGGCAGGTCCATGGGAATGAAACTGTCATGATTATGGTGATAGAAATAGGCATAAGGGAAGAAATTAATGAGCTCCCTAACTTTTCTTCATTGAAATGCAAAGAGAAGGATAAAGTAGAGTGAGCAGCCATGTGTGCAAGGGCATTTTGTACTGGAACAATGGAAAGTCATGCCTGCTTCACCCTGTACAGCCAGGGAAACACACAAGGAAGGACATTTAAGCTACTATTAGGAGTTATTTTTCATACTGTGCATTTTGGGTCTTGTTTATACTCCTGGGGAGCCTTTTTTCTCTCCCTGGGAACTATGTCAAGAACATTCATAAGGCACAGATACTAAAATCCAGTTATAATACTTCACCCCATACAAAAGTTGGATCAAGACAGTAGAGCTATGCTCTGAAGGACCTTAAAAGGTTTGGAGGTTTGGCATCAGTACCATTGCAGTGATGCAGCCAGGAATCTCATAAGGAACTATTTCAATTCTTGAAAGAAGTAAACAGTTTCATTTCATTGAATTAAATGTCTTCTTCATGCAAGTATCTTCCCAGGGACAAAGGAATCATCATTCTAAATCACCAATAACCACAGGTATGCAATACCACGCAATATATTTGTACTACCTTGTTTGTAAAGATATCTTTAGGCAGCCTCAAGAAGCATTCCTGATTGTAAAAAAAATACTAAACAACAAATAAATATGACTTTTTAAGTATTAAACACATCAGTTACTTTATAGTTATTGAGTTAATTGGATTTCCTGCTTCTTTGCATTAGAATTGTGTTCAAATGAGTATTTGTATTACTACTGCTTTAAGAATTTGATGTAAGTCATGCTTTCCTTCATTGAAATCAGCACAAATCACTGAAATCAAATAAGTAACACAAAGGTTCACAGACATAGCATGGTGAGGGAAGACGTGATCAGATTTCTAAAGGACACAGCACATTTCAAGGCAGCAGATGTATCTAATCCTGCAAATACCCTTGAATAACATCCTTGTGTCTCATAAGTCTTGGGTATTTACAATGCTTATGTTATGGCCCAAGCAAAACAAAACTTAATTATAACTAACTAGAGTGATGGGAGGATCTATTTTAGAGTGCTACTTAGGGACAAATAAAGGAAAAAACTACAATGAAATTGTTTTCACAAATATTATCTATTATGGGTGCTAATCTCATAGTTTGGTCCGCTCGAATTGAAGCTACTGAAACACAAAAAATGTTACAGGGGAACTCTAGGAAGGTGGAAAACTGAACTAGCAGAGATCAGCAACTATCCAGGCATTAAAGATCCCTCAGAACTTATAACCAGGCATTTATTTGTCATTCTGTCATATTACCATTTTAGTTTTTCATGCATTACTCTTCTATAAAACAACCTGAATATTGAGGAGATCAGAAATCAAATGAGATTCTTTGAACAGCTATCAAAGTTTGGTTTGGTTCTGTTTGGTGGAGCTAAAAAAGAGCAAATATTCAGATGACAAAACAGTTCGTTTCAGGGAGTAACTAGTTATAAAATTCAAAACTTAGTTCTGGATTTGTTATATATTGGTGACATTGTTTTCCCTGCTGTATGATTCAAAGACTAAGTAGGAGCCAAGTTGGTTACCAGACTATTTTCTGCTGGCTGATGATGACACTCTCTACCTGAAAGTGCCATCATCAGCCAGCAGAAAATAGTCTGGTAATGAACAAGGATTCCAGTTTATCTTGTTGGACACTTAAAATTTTATAGGAAGGCTTAGGAAAAATACTGTACATCAATTAAAATTGTATAATCTTAAAGAATAGAACTGCTCCCACATTTATGAATATGCTGTTATGTAAATATGCTTGAAAACAAGGGTTTAAATCATATAGATAACACTCAAAAATGGACAACAATTGAACAAAGAAATATTTGTTTTCAGATAATAATTAAGGAGAGCAGCACAGTGCAGAGTTATCTTATCTAGCGTCTATAACAGGGCTGTAAAGTTAAGATTGAAAGCAATAAAAGCACTGGAAGAAGTGCTAAAGAGATTTATGCAAAGCAGAGGATAAATTTTCAGGTTTGGTTTGGATGGAGAACAGATGGAGAATCAGTGAAGTAGAGAGATAAAAGACAACTGTTCTATTAAGCACAAGCTGTACAGAAGATATTTGCAAAAACAGTGATAAAGGCATGTGGAAAGAGAGAGAGTTTGTACTAAACAAGTTGAGCAGAGAGGAGATTGTGAAAAGGACAAAAGCATAGACTGAGAAGCCTTCACCATCCTCCCCAAATGCTATTTTACAGGACCAAAACTGATCAGTGTAGGAAAGGGGAGTTGTTCAGATCATTCAAATGTCATGAAGCACCAACCCCTTTTTCAGCTCCTTCTTTCACCAGCAGAAAGGACAGTCACCAGACTAGACAGTCACCAGACTAGACAGTCACCAGACTAGACAGTGCCCCCTGGAAGAATAAGGAGACTACTGGTGTTAAGCTCGGGTCCAGAGTCACCCAGCAGGGAAGTCTGCAGTCTGTAATTAAACCAGAGGAAAGCCAGGAAGACTAGGAGCTTAAATTAGAAGTGGAAGCAAAATGACAACACTCAGTACACCAAACCAGTGGTACTCAGAAGTCTAAATGGGGTACCAGCTCCTCCAAAACATTTCCCCTGTGGGGAATAAACAATATACCACAAAGTCTAAATTTCCATTTTAATTACTCTGCATCTTTAGCCAGGACATTTATATGCATCCCAGTATATTTTTAGGAGTTGCTACAGCTTTCCTTAAAAGTATAATCTGCTTCAAAGTTAAAACTCACCTTACACTTTCCATAAGTGGCCTGCTAAGCATGCAACAGTCTGCTTTCTTTTCATGTTTTTTTTTTTGTACTGGCCCACTTCTTGAGAAAGTGCTAACTACAAAAGTTCTGTATTCCACATGGACTTTTTCTTTTTTTTTGATTTTTAAAATGGTTTCATGAGAACAATAATAAAACAATATACAAATGAAACCCAGCAAAATCAAAGTAGTCTGAAATTCTGCTGGCCAAATTATGATGCTGACTATGCACAAGGAAATATTATTTTGTTATTCTTTATAGTAGCTAAAAAGTGAGATATCACAGCAGGAAGTGTATAAAGGAGGACCTGCATTACCCTTAATTAGTTTTTCCATTCTTCCCTCTATTACACTAGAATAGCATTTTCTATACTCATGTGAATTTCTTTAATATATTTTCAATCACTGAAATAGTATCAACAGTATCATCAAGCCTAACTTCCTTTCCCCTGATTCTCATTTTCCTCTGTATTTCCAAGCTTGGATGATGAACTTATTTTTAGCTATTTTTACTTTCAGGTTTTCCTGCCTTAACAGAAAACCACAAGCCCTGGACCATTTTCCCACCCAAAATGTAGCTGAAAAGACTATCTCTCTAACCCAAAACAGTGCTAATTATTCTGAAGTAACTCCTGTCAGATGTTTGTCTAACTTCTTAAAAAACCCAACATACAATACCTGGTAGCACTAAACCACCCTTTAGAGCTGAACTCATCTGGCCTGACTTTAAAGCACATGAGGTCAGGCAAGGTAAATCCCAGGAGTTATGAAATTTCACACATGCAAGTATTACTTTATTTTCTATTGTCACACACAACTGAAATTAATTTATGTATTAGTGGTTTAATGTTAATAGTAATTTTATATATTTATATATATGTTTATTAATCAATGTCATGGTTTCATTTTTTTAACAGACTGAGGCAATTTCACAATCTTGATGTCAAATGCAAACTCACTTTGCTGAGGTTCAGTAGTTCCTGGCAGTGCTATTATCTAATTGATAAGGAGAGAGCTGCCATTACCCCCCAGCTAATGACATTGGTGTACCTCTCATTTGAATCTCCAAAGTGGGAAGGATCCACCCCTCTTGTGCAGGTACCATGGCATCTTACCAGCCAGGAGAGCATCCAAACACCACAGGATGACACTACAGACAAAACCAAACAAACTCTGGGCAAATGCAAACCTTTAGGTCACTTCAGAGGCAACAGTCACTTCCTTCCTGTCAAACACACTTAATAAATTTAAAAAACATAAAAGGCAGTATAGAAAGACACAGTTCTCAAACATTATTTTATAAAAATATTACAAAATTCATAATGATTTACTAATTTTAGCCATCAAAAAATAAACTTTTGCTGTGTAAGAAAAGGTCTGATGCCCTTATGGAAATTTAGCTGGAGGTGAAGTTTTCCAAAGCAATACCAGTGATAGAACTTCTCATTCTCCACTGGACCCCTCTTCATTCATCCTGCAGTCACCGAATGGAAATACACAGACCCAAACATTTATGGGGCTAAAAATACCAACCAAAACACTTTTAAAGTGGATCCATTTCTCAATCCAACCCACAGTTCAGCTGCACAGTTGTGCCAGCAGAGAAGGCAGACCAACAAATACTAACATGCCTCCTGCTATCATAGCTCATTCCTTTTATCTGTCAGTGAATTCCATGTCTCTCTAAATATCAATAAATTTCTTTTTAATTGTAACACTTCAGAGGATTTTCAATATGGCTCATTGCATTTATTATGTTTCCTACCTCAGACAGCATAACAACATCTAATTTGTGTAATGCTAATTGCTTCCCTTACTATCTTTCCCTCAGAAATTTAGTTCACCTAAGTCAAATGAAGAAAAGTCAGAATACTGGCTCCACTGCAAAGCACTGTCAAAGTTTCCCTTGAACTTCAAACAAGTCACGATTTCATTCAGTTTGTAAATATTCTTATGCTCATGTAACTTGTACACAGCTGTCATCTCCATTTCCACGCCTACCTTTCCTCATTAACATTTTATTTAGATATCAATGATACTGTTATCAGCACAAAATGTAGTGACACTGATCTTCATTGATACATTGTTATCTCAAAACACTTGAACCTCTTAATAGCACAAAAGAAAACTGTGCATGACAACAGTGTGCCAGAAATGCAGGATTAACCTAAGCAGCAGCAAAGATCAAAGAAGTACTTTTGAAGATTAGTAACATAAAAGGAAAATAGAAAATTTATCTGTAGGAGACAGAAGTATCTAGGACTGAATTGTTTACAGGCACAAGGAAGGGTTCTCACAGCAACATTTACAGAGAGGGAGAAAAGACGTGTATATATGGTGGCACAAGGAAAAGGGAATCCAGATGCCTACTAGAAAGATTAAGATTTGAACAATCTCTTTCACAAGATATTGTTAAGTATCTGTAATTATGTGATTTGTGTATCAGCTTGGTTCTGGATTCAACCCAGTTACAAGGATGTGTAATTTAAAAGAAGATACTGTTTGCTCTGAAGATATATGCCTGGAAATGCCCTTGCAAAGATTATTCCAAAGGAACACTGTCATATCAAAAATCCTTGTTTACAACATGGCTGATTTACAAACTCAATTTGTAAAATGGAAACTTTTACAAATTTTAAACTCAATTTTAAACTCAATTTTAAAATGGAAAGACTCTTAAGAGGATATCTTATTTTTAACATACATTATGCTATTCTGGTTTTGTGTGTTATTTATACAACAAACTGAGAAGCCACAAGACTGATTTTTACTTTGTAGTACTTCCACAGCAGCACAAGAGTATTAGATTGGCATAGAGCTTTATTCCAGGGTCTTTACTCCAGGTCTGGAGGGTCTGTTTTGACTATTCACAGTTTGGATCTTTGTTTGGGGCAGCTGTCTGTTGAATAACTGAAAACTTTTCTGTCCACTAGGTCTCCCTTGAGTTTCCTTTTCTCTAAGCAACACCGCTCTTCAGCTCCTCTCACAGACTTCCACCCTGGATCTCATTTCTCTGCCCTGTGCCAGCATGCATTGTCTTTCCTGAACTGCAACAGAGTGGGCAGAACTCAGCTGAAGGTCCGTTTCAGACACTGAAAAGCACTGGTGCAGGTTTTTACACACAGAAAAAATAGGCTGTCACAGCGTGAACCACTGCAGGGGGTGATAAACATTCCTGTGTGAGTTTTGTACATTTCCCATGCCTTCTTCCCGGTGTAGGAAACAACCAACTGTTTGAAAACTAACATACACAACATTCTGAGTGTCCTTTGTCTCTACAACGACCAGCAAAGTGTTGTACCTGTGCAGTACAACCTGCTAGGGCAGGCTTCAGGTGACCTGTATGGTAGCTGCTTTAGGAGAGGGGTGGTAGCTACAGCTGCAGAGAAAAGCAGCAATTCCCACCCTGTCGCTGTTCTAACCACCGAAATTTGCACGGATCCTCTCCATTCCTCAAAGCAGGGAGCCACAAGGAATCCCCCGCAAGACTTCATGCTACAGAGCACAAAATTCATTTTTTCCTGTGCTGTGGAAATCCTGTGACCCCGTCTGGCTGTACTCAGACAAGCCGAGCAGACACAATACAATGATCCCGTTCACATAACCCCCAGCACTGTCTGACTTCTTCTGACAACATGATATTGACTCAGAATGAGGCAATTTTCTGCAAAATTGCTCATCTTATATTATTTTCATTACTAATCAGCTCCCAGAATGAAGAAGAAAAATTTTTAACCTGATAATAAAAAACACATAAAACATCTGTATCTTTTAGCTGCTGATCCTAGGCTTTACTATATCATATTTTAGAGGTCTAAATTACATGGTATCGCCTCATTAAGTTTTCCCATTAAGAAATACAATTATGAGATCAATTTGCTCATTCAGTAGTGTCCATAGACTAGATTAAATATATTTATGTTTTAAATTTATGCTTATGAAGCTAAGAGAAAGTATCTTTAAATTTTTCTTTTTCCTTGTAACATCATGTTCTTCAAATGTATACAAGTTCAGTAAGAGCAAAGAAAAAAATCTAGATAGCAAATCCAGCAACTCTACATATCTCATCACAACCATTTCACCTTCCTTCCCTGCCATTCCCTCCCTCCAGAAGGTATTCATAACTCTTCTGTCTCTGACTCTCCTATATTCTTATTAATGTTGTGTTTCAACTAATTCGAAAAGCAGACACCCAAATGATACAACAAATTAGGTTATGAGAAGGCAAATCTGCTCTCCATGCAGGGCCTGAGAATAGATTTGTGAGTCTGCTCAGTGTTTAAGGATAAGCCTGACTCAATGCAATCACATGTTTTTAAAAGCCAAGACGTGTGCTTTAAATGAGCATGACCACAGGAAATGATTTCTCTAATTTCAGCCTTTTAAAAACACTTCCTTTCATAATTTCATTGAGCCATTTTCTGCCTTACAGACTTACCCCAGGGGGTTCTAGGTTGTTATAACCCCCAAAGTCACAGCCACATTGTATGTATCAGCAGTGAACAGCTTGGAAAGTCTGGAAAAGAAAGAAAGAAAACCAAAGATATTTATTTGCAGTACAGCTGCTGAGGAACAACCACTGTGCCTATGCATATTGTGGCTGTGTGACCAGCCATGGCTCATGGCTGCTGGCCAAGCAGCCTCCAGCCTTTTTCATGCTGTTCTACATGTCAAAATAACCAGGCTGTGGTTACACAAATAAGACACACACTGTAGGGCATGGAAATAAACAACTGGTGTAATAATAACTACCTGCACACCATTCTGGCACTCTCATAGGTTGAGTCAATTCCGTTTCAATGGAAATATTATTTTGCAGATTTTCAACTAACTCTGAGTTTTTGTGATATTTTCAGTTCATTTGTTGAACTCTATAAGCAGTTTACATATAACACAAGTTACATGATGAAAATAAGTCTTCAAAAGTACTTAATTATATAATTACATGCATAGGAAACAAAAATAGACATTTACCATGAAAATGTCTCTGAGGAATTCTTAAACTGTGGTCTCTGTGGTTTAAATGTTTATTTCTGTTTATTAATATGGATGGTCAATTTAAGTTTTATATTTAAAAAATAGTGAAATCATTGCTGTTCAACAGAATTCTTTGTGAGACTAAAATTATAGTCAGAAAACTGTTTTTGTCTAATAAAGCCAGCTGGTGGCTCAGGGTCCCAGACACCAAGGGACAATCCTGCTTGCTCAGACTCACCACTGAGGAAAATGATATTATGAAGGTAAGAACAGATTACACATTTGTGTAACAGAACTTCTTGAGAAATTGGCTTGACTGAGCTGTTCAGGTAAGCCAGTGATGGGGAAGGGGGAGGTGGGAATGTCTTTTGCCAAATGGTTTCAAGGCCAGGCTGTATGGGGCTGAGAAACCTGGTCTAGTGGAAGGTCTCCCTACCTGCTGCAGGGAGTTGGAATGAGATGATCTTTGGGGTCCCTTCCAACGCAAACTATTCTATGACTTACTATTTAAAATTGTATATCTCTGAAAATTACCAAGATTTAATGTGAAGATGCTCTGATGGCAGTTTGGTCAGTCAGACTCACAGATGTGTCTCACATATTTGAATCTGTCCACAGCTCTGTGTTAAACCTTCCTTCATTAACTTGAGAGCTTTTTTGTGCTGTTGTTTCCCCTCTGTACAGGCACTCATGCTATATGGCCAAGTCACCACCTAGTGTTCTTCTTTTGCCAAGTTGGAGCAACTTACATATTTGACCTTGCAACTATTTTAAGCATTTTGTTTTTCCCACACCTTTGGCAGCTCATTTTATGGCACCTTTTCCAGCGTTCCAGCATCCTAGCAGGAGTGTGGGTTTCAAAACTGGTACAATGATCTGGTACACTGCTCTGCAGTGCTGAGGAGTGGCAAAGTGGCACAGTCACACAATATAATTAACTTTTTTTTAAAGGGCCTCAGAGACTTACAAAGAGCTATGCTCAAAACAATAAATCAGGACCAGGTAGGTTGTATTGCAGTAGTTCTGCATTGAATTTAGATGGCTTCTCACTTCAGTGTGACCACCTCATGGGGTGGGATACACAACACCAGGGCCTGGATATTCTCGCTCTGGAGGCATCTCTGCTCTTCTGTGCCACTTCCTCAGGCCTCTCCAGGAGCCACATGGGTGTGAGCAGGCTGTGGGTCCAATGTGGAAGTGTCACACCGTGGATGACCCCTGGGGGCAATGGAAATGACAAGAGCAGGACTATCACCTTCTTAGCCTGGCAGGTGATGCTTTGCTTGATGCCAACCATGCTCAGGGGTGCATCAGGCACAGCATTGACTGCTGGTCAAGGGAGGGGACTGTCCCTCTCTGTTCTGCTCTGGTGTGGCCGCACCTCGAGTTCCATGTGCAGTTCTGAGAGCCACAATATAAAAAGAACATCTGAAGGAGGGCCACAAGGATGGCAAGGGTATGGAAGGAAAGTCTTATGAGGAGCAGCTGAGGTCACTTGGTTTGTCCAGCCTGGAGGAGACTGAGGGGACATCTCATTGTGATCTTCAACATCCTCATGAGGGCCAGCAGAGGGGCAGACACTGATCCCCCTGGCAAGCAATGACAGGAGCCGGGAGAATGGCATGGAGATGTGTCAGGGGAGGTTTACACTGCATATCAGGAAAGGGCTCTGCACCCAGAGGGTGGCTGCCCACTGGAACAGGCTCCGCAGGGCAGCAGTCCCAGCACCAAGCCTGAGCTGAGGAAGCGTTCTCAGGCACACGGTGCGATTCACGCGGTGTGCTGCGCACAAGAGCTAGGCTCGATGGTCTTCCTGGGTGCCTCCCAGCTGCGGACATGCTCTGATTTGAGAGCCCCCATCACCTCCCGCCGCCCCCCAGCGCCGGCGGCCCCTCAGGGGCGCTGCGGGGAACGGGGGCGGCACCGGTGCGAGGCGCCCACCCCGTGCAGGCCCCGCCCGCGGGGCCATAGAGCGCCGCCGCCGCAGAGCGGCCGGGCGGGCGGAGCAGAGCCGGCGCCCCCTGCGGCCGGGCGGAGCTGGGCTGTACTGGGCCGGGCGGTGCAGGAGGGGCGGGCCGGGCCCTGCGGGAAGGCGGTGCCCGCCACAGCCCAGCGCCGCCGGGGCTGCAGGGCCCGGGGCCGCCTCAGCGGAGCCGGGCCGGGCCGCCGGCAGGGCGGGTGAGCGCGGCCGCGGCGGGGCGGAGAGGCGACGGGCGGGCCGGCGGGAGGCGGGGAGGAGCGGGGCGGGCGGGCCCGCGCAGGCAGCGGCGGCGCAGGCGGGAGGTTTGTGCGGGCTCCCGGGCCGCCGCTGCCTTGGCCGCTCCGTGCAGGGGGGTCCCTGCAGCGGCTCCTCTGTCCCTGGGGGTGGGACGGACACCGCGTTTCGCCGACACCCGGCCTGTAGTGTGACACCTGCCCTGCGGTGTGACACCTGCCCGGGGAGCTGCGGCCGGGCCGGGCGCTGCAGGAGGCGGTGTGGCTTTGGGCACAGGAATGCACTGGCCACTCTTGCTCTTTTTGCTTTTCCAGGGCAGCTGGGATAGTGAAAACGCCCGTTGTGACACAGGAACCTCTCCAGACGGCCCAGGAGGCTTTAGCATCTTTCAGTGCCTTGTGAGGCACATTATCTCGCATCTCCCTGCCATCAGTAAGTATTGCCCAGCAGTGTGGGTTCTGAGCACAGGGAACATCCAATGTTAATTTTCCTGGAACTGGTCACTGCTTAACATGACTGAGTTTGGTTATAGAGGAGAGGCCGGGTAAATGGTGGAGAAGTTGCATTGGAAGTATCTTGAGTACTCTCCTGTGAGGCAGGATTCAGTGTACTTAAACTTATCCCTGACAGACATTTCCTTAATTGGCTCGTACAGATTATGAAATTCATGGAGTACCTTCCCCTCCTCTCCAAGGTAACCTGCTTCAATGCTAAGCTGTCACATATAGTCAGAATTTTTCCTTAATAGCTGACCTAAATCTTTGTTGAAACTAAGCTGATTATTATCATGCCCTGTCCAGAGTATACCTGGAGACCAGTGGATGGATCTAATGTCACTGGGCTGGTGAATGTTCTCTGGTTCCCACTCACAGTCTTCTCCAGACAGAGAACCCACCTCCTGTGTTTCTCTGATCCCTTAGCCTTGTCGGGCATTTCTATCATCTTGAACTCAGAAGTAGGTTCAGTGGAGGTGCTGTTAGCAATGAGGAAGTAGGGCAATTATCTCCCTTGTGTATCTCCATCCCTCTTAAAACATTCCAGAATGAATTATTCTTACTTTGCAACATATCTCACATTACTGAAATATTCAGCTTGTGATTCATTGTAAGCCACATCCTTTTTTGCTATACCTCTACCTAGGGAATTATTCCTGGAGACGTATCCAAGTTGGCAGGTTTTGTTTTTTTTTTTTTACTAAGTATATTGTTTTGTACTTGTTATTAGGTTGAGAAGAAGTTACTTTGGTCATAATAACATAACTTTCTATACAGTTTTTATATTTGAAATCCATTCTTGCAATCCTCTTCCTACGAGTTTAGATTCATCCACAAATAATTAAAATACTGAGTGGTGCCAAGGCCCTGCACATTGTGATAAACTTTTCCAGTTTGACAGTTTTTAGTCTCAAACAACTTTCTTCTTGTTCTTTGTGTTTCTAACTAAAACTGCAACTCATTCTGTGCCATGGCTTTACATCTGAGCCAAATTTTGTGGAGATCTGAAATTAGGAAACCATCAATTCCTTTGAACTGGCTTTTGTGCACGGAGTAGGGATTGCTCACAGCTCAAAAACTAGAAGTTAGTGTAAAATCCTGAAGTTTTCCCAAGTGTTGATGCCTTGTGTATGCCTTCTTTTAAATTCTTTTTTCTTTCATTTCCTCAGAAAAATCCGCTCTCATCCTAATTCTTTTCAAAATTGCATTTGCTTTCTTAGACAGCTTTCTGGGATAACCATCCAAATGCCTCATTCTCACATGCTTAATACAAGATCAGATTTGTAGATAATACATTAATGCTTGGTTATACTTGTAAGGGGTGACTTTATCTGACCACAAGTGCTCCGGGAAGTTGAGAGTGAGCAGCAATATTTTGAGAATTGTTGATATTGAAGTAAATAGAAAATATTCTGAGAACAGCAAGTTACTGATTAGAATGAAAGGACTGGTCATGTGATGAAAATGCAGCAGAAATCTGACGGTAAGCCTATAGAAACAGCAAAGTTTCTTCCTCTTAAAATTGCATTTCATAGTGGAAACATCATAAACAAAAAAATTACTGGGCTGTGAATTAAGCATAGGTGAACATTATGTTTATATTGACTTCACTGGAAGGAAGAGTCCAGCACTGGCAGGGTCATAAGCTAAGTAATTATCCAGGTACTGTCCTCTAGAATAATTTATTTTTCCTTCTCATTCTGTCTGTGTAGATGTTCCACTTTGAAAGCCATGGAGCTGGGAAAGGCGAAGCTCCTGCGCACCGGCCTCAACGCCTTGCACCAGGCCATCCACCCGGTGCACGGGCTGGCCTGGACGGACGGCAAGCAGGTGATCCTGACCGCGCTGCACCTGCACAACGGGGAGCCCACCTTCGGCGACTCCAGCGTGGTGGGGCAGTTTGAGCACGTGCACGGGCTCTACTGGGGCCCCTCTCCCGCCGAGGCGCCGGCCCTGCTGGCCGTGCAGCACAAGAAGCACATCACCATCTGGCAGCTCTGCTTCAACGGTGCTGACAGGAACAAGCTCCTGGTTTCCCAGGTGTGTGACATCAGCGAGCCCTACCCCGTGCTCCCCCAGGGCTGCGTGTGGCATCCCAGCAAGGAGGTCTTGGCCGTGCTGACTACCCGGGACGCCTCTGTCCTGCCCTCTGTCCACCTCGACAGCTCCAGGATTAACGCGGACATCAAGGGCAGCGGGCTCATCCACTGTGCCTGTTGGACCAAGGAGGGCAACCGCCTGGTTGTGGGGGTGGGCAGTGCCCTCCATTCCTACATTTGGGACGATGCTCAGAAAACACTCAGCGCTTGCTCTTTTTGCCCAATCTTTGATGTGGGAGGCTACATCTGCGCCGTGGAAGCCACGCAGAATTTACAAGTCGCTGTTGCCACTGAGCTCCCTCTGGACAAGATCTGTGGCTTAAATGCTGGTGTTGCCTTCGAAGTTCCATCAAGCGTTGAAACCGAGTCCTTCCCCTCGCAGTCCAGCTTGTGTGGGGAGGAAGAGTATTCTTTGGATGGGGGGAAGAAGTCACTGGAGTCTGAGAAGCCCTTGTCTGTAGTTACATCTCCTGTGGATCTAACTCACATACTTTCTAGCAAGCAGAGTGCTGATTCCAGCCCTCTCCTTCACCTGAGGCCCAAGGATTACCTGACGGGAAGTGGCCAGGATTCCTCGCACCTCATCTTGGTGACTTTTGAAAGAAAGGTTACCACTACTAAAAAAGTGAGCATCCCAGGCATTCTTGTTCCTGATATAATGGCTTTTGACTCCAAAACTCAAACTGTATCTGTTGCCTCCAATACTTGTAATGTTATTTTAGTCTATTCACTGACTTCATCCAATTTACCCAATATTCAACAAATTCAGCTAGAGAAAAGCGAGAAGCCGAAGGGGTTATGCTTCTTGACCAATAAATTGTTACTGATACTGGTTGGAAGACAAAAATTCTCTGACCCTGCTTTTCTTCCTTCCTCAAGATCAGACAAATACATGATCCGATTGATGATTAAAGAACTGATACTTGAAGTGTGTCCTTCAAAGGCTGTGTCAGCTGATGGCAGCTCCAGTTTGAACCCTTCCAGTGTTACTCATGATCCCTCTAGAGATGTCCACCCACTCAGCCGTGGGCTCCTGATTCCAGATCGCTCTGCCCTCCAGTCCCCCACAAGCCGAAGGAAGCTCATTGAAGAAATCAAGAGTCCTGCTTATGAGCAAAACTTGGTGTTGAACATCAGTGACTTCAAAGAGAAAAAGATTTCCATGAATTTTCCTCCAGCTGTTGAGACTCTGGATGCTGAGCCAGTTAATCGGAGCGTGGCACTGTCTAATGCTTCAAACAGGCCAACGTCCCCAAAAAGGCAGCATGAGGCAGCTTCCAAAATATCCAATTCTTACAAGAATAACCTGTTCAGTGAGAAGGAGGCGAGTTACTTTTTGAGAAATGTGGAAAAATTGTCTGGTAACTTCACAGAATTGCAGCACCATCTTTCTGAATTAACTGAGCTGCTAAAATCTGGGAAGAGAAATCTTCCAGTGTACCCATCTTCTCAGGAGCCATCATTTATTAAAATCACCTGCCAGGTAATTTTAATATTGGAAGCCTTAATGGTGAAACCTGTTTATGGCTGTATGTTCTTTGTAATGCTCAAATAACAGTCAGTAGGATTAGATTTCCATCCTGTTCCTGCAGGTAGTTATATATGGTTATAAATCCCATTACTCTGCAGGCTTCCAGTGTTTTTAAAGCAGTGGGATATCCTGGAATGTGCAGCTCCCTGCCCCACCTCACACTGGGCCAAACCCCTCAGCTCTGCAGTGAGGCTGCTGGGACTCCAGAGGACTCACATATTGCAGCCCAGCTGCAGAATTAAAGCCCTTTATAGAGATCTAGGAAGGGAATGCTTTTCCTAGGCAACATCTAAAGCTTTCTGTATAGAAATTTAGACAAGTGAAGATTTCCATGTGTGGGAATTGGTATCGATCTCCCGCTCTCCTGTGAGGAAAACTAAAATAATGGAGACTGAAACAAAAGCAAATTGCCCTGGCTTTGAAACAGAAATGTTGCTAATTAGCATTGAGAGCACCATCCAAGGAGGAAAGAGACCTTTAGGGACACTATAGATAATTCCATTAACATGGCTTAAAAATGGATTTAAAGTGAAATTTCACATGAAAAACACATTGTTTGGCTGAAAGATTTGCCCTTGCAAATCTCATGCTAGAAAGGGTAAATTACCTGATTATCAAAACCTGGCAGAGATCTACTATGTCATTTCTAGAATTCAGATTAATTAACTTTAGTCAATATTCAAAGTAATTTAACCTGCCATTTTCCTTTCAATTACCTCTTACTTTTAAGCTTTATTATTGAAAAAAAGTCCCAACTTTTGTAGCATTGAATTCAAGTTCTAGATCATATTCCCTCACTCTCTTCACTGTTTTCCATTGTAAACATTTAATAATTGTAATAACAGATTTAAAGAATGCCTTCCTGTGCCCAACTGGGCATATTCTTTGAAGATGCTTTTTGGATTTAAGGCTTGGGGCAGTGATGGTTGGGGTGGGACAGATAAGCCCTTCTGACTTGTGAGTCTGTTCCTCACCCCAGCATTCATGAGTAGGAGTTCTCACTTCTGAAGTTTTGGTTCAGGGATGGGTGGGGAAAGGTGAGGGTAGAAAACTTGAAGCTTTACAAGCTCCCTGGGGAAGTCCCTCACAGATGGAAGGATGGGGATGAGGATTGTGCTGTGGATGAAGCTCATGCACTCCAGCAGCAGTGCATGATTTTCTCCCCTGTTCTGACGTGCTGGATAAGCACTGTTCCTTGCTGCTGTCACTCATGAACACTTTGACAGCTGAGACTTCAAAGGATAAATCTTGCAAATGGGCCTGAATGTGTGAAGCATTTGACTTTCTGTAAATAATGCCACTGAAGACACGTCTGTGATCCTGTTGTGATTAATGCCATTTTAACTATACATCACAGTAGCTAATGACTGTTGCTTGCATTTTCAGAGGCAGCTTTCCAAAAGTGATGCAGATGAAAGTCGGGCTGTTCTCCTCTGTGGTGGTAAACTCCGCCTAAGCATCGTGCAGCAGATATTCAACCTCTCCCTTGTAGAAATGCAGCACGGTATGTTGGGATTATCCAAGACTAAAACACTTCATACACCTTACCAGAGAAGCTGTGGCTGCTCCATCCCTGGAAGTGTCCCACAGCCAGGTTGGATGGAGCTTGGAGCAGCCTGGTCTAGTGGAAGGTGTCCATGCCCATGGCAGGGGAGTGGAATTGGATGAACTTTAAGGTTCCTTCGTACCCAAACCATTCTGTGGTTCTGTGTGTCATTCTTAGTGAGCAATAGCAATATGCACATTCCATCCAGGGAAAAACCCAAGAAATAAATAATGAAAGATGAATAAAATTTTGCCTTTTGTTTTTTCTAATAATGTGAAAATTCTTCTCTGATTCTTCTTTTACTGAGAAGAGTCTTTTCATTATTAAAAAAAAAGAAGGGCAAACTTACATATTGATGCCTTTATCAAGTAACTAGTTATACAGGAAAATTGCTTTCAGCCAGTGTTTTACTTGTTTTCAGCTGCTCTATAGAGAGAAGTCTGAGTAGCAAGGAGAGTAGGGTTGACTGATTTGGGAGTACAGTGTTCTCTATTTGAATCTGTGGCTTCAGCATCTAGACTTGCTGTAGGAAATCCGGTAGCACAGAAGCAGCTCTGTACACTTCAGCAGTGCATTTCACATCAGGTTTTGCTGTGAGGAAAACTGCCTCTCCTCCTGCCGTGTTCTCCTCTGCTGTTTCCAGTTCATGCTGTGCCCATTCCATGTGTCTGTGTACATGTCAGTTCTGAGTGGCTCACTCTGGGCAGAAGTAGAAAACACACTTTGGGGTATGATTTCCCACTGCTCCAGGTATTCCCTGTGCTATATTCCATCTACTTGCCCCCTGTATCTGCTCTCCCCCTGCTTGCAGATCGCTGGGCAGCCATCCCAAAGCCTAAGGCTGCTGTTCTTGCCATTGTCCAAGTTTTATTTCTCCTAAAGAATTCTAGAGGGAGTATCTTTGTTTGAAATATACAGATGCAAAGTAGAAATGGTATTTTCAAATCCTGAGTTGTATTGATTTTCAAGTTTGGTCCAAATTAAGCCAAAAGATTAGATGGTTGTGTGCTTTTAAGCTACAATCTTCTTGTGACGTTACTTGTGACGTAAAGTTACATAATACAAATTTACAAACAGCTGGAAAGGCTCCTCTGAATTCCCTTACCCCTCGTGAGCTCTATTTTCTTGCTTTATCAGCTTAATGGATAAAAATATAAAAATTTTCTAGTTTATTTATGTTGGCAGAAGTCAGGGTTTCAGATTCAAATTGTAGACAAAAAAAACTAGCGATGAAGTCAAATAGCAAATGGCCCAGAGGTTTTGGGTTTGTACAGTATTGTGAAGTGTTCCTTCCTTGTATTTCTTGGAATTAAGTATAGGGAAATTATGTAATAAAAGCAATCTCTAAATTGTCTTTATTACAATAATTTGTCATTTAATTTACTAAATATCTGCTTTTTATAGTATCTGCATAGCTTTAGCACTGTGAAGTAGCTTATCAATACCTAATTAAAATCAAGTGTGGATGCTTATGAATTCTGCTCAGAATTTCAATCCTCCTCCTCATTTGAAGCATTTATTATTGTCTCCTCTCCTAATGTCAAAATCCATCATAGTTGCCAAGTGTCCTTTATTTTTGAGATTGTACAACCTGTATATTTTCATACTTTTTCTTTTCTACAAAGTTGTAAATATACCGAAGCATTTAATTCTAAAAGAAATTTAATTTTTACCTTAAAGGTACCCTAATTACACAAAGATTTATCAACAGCCATGTGCTTGTCTTCCCAGGTTCCTCTTGGATCGTCCTCACAGCAGACAGCGAGGGCTTCGTCCCGTTAATGTTCACATCCACACAGGAGATCCTCATCAGAGATGCCACTGCAAAAGGCTACAGTGCCCACTCCTCCAAAACTCTGGACATCATCAGTTCCACACAGGGGTGTAGATCCACTTCTTCTGAAAGCCTGGACATCACCAGTTCTGTGGAAGTACTGAGGGACTGCTCCTCCAAGACCTTGGACAGCATCAGCCCTTCAGAACAACCCAGCAATAAAATGTAGTTTTTGGCAGTGGTTTTGCAATACCTCTCTGATGATGGGAGGCTTTTATGTTTACTGTATGGGACTGCAAATTATTACCAACAGTCTCAAATGTCTGTACAATTTCTATAATTTTTGTTGCATTGTAAATTATTTATTTGATCCTTGGAAATGTTAACTTTTTTTTTATACTGAGCAGTGTTTTTTAACTATGTCTCTTGAGGTACAGATGAGGTTGAAAATGTGCATTCTTACAGGTTTCTGAGCTCAAGTTTCCATCTTGGTCTTTAATACATTGGTGGTTTTAGATAATAGTAAACTTGGATAATAAAGAAATCTTTGAAAATGCTGCAATGTCTCCCATTTCCTCTTTTCTGCCAAAGCCTGAAATATTGCGCAGGTGTTGTTTAGGAGTGCACCTGGGTTTGCACTGTTGTAAGCACCAGTGGAAGGTCATGGAGTTTGGGACAAAATAGGATTATGAGAAATATCCATATTGTGTGGAAGCAAGATCCTTTTCCCCTCCTGTACCTGCCCATAACACTTCTCTGCTTCCATCTCTGGATTTGGGGAAGTGGTTGCCACATGTCTCATCCAGCTAAAGTCTGACAGAAGAAAATGTTCTATGGGCTTTTGTAGTGAGACCGAAAATGCAATGAGGAGATGTAGAAAAAGTTTATGTAAGCACAAGTTTATGTAACATGATTGCAGCGCTGAAGAAAAGACTAATCCAAGATTGCTCCCCATAAAATCACAGCATGATAACTTTAAGCAGTTTATCAGGCTTTCACAGTGGCACTTACTGTGTGAGAAGGCATCAAGCAGCTAGATTATAGAATTGGAGCTGCTGTCTCAGGACAAAGATAATCTCCTTTTTTTTTTTATTGCCTATTTGGAAATTTAGCCGCTGTCAAACAAAATATATCCACAAAAACACAGTATTAAAGATACAACACTAGCAAAAGCTGCAGAGAGCACTCAGCATTGAGTGGTGAAACTACAAGTTAGAGTTTTGATGAACAGGGAAGAAGGAAAACAAAGTGAAATATTTTGGCAGTTTAGGACTCAATCCTTTACATATCATGTCTTCTCAGTAATGGTCACTCTTTCATCAAAAGGTGGACCATGATTACACCTGTCCTTACCAGAAAGTCACTGACACCTCAGCACTGGGTGTGGGTTCAAAGCAGGCTGGATGCTGGGGACGGCCCATGTTTCTTCACAGCTGCCTGACAGTCCTTTCTCATGCCTGTTCCTGATTCCAACATCCCACTAACCCATGGGAGGAGAGGGTCAGGGCTGAGCACTCTTGGCTCTGCAGAACACCTTGACTTTGAATTTCTTATGCCTCAAATGCTGCTTCTGTAATTTTGTTATGTAGCCAAAGAGTGTATAAAAATCAGCTGCTTATTTTGGAATTGTTCCCACTGGGTGTGGGTTCAAAGCAGGCTGGATGCTGGGGACGGCCCATGTTTCTTCACAGCTGCCTGACAGTCCTTTCTCATGCCTGTTCCTGATTCCAACATCCCACTAACCCATGGGAGGAGAGGGTCAGGGCTGAGCACTCTTGGCTCTGCAGAACACCTTGACTTTGAATTTCTTATGCCTCAAATGCTGCTTCTGTAATTTTGTTATGTAGCCAAAGAGTGTATAAAAATCAGCTGCTTATTTTGGAATTGTTCCTATTTGTGTTAGGTTGACAAGAGAAAGTCTCCCACCAGAAGTGTGCTCAGCCTCAGATTGTACCAAACAGACCTGTGGAGTTCTTCCAGTTCCCCAGGTGAGTACCAAGGGCTTACCTGTGCACAGGGCAGTGCCATGTAGGGTAAGTGGAGCAGACACAGCAAGGGCAAGACACCTGCTAAAAGCTGTTAATAGTTTGGTCAACAGATTACACTGGCTCTTCATGGTATGCTCTGTGCATGTGGACAAATACCGCATTTGAAATATAATCCTAGGAATCTTGGAAGAATAAAATTCTTAAGTTGAGGGACTTGCTTATTTAATGGAATCACAGAATCATGTGGGTTGGAAGGGACCTGAAAGATCATCTAGTTCCAACCCCTGCTGTGGGCAAGTGTAGGGGGATAGAATATAAGAAAATAAAGATAGTGTAGAAAGTAATCTTACCCCTAAGGAGTTGCAGCTGGGCCAATTAGCAAAGATTAGGAACAGGCCTGACTTTAACAGGCCACAGCTGTAATCAATGAGAAGAAGAGTGCTATAAAAGAGTGGGGTGGCTGCTTGCGAGAGGAGTTGAAGTCAGTTGGCCACTTTGTGAAGAAGGCGGCAGTGCTCTGAGGAGATGCCCAAGAGAAACAGAAGGTATGAAACTTTTGCAATAAGGAGACAACACTATGGAACCCCTGCAATAAGACGACATCAGGCAGGGACACCTTTTATTAGACCAGGTTGCTCCAAGCCTATCCAGCTTGGCCTTGAACACTTCCAGGGATGAAGCATTCACAGTTTCTGTGAGCAATTTGTGCCAGTGCCTCACCACCCTCATGGAAAGTAATTCCTTCCCAATGTGTAAACTAAACCTGCTCTCTTTCAGTTTAAAGCCATTTCCCCCTTGTCTATTACCACATGCTCTTTTAAAAATTCCCTCTTCAGCTCTCTTGTAGGCACTGGAAGCTCTAAGGCCTCCCCTGATTCTTCTCCGTACTGAACAGCCCCAGCTCTCTCAGCCTGTCTCCACAGCAGAGCTGCTCCAGCCCTCAGAGCATCATCATGGCCTCCCCTGGACTCACTCCAACAGGTCTGTGTCCTTCATATATTGGGGCCCCAGAGCTGGACACAAGAGTTCAGGTGGGTTCTCACAGGACTTCTCCCTCACCTTCTGTCCATGCTGCTTTTGATGCAGCCCAGGACATATTTGGCGCACTGATGCACAACAAAAGCACATTAATGCACGTTTGGCTTTCTGGGCTCTGAGCACATATTGTCAACTTATGTTGAGCTTCTCATCAACTAACACACCCAAGTATTTCAGGGCTGCTTGATTTCAAATCAAAGTGCTATTTCTAAACTTATGGGATGAGTTTCACCAAAGCTGAATGTTAAAAGAAGGCCAAATAGTTGGAAAAAGTACCAAGCCTAATCCAAGAAACCTTAAGAGAAGACTGCAGGTTTTAGCAATCTCTCTTCTCTTATGGCTTTTCCTTCATGCCTACAAGTCCCTTTGAGAATTCTGGAGTTGCCCATTCTCTCTGCTAGGCCAGCTCAGTACAGCTGAGACTTTGCCAGGAGTTTGGGGTGGCTGCAGTTCTGCTTCATCCCACACTGATGTCAGCAGGTACTTCCATGCACCGACACTCATGATCCAACACGTCCAGCAACTGTGGGAATTGTTGAACCTGCTGGATGTGGAAATGTGCAGATTCTATTCTATGACTTTGAAGGTGACCAGAGGGTGAGTTTATTTTGGAAACACAAGGGAAGTTAAGTCCTCATGGGCTTCAGCCAGTTTGAACAGAAACTTCTCCGCCAATGTAAACCTGTTACATCATCGCAGTGACAAGCCCTAGGCAGACAAAAACATCCTCTAGGTGAAACAGATGAAATTCCATGATGGAGAAAGGTGAGAGGGAAATTCTTCTGATCCTTTTCTGAATGTAGATGATGCCATGTACATCAGCAAAAACAGGCTGGCACGGGATGGGTGCTGGGCCTCCAAAGTGGAGCTTTATCAGTGAAGCTGAGCAAACGGCCATCATCAGTTCCATGAGACCTGAGCAACTCTTCCTCATCATGTACAGCAGAGCACAGCAAAAGTGAGGACAGACATCTGAATGGTGTACCTGAAATTCAGTCTCATCTAAGATAATTTGGAGTGAGAAATAGAACAGGAAATAAAGTTTATTTCTGCTTCCACACTTCCAGAGCAAACACATGTTCCTCTACCATCCAGCAGTTCTGCTGCTCTCCAGCTGGGCTTGGAGGCTGCCTCTCTGTAATGCCTCTAAAAGTGGTACTGAGGACCAACCCCTCAGAAAAGCACCACAGCTTAAAAGTGTCCTCTCTTTGTTCAGATCTATTGTGTCAGTTTATGTCTTCAGAGACTGTAAATTCTCAGGTGCTACATAGCAAAAAGTTTCGTCCTCTGCCTTGGGACACATGCTGCTGCTTCATCTTCTGAATGAAGCTTCTCAGTGAGTTAGCATCTGGCTTGTGCAGCAGGTTTGCTGTTTGTGAAGTGAAAGCCATCTGATTTCATACTTTAAGCCTACAGCATATACACATTCTTGTAACCATAACACCCAGCACTCTTGCTGAGTAGCTAACTTTCTGAATTGCAGAAAGTTAAAAAAAAACCCCAAACATTCAGTGAAATTGCATGAAAACAAAATTCCCTCCTGCACTCACCCGTTGTATGAGTCCAACTGAGCTTTCTATCAGTCCAGAAGATTTCTTAAGGAAAAGGCTACTGTAACACTTTGAGACTGTTTTTACACAACTATGATATGAAATTCATATGATGTATGTGATTGACCACTAAACTGCTGTAATCTATTGGATGGGACTTTGAGCTAACCTGCCCTCTCTTCTTCATCTTACAGCTGAACAACAGATACCAGGTCTGAAAGGATCCAAGTTTCCTTGGTGGAAACTCCTCCTCTCAACAAGATTAATTTAACTCTATGTTTTCTGTCTACAGCCCAGAAAGGCAAGAAGAGAAGTAAATGAACAAATGGTACTTGGAAACAAACTCAGAACTCAAAAGCACTTTGCTTCAAAACATTTTCCTCTTCAACTACTTTGCTCGGAATGCTGAAGGTGAATAAAGATGAGAGGATGCAGCAGGGATTGAATCAAGCAGCAATTCAGGTTCAGGAGTGACTTAAGGAATTAGTACTCAAATCTTCAGAGCTCTTCCTGAAAAGCCAGTGACCTGACACAGAAGGCCCTGGCCTTCAGAGACTCCCCAGGGACAGATGTCCAAGGTGGTGCCCACCTGTTAACGTGGGGGACTTGGCAGAAGGGATCTGATCCAGCTAAGCCAAGGTCGGTCAGTGAGCTCAGGGGCAGGCAGGGGACAGTGAGGCAGCAGGTGAACACAGAGGCACAGCTGGTGGCCAACAGCAACCCTCTCCACCAGTGCCTGGTGGGAACAGCAGCTTGGGTATGGAGTTACCTGATCACCAGCAGGAACCTTTGGGGAGGTGGGGAAACCTTGGAAGGTGTCAGCATTGCTGTTAGGCAGGAAAAGCAATGAAACTGGAAGAGAAGACTGAGTTGATGGTTAGACTTGATGATCTTAAATGTCTTTTCCAACTGAAGAGATTCCATGATTCTTTGACTGGTGACCAGCTCAGCTATTGAGTGCCAGTAACCAGCCCAGTATGGAAGATTTGGGCTGCCCTCACTACACTTCAGTAAGGAATTGGACATGGTTTGCTTACAGAGCAATACCCAGTGACACACCACTCTGTTATCCTTGTCTTTCTTCCCATATTTGCTGGAATTGCCTATGTGCAGGTGGGAAAGTGCCGTCCCTTATGCACCCAGCTGGTTTAATCCAGTCTCCCATATTCTTATTAATGTTTCTGGATATTACCTGAAGGAGAACCCCTGGGAATTAAACCTGGCCCCTGTTACTGCCAGTCAGTGAGAAGGCAAGAGGTTTACATTAGATTAGCATTTAATCTGAATGCTTGTCAACATAAAAAATTGCTTATTTCAGTCACGTGTTCTGAACATGCATAAGGCATACACATCATTTAAAACTGACAAGAGACATATAAATCTCTTTCATTTTACTGCACCAACGTTGAGTCTAAGAAAAGAAACGTACAAAAATAATCTTATCCTGCACTTAATCCTCCATTCTTCTGACTTGCAAGAATACACCCATTTTCTCAACAAAATTACATCAACGTTATATTTCTGATAATGAAATAAAATAATGAGATTTTCAAAATATAAAAATAGTCTGCTTCACTTAATCTACAGAAGCTTTATCTTTTCTTTTGGCAGTTCCTGTTGGTACCATATGCAAAGTGAGGACTGAGTATATTTCAGTGAGATAAAGATCACGTCTCTCTGGAGAAGAAGAAAACAGTTTACAATCAGCCAAGTTTACCTTCCAAGAGTCTGAATTCAGACTGGGTGTTATGCAATTTTAGAGGCAACTGCACAACTGATCTAGAAATAGTATTGCAAGTCACATTCAAATGGCTTCACTCAACCCCAGCCAGCATTTTCTGCAGCCCTTTTATCACTGGGCTGAGTGTTCAGTTAATACAAACTGACACAGACCCACTGCCTTGTAGCTACAGGTTTATAGTAGCCGCAAACATAAGTCATTAAAAAACATTAACAGCCTTTACTGAGCCTTCTGGTTATTTTTAAACGTGGCTATTCAGAAATACACAAATATTACAGAATAAATTGAATGCCCCAAACTGTTCTCTGTGATGTTTTGGAGCTATGTGATATTGCTACATAACTTACCTACTTCAAAGTGCAGTAAATCTGCTATTTCAAATTCCATCAGACTCAAAATTGTAAACCGGCTTATGGTTTTTATTGTTGTAAACACATATGCCCCAGGCATACATATCTTGGTTTGTCCAAAAGCTGAAACAAGGAAGAAAACAAAAACCCCCAGCTTTACATGGCAAGTCAACAGAAATCTTAAATGAAGTTAACTCATACCCACACACACTCAAAACATACCCTTAGAAGCTCCCTCATAATTAAACATTTTGAGGACAGTTCATAAGGCCTTTGACTTCAAATTTGCCTGACAAGGCTTCAGTATCAAACACGAGATGCTCCGTGGTTGCACGCTCCGTGATTTCACATCCCAGTGTCCTTCAGCAAAATCTTTCCCAATTTTCCAGCCCAGCACTGTGAGCCACTCCCAGATGGCCCTGAGCAAATCTCAGGTGGCCCTTGCTGCAGGTGTTCCTGAACAGCAGCAAGCCTGTCCTCCAAAGGCACTTCTGGTACAGCAAAAAGGCACTCACAGAGTCACACAGGGAAGGCAGTGGGATGAAATTCATGTCTTGTCTTGCATTGCTAATTTCTTCAAGGTGAACTAAACTCTTGAATTCCTCACTCTCCCTTCCAGATTTAGATATGTCTTCAGAGTCCCACCATTTTAGCTTGGAGCCAGTCTCTGGAACCACCACAGAAACCAAAAATGAACAGGTCTGAACTTCAGTGCCCCAGAAGGTGCCTGAGATTAGGTGTGTCTTTAATTTAAAAGTGTGCTCAACAGTACAAATCTATAATAGAAATGAGCTGATGTATCTAAAGCATGATAACATCCATGACTGAAAAAAAAAAATCACCATTTAAAAGACTGGTGGAGCCTCATTATTACAAAATAGGTGCAAGCTGAGATTAATACCCATGCCATGTTTTTTGTGTGAGGCAGAGAGCCTACACCATGTGAGAAATGGGTATGGTGGTTAGTTAAAGACCAAAATTTAAAGAAAATTGAATTACATAATTTTTGGAAGGAACTTCTGATTTTTCATATCTTCATGGGAGATGTTGATTTTGAAAATGCAAAGTTCTCATTCTCTGACAAAGATCAGTTTACAGGTTTCAGAAGCAAGAAACATCAGTAACAGGAAATTCAGGGTTCTACTTCTTATAGCATCTATTAACTTAGATTACCTCAAAATCTCTTTCAAGAATATAAAAAAAATCTGCAAAATAGGTCTGCATGAGTGATTTGCTTAATTTCAAAACAAAATAAATCCCAACTTCATATAGTATACTTCAAGTTCCCAAGTGCTTTCCAAACACAAGAGTGTGCAAGTTACAGATAGAGATTGTGCTCAGAATCCACCCCAGCCCCCAAGGGTGAAGTATATTGTGAGTTAATATTTGTATGGTGCATCATGAATTGGACTCAATGACCCTTCAGAGGGTATTTTCCAATTCAGAACCTTCAAAGATTCTCTGGTCTTTTTTCTTCCTCTTAAGTTACAAATGCATAAAATCTCCCATGAACAAGACCAGAGCTTCCCATTAATCATTGAAAAAAAACCAATCAAAATACCCAAGCCTCCAATAGCTTGCATTTCTGAACACGTGTAATGTCTTTTTTAGCACAGTGCATGGGGTTAGGTGTATATTTGCACAATGGTGCCCTCTCTTCATTTTATTACTGGCTATGTCAGAATCATCCTTTGTCCTTTTTGGTAAAATGTGAGCAGAGAAATGACCTAGAAAACTCTCACAGAGTTGTTGGTGGGATGTGAGTCTGTATTTGGAAAGCCACTGCATTCAGAGCTTTCAGACAGAGGTGTCCTTTTCATGGCTGTCCAAGTTCTCCGTGCTTTGGTGGCTCCTCCTGGGAAAAGCAGAACAAATGAAACATGAACACACTTGTGGCTTTCACTGCTGACTCGCTGAGCTGAGTTTGGCAATCTCAAACAGCTGAGAGCCCCCAGCAAGGTGTGGTTGCTCTGGACAATGACTGAAGCTCCTGAACAGAGGAACCAGTCCCATTTCAGATTGTTTACCCTGTCCCCTCCAGTCTGCACAGAGGCCTTTGTCATATCTGCCAACCCCATGCACATATCTTAGATATTTTAGGGCATGAAGTGGTCCCAGCCACCCTTGCTTAGGTCCTGGAATGGACCTCTTAGCATGGAAATCAGTTTCCAATTCCAGTAAATCAAGATAATAAAACCAAGACAAAGGAACAACCTATTTATTGTTATTTTATCCATCAGTCTGCTAGGACTCTCCTTACGGATGTCCTCAAGAGTTGACAGAGGTGCATGAATTTGAGCTAGACAAGATTTTCCTTGGAGAAGGAGCAAAAAGGAGGAAGGGAGTGACAGAGTAAAAAGGGAAAGAATAGCTCAAAGCTGACCTCTTTTTTTCTCCCACAATCTTTTCTGCCTACACTTCTAAATGGTTTGGATGTTTCTTGTATCCCATAAACACCAAGAATGCAGTCAACAACATAACATTTTCTTATATATTAAAGTAAATTGTAGCTATTCACATTACCCCCACAAATTTAATCTATGTAGAATATTCCTCATTTCTGGCCTGAAACAATGTACCACAATAGTGCTTTGTGAGCCACTCCAGAGAAAATGTAAATACAGCAGCTGAAATTTCTGATAAATAGCCCTCTAAGCAGGTTGTAGTGCACTACAAAAAAGAGATACTGGAACATGTCATGGTACCATTCTGTCAATAATTTGACTAAGAGCACATTGTTTTATTTTGTTGTAAGGCATATAGGGATTCATTACAACAATAATTTTCCCAGTATGATTAAGAGCTGCTGTAGGGCTGTTGCTGCTGTTTTACTGCCAGTCCAAACTTACCTTAACTCTTCAAGGGCAAGCTTTGTTTCTTTCCGACTTTCTTCAGTGATGGGGTAGAAAAAGAGTATGAGCAAACCTAAAAGGATGAGGATGGCAGGGACTGCTCCAATGAGGAGTTTCAGTGTGAGGATCACATCATCTGACTGTCTGCATATCCCTGGCTTGTACCCAGTAAACCTAAACAAATGGAAACAAGTGGTGTGCGTATGTCCAAAGCTAAAAGGCTGTTGTTCACCTGAAGGCTTCCTTCTCTCCACTCCCCCCACTCTTCAAGACTTTTCTCCCATTTTCCCTATACCTCTCTTTTTTCCTTCTCCCCACTACATTTCAAATTGTGTTTTTCAAACCTCATTTTTGTGCTCAACTTCAGATAACTGCATTATCTCTGTATTTTCTTTTTATTATATATAACACAAGCTAATTATTGCTGTTGAAATTGATCAAATTGCTTGCATACTTTTAAAGAAAGGATTGTGGAATCCCATGGAAGGAAATAAACCAAAGCCTGGCAAGTTCTGAACATGAGGCAGAACTTTTTTCCTGTGCAGTGACTGAGCCCTGAACAGATTGCCCAGAGAGGCTGTGGAGTCTCCCTCACTGGAGATATTCCAGAACCATCTGGACACAATCCTGTGCCTGTGCTCTGGGATGACCCTGCTTGAGCAAGGAAGGTTGGAAGCAGATGAGCCACTGTGGTCCCTTCCAGCCCTACCCATTCTGTGATTCTGTGGTTATGTGAAATTAATCTGTTATGTGTTTCCTATTAATATTCAGCAAAGTATTCAAGCTCTGTTTTAAAAGCATGGAAGTAATTTCACCAATTTCAACAGCAATAATTAACTTTAATTTAAACACACACTTAAGCACTCGTCTCAAGATAGACAAATTTACTCAAGTGCTCAGAGTTAGGTACACTTCACTGGTTCAGGGCTTCCTTGCAGTCCCACAACTGCTGATATACTCAAATTCCTACTTCTTATTTGTGGAATGAGTTTTTCTTCTGAAAATCCACCTAATAAAAACTCATTTGGCATCACTCTGCCTTCTGTGTTCTCCCACAAACATCTGCCTTGGCAAATTGCTGGGACCCAACTGGAATGTAATTGAAAAGTGGCTAATTGGGGAACAGCAAATTGTTTGAGGCTTTTAGCAATAAGCAGTCAAAATTCCTAAGCTCAAAATGTTCAGCCAGCATTGCCTGTTATTTAGCAATTTCAGCTCCAGGCCCCGAAGCAAAACATTCTGGTTACTAGAACCTAATCTGGAGCAGAGGGACAGATTTCCCTTCTAAGTATTTATTGTGTGCTGTAGCAGGGACAGGCACAGGCCCTTTCTGCCAGGTCTTGTGCAAAAGGCAGGGCAGAGATGTCACTTAGCCTGCCTGGTCAGAACAGACAAGATCAAATGGGAAGAGACCATAAACCCTCTCCTAAAGTGACATGGTCTAGGTGACAGGCAGAGCTGTGAGAAAGGCTGTTCCTGACTCTGATCAGTATCCAGTTCCCTAAAATGATGCAGGAATTAGTGATCCTTTCATGCTGAACAGGTCTCTGGCACCCCCAAAAGCATTCCAGTCCATGCAAAATCCTACAAGCTCATAGAGACAGTCCAGTTCAGGTGCAACAGGGAGTGCACAAAGCACCTGTATCACCTGTGGGGGACCTTCATCTGCTGCACTTTTGTGTTTGGTTCTTTATTCATATAAGCCACTAAAATTTACATGAGTAATTGAAAGGAGGAAAATCTGAAGGGAAGTCTGGTTTTTCTGAATAGAACCATGTCAGGGCAAGTAACTTAATGCTCAGTTGTCTGGCCTAGATGGCACCAATCCTGTCTTTAGTGGTCAGCCATCTGGAGCTGCTGGCGCTTTCAGGCTCAGTGCATGCAATTAACTCCACAGGGTAAAAGTGTTGTAACCTCAGAATGCTTTCAGAGTAGATCCACTAAGTGGAAACATAGTGTTACTTACTCCAGTCCTGCTGCAGAAATTCCTAAGCCAATTCCTGCTGACATCTTGGTAAAAAAAACATAAGAAGAATAGAAAATGGTTTCATGTCCTTTCCCATGGGGATTCTGCAGGCGAAAGTTATCAACAACATCAGGCAGCATTGACCTAGAAGTGAGCAAGATAAAAGAAAAACTCAAGCCAAAATTTCTTTTCAAAGTCCAAATTTCATGAAATAGAGCAGAGCCCTCCTCCATTTTTAAGCTGATTGATGTAGCCATGCACATGAAAGAATCCAGTTCAAAAGGTTCTACGCCTGGAAAGAAGGGCAAAAAATGTGTAAGAAAAGCATGGCCATATATTGCAATGTGGAAAATCACTGAAAAGCCATCAAACACTTGAGAGGTGACAGAATTTCCTAGTCTGCCTGTCATTCCAGTCAGAAGTTGTGATATTAAAAAAGAACAACTCCCCCCCCCAACATTTCTTAAGATTTCAAGGGACTCAATGTCTGAATAGTTGCACTCTGAAATAACTCTTTTGACAAGGTAACAACATTTTCAGAAACTAATGAAACCTATTCTCTTTCTAATTCAAAGAGACTGAACTAGGTAATGGGGAATTAGAATGGAAGCTGCTTGAATGTTAATTGTGAATTGACTTTTTTTCCAATATATGTAATCATTTACTGTTGGAAAAAGAAAAGTTTTCTCACCCTCTGTGCAGAAAAGCTTACATAGTCTGACAACTAATTTCAAACTATGTATTCCATGATCTCTTGGAATTTTCAAGGCATGGTACAAACAAGTTATGAAAAAACAGTGCTCTCAGCAATGGTCTTGCTTTCTGGTTAATGTGATCTTAATAACAATTATTCAGTCTGAAGAGGAAATGTCTTGCCATGCTCATCCTTGAGGTGTTTTTCCCCCATTATTTTCAGTCCTCAAGTGCAAAAGACCTTGAATTTTTGGCTTCTTATAATCATAACCTTGTGTATTTGATCCATTAGAAAGGACTACTCAAGCAGGGACACACAGAATCATGGAATGGTTTGGGTTGGAAGGGACTTTAAAGCTCATCTCATTCCAGCCCTCTGCCGTGGGCAGGGCCACCTTCCACTATCCCAGGTTGCTCCAAGCCCATCCAGCCTGACCTTGAACACTTCCAGGGATGGGGCATCCACAGCTTCTCTGGACAACCTGTGACAGGGCCTCCCCACCCCCACAGTAAAGAAATTCTTTCTAAAACCTAATCTAAATCTATAATCTTTCAGTTTAAAGCCATTACCCCTTGTTCTATAAGTACATGCCCTTATAAAAAGTAAGGTTAGACATAGTTTGCCTTGTGTCCTCTGCTACATTCTTAATTGCTCAGCATTAATTGATTTGCCTAACTTCATAATTCCTGAGGCAATGTTATCACACGTTGTACAGCTACTTAGATTATTGATTAATTTACATACTCTTGTGTACAAAAAGCAGCTACAGCTACAGTGGATGTTAACAACAGGGCAACAAAGCTCGTATCACGGCATATAGCATCCACTACAAAACCAAAAAAACATTCTTAGAAGAAGCGACTCTTGTCATATTCTGCCTTTTTCAGAGGCAAATTCCATGCAGTGGTACATACATGTAATGCAGAAATACATCCATTCTCCAGCTCAAATGTAAAATTCTCCTACCATGGCAACAGAAGAGATGCTGCAATGCTCAGACCAGACACGAAGGCCACGAAGTAAGCCAGGATCAGGTTTGGAATGGTCACTAGCATGACTGCAAAAGGAATCATCCACTGAAGAAGAAAAGCATTATGTCTAAGTTACAGCATGCACTACTCAATATCATACAGATTGTTCCCTTCAAAATACAAAACTGTGTTACAGAACAGTACACACACAGCAATGTCTCATACTTCAGTATTTTGGTCAAATTGCATTTCCAAAAAGCCCTGAGCCAATCTGTACTTAACTACCCAAAATAATTGGAGAAAAGTAGGACAAGTGATAGTAGTGTTGTCTCTGTTAGCAGTATTAGGGCTACAACTGAGCTAGTAAATTAAACAGACCCAAGAGCCTATTTACCAGTCGTGAAGCCAACTCACAGATCCTGGCCACATTTATGGTTCTAAACACTCATGATCTCCAAAATACCCAAGGCCATATAAATACTTTGTGTGAAGAGCCCTAAAGCAGTTGATTCCCAGACTGCGTTAGGTAGAATAATAGAATGGCTTGGTTTTGGATGGAATCTTTAAAAATTATCTCATTCCAGGCCCCCTGCCATGGGCAGGGACACCTTCCACTAGACCAAGCCGCTCCAAGCTCCATCCAAATGTTCAAGCCCTGGCTTTGAACACTTCCAGGGACAGGGCACCCACATCTTCTCTGGGCAACCTGTGCCAGGGCCTCTCCACCCTCAAAGTAAAGAATTTCTTCCTAGTATCCAATCTAAATTTACCTATCTGTCAGATAAAAGTCATTCCCCTTCGTCCTATCACTCCATGCCCCTGTAGGGAGTCCCTCTCCAGCTCTCTTGAAGCTGCTTTAGGCACTGGAAGGGGCTCTAAGGTCTTCCCAGAGTCTTCTCTTCTTCAGGCTACACAACCCAAGCTCTCTCAGCCTGTCTTCATAGGACAGGTGCTCTAACCCTCTGATTATTTTTGCAGTCCTCCTTTGGACTCACTCCACCAGGCTCACAGCCTTCTGAGGTTGTAGGTCCCAGAGCTGGATGCAGCATGGCAGGAGGGGTCTTATGAGAGCAGAGCAGAGGGGCAGAATCCTCTCCCCCAGCTGCTGCCCACACTGATTTTGAAGCATTTGGTTTTGTAGGCTGCAAGTTCACATTGCTGAACAATGTCATCTCGAGCATCTTGTCAACCAACACCCCCATTTCTTTCTCCTCAGGGCTGCTCTCAATCCATTCACTGCCCAGACTAGTTTTGTGCCTGGGATCCCCCTGACCCAGATGCAGGATCTTGTGCTTGGCCTTGCTGAACTTCATGAGGTTCCCACAGTCACACCTCTCAGGCCTGTCCAGGCCTCTCAGGATGGCATCCCTTCCCTCCAGTGTGTCACCTGCACCACACAGCTCAGTGTCACCAGCAAACCTGCTGAGGATGCCTCAGTCCCTCTCTCCGTGTCCCTGACAAGGATGTTGGACAGCATGAGTCCCAGTGCAGACCCCTGGGGATGACACTCCTCACTGGTCCCAGTGCAGACCCCTGGGGATGACACTCCTCACTGGTCCCAGTGCAGACCCCTGGGGATGACACTCCTCACTGGTCCCAGTGCAGACCCCTGGGGATGACACTCCTCACTGGTCCCCACCTGGACATTGAGCCATTGACCACAACTCTTTGGGTCATTGACCACAGCTCTTTTGCCATTATCCAGCCAATTCCTTATGCACTGAGTGGTCCATCCACTGAATCCATGTCCCTCCAGCTTAGAGACAAGGATGACATGCAGGACAGTGTCAAATGCTCTGCACAAGTCCAGCTAGACACATTCAGTTGCTCTTCCCTTATCCATGAACACTGATAATTCTTGGGAGATTGCTAATCAGCTTGGGTGAAGATTTTTCTGCCAGTTAAATAACAGAGATGATCAAATGTCCATTTCTATTCTAGGCCACTGGAACTATTTAATTTATTATTAGAGGCAATGCCTTAAAACATCCTCACACTGCATTTCAAGGGTAGTGGCAGGGCTTCAGTGGTCATTTTAAACTGTAAATAGATCATTTCACAGATCACCTTCAATCTTGATGAAGAGAAATTTGCTTTCATTTCCAATCACCTCTTTAAAGCCATACACATACTCAGCAATAAATAAACAAACACAAAAGTCTGAGTGGTTCACTCCACTCCCCACAGCCGGATCCACTCGTGACATTGCATGACAAGCCACCGAGGTTACCCTCAAAACCAAATTAATTTGGGATGCTTGGGATTTATTTTCTGGCAGTAGTTATAGTCACTAGATTTCTTCAACTTCAACTTGAAGCAATGGCCTTACAGGACTGAAAATCCACTTTTTAAAATGCTGATTGAATGCCACTGCCCAGCTGTCCTATACCCGTCACATGCTCCATCTCCCACGCCTGTGAACCACAGGCACAGCAGCACATGTAGAATCCAGAGCCAGGGGCTTATCTACAGGGCTTTTTAATGATGGGGATTAGTTTAACATTAAGTGTTTCAATCCTCTATACGTGCAGCTTGGGAGCTGAGGGCATGAGAAGAGCTTTCACAGAGAGTGATTCCCCAAAGCATTGCTATTTACAGTTCTGTATGATAAGTGATTCTGGGAGTCCTGCAGTCTAATCCATTATGTTTATGTTTTAAATGCATTTCCCATCTAAAGCATTTGCTCTCAAGCTAAGGAGGCAGAAAATAACCTTTCCTGACTTCAAGTTCCCAGCACAGGCAGATAATCCTTGCATTAGCCCAGTGTTGTGGCAAAATCGTTATTTCACCACAAGAGAGCACTCCAGCAATATCAGATTTTATGTTGTCTATAAGCAATTTTATGACTGCCTTATGCTCCACATGGGGCACCCACTCAGAAACCAAAGCACTTAAACAAAATTCTAGATCAATAATAATAATAATTGTAACTGTAATTTCCTAGAGAAAGAGAAGCAGGGCAAGCAGGACTGAGGTTACAATGCCCTAAAGCCTCCCTCATCCAGTGGCAGCGCAGTCATGGGGGCAGTGCTCCCACTGCAATAAACAGCTAATGCAGCTCCTTCTTTCTTACTTGTAAAGCAAATACTCTGTTATTGGCATCTGCTCTCTTGCCACAGGGCTGCTGCCCTCTGAGTTATAAACAACATCCCACAGCTATCCCGTGCCTTCCATCCATGCCCTGACAGCGCCGTGCAAGGTGACCCTGCTGGGATGCTGAGGCTGGCACTGGTCTCTGCAGCAGCACAGTATGAAGGGCAAATGAGGAAAAGGTGCAGGGAGGATGTGAGTGGAAACAAGATGGGAGAGTGGAAATGGGGCTGCAGAACCAGGACTCATCCAAAGGCATCTCTCCATGCTGCACAGTGCTCATAGATGGCAAATAAACAATTGCATATCTGTGAGGAGGTTCTCTTATTTTTACTAGATCCTGCAAAACCCATGGCCAAAAAATATTATTGGCCAGGATGGAAGCTAGATTTGTGGGAGAGAGCCGTCGTTGCTTTTAGACACATTGCCAAAACTATGAACCAAGAAGAGGCCACACTTGTTAAAATTTCTCCTGACAACTTCACCTCCTGTCACCAGCTGAGACTCACTGAGTGTAAGTTCAGTATTTGCCCCGTGAGGGCAGAGCAGACACCTAAATGAACACAGCACCTGGAAGCTGAAGGAAATAAACACAAGAGAATAATTTCCAGCTTGTGCACCAACCTGGTTGATAGCATTCTTCCTATCCTCCCAAGGATCCTGCTTGGGAGCAGGCTAATTCCTGATAATTCCAGAAATTCTAGGTTTTAAACTTCTAGAAACTTGAGATACTTAATCAGTAGTTAGACTTGTTGGTCATCTCTTTTGCGGAAATGGGTAAAAAGGGAGACATATCAGTGGAAGAAACCCAAGATTCTTGTTGCTTATCTGCCTGTTTCTAAACTCTTTGAGGGCTCTCTTCAACATAGACTCACCTTAACAGGACACATTAGTCTGGAGCCCTGTGACTTTTTTTTCCAGGAAACTGAATTTCCAATCACATGTTCACCCTGAAGGCTGAGTGAGGTTTTAGAGAAAAAAAAAAAGTTTTCTTCCCTGTCTCCCCTTGCAGTAGAACATTTCCCAGTGACAAACTTAGGAGCCTTAAATGATGAGCTTGTATTTCATAGTGGGAGAGTACAGATTAGTTGTACAGATCACACAAGGTGGTAGGGTAGGAAGCTCCTGTGATGCATTGTCAGACACAAAATCCATCACTGAGCACACACTGAGTCCCCTGAGAAATGTCTCCAAGGTGAAACAGAGAGGTGGCTTTTTTTCAATCCATCCCCCACTTAGACCATAACAGTCAAGCAACTCAACTGTAAAATTAAGGTAAACCATGTTTACAGAGGTGCTGACAGGCTTTCCAGTCATGTAAAACTAAATTTATAGAGCCAACTTGGTTGAAGAAAGCATTTTTTGTGGCCAAATAGACAGAGGAGGAGATTTCCTAAGGAGGAAATCTGCATTCCCAGGTCTAGTCAATGGGCCAATACTGCTTTTGGCAATTCTCTTTGCTAAAGTGGTAAAAAGAAATAAGAATGGGGCTCGAATTCCAGATGCCTACTTCAAAACACATAACACAATTCAGCATATTTGGAACTTGGGTTTTAAAGTTACTTCTGATTCTCTGGAAGTCATTACAACACAGCTTTTAATTCCAAAAATTATAACTGTTCAACTCTGTCACCAGACCTAAATTTTTCAGCTTTGTTCAAATTTTGACATATAGCTTTGGTCTGGATTTTTCAAGTCCTCCTGCTTTGTTGTGCACAAGGCAATTTTTCTTTCCTCTTTCATAAGTAATTGAAGGTAAACAGGGGGAAAATGGGGAGGAACAGGCCTATACAATAACTCACCAAGGATGATGACAGAAAATTGCTGCTGTCTGCACTAAGTAAGGGACTTAAAATAATCCATCAGTGACAAGGGCAGGCTCACTGAGCTGGCTTTGCAGAGCTGTGTCAGAGTTAAAGTAGGCCTCTTTTCTCAGGTAGGTCACCTTTTTCTTTACTTCACTAATAACTGTCCCTCCCTATTCAGAGGGATGTGGATGCTCCTAGAGGGGGTGTCTAACAGACTTTTGTTTCCTTCTGTGAGACTGAATTACAGACACCTCAGCACCATATAACAAAGACAAAACAAGCCTTGCACAACAGGTAACTTGTCAACACTAGGCAACTCAGACTTGAATTTATAAAACCTCATTGAAGCTCAGTTCTGAGAGCTTCAAATGAGGAGAATTTGTGGAGATTCTTAAATAAACTGGGACCTCCCCCCGGCATCAATCCGTTTCTTTAAAGTTTCCCTTGGAAACTTGGAATCTGTCTGAAATTTGGTACAGTGATTTAAAACAAACTCTGGAAAAGAGCAAATTTCACATAGATTGATGTTATAAGCACTTGAAAGAGCTCCTGAAGTGGCTCATTGTCAAACAAAATGAGCACAAGCAGAATTTTTTTTTCTCAGAGGATTTGCTTACCGAAATCCCACATGCTGCACACTTCTTGCCAAATCTCTGCAGAAACTTCTGCCAGAAGGGAACGCTCACCACTGCTGATACCTACAAGGACAAAAACCCATGTCTGTACTGTGCTTACTTCCACCGTCTTCTTCAGCTCTGAGCTCACAGACATCTTTTTGTCTAGTACCTAAAAGCCTGCAAGGAAGGTGAACATGCAGATTCTTGTTTCTCCTCATCCTTTGACCGACTTTTTAAAATTCATTGTTAAGCTATCCATCAGAGGGTTTTCCACAGTCAAATCTCAGAAGATAGTGTCTTAAAATTTCCTTTTCTAGTGCAAGCTGCAGCAGTCAAAGCTGTGCTCATTCATTAAGGTTCAAACATACTGCAAACAGCCATACTTTGTGCTAATGCCTCTTGCCGAAGTGCCTGAACCTGACAAATGATGAGTGAATTTAGCTCTACCCCATGGTACAGGAAGAAAGCTGAAGTGCAAGATAAACCTATCCTAAGATACACTTAAGAGTACATTCCATACTGAGTGTCCCTTCTTAGGAGCAATCTGTAAGAGAAATAGCTGCTTGCAGTTGACATTATTGTTTCAAACACTGAAATACTCCCCCATAGCAGCAACAACCACAAGCAATGTCATTCACCTATGCACTGAAGTACTGCTACTAATGGCAGCCTTACACTTGACCTTTATTTAAATGTCATCTAATTGTTAGTTATATTTCAGTCTTTACTTACTTTAACTCTACTGTCTCTTGTCTCTCTTCTTGGTGACCATCACTTGCAGAACCTTAAGATACCCAGCACTACTCTTTTGCTCTCCAACATCTTAGTCTTAATGGGTTTGGAAAAGATATGTCTTATAATGTGGGAAAGGATAAGTATCACCTAAACAAGCAGAAGTCTACCTCTGCATATTAAGAAAAAAGATTCTGTAAAAGGATCTTTTTGTCACACTGCCAATTGCTCTAGAGAGGAATCTTTGTATTTCTGGGTATTTTAAATATTTATCCTTGCAAGCTGCCTAGCCCAGAGGAGTCGTGTGTATGAATATGCAAATTGAAGTTGTTTAATTTTCAGCACATAGGACTGGGGAAAGGGACAAAGGAGGTAAAATTCCAAACCTCCTTTCTAGAAGCAGCTTCTGCCTTTTATAGAAGCTGTGGCTTACAGGTAAAAACAACAAGGAATGGATTAAAAGCTCCAAACCACTATTTTTTAATAAGTGCAATAGGGAACACCAGCTTTATTTCAAACAGACAATGAAGAAGACAGTGTAGCTTCCTAACAGCCCTGCTGAGACACAAAACTCTTCTTGCCTTCTGTAATTTTGTGCCAAAGCCCAGATAATATTTGGGAGAGAAGTGCAACTCACCAAGATGGTCACCACCAAATACTGGAAGTGATTGCGGAGGCCGGCAGCGTGAGTGCAGAACAGGACAAAGTTTCCCTGTTCCAGCTGTCGAATTTAAGACATTTGGTGATCACCAAAAGACAAAGGAGAATTTTAAAAAGACAAAAATTGCATCACACTTCATGTCAGCTAAATATAGATGGTGACTGATTTGTTAAATGTAGGGTTTAGGAGTCTCATTCTTCCCTTGTTTGCAACAACTTAAAGAAGTATTAATTGTCCCATTATCACTGGAATAACATGCCAGCAATGCTGGGCCAAGCAAGAGGTGAGCCACACCTAACAGAGCATAAAACTGACCAGAACACAAATGGCCCTATGAAAAGATTCTGTCTGGAGGCTTTATTCCCCATGTCCCAGGTGCCTTGTGTTGTCTCAGCTGCAGGCTACTGCAAGAAACTCCCCTTTCTCTTCCCCAGCAAGGCCATAAATCTTTCTCCAGAAGCTCTGACTCCAAAACAAGTAACATTTCAGCTGTAATAACACTCCTGCCAACTTCCTGTAGTAAAGCAGCTGGTTTTATATGCACCCTCAGCAATGGAGAGCAGCTTTGGGTCAGATATCTACCTACATCTGAATCCTCAGCAGATGGGAGGATCTAATTGCCCTATGTTATATGACAGGTGAAGCCACTGCCACCACCATGCCTCTGCAGAACTAAGGGGGGTTCTGAACACCAGAATATGATAGAGGGCCAGCTCCAGCAATTCTGCAGAAGCAGAGTGACAGAGGAGGATTTAATAATCATGCCACAGCAGCACGATCAATTCTTGCTCCCTTTGTGTGCTGGTAGATTACAGGTGTCCAATCACCTGTATACAAATTAGGATATCCAAAAGGTTGTATCCTGTCTCTATTGCCACAAAACCCTTCCCTAGTCTGTGTCCCTGTTTATGCTGCCCTAATTTTAGACACAGGATATCACACTCTGGAATTACAGCCAATGCATCTTTACCTGCCTATTCATTTTGCTGAGCAGTAATCCACTCTCTAATTTCCACACAATTAGTGTTGCTCCCTTGAGTAACAGCAAGCAAGGGTTGCTCATACTTGCTCCACTGGAGTAACTGAGCTTCCAGCTTCTGCCTCCCCTCACACCTTCCCTTCAGTCTGCACAAACAGCAAAACAGAGAGACATGAACTGACAGATGATCTCTTCCTCTCTGGGTGCTGTCAGCAAGTAGCTGGCTGCCAGCAACCAGATGTGCTCTGTATCCCTGCTGGCTGAGAGGATGCTGGAAGGACGTGGACAATAAGGGACCTTTCATCTTTCATCTCCTCCCTGTCTCTGCAGTTGCTCACAGTACCTGCAGATCCCAGACGTGAGCAGAAATAACTTCTGTTATTGTTTCTCACCCTTGGGTATTCCAGCAAGGACTAGCAGATGCTGTGCCCAAATCCAGGCCAACAAAAAAGTTCAGTGCTTCTTTGGCAAACAAACTTTTAAGCAGTCCTTCCAAGGAACTTAATAATTCACCAGGACTGCTGGTGAGCACAGCACTGCTCTCTCACATGTCATTTTCTTGCCTTCTGTCCTGCTATTCCCTTGAACAATGGTTCATGTGACTAAGAGTTTCTTGGTAAAAATGTAATAATTATTTGCTTTTCAAAATAAAGCAAACTTCAGCTGTTATGTACAAGTTCAGAGTAAAATAATGTATTTACTGAATTGAACATGTGCTAAAAGTCAGGCTTAAAAAGCCTGCTGTACATATGGGGAGTGAGGGTTTCTTACTGAGTGGCTTTTCTACAGCTCCTCTCTTTGGGAGGATGCACCGCATCTTTTCATGAGAACCACATCCAATTGCAGGTCCTCATTTCAAAATGAGCTCTACCTAACTCTGACACAGGTGAGACCTCCTGCCTCTGAATGTCTTCTTACTCTGACCTAATGCCTTCCACCACAAAAGACTCCACAAGACCCAGTTCAGCCACTATCTGAGAGCAGTCACCTCCACAAAGGAGAGGGGCAACAGTTTAAACAGGGTACACAGAGAGAGGAACAGACAGAAGAGAAAAAGCATTCTCTAAGCAACTGAAACCAAAGGAGACTGTGCATGGATAACACAGAATGACCCAGACTGGGTCACTAGGACTAGTTCTTCACCTTTTATGAAAAAAAAAAAAAAGAACAGAAAGGGGGAAAAAAGTCTTTAAATGGTCATGACTTTGGCTTTGCCCCTCCTTTGTAAGAACAATCTCCAGCCACACAAGACCCCAGGAACCAGAAGAGGACTTGGTTCCCTACTGATTTACAGGGGAAGGCAACACCCCCTAGATCACCCCTCCAGTCACCAGCCAAAGGTTATTTGCATTTCAGACTCTCCCATGCTGGGAGTGGAATGAGGCCAGCAGACAGACTGAGAGGGTCTGAAGTTACCTGAACTGCTGTCGAGATGAGAAGAAATGAAGCTGTAAGCTTCACATATGGACCGTGCTTCATGGTGAGTGCAAGCCCCTTACAAAAAGGAATTGCTCTGTCTGAATTTAAGGCATAAGGATCTAAGAGAAGCAGAATACATAAAATAAAAACCTTTTCAATAAAGGAATTTGAAATAACTATTATTAAATTGAGGCATATTTAAATATAACTTACCATCCCTTTCCTTTACTCCAAGAAAAAGAACGACAATTCCAAGGAGATACACACCTGCTATGACCCCTGCTGCAATCATGTAAACTTTTGCCTTTCAAAAGGAAAAAAAAGACATTGAAATCTTGACAGGAGAATAACAAATCATTATGAAAATTTCAGTCCCTTTTTGGTAAGCCACCTGCAAATGAAGAAATGCCCATCTGCATACAGCCAAATGCATCTGCTGCCTCTCTGAAAAAATGTTCACTTCTGCAGTTCATTTATAAACCACACCTGCCTTAGGATAAATTCAGGGCATATAAGTATATATTTCTTGAAGTAAAAAGAAAAGAAGAAGAAGCAGTGAACAAAAGGGTTACTGTGTTGGCAACCTGAATGTTTTAAAAATTTGCTTATGTTGAGACTAACCACAGACATACACAGTCACCTAATCAAAACCATGCATCATCCACAGAGACATTCTAATTTTCAGTAAGTCCAGTTGATCTGGCTACACAAACTGCAATCTGGAATTTCATGGTGCATGGGAGAGTTCTCAGTACTGAGGTAAACATAGTTACTACAGTTTCTGCATTTACACATAATGATAATAATGACACATGATGATAATAATGAATTTTAGAAATCATACTTACATGCCAATGTTTTGAGAGTATGGTACCTTGCATGCTGGTTTTCCCAGTTATTTAGTGACATATCCAAGCAAATTCAAAATCTTTGCTTCCTTTTAGCCAGGGAGGCAAAGCCTCCAAGGATACCTCCCACACCACCAGATCTCATTTACTGTTTCTAACTCTGATTACACTGACTTTGAATTAAAGCTTTAAAAAATATTTTGCTTTAGTATGATGCAACAATTTACCATATACTGTGTTATCAAAGATAGCTAATAGAGCTTTTTAAAACAATGATTACTTGATATGAAAACTGAATTTCAAATTATTGGTTATATATTGTAAATGAAATTATTATAAGTCTAAGAAGAAATTGGCAAAAAAATGCAATTACAAGAATGTAGTTCAAAATATAAAGACAGTATAGGTGCAAATGCATTCAAATGAACCATGTAAGAATATAAAATTTTCAAGAAAACAGCTTTTGTTAAGATGTGTACATTTCAGAAAATAACTTGGTGAGATAAAGGATTGCAGGACTATTCTTTATATGGAATAAAGGTTTGGGTTTTTTTATATCAGAGCTATAAATTAAGTCACAGAGTACTTTCACACTGTTGGTTATGGCTTGCACAGAATATAGACTACAGTAGTGGAGATATCTGAATTCACTTAAACAAACCTATTTCAGCCTAAAATGAAGCTGGGGCAGGAGAGAAGGGGATTAGAAAAAGGGATAGTAACAGGACTCCTTTATGATTTTCATATTTTGTTTTTATGTATTTGTTAGTTTGCTTGAAACATTTGAATTAAATGTTGTGTTTCATAGGCCATCATTAAATGAACTTAAACTACCAAGGGTATTCATGGTCGGCCAGATAAGATTCTCTAACCCTGAACAAAACTTGTTAGCCTGTTCACAATTCCATCAATACCCATGTTTGGTTTCCAGTAATAAAGATCCATTCATAAGCTTATAGTAACAACTTCAGGAGAGCTTAAAAATTACCATTTTTTCCACTTCCTTTTTTTCAGTAAGGAGCAAAATAATGCCAGTTGTTCACTAAGTGCTTTTTAAACTAGGTGTGCTCTTGAGCAGCTGAGAATTAGTCCTTGTGACAAAAAGAGTCAGGGTCATATTTGTGAAGGGCACTAAAAGAAAGTCAAGATTTGCCCTCTTCTAAATATTTCCTGATGGAGGTACTTCAAGTTAAATTAATCTAGTCTGGTCTTGCCTCAACTTGTAACTTAATGCCCATCAGCCATACAACCAAAATTAAGATCCATCAAGGTCTCCTCTTTATTGTGCAATTAATTAGGTGCATATTCTGCTGTGTGGTGTGAACAAAGGGCAGGTTTCCAGTCACACTGCAACTTCAGGATCTGATAAATGTTTGTGTCTGAAAGCTTTCCCATAATTTCCCAGTTTTAGTATCTAGTTTAATGGAAGATATTGCCTCTACCTACAAACTCTGGCTACTTTAAGCTATGGATTTTTGTTAGTTTTTCAAATTAGAAAACTACTTGACATTCAAGCCATTGTGAAATTTCTTTCTCCATCTCCCTCTGAAAGGACAGGAAAACACATATGGTTAAGCAGAAAGAAAATAAATCAAGATTGTGTATTTTTTTCCCCTTGAAAGCCATTTCAGAGGTTTCAAAATATAAATTGGGGATTTTAGTCTGAAGTAGATTCAGACAGGGAATCTGCTGTACAATGAAATTCAGCTTGCTCCGTGACTTTTCAAACTTCTTGTCTTGACAATTCACAGAGGTGTAATAAACACAGTAGTGCTCTGCATCAAACCGTTGTCCCAGAAGCTAAAAAGGAAGGCAGGATGAAGTTCTGTGTCTCGTTAAAACACACACTACAAGTTACCAAAAAGGCATCTCCAAAAACACATTATTCAACCAAAGAATGGCATGACCACCTAGGGAAGCAGCCCAGCTGTCCTCAGACTTTTGCCCAGATCAGCTCTGTGAGAAGCCTGTGCCAAAAAAAACAAGAATTAGGTGGCACAGAGGCAAAGAATAGTGTCTGGAAATGGGGGGAGGCAAGGCTTTGACCCTCCCTGGGCCACCAGTGCTGATACCAGACTATGCAAATCCAAAACATAGATAAAAACATGCCTTAGCCTGTGATTTTACTGCTAGTGAAGCATGGTAATAGGAGCTACTGCCTTGCATTAGGAAGAGCACAAATATGTACTTCCTCTTTTGCATCAAGCATTTGAGATTAGATTCATGTCAAGGAATCTTCTTCTTCATAGGGTATTTTATATACTGGTTGGTGCTTGCACTGACATAGCAACAGATGAAAGTATAAAAAGAAAGGATGAATCCAGTAATTGGTAAATTGGAACCAACAATCTGCTGATTTCACAAGTGACCTAGGGAAAAAAAGCCCTACACCATGTAATTGTTTAATTCAGGGCCTGTTTCAAGACCACTGCAAACAATGGAAGACTATCAAATTGTGTTAACTGAGGTTTGGATCAGATTTTAGGTTTTCCTCCCAGATACAAAACCTTCTTTGTTTCTCAAAAAATATAAAACTCAAGTACGAGGAGATTAAATTATTTGTGCAAAATTACAGGAAAAGCCTGTCATGGAAAATTAAATAAATAAGCATGGATCCCTAGGTTCATTCCACATGTTAACCACTGAGATCTGCCCCCACTAATGGCATGTTACCAATCATTTGCTTTCAACAGTGCTTTGTACCTTCACAAAAGTACAGATTGCAAATACGACTTGGTTTTGTTCACAAAATTGCCATTAATGTGTACAGATCTCCAGTGGTACCTCCTCTGGAAATCAGTGTTGCTGAACTGAAAGATCCTGCTGTAGCCACACTTTTTTCATGGAATCATAGAATGCTTTGGGTTGGGTGTGACTTTCAAAGATCATCTCATTCCAGCCCTCTGCCATGGGCAGGGACATCTTCCACTGGACTAGATTCTGAGCCACATCCAGCCTGATATTGAGCACTTCCAGGGATGGAACATCCACAGCTTCTCTGGGCAACCTGTGCCAGTACCTTGTCACTCTCACTGAAAAAAAAAAAAATTTAAAAAATCTTCCTAATATCTAATTTAAATGTACCCTCTTTAGTTTAAAACCATTCCTTCTTGTCCTGTCATTACAAACTCTGGTCAAAAGTTTCTTCCATCTTTAAAATCCCCTTTTTGTACTGAAAGGCTGCAATAAGTTCTCCCTGAAATTTTCTCTCCTCCAGGCTGAGTCCTCCAACCTTCTGATCATTTTTGTGACCCTCCTCTGGCTCTGCTTTAATAGATCCAAGTCTTTCTTGTGCTGGGGTCCCCAGGACTGGATGGAGTATTTTTGGAGGGGTAAAATGTGCTTTTCTTACTAAGTTTCTATAAACTGTAAATCAGCCCCTAGTGAAAAGTAAGGGTGGCCAAGTCCTTCCCAGCTGCTTTATGGGTTTGGTGCCTCCTGCAAAGCTCCTCAAAGAAATTCTGGTGTCACACTGAGGAGGAGTTGCAAGGACAGCAGAGATGGAAAGCATTGTCTGCAACAAGGTCATTGCCTGAGCTCCAGCATCACAGATTTCAAGGGAGTCGTGTTCACACTCATCCTGCTGGACATGATCTGGTATTAGAGAAACATCCCCTACCCTTCTCCATAGGATATTTTAGTGTGTTCACAGACACTTACTTGGTGAGACAGAAGATCTGAGGGGTCTGGAATGCTGGGAGTGTCATGCCAGGAGTCAGTGGTGTTTACTGAGGGATTCACAGTGCAGTGGGGAGAGACATGAGCACTGGCCACAATCTGCCCCTGAAGTGAAGCTCCAATCAAGGTCCCAAGCACTTCCATGGTCATTCCTAAAGAATGAAAGCACAAATGTGCACTGAGGATGGGAATCTTGTTCATCTGTCTCACTGAAGGGAAATGTTATCAAATCATTTCCTCTTACAGGAATGAGCAATGCCAAGAACAGAAGAACTGAAAGGTCAGTAATAGAATGGTTTCAACGGCAGAGTTTTATCATTTATTTTCTCATCAGGTTTGAGAAGAAGCATCCATGAAAGAGCCTTTTCTATACAAGCTGCATGAGAAATGTGAATGCTGAGATTGGGAGCCACAAGGGGATAACATGGAGATCTTTCATCTTGAGGACCAGAGTGGAACTACTTTTTAAATGCCATTTCTTCCAAAGTAGGACTTGGAGTCATGATATCAGACTGTTCATCTCAAACTTGGCAGCAACTTGTGAAGCACTTATCTAATCAGACCTCTGAGTCCTCCAGCTGTAAAATAAAGTGATACTTGCCTCAGGTTTATGGAAATAGTACAGCTACAAAGCTCTTGGAAACAGCGGGTGCTGTTCTTAATTGCCTAAGGCCAGAGTCAGGCAGAACTATCTACCTCAACCTCAGAGAACAATTCAGATCACTAATTCTCACCAGAAAAAGGGATCATCTAACAAAAAACAACCAAAGCCTTCACTTAGGAAAACAAAAATCTAACCCTGGGGATCATCTTGTGAAATCGATCAACAACCTGACCAGGTGTTGCAGCTGTGTTAAGGCAAATGGTGAGAAATTTGGGTTCTAAACCCTCCTCACCCTGAGGGATTTCAAGCCTGCTGTGCCTGTTTCCCTGCAACACGGCCATATCCAGCATCCCCATGGCCAGGAGATAAACTGAATTCCTGTCCTAGCTCCAGAGACTTTTTACACATTTTGCATAAAGATACATTAGGGCTGAATGCATGAACAGATTAAAGATGGCGGAAAAGTCTTCCCATTTGTGAGGGAACGCACTTCTCATTGACCCAAACTTCAGAGTTTTTTTTCTATTTTTTCTCTTTCAGTGGCTCCCAGGGTCATATGTTCCTTTCTGAGGAGCACCATGGAGGATTCTGAAGGGATGCTTCCAGAGCAGGTTGTGTCCTGGTGGTTATCATGCTCCCTCTGGGATTTGACAGCTGTTTCAAAAGCTCCTAGGTTCATGTTTATTCAAGTCCCCTGATCTATAACAGCCTTCAGTGACCTCAGACACGTGACTTTTTGTGCGTCCCTGTAAAGGAATAAAAATACTTCACCATCTAAAGGGAGGGCAATGGACACAGATTGTGAGGGGTTCAGACACTGCAGCAATGCAGGCTGTCTGTAGCTATGCAAGATCCAGTAAGGAGAAGAGAGGCTCCCTAGGAGACCTGGACCTTTTAAACTATTGCTACTTTGTTCCCTAACTGAAAATACTTTTGAGTGGAAAATCGGAGGCGCCATGCAACATTAATTTAAACCAATGGGAAGTAAAAAAAGCCCCTTCCCCGAGCTTCACATCCAATCTTACCAGCAATGTTGCAATTCAGTCCATGCACACAAAAATCCTGGCAGATGGTGGAAATCAAACTCCAACCTGGTCTGAAGTGTTTGGACACAAACTGGTCTCAGTTGGGCATTGCAGAGCTTCCAAACTCAGTGCAAAGGCAATGCACTCAAATCACACCTTTCATTCAAACACCACCTACACATTCATCACCTTTGTCTAGGGCTCTACATCTGCATTTTATCAAGAACTTGTATAGAATAAAACCCAGAAGCATCATTAGAGGCACCAGAAATATAACCACTGTGAAACTATTTTCTAAGTAGTGGCAAGAGCTGAGGAACAGGTATCCTTCAAAGTTCTTGTGTGCCCAGAATTTATGATGTATTACTTTCCACATCAGCCAAGAAAGCTGATCTGCCAGCAGATTGTACCCTGAAGTAGGTTATATTTTGGCCAGAATGTAAGTAGGAGTTATGTTAAAGCAACTTTGGAATCCAGTGTTTCTACCTTGCATCAATAGCAACAGCAGAATAAAATTTATAATAAGCAGTTCTGCTTGTCTCCAGCAGAGGGTAATGGATCCTCTGATCCCAACCTTATTTTTAAGCGCACACTTCATATGACACAGCTGTTTTTCTTTTACAGTTGAAGAAATGCCTGAACAACTGACTGCATCCAAGACAGTATATCAACAGGAAGAATTCTCTATGAAGCCCAGAGAGAGGCAGAAGTGTTTAAGTAAAACACTTACCAAAAAAGGAAAAGGTAAAGAAAAAGGTTCTCACATAAGCATAACCATTACAAGAACCCTTTCCTCCAAACAAATATTGTATCAACATGCACAAAAATACCAACATTTGAAAAGTCAAAACTATGGTTCACTCCACCACCTTAATTTGGTTTAGGAGAACAGCTGCACACTCAAAAGTTAAACCCTTTCTGAACAATAAATGACATGGAGTCATTTTCTGAACTTTCAGCCATGGAGTTCAACAGCTTTTATGAGTACAAGTTTCACATGCCTGTGAAGCCCTGCATGGGACTAGCAGATCAGAAATCACATTTATTTGGATCAGAGCCTCTGAAGACATAAAACCAGACAATAGAAAACACTAGGTACATAGATTTAGTTAGAATTTAGGCCAGATGACTCAGAATACAGTCAGTGCCAAAGAATATAACACAACTGGAATCTCCTGCTGTTTAGTCCTGTCCTGTGGCTGTCAGTCCAGAATTTTTCCTAAAGACAGTTGATGATAATGCAAATTACAACAGTTCTTATCTCTGGAGAGGGATTGGGTTTCTCAGGGGATATCATATCTAGAATTTTTGACATTACATTTTCAGTTCTTCTTGCTATTTCACTGTGCCTCTGTGGGTCTCAACATAATCAAGGATGTTGAGAGTTAGAAGGACTAATGGAAGAGAAAAGGGATCTTGTCAGGAAGACAAAACAGATGCAACAAAAAAACCTAAAAGATATTCTAAAGCAACACTTTAAGGACTAGTTAAGACATAGAGAAGTCTTCCATGTAATATTTGACTTTTTTCTCTTTATCTTGCTTATTGCAGTTACACAGTAAAGAAGGCATGAGAACAGAGCTGAAGAGAGTAGGAGGGGAGGAAACTGTTCTTGCATTCAATTTATGATCTATACAGGAAATCTTGAAAATATTTTCACTGCACTTTTTTTTTGTCTGATTGATTTGCTTCAAAGCTAAAAGTTTGTCTGGTTTTGGTAGTTGAAGAGACAGAGATATGGTCTGGAAAGCCTCATTCTTTTAATTAATACACTCAGAGTGCTAGCTGTATTACAACAAGATCTGCCTTTAAACTACCTGGTGTATGCCAGAATTAATTTAAAAAACACAGATTAAATGAAAAAAGATATTTCAGTTGGTGTGAACATGCACACAAAATTACTTTCCTTTTTGGTGAGGTTAGGTGTCTTGGTTCTATGACTTCTCAATTTTTTTTCTGAGAACTCATAGAACCAAGAAAACCTAACCTCAAACCTGAGAAAATAGGTTTGGCATCTGAATTTATAACATGAAACACATAAATCTGAGGAAATATGAACTAAAAAAGAAGGTGAGAGAACAAAACAACAAACCCCAAACAAAACCTAAACAACAAACTCCTCAAAATTACTTTTATACTTTCTTTAATTGAATGTTTCTTGGTTTTCCCCCTACAAATCACCTTGAAATTAAACCATTATTCCTTACCCTGATTTGGTTAGGAGTGATTTTTTTATTGTTTCCTCTGGCTAGCAATAAACCAAAAAGAGTTTATAGCTGATCAGACAATTTGAGACAATTAAATATTAACGTCTCCTATTTAACTAAAAAAATGCAATTCCTTTGAAGACAAATTAATTTTCATCACATATTAAAACATTCTTATAGAAGTCGAGTTTAGGGACACAAATCACTAAGAACTTCCTATAGATTAAGAAGTATTTTCCATAAAACTCAGTCCAATCCCCAAGAGAGAGCCCAGATCACACTCACTATAGGCTGTTGCAGAATCTCTGTCCTTCTGGTCCGTGCTGAGAAACATGGTGAGGGCAGAGTATGGTACTTGGAATAACTATGGGAAGAAAGAACATAGGAAATGTCAGGGTAAAACTGCTGTATTCCTTTGATATCCAAGAAAATGGTTTAATGGGACCTTGGAATTAATTTAGAACATTCATTCAGAACACTAAGAACCCTCAACTAATTTTTGTGCACACAGTCCTGCCTTTTCTTTCTGGTTTGAAAAGCATATAAAAGGAAAACAGTATATTTCAGAATACAAATAATAAATAATAAAATACCCAGAGGGTTTACCTCGATGTTGTGCTCCTTCAGTTTCGTTGGAAAAACATCCTTCACTGAGAGACTCAAAAGAACTTTTCTTTCTTTGCACTAGGACACCATTGTGCTCCTAGTTTGAGCTAACTAACAGGAAGCCAAGCCATAAAGAAGAAATACAGTTTTTCACTTTATTCAAGCCAGAAGACTATACAAATACCCAAAATATTTCAAACATCTGTCTAATTATGTAAATCCAGGAGATAATAGTGAAAACTACTCTTTCAGCACCACTTGTCACACGCTCCTTAATTTAAGCATAAGTTAAGACCACTGCAAAGTGGAACTGGGACATGAACCTGCTTGAATAACCAAGTTCTCTGTGGTGTTCCCACCACTCCAGAAATCTGTAGCCAAATTAAGTCTTGCACTCTGCATCCCACAATGTTTGTACAAAACGATTTTCTGTTCACCTCCATCAAAAATGGTACGTGTGTACATTTTCAAAACTGCCAGGGAAACCCTGTGTTTCTCTTTCAAAAGAAAGAGGAAAGAAATTATTTAAATTATTTAAAAGAAAGAAATTATTTAAAGAAATTATTTAAAACAATTATGGATGCCTTCTTTCTACTGGGAAAACAAAGGACTTAGGGAAATATTCAAGCTTAACATGAGAATACAGAATTCCTAATCTTCTCCTGAGAAGTTATGAGAAGTTGGATGTCCAAGTGGAATTAGGAATCTGAACATCTATACAAGAATGAGTTGAGGGCACTGGAGGTAACCTGGATGAATTAGCAGTTCATTTACCGGAAAAAGCATTGACAGAAACCACCAACCAGCAGAGTTTGATAAAAGGGCATCTGCTTGTCCCTTAAACTCACTAGAACTAGAAGTAAAATGTGAAAACAAGTTTACCAAATATGAGTGCTCTAATGTAGACAGACAACAAGCAAGTCCCTGCTGAGAACATCATGACCTGTATTCTACTTACTGTGGTCAGTGCTTGAAAAAGGCAGTGGAAAGTCAGGTACCAAGCAACTCTTCCTGAGACAAATGGAGGTAGGTACCACATTAAAAAATAGGAGATTATTGTGAAGGGTGTACATGCCAGCACCCTGAGAAGAAAATTAACACACATCAACAATCTTAAAATAATGATAGTAAAGCACATTAAATTTTCCTGCTAATAATCAATATAACACAATTTATGTGCAATTTTTCTAACTGCAGTAATGTATGCTTTTAAATATCAAAATTTAGTGTGCATTAAATACACAGATTAATATAAAATATATTAATATTAATATAAAATATATAAATACACAGATTAATACTTTCATAAAGAGGAAAAAACCCCAGTGAGTCTGAAAGAAAAGAGCTACATTTAAATTAATATCCCACTCAGAAGTGACAAAATTTCCTTTCACATGCACTGTAACAGCACACCTATATTGCCATTCCTTGGCATATCTCTCAGATTACACATTTATTAGAAAGAATCACTAAAAAATAAGATCTCTTATCATGTCTTTGCATACTCCAGAAATTTTTACATGAGTTTACTTATTATTGAGATTCCCCCTTCTAATTATAGTGTCTTTGGTTTCTCCCTGAACTTAGTCTCTTCACAGCTACTTCAAACAAGTGTAAATATGTTTATACACTTAAAAATATTCAAAAAAGCAAAAGAGACAATGGACAACCCTTTGTGAAAGCTCCTACACTGTGTCTAGTTGGGTAGATGATAATTTCCTCCATTTAACTCCTAATCACTTCAAACACAAAAGGATCATCTTCAGAGAGGAAGGTGTCTTAAAAAGAAAAACCACAGAAACTTATACTCCAGACATTGCCATTAACCAGCAATTAATGACATTAGTCTAAAACCTATTTCAGGCAAATAGCATTTGTTAAACTCCATGATACAGAACTGGTCAGATGCTATTATTTCCTAAAAGTCTAAGCTGCAGCATCAGGCCTGTCCTGTATTCTTGTAAATCAGGCACTGAACAATGTATTTAGATGACCAAGATCCTGACAAAAAATTTCCAAACACATAAAAGAGAAAACAGATTAATCCCTTCACAACAGCACTACGGACATTGGGGGTCAGCTGGTTATTTTGCAATCGTGAACTGAAAACCTGGAATACAAAAGAGTAATGTGGGTAAATAGTTTAGTAAAACAATGGCTTTCCCACACTGCTCTTTGGGATGGACAGCATCACTGAGAGCTGAACATTTACCAGGAAAGTGCCAGGTTCTGGTATTCTCTGCCCCTCTGGTCCCCAGCCCACAGTTCACCCACAACAATGGAAAATATAAACAAGGGTAAAATCCTAACACATCTCAGGGAATCTACCTTCCACTCCAAAAGCATGAGCTCTTCCAGATGGTGTCCAGGCAGTCATCACACTAAATATCTTCACAGTCACTTTTTCATGCAACTTTTTGGCAACAACCCTCTTGGTATTGTTCTCCTCTTTCCCACATTTTCCTTTCCTCTCTAATGCCAGGGAATTTTCAAAGCCTTGCTGGAGTTGCTGAATATCTGATTGTCAGCTATTATCTCTTTTGACAAAATGTTAGACCAGTATTTCAAGACAATGCCTGCTTCTGCCTTTTAAAGCCATTAAATAAGTGGTTGATGACTTTGTGTTATATTGAGGACAGTATTAAGCAATAGTTAAACATTCACCTCCCTTACTAAGGTTCTTGCTTTGCTGACAAGCTTTTCTGACTGAAAAAAATCCATTGCTTCATTCTAGATTGTTAAGAAGTCAGAAAAAAATCAAAATGCTAAAGTGTTTTTAAGCTAGGGGAAGACACATTTTTTGCTTTGTAAAAAAAAAAAAAGGCCTGACTCTCAAAGTCTAGGAACAGAATTGCCATGAAAATATTAGTGTTACCAAAAAAATTCCAGAGAAAATCCTCCTGTAAAGAGCATCTGTTTGATGAAAGGTGGGGTTAGATAAGCACTTTTCCTGTAAGAAGTGCAAGATGTGCTGGAGCTGGTTTACAGTCAAAAGGGCTGATAAGTTCATGCTGGTGCTAGGACAGGAATCATTCTAACATCAATGCAACACTAACAATAAACACATGCACTTGCTGTGTTTTCAGAGAACTTTAAAAAAAGGGGGAAAAGCATCAGAATATTTCTAATGGCATTTGTATTAAAATTTCATTGTTTTCCTTTTGGATAGATTTTTTTACTTGGTTAATTCAGTGGTCATTAAAAACCATACCACTTATCTGGCCTCCAACCAAATCCTGAAAAGAGAAACAGCAGTAAACTCCTCTTTTCCCATGAGTCTTGACAAAAAGCTTAACTTCAATCTGAAGACCCTGTTTACTGGGCCAAGAGCAGCTTTTTCCAATCAGTACTTGCCTTCTCTATTTTGTCAGATATAAGCTGCCCATGGACAAGTTTCTGTAGCCATAAAACTGTATAACATCAAGAGAACCAGCTAAAAACTGTGCTCATTTTCCCCTGAAATTTCAACTTCCTTGCTCAGGACACATTTACTCTTAGATTTTTGTTGTAAATCAAGTTTGTGGGTTATATCAATTAAAATTTTGCAATTAATTTAAAATACATCCATATAATGTATGAGAAAAAATGATGAAAGGCTCCCTATTTCACAAACTCATCAATCTCCCCTTGGCTTCCAAAATACTAAAATCCAACAAACACATGCCCTGTGGCATAGGTGAGTTCCTCTAGCATGGCTCAATCTTTTCCAATTTTTCTTGCTTCACACCTGTCAATCTCATTCCTATATGACCAACATTCATTGCTCCAACCTCTCCTTGGAGCACATGGAGAGCACGTGCCCATGGGTAAGATGTCACAGTGAAACATCACACACTTCCTTCACAAAAAACCAAAACCTTGCAGCATCTCATGACTAGTGAGAGTCCTACATGACTCACTGTAAGAGTCATGGTGGTTTTTTAATGAACTTTTTTGACTATGGGGTGTAAGAGAAGCAGGACTCTGATAAGTGGTAAGAACCCCACACAGCGCCATGGCAGCACTGGCTGCTGGGCCCTTTGGTGCCATGGTTTCACATCTGTTCCACACCCATGCACACATCTGTTCCACAGCTGTGCATGCATCCTTCCCTGAACTGAAAGGCCTGGGCAGGAGCTCCTGGAAGGTTGATTGTGACATGTGAAGGCACTCTAGGACATAAGTAGAAATAAGTTCCAACTTATTGGAACTTATGGAAGTGAAAGATTGAAGTCAAACTAAACAAATCTAGACAAAGATTAAAATTCAACCACAGATTTAAGAAAGTTTTAGAACTCAGCTTCCAGTTTTGCTAAAAAGAGTCTCTTGGCTTCATTTATTTGCATCTCCAGTGATAAAAAATCTCTTCTGTGATTTCATGTGTGAACAAGTTAAAGACAATATGGCAATTTTTTAGTTTTTATTTTATATATGTGGAATGAATACAATCCATGAGTCTAATTCAGTGGGGGGGATATATGATCACAACACTCAATATTCACATATATATGTAAATATATGTACACACTTATACTTACCAAGGCATGAGCCGGCCAATTTTTGTCCATCTACTTTTGCTAATAAAAAAGCCAGCGACAGGATCAGTAACTGCACCTGAGGCTTTGCCAATGAACAGCACCAAAGAGGCATGAAATGGAGTAATCTGAAAGTAGACAGAATACAGTAAACAAGAGCCATTGTTTCACAATACAATGAAACAGCATAAAGCAACTTTCCAGAAAAAAACACCTCAGTGTTTTAAAGAATAATGATCATTTACAAAACACGTCTGCTGCTGTCATAGAAATTCCTATTGGTTACCCATAGCAAACAAATGAGACATTGAGATTGGTGTTGTGAATTAAAGGATCACAAGGGAAAAATGCAAGGAAGGAAACATCCAGAATGTGTTTGGGATGAGGAAAATGAATCAGTCAAATAGCAAAGTTCTTGTTTTAGTCATACAATCTGACAGAGTCCCTCTGTAATTACCCTCTTGCTTTCCCCCCACCACATCTCCATCTCCCCATATCGTTATCTTGACGTGATCTAAAAAAAATGGTAGAGAGGGCTGTTTACATGCAGCAATGTTTTTTCCTCTCCTGAGATCACAAGGCTGCCAACTGGTGGCATGGGGCTGAGGAAGAGGTTGTTGCACAACAGACTTTATCCACCTGGGACTGAGCAGTGACAAGTGAATTGCGTAAGGCACATCTGCTCAAGTCAAAGTTGCCAGCACATGTCCATTGCATCTCACTTCAAAAATGTTCATGGATTACATAAAAATAAAATGGCCAAGTAGAAAAACCTCTGAAATTAACCCAAGTGGACCATACTTTTGTGCTTCTGTAGAAATACAGTTTATCCCAGGCAAGGCAGTTATTCTTTCACATGTATCTGTACAGAGCTTAGGAATTCCCATCACACAATGGTTAAAACAAGTGGGTTCTCTTCCCAGTGTTCAGTTCATGTCACTGCAATTACAGTCCTGAAAAAAAGTCACTGAAATCTATATAAATGTGAATGTTCCTCACATCAATTATTGAGAGAAGCTCCTGAAAGAGTCTCTGTGGCTTAAACGGCAAGAGCAGACAAGAGCAGTCCCTTCATCTCTGTGCTTCACCATATCAGTGCTCCAAAGGCCTGGAAAACAGCTGACACAACACCAAGCTTAAGCAGGTGTCCCCTGCTTTCCTTCAAAGGATTATGTCTCCCAGGCAGCAGCACCAGGCATGCAGCTGGTGCAGGCGCCCTGCCTGCAGAATTTGCTGTAGGTGCTCTCTCAGAGGTGAAAGAAGGAAGCAGTGATCTCTGAATGTCCTGGATGACCAGCACAAAAGGCAGGTGCTACAGATTTCCAGCATCACACCCCTTACATTTTAACCCAAATTAGGTGAAATTGCAGTGGCAGCCAATGTTCCTGTCACCGCCAGCTCCAAGACACACAGTCCACCCCAGAGAGTCTGTTAACAGGGAAGGACTGGGAATGGCAGTGTCCAGCAGATAACAACAGTGGCTCTCCATTCCACTGCTGCATGGTGGGATGGAGCTGGGATGAGCACAAGACTGTGTCCCACCTTCTTGCTGATCCACCCGAGCTGGCCTGTGCCCTCCCTCAGCCACCAAAGGTGGCGAGCAGCCCACCAGCCCTGAGAAAAACTCACTGTGGGGGCTGCACCAGGACTGCCCACAGGCCACTACTGCTTCTCAAGAGACAGGGCAGCCAAAATAAGCACAAAACAGCAGTCAGAAAGATACAGGCGTTGAAGTACTGCAGTTATGAGGGGAACAAGAAGAAAAACTACAAATTAGGTGAGTTCCAGATTTGTATTTTGTTCGGACATTTTGTGAAAGAAAGCTTTCAGGAAAAAGCAAAACCTCTTTCATGTTAGGAGTGGAATCTGTGTGGTCACCCTGTCTTCATCATTGGGATGGGCTTATACATCCCTTGGCTGCATTTTCTTATCTCCTAAATCTAGACAGTGTCTGTCAGCAGCAATGCCAGAAACTTCTCAGTGTTAATAAAATACAAGCTAAAATATGCTAAATTCACCCATCTCAAAAGGAATAAAGACCAGAATCCTTTAATCAGAGAATTCTGGTGTCCTCTAGCAATTTGTCTCAAGGATCCCATGTGGTTTGGAGTTCCATTTATGTCTGTAGTCTACACAGGTAACTTAGGTGGAACAAAGAATTTAACTGGAAGTTACAGAAAATTAATAGAAAATAAAATTTTCTTAGGAAAGATCCAGATTATGCATGAAAGATTACACTTTGTGACTTTTACATTCTCTCAAGTAGCTAAAACAATTCTGCTCTCTAAATGGGCAAGAAATAAATCCAGGTAGTGACTATATTATTACATTCTTTCCCCTGAAAATGCATGGGAAAGAACACAGGATTTCAGACCTATTTATCAGAACTTGAAATAAATCCTGTCCCTGCAGGACTACTTTAAAGAACAAATTAAACCACCAGGGAACAAATAATTAAGCTCCTTAATGAAAGTGTAAGTATATCACCACCAACATTAAGCAAAATTATTTGGTTTCAGTAGAAGCTTGTTAATAAAATAATTATTTTGTTGTCACTTTTTTAGGTAGTGCCCAAAGATGCGTGGATGGGATCCCAGCTTTCTGGACACTGCACACAAACACAGGAAGGATCAGTCTCTTGCTTCCAGAATTTTCAGTCTGTGTGACAAGCAAAGAATGAGGAAATTGCCATACTTCTAAGCACCCTGGGGAAATCGTGTTAGAAGCTTTCTAATTTAGTTCCTGCTTCATCATCTCCAATGGTTTGCACTGCCATCCTTCATGTCAGTGTGCAACAGCTTTAGTTAGAGCTGCTCCACCTCCCTGCTGTACCCCCAAGCTCCTTTTTCCACCTCCAGCTCCTCAGTTTCCACACCATCCACTCAACATCTTGGGCACTGCTGTCCAAAACTGGCTCCTTTTCTACATCATCTACATCTACATCTGCATCTGCATCTGCATCTTCTACATTCTACATCTTTAATCAAAACAATACACTCAAGATGATCTCAGCTGTACAACACAACTTATTGTGTTGAAAATTTTATCAAGTTACAAGTCAGCTTTTAATACCAGATTTTACAAGAAAACTATAAAACCTAACTTTTGGACACCTGCAGTCACAATATCATGTCTTTAGACAGCAAATGGGTAATGATATCTGACCCAGAACATTCTGGTTTTTCCTGCAAATAGGAACAGTCATCAGTGCTGAAGTCCCACATGTAGTTTCACAGCTGTTCACACAGTCCTTGCAATTTGACCTCAGCTCCCTAAAATCCTTTTTTCTATCCTAGTACCTTGTCCTAGTTACCATGCATGCATACAAGAAAAGACAGAACAGTAAAAATTGCTTATGGATTGATTTTCTTTGTGTCTCTGCTGTTCTGAAATCTAGCTGGAGCAGCTGAAAGTCAGATGAATGGGATGACTCCTAATGCTTTGTTTCACCAGGTCTGCTTCTGCAGCAGAGAACAACTGGAAGCAAAGAACCTTCAGGAAGGATAACTCAGCTTTATTTGCCACAAAATAACCTTAGACAAACAAAATAAAAATTGTGTGAAATTATCACAGAATCACTGGGTTGGAAGAGACCTTTAAAATCATAGAGTCCAACCCAGCCCTAACACCTCAACTAAACCATGGCCCCAAGTGCCATATCCAGTCTTTTTTTAAACACATCCAGGGATGTGTTTAAAGAGCTCTGACACCTCCCCAGGCAGACCATTCCAGAACTTTATCACTCTTTCCATAAAAACCTTTTTCCTAATATCCAACCTATATTTCCCTTGGCACAGCTTAAGACTGTGGTGGCTACTGGTTGCAACTGGAGTGATTTTTAACCTAAACCAATTGAACAAAACTTCAGCATGGTGCTGTTAACGTTTTCAGATGTCTCCTATCTGACACACTTTGACTCCTGACACTGAATTTTCAGAACTGATTTTCCTTGTGTCTGCAAGTGTGTGAACTCTACAGCACCCATACTAAAAATGAACAACAGACATCTCAAGACAGAAAGAAAACTAGAGGGAAAAAAATTAATTCTGGACAAGTTAATGCAGTTTCCAGGATGCTGAACAGATAGAGGCAATGACAATGAGACAATTTAAAATATTTATTAACTAATTCCTCTTTTATCATTCCAGGGACATGGCTGATAATATCAGAGTGAAGTCTACAGTCTGCAAATGTTTCTTGTGCTACTTACATGGGCTATGTCTAGCAGGTAGATCTGCAGGAAGAAGGAAGCAGCACTCCCTGCCACTTGGTTTGGGGCCCCTCCTATGGCATAGCAGATCTTGCTGCACATCGAGAGCCTGTGGCCCTGTGTGAGAGGAAGCAGAACAAGCCATGAGTAAACCAAGGTGCACAAGTCAAAAGCTACACAAGTGATAAGGTTAAAGTCTATAGTTAACACCATTTTGATGTATTTGCTTCACAGCTATTCCACTAATAAATCTGTATGCCCTCAACCCCTATCATCAACAAGCATTTGGGTGCTTGTTACTTTGATTTTTAATGGATTTGTTCTCTAATTCAGCCCCTGAAAACAGATTACAGTGTTCCTAAAATTGAGTTGTGATGACCCTCAGGCTTACCTGTCTTCCTCTCACAAGTTATTAAAAGGAAACAAGCAAGAAGCAGCAGAGAAGTGCTATACTATTGTTTACTATTATTTGAGCTTAGTTTTGTCTTTGAATGCTTAATTCATATTTTAAAGGTTGAAAACTTGTACCTTAAAAAAATATTTCTTTTATTAACCTTTCAGATAATAATTGATAAATACACTCATACCACAGTAATTATACATCATTCACAGAAAGTTCCACAGACCTAACAGATCCCAAACATTTGTGTTTTGTTTCTTCCTTTGTCACAAAATGCTGGTGTGACACTGGCAAAATCACTTGACTTTGCATATCTTCCTTTTGACTTGACTTTTCTATATCTTTGTGAAAATTGGCATCATATGGTAAGTAATTTTGGGCCCAAGATTTTTTTAGAAAATCACTCCATGTGTATTTACAACATTCTGCAAAACTGTGCTCTCTCATTTGTCATTTGATGTTTGAAAAGTACCATAAGCATGCAAGAATATTCTCAAATACAACAGGCAAATAAAATAAATGTTGAAAATAAGGGTACACACCAGTAATTAAAATACAAAAATTTCTACAGTTTCTAATAGAGATTCTAATGAAGAACATAGGGTTTTTTCCCAACTGTAGAAGTCCGGGATACTGGAAAGCCCTTTAAAAAACGTAAGATTTAATTTTATGCCATAAAATTCAAAATTAGGAAAGAAAATGACTCTTTGTGAATCTGTATTCCTTTCAGAGGGACAACACATCAAATCAAATTTTTAACTTTGAGGCTTTCAGTCTCTCTTTAAAATTCGCTGCCAACAGGAGCCAAGAAACATGAAGAGGAGCAGCAATATTAATCCTGGGTCTGTTTTCTCTCTGAACTGAGTACACAAGCCCTTAATTCTTATGTTAGATTGGGATAAAAATAGAGATATGGAAATGAAATCCACCACAATGATATTCTGACACATTACCTAATTTCTGAACATTTTTAAATTTAATAACCCATCATCATTACTCTGTAACATTTTTGAAAAGTTGTAGATTTCTAGGCAATGCCTTTCATCATCTAAACATTTCCCTTTGAACTGTTTTATCAGAGTGGGTGTGAACAAACAAGCACAAGTATCAGGACTCCTTCCTTTTTGTGTTTTCCCAGAAAAAGACAGGGTGGGATCCCATTACTACACCCAAGGAAAGTGGACACTGTCAGGGCATGAACTGCAAAATGTTATCACCACAGCAGGCCTCACTTTACACCGCAGTTGGCAATTTTCTTCTTTGCAGGGGAAAAAAAGTGATAAACAGTCACAAGACAGACTTCATAGTAACAATTATTCTATTTAATTTGATAATAGATTGCAAACAAAACAAACAGACTATGTATTTGCTGTCCAAAGTAACTCTTCATTTTCCATACATAAGTACTAATAAATATGAGCTTTCCTAGACTTGTGAGCCCACACAACTTGCTTGACTCATTCCCATGCCCTTGAGCTTTGCTCTAGGGGCTGTGTACTTTAAAACTTTGTCTCACTTTTTTATTTTTTAGGCATTCCCTTTTTTGAGTTTTATTTTTTTTAGTCATTAAATTACTTTAAAAGTTTGGTTCCCTTGATACTTTCCCTCCTGATCTCCAAGCATTGGCAAGATGACCTTCACCTGAAATCGAGATATAAACCACTGCTATGCAAATCCTTATCCTGTGTCCTATTGCAACCTCAAAAACTGAAAAACCTTTTAGATCTGTGGTGCTGCCTTCACACTCACTTTCACTAGTAATTTTCATAGACTCACAGAATGGTTTGAGCTGGAAAGGACTCCTGAAGATCATCCAGTTAAACCCCTCTGCTATAGGCAGGGACACCTTGCTTGCTCTGACCCCATCCAACCTGGCTTTGAACACTTCTAGGGACGGGGCAGCCACAGCTTCTCTGGTCAAGCTGTGCCAGGTCCACAACCCCTTCATAGTGAAAAATTCCGTTCTTACATGCTTCTTTTACTTTGAAACCATTGCCCCTTGTCCTTTCAATAGCTAAGGCTGTGGTGAAAGAGAAAAAGCAAATGCCTCTATAGAACATACATGATTCCAAAATGTTTTTAGAAGAATGTGAAGTTCTCATGAAGTAATCTAATTAAGGCTGTGGTACACAAAATGGTCAACCAAAATCTAAACTTACAGGCTGCAGGTGGTACTCCTGTCTTTACAGCAGTTTCATGGTTAGAAAATTGACAATCTTAGTACATATTTTTGAAGTCTCACTGCAATTCCACACACACCCAGAATGCTGCTCAACTACTCCTCTGAACCGTGCTCCCCGATCTCCTTGAAGCAAAGTTAATACTTTGGTCACAGCAGTAGTTAAGTTTTAATTAAATTTTGGTTATGAATGTTATTTTCAGAATAAAACAAGCTGTCAGATGGAAACGGCATACAGAGGTGTCCTGTCTGGTCACCCACAGAAAAAAGGAATCTGCAGTTCATGAGATAGAAATGGCATACAGAAGTGTCCTGTCTGGTCACCCACAGAAACACAGGGAATCTGCAGTTCATGAGCCCCCTGGAAGGTAAGTTACATCCTGATCACTGTTCCATACCTGTTTTCCTTTTATTTTGCCTAATTGCTTTTGGAACTTGTTTGTACATTAAGCTGTAAACACCACAGCAGTTCTGCATGGCAATGACACATACTGTGAAAGGAAATGCCACTGTCACTGCAGATCTGCTGCCTGCTAATTTCATTGAGTGTCCCTGAGCTTCTAGCTGCTGAGAAGCAATCCCTCAGAGTCTACATTCTGGAGTGTCTTTCAAAAAGAATCAGCCTACAGTAGATTTTTGCCTCTCCATGTTGAATTCATATGATGATGACCACATTCTCTGCCTCAGTACCCAATGGAAAGTGGTAAAATGAAGTAGGACCCTGCACCAGTAAAGCTGACACATTTCTTTCTCTCTAACTTCCTACAATTAAGGGCACACAAAATGCATATGGCAGCTGTCTGCTACAGGATCTACAGCAGATGGCAGCTGTCTGCTCCAGGATCTAGAGCAGCAAGTCCCTGAGCCTTGGTTGGGTTTGCATGATACTGCTCACAGATGCTGACAGCAGCAGGATAACACTGAGCAGGGCAGAGCTCTGGCTATCAGCAGCTCGCAGGGCTTTCCTCCAAGGGCTGGGTGTCCCTGCTGCATTGCTTCCTCAAAAAAACACAAATGCCTGATTCCTGTGAAATCCAGTAAAAGCCTCTTCATCTGTGCAGGTTTGTCAGCAAGCTGAAAGTACTCCACAAATCATTAGAGACAGAAATGCATAGGTCTAATAAGGAATGAAACATAAAAGTACTACCAAAATTTTGTTTTGAGACCCCTGTGGCCTAATTGAACATCAACATCAAATTGCTTCTACAAGCTTTAGTAGAAATGTGAGATGATGGAATGAGAGGAAAGGGGACAGAAGGTCAAAGAAGTTTTTTTGTTCTCAGATTAACTTGAAAATTTCTCACTTATACACACTCCCATCATATCAAATTTAATTGTGTTTCACGGCAAACCAAGAAAGCATAATAGCTGAGAGATTTTATTTTGCTCCTTAAATAGAAAGCTTAAACGTTGTTATGGAAAATTAATGCTTCTCCTACACTGTAGTTCCTTTATTTTTAATTCTCTTGTAAGTTAAAACCATACTTGTAAATTTTCCCTTCCCCAACAGAACAGAAATTGAATACAATATTTATAGCAGAATATCTTATTTCTACAGAAAGTGTTGCAGCTCCTTGAAAACAACTCAGCAACTGTGTTACAGGCATAGGGAGCAGCCTCAGAGTTTTGTCCTGAGCTATTCGTTATCAGTGGAGTCCAGAACTGAACCAACAAGTAATTTAAAAGCAGTAAGAACAGAGAGCGAAACCTGTGACTCAAAGATAAATGCTAGTCTAGGTTTAACTGAGAAACAATGAAATGTAGCTAACGAGGAGCAGCTCTGGAGTCAGCTTTTCTCTCAACGTGGAATTAACACTGGTCATGTTTCTGTTCTGTGAGTGACCAAACAGCTGCCTCTTGAAAGCACGAGTGTGGCCCCACGGGTGGCATCCCAGGTCCCTCACAGAAAGCGAGCATCTTGAGGACTGGTTTCAGGTTAGTTAGTGACATCAGCCCACCCTTGAGTGGAAGAAAACAGGAGCAGGGCTTGTGAGCAGACACCTAGGAAAGGGAGTGTGAGTAAGGTGGGATACAGGGGTGCTTTCTCTGGGTAGTCTTTCAGCTGCTGGCAATGCAGCTCTGCGGAACTCCATGAGACAAAGATGGTGCATCTGTGCAACATCTGCAGACTTATGCCGTGAATTCACCCAGATGCTTTCCAAACACAAAAACTCAAGCCCGAACAGGACATGCCAGGTGTCTGAAGAGCTCCATGGGCTGAATGCCCCCAATATGCTGTGGAAGGCTTCCTCATCCGCTCCGTTTGGAAGCTGCCCCTTCCCAGTTTCACCTGGCGTTCCCTCAAGAGCCATGGAGTGAGGCAGTCCTCGCTCACCCTCACCTGCCTGCCGCTCCTCCCGCGGCGAGCAGCGAGTCTGGGCAGGCAGCGTGGGATCCCCTCGCTCACATCCCAACACACCCCTGAAAATCGGGAGTTTCTGAGGCTCTGGGGGAGCGAACCCACCTGCCTCCCGCATCCCACCTGCCTCTGTCCGGGAGACAGCCCTGGATGGGACAGAGGTGGGAAGCGAAGGCGCTTTTCCCTGGCACCGCAGCGGTCAGCGAGCGAATCCCGTGCAGGGCATTCCAGGAAAAGCGCCGGGGTCGCGGCGCTGCCCGGCGGGCGCAGGGGCGGCGGGAAGGGTCCAGGAGCTATTCCAGGCCCTGGCTGGGGCCGCGCACGAAGCCCCGCACAGACCCGGGCGGCCTCAGAGCGTCCGGGCTGCCCCGGCCCCGCCGAGTGCCCGCGACCCGCCCGCGATGGAAGCGGAACGCCGGCGTGGCGGGACCCCGCTCTCGCCCAGGGCTGTGTCCGAGGGGCTCCCCAAGCCCCCCGACGGCCGCCCTGCCCCTCGCAGCCCCTACCTCCTGCTCGCCCGCCGGGGTGTCCCTCGCAGCCCCCGCCATGGCACCGCGGACATCCCACCCCGAGCGACACCTGCGCGCCCGGGGCGGGGCGGGGAGCGGGGCCCAGGGACAGCGGGCGGTGTCCTCGCCGCCCTCTCCCAGCGCCTTGAGGGGCGAAGGCGTCGGCGCTGCCCTCACGGCCCGGGACGGGGATCCCCCGCCCCGCCGAGCCCCACAGCCCGCGCCCTCGGTCCCTCCGCGGGGAGAGGAGAGGGGCAGCTCCCGGCCGCCACAGCTCCACGGGCTCAAGGATGGGGGCCGGGGGTGGAGGGGGCCGGGGCTGTTTTCATCCAGCCCCAAAACGCCTCCTGTGCCCCTTGAAAAGATGTGCAGTTTCCCGACGTGCAGGGATGTAGAACCACTCCGGACAGAACGCTGCCATCTCACAGCAGCCGCCCTTGAGCCGGGACACTGTGGGGACAGCGGTTGCTAATTCTGCCCTTAGGGTGGATAGAGATGGCCAGGGGCTGCCCAGGGAGGCGGTGGAGGCACCGGCCCTGGAGCTGTTGAAGGAAAAGACTGGATGTGGCTCTCGGTGCCATGGTCCGGTTGACAAGGAGGTGATCAGCCCGAAGTCGGACGCGATGATCTCAGAGATCTTTTGCAACCTCAACCTCATTGATTCTGTGATTCTGCTGCCCCCGAGCCAACACTCTTATCTAGGATACACCAGTTCACTACCACCCTGCCCCTGGGAAAGTGCTCTTGCATGCATGCCCTGCATCAGAGGAAATACAAATTGCATTTTGAAGTATGAATCCTTTCAACAGTGAGGTAGCCTAAGAGAAGAGGGTTTAACGAAGCCAACAGGACTTGTGACTAGCTTGTCTTGGGGAGACGATGACTTATCAATCTCGACACCCAGAGCTCTTTGGTGCGACTCATTCGAAGGGCTTTGCTCCTGACAGGGTCACCTGGTGGGTACTGGGCAGGCACTGCAAACCATGCCATGAACTACTAACTAAAATCCTGTGCAGCCTCGTTTGGTAAGAATAATTACAGCATATTCACAAAATTCTGAACAGGATATTAAAGGATTTTCTAAAAACCAGACCTTTAACAAAAAACTGAGATTGTGGCCCTAATACACCTTATTGAAAACTTTCTGAAGGCGGTCTCTAGAGGCTGATGCCAGATGAGGTTCAAAACAGAGACAGACTGGCCAGTACCAAGCTAAATACAAGGTATGCATCTAATATTCAAATTCAACATTTAGGTTGTTTTGTCTTTACACACTGTCTTCATAACACATTAAACACTTTCTTCCTGCATTTGCATGTTTCTTCATAAAGGGAAAACTAAAGAAAACATTTCCTTTTGCTGTTCTTCTCTTGGCTGTTTCAGTTTTAATGTAAAATATCTTCAGGCAAGGCTTTAGTCAAAATAGCAAAGGCTTGTGAAGAAACAATGAATAATTGATGGTATTTGTGTGTTTCACAAATTCTAGCACTGATCACGCCATTTATGCTGTTGTTTGACCAATGCACAATTGCTATCTACAGACATAGAGGTAGCTAAACCAAAACCAATTAGAGTTAGGAAAGTCTTCTATTAATTCCAAAGATTTTCTCCAAATTAGGAAATAAAATATTTAATTACAGTTTGTTGCCTTTAAATAAAGACAATTTCTAATCTAGCATGGGATTAATGCAACCAGCATCACTTCAGACTTCCCAAAGATTTTCTCTCATTTTGTAATTAAGATCATAACACTTTCAAACTGCAAATGCACTCTCAAGTACACCAAAGCTGCAGTCAGACAGCTGGTTTTAGTCAAGCGCCTAACTGTCCAATCTCTTAAAATGCTGGTAGCAGACAGGAATCAACGTTGAAATACAAAATTTACTTCTCCTTCCAATGGATAGCAAGCAAAATTTACCCACTTCAGAATTTTACACTCCCCCCTTCAATTTCAAACTTACACTATTTATTTCTTCCAATTTTTGTGCTGCAAATGCATGAATAGTAGTACACTGTTACTTTTGACATTTCATGAGCCTTTTAGATAGAACAGCCGAACTCACAATCAACCACATGTGCTTTTCTAATACTATGTTTTATATACTAAGATAAATTTGAAAGCACTGATTAAAATTCCCTGTTCAGGAAGCTCTGGGTACTGAGGATTGGAGCTGTGTCTGGACACGGTTTGTCTTTTCAATTTTACTAATGTATTTGTCAGCACCTATATTTTTGTTCTTCATATAGGAGTCAGTGCAAGAACAAAGAAAATTTAATTGTACCACTTGCTACATAAACCTGAATGGCACAGTAGCACAGGAAGTTTATAGCACTGGAAAGTGTTTAAAGGCATAGTTTCCAGAGAGTTCTTTTCTGAGGACACTAAATAGATATTTGCCCAGTTGACTTTCATTTCAAACACACCATGAGAGATGCTAAAGCAAACCAGTTTTATATATATATCCCTGGGAAGGAAGGAGAGTACATCTCTACTCTGAAGTCTCACTACTTTTTAGAATAAAAGTTGCTCCAATTAAGCAATTTTCTATTTAGAACAAAACCAGGAAAACCCAAACCCAACTTTCACTTAACCACACAGAAGAAGTACAGCCCCAACAACCATCCTTTGGCAGAGGTAGCACAGAAGAGCCAGGACTTGCTGAAGATCCTGGGATATGTCTTACCTGGAGATTTTAGTTCCATTCACAAACCCACAGGCTTAGTAAACACGGTACAAAATATTAAGTCTTTCCACTGTTTTCTCTTTTAGCAAAACATGGAATAGTTCGCTACAAACTTTATTCCTCAAGTACATGAACAGCAAAATAAAAGATTTGGATGGAAATGGGGCAAAGTGGAGAGAAAAATGTCAGTTTTCAAGTAAGGATTTTCAACAGCTTTGAAACCTGGCCACATGCAATTAGTGTCTCCATCAGCTGGGCAGTTCAGGACAGAGGCAGACAAACAGTACAAAAACAACTGTGTCCCTCTCAACTACTACTCCTACTTGGTGATAGCCAAAACAGCTGAAGTTTCTGTGTGACAAAGCTACAAGTGGGTCCCTATGCTGATGAGCTAGGTAGTTTAACATCACCTGATCTGCAAGACACCCGTAGCGGCGCAAAAGAAGCAGAAACCACTTCAACTATTGATAAGAACAATTCCTTCAGAGCTTACTTTGAGGCACTTCATATGCAGTATGCACCAAACTATCTCGTTTGTATCTTCTCACACATGCACCTACCACCATGCGGAAACTTGACGGAACATTATTACACTGCAGATCTTGTGACAAAAGTTACATCCTGAAGATTTTCAAGGTAGAGTTCAAATGTGAGCTTGCTTGCAGTACTGGTTGTCAAAGAGTTACTGTGAGAAGAATGCAAACTGCAGCAGTTTACACTACAATGTAAGTGAAATGCTTCACTTTAGTCCAAAGTGCAAAAATAAATACTATTTTTCCTTAAAAGGTAGTTAAGTATCAGTAGGTAGCTCTCAGTAGTTAAGTCTCAGAGAACTGCTCCACCTAGACCCACTTATTAAATACTATGAAGCTTTTAACCTAAGGAAATTCTAAGGATGATCTGCTGTACAGTTAGCTCTGCTACATTACACAGCCAGGCTCTGAGTACCCAAGGTAGCTGAAAATACCTCTATTATAGCAGATGACAGCACAGCACCCATTCTGCTCTCTAGGAGCACAGTGCATGAGGATGTGAGGGCATCCACATATTGCTGGTCACATTTTTGGTTTTGCCTAGTTCACCCTGCAGATAATTTTTGGTCAGTTACAAAGCTAATTTGAACGTGTACTATTGATAGCATTTTTTTGCTCATTCTTGAGTTGTCCATTAGGTGTAGCAGCACTTTTGTAGTCATTGTCAGGTGCTTTTATCACCAAGAGTCTGAAAGGTTCAGTTGTTTTCCGAAGTCTCTGAACAACAACGGCATTTTGCAACTTTGCTTCCTCAAGCGTGAGTGTCTCGTCCTGCAGCTCACGAAAAGGCAGGGAGGTGGTCAGTGTGAAGGGAACACTTCCCTCAGATCCTTGATATTTTGTTATGAAGTCTCTGACATGGCTGATTCTGAGAAGAGAGAAAATCTCAGTGTTAGAGTTTTGGTACTGCAGTCCCTACACACGTGCATAACACACAGCCACCATGGGACAGGAATGCAACACCACTGCATGCAATGCCTGACAGCACAGAACTGCAGCAGTACAGATGAGGTGGTATCTTGAAATGCCTGATCCACTTGGGAGGCAAGGACCAAGGTCTGCATGCCCTGGGTAGTCCCAAGGGGCCGAGCATGAGTATCTTATTCTGAGCACTCAAATGCACTTTTGTGGCTCAGATGGCAGTTACACACACCTACCATTTCCTAACCAGCTGGTGGAGCTCTGACCTGAGGGTTCGGTAGCCAAGAGCTAAAATAAAGATGCCTCCAGTGCGTGGTTCATGCGGCAGAACCACAAGAAAAATTAAGAAAAAGGCTTTGCAACAACTATTCGGACAGCTGATACACTGACTAGGTCTAAGCATGGTCCCATCCTCCCAAAGCAGGGGCATGGTGAAATCACTACAGACTCAATCTGTGAAGAGCCTTGCAACAGCTGAGCAAGACACAAGTTTTGCTGCGGAAGAATCAGGATCGACTCATTTAATTAGAAAATGAAGATGAGAAGATACTATGTTAACTTTATTCACAATGATGTATCAATGTCCATTCTCTGGTCCTGAGGCCAGACTAGCAGACTGGCTGCTGGCAAATTCCTAGTTCATCCTTCCTCTCCCCCATGCACAGGGTCTCCCATGAGGTTTACTGTCTCCTGGGAATGGTCCACAACCTGAGCTAACAGCTGAGCCATGGATGGTTAGGTATTGACTGAGGAAGTGCTGGCTGGCTTGGGGCAATGACATCCTAACATTTTAGCAGTACAGATGCCTGAGATTTTCCAAGCCTTAGCCACACTCCCCAGGACAGACACAGCCAGCAAAACAAAAACTGATTCCTGTGCAACAGACCTCAACACAGAGACACTGCTTGGTCTTGTAAGTCAAGAGCCTGAAAAACCTCAAGCAGGACTAAATTTTTGGTTGGACATTTACAGATGTCTACATGCATTATATCAAATTTCATTGGGTTCTAAGAGCAACTCAGGCAATTAGCCACCAGCTCTCTGCTTCTGGGTGAACAAGTTCCTTTCAGGCTCCATACTTGATGCTCCAAACATAGTTAGTGCTGAAGAGGGGACACAGCTCAATCCAGGACACAGCTCTGTGTGCTGTTCCTACAGTTCTGCTCTCCTAGCTGCTGCACTCTCATGTCTCAATTCCCCACACTGCAACACTACAATGCTTCCTGTGCTTCTGCTCCCATCTTTCACCAATAATCAACTCACATCTAAGCCAGCACCTACACAATCTAACTGCCAAGAGCTTTAAGTCATCAATTTACCCAGACACTGGGTAATATGCTACATATGTGTTACATGCTAATAATCTATACCTTAATTAACAAATAGCTGTCTTGTGCACTGAAAGGAGTGCTGTGTATGCAATCATCATTCTTAAGGGTATTGCTCTAAAAGGATTTTCCCCTGGTTCTTATCAGGCTATACACAAGTACTGTGTACAGCAGTACAAACGACAAACGTGCTGGTCTTGTGGAAGGGGCTATGTTATGATAGAATATTTATTGCACAGTACTTCAAAAAGAGCATTACACCAGTAAAGCTGTTTTTCTGCTTATCTCAGATGTTTTTTTCCTCTCAAAAACACTTAGCAGCTGTTCAAATGGTTATTTACCGTGAAGACAAAAAGCTTCTAAATATACTTAAGTGTGTGGGACCTGGAATAATTGAGATATGAAGCCCTTCAATGAAGTATTGATAATTAAAATAGCAATTTACCCTTCAGCAGTACATCACAACAGTGTTTCAGTTCATAGATCAGGCTGCTAACAGTAATAAATTAGTACAAGTCAAAGAAAACACTACAGTCATTAACCTTCAAGAGCTGAGCTTTCCTTCTGACCAGCCACGGACATACAGAGTTTATCTTGACAGCAGCCTGGGTTGTATTAAATCTGTAATACATTTAAACTGCTTCACAGAGAAGCACAGGCAACATCTCCTTTCCACATGACATGACTGTACAGTACTCCAGTGATTTCTCAGATTCAGAACTGAGAAAGGTCTCTAAAGACAGTAGCTCTGCAATTTAATGGTAAGGTGTTAATTCCACTTTCTCAAAGCTCCTGCATACATGTGCCGTGCTGACACCTTCTGACATTATCCTCATTTCTAAGCCTCTTTGGGAACCAGAAATTTTATTAATTAAGAATTAAACATACTGTGTGCATTCCATTCTGTCCATGTTGACATGCAGGGGATGAACCTCCCTGCCCAGTGCACCAACTCCAGCCCTCCCCAGAGGTTTCTCTGGCTTAACTCTAAGTCCCTTTCTCCAGCTCTCACATGTGGTGCTGCCTATGCCCAATGACCAGCAGGCTTTTTACTATGCCATTTGTTCCAGATATATTTGTTTTGTGAGAGATCTATCACGTTAAAAGCCATTTATTCTAGTAATGAGCAATATGTACAGCTTCCACTAATCTACAAAGAACTTCTACAGTTTCCTCAGATTTTCCTTTACACTCAGTTATGACCTGACTTTTCACAGTTCACATTTCTCTTATGCTTGCTTGTCAGCTAAAAGGTTTCTCAAATTTTCAAAGGTTTCTCAAATACAACTGAAGAGCAGTCCAATGCTAAGTAAACTCAGGAGGCAGACTAGTAATAAAAATTAAAGACTTAAATGTACCGGCATTAACATATATAGTTCAGATGCAAATATATATGAGAGTGGTTAAATAAATCCTACCTGTGAGAAACATTGAATTTCTGAATTATCCTTTCCCCATCAGCTAACCAGATCTGGACATTGGTGATAGGCTCCAAATCATTCAAGGGTACTAAAGGCAGGCGTCTTTTGTCATCAGGTCCTGGATGATTGTCTCTCACTTTAGAGATTATCTTTGGAGTAGCACTGAAAAGAAAAGTCACATGAGGTTATGGCTTCTGTATTCACATGCAAGCTCAAACTTCCCCCCCAGACCTCTGCTTCTGGAGCTTTCTGCCCCATAGCAGAATGTGCTGATGACTTTTTATTTTAACAAATACAGGAACACTAACATAAATATCAGCTTTTTTCTTTCTTCCTTATTTATTTCCTATATGTATGCCATTATTTTCACTTACAAACTAAAACATGCTAAAGAATTTCAGTTTGCTTGTGTTTAACATTTTTATAAGATGGAAAGGAGCTTTAAATGTCAGAGGATTAAATATGAATATACAAGAGACAAAACTGTCTGAAGATTCCTCATGCATTTTTGCACTCAAATCACACAGGTGAAATTTAAAGGGGGTTGAGTATTGAATTTGCATACTCAAAGTTAATTTTCAGGGTAATGTGATTACACTAATTCAATTTAACTGAATGTTGTTAGCCTTGATTTAGACTCCAGCATCATCTATCTCAGCTTAGAAGAATTACTCATCTATCAGAAAAATTGACTTAATGTGAAAAACCCAGACTGATGCACACAGCAGTTGGATTTTTTTTTTCCTAAGGCATTTTCCACAGCTGACCAAACCACAGGGGCAAAGATTCATAAAATGACTTAACAGAATACATCAACCTCAGTCCAAGTGCATAGTCTTAAAATACAAACAAAAAAACTGTTGGCAAAAAATGTTATGCTGAAGAAATGCCTAGAGCTTAGTGCTTCTTTCATGACTAAGCTTGTTTAGCATGTACAGCTTAAATCCTCACTGGGTCTGATCCAATGGGCACATTCTCAGCTCCCGTGAGTATAACCAGATGTTTGCTTGCAGAACAATAGCAGTGATTTAAAGGAGTTTCTCCTCTGAGCTCAGCTGTGGTCACAGACTACATGAGCACTACATGGCAGTTTGCAGAAAAGCTCTCTTGGCACAGAAAATTGGTTGAGTTACAGCTTCTTGAGAGAAAAGTGGGTAACTGAAGTCCACAGAGTAACAGTTGTAACTATGTTGCACACCTGCTTTGCAGACAAACCTCGTTCTTACATTCTTGTATCTGTATTAGTTTATTCATAAGGCAGAAAGGTCAAAGCTAATTTATTATTAGCTAAAGACTTAATATGTTCAGGCTAATAAAGCTGGAGTCTTAAGTGCAAGTTCAGTCAGAGCTATTTCAAAAACTTTTATTGCCCATTTAAGTGCTGCCCTAACTTCTAGGTTATTGGCCAGCAGAGGTGCTTTTTTTGCATCTTCCACAGAAACAGCAAAAAGAATGAGAATCAAGAAATCTCATTTCCAAGTGAGCAATAAGAGATGTTCACTGTGACTGGAGACAGGTAAAAGTTATAGAACTGTTTTGCATTACACATAAATCAGCTGGGGCACAAGGACTTGGCACCAACAAATTACAAGAGGCACATCTGTAAAATATTTTGGCATTACTAGTACAGGTGATGTACTAGCACCCACCTGCCTCACAAACAGCTTCTGTTCATGCTTGACCTCAATACGAAATAAAACTTAATTGCCCTCCAGATCAGGAATAAAAGCTTGAGTACCAGCAAGATAATGTTAAACAGTTTTGCAAGCAGAGAAAAAAAAATAATTTCAAGTCATACTTCAGTCCAGCCATGCCCAGCTCTTGCTGTTCAGTTGCTGGTTCAGACACTGCAGAACTCCTGTGAGTGAGCTGCCTCCAGGACAGCAGAGGCTGCAGATGTGTCCAGCTGTAGTGTCTGGCTCAGGCTGGGCTGGGCTACATCAGTCTCAGCTGTAGCTCACACAACTGCCTTGAAGGACACAGATTTTGGTGTCATTCCCAAAGCAACCTCCTTCACAGTCACATCTCCATATGCAGCAGGCACTGAAGGTGATTCTTTCAATAGCAAGTGTGTGTGAGACTGAAGCCAGCACACTAAATGAAGCTTTAAGAGAAAGAGCATCTGTATTCACCAAGATCTAAAGCACTTCTATTTGTAAAAACTTTTCTCTTGCAGAACTGACAGATAAAGCCATCTAGTGGTGGGAGCTTTGACTAAAGCCAAAACCCAAGAACCTAATTCTTATTAGCCTGAGATCGAAGCATTGTAATTCCTTTTAAGGCTTATTCTTTTCTAAGATTATCAACAGAAGATGTAAACTAGAGATCAAAGAGACCTAAGAGCATCCTGTCAATTTTCTGACAAGAAATAGCCCAGCAGTTAGGTGTCATGCCTTACCCTGACTGATGGTTAGGCAGCTTGACACACAATGCCTCAGCCTAATGAGGTTACAGAGCAAGCTTGCTTTGCTACAAGGGATTTCAGTCAATAGTTTAATTAACATGTTTCTGAGGCTGTCTCAGAGATGCATAGATCAGCTCAATAGAAAAGTGGGGTTGAAAATCTAGTCATAAATCCCAAACTATGAAATTCAGCTGGACAGTGATAGATAAAACAGAGCATACCCATTAGTTACACAGGTTCATAAAGCACATTGGAAAATTGTGATATGTCTTACTTATTTCTCCTGTAGAACAAAAAGGCAGAGGATCAAGCTTGTCTGAGCTATATCAACATATATGTTATTTCCAGATTCTCCAACTAAACTTTTGAGAACTAGTCAATAGACCAATTCAAAATGGTTCATCCATTACAAAATCCCTCCACCTGGAAAGACTTGACAAAATATACAAGATTAATTTTATAAGTCTATTTGCTAAGCAGAGGTTTAGGTGGGCTATACGCTAAAGTAAACTCTTCAGTCATTTGTCTCTCTCATTTCTGACTAATCACACGAATGCAACTGTAGAAAAGGAGTTCTATAGCTCAAAACTTGTTCCAGGTCTCAGTCAGCTCTGCTGCTGCCCCACAAAGCTTTTCTGCTGCAAGTGTGGCATATTCATGCAATGGACATTTATCAACAGCAGAAAGTGAGCACTACTTTATGGAGTAGGAATACTTATGGCTCATGGTTCTAACATCAGCACTAATATCTATTTGTTTTTAAGGAAAAGGCTTTGATAGCACAGCACAGAATAGACAAAGAAGAGTAGGAAAAAAATAAAAAATGCTGAGCAAGTTGCAGAATGTCTCCGTGTACAAGACCAGTGAACCGAAATTCACAGATTAGCATGTTTCTGAAACCTAACTTGCCTACTGGGAAGCAAGATCATTACTTGCTGTAGGCATGGCAGAGCACAAGAAGTGACTGAACAACCTAGCATTTAGCACTGCTTAGCAGCAGAAACCCAGCACACTGAAGATCTTTTTGGTTTTGTTATGAACAGCTCTACTTGTAGATATAACAAGGTTAAGTTCTGACCCCTGTTTGCTCAGGATTTCCATGCCACCAAAAGCAAATCTTCCAGCATCTCACCTATCTCTCAAGGGAAGGTTTTCCCATTGTATCTACTCAATGGTCTGTACTACAGAAACAGGTGAAACTCATAAAACAGATACTTGCTTCTCTGAGTCAGCCTGGAACCACTCACCCTTTACCTTTATCAGTCTTTTGCTCTGCACATTATCATCTTCCCCTGCCTCAGCTGTTCCTGCCCAGGTCAGGCTTTCCCTCAGCACAAGCTCTGGGCCTTAGCAGCCAAACCCTTCCCACTTAATTCAAAGAAGCTGTTCACCTAAGGCTGCACCACAGCGTAGGAACTCCAGCCTGCAGGTCACTCAGCAGTGCCACCTGGTCACTGAACATGTCCTGGTCCCTAGGCCAAAGCCTGCTTCTGTAGGCACACAAGTCTTGCATGACAGGGATATGTCAAACAGGTAATGTGGCTGGAGTAAACAAAAGTCACAGGGATCAAATAAACGAACTCCTGGCGCGTTGCCCTACAACAGCCTTCCAAAAGACAATAGTTGTTTGGTTGCAAATCAAGTCCAGTTTCAGCACTGGCATGAGTGGCTGACACGCTCCAACTACAAAAAAGACACGGATCACTGTAGAATGCTAAAATGCCTTACTGCAATACATGCATGATTAATTACTGAACAATTTTAAGAGAATGCAAAATAACCTCTTACTTCTTTGGTTCTCTCTATGGGATTGTCATACTCTCCCCTCTTCTCAAATTATTGCTAATACAGCTTAAAAAGAGATTATTTTCTCTAAAATCATGGAATAGAAGAGTGACAGCATTTTAGCTGGAAACAATTCTGCTAATATTGAGACCTTGAACAAAGAAAGCCAAGAGCTTCCTGGCTGTATCAACACAGCAACACATCCAGTGGATTGTGGGAGCCAATTATCCCCCAAGCTTCATGAAGAGACACCAAGATGCCTGCAGGATGGAGCACTCACACTGTCAGCAGATGCTGAGCAGCTTGCTCAGCCTGTGGAAGACATGGTGGTCGTTGTGGGGCACATAAAAGCAGCCTGCCATGGTCTGCAGGAGGAGGTGATGCTCATTATGGTGGACAGAAATTTTAATGAGAGGCATTCAGACAGGATATAAGGAAAACATTCTTTCCCATAAGGACAGTACAGCACTCAAGGCTGCACAGCCACTGCACAGCCTCTGCTCTTATGGGATTTCAAGACCCAATTGGATAAAAGCCTAAGTAACCTCATCTGTCTCCACAGATGACCCTGCTTTGAGCAGGAATTTAGACTAGAAGACTCCAGAGATTGCTTGCCACCCGAATTTTGATCCTTCACCACAGGTATAGTTCCCTTCAGCTACTCAGTCATAGATCACACCAGCCTACTCACCTTCCTAATCTGTAACCATGTCCAGAAAAGGGATGAAACATTGGCTTTTTCGATGACAAATACACCTTATCCTTTTTATCTTCCACTTTCACTTCTACCTCCTCCTTATCAAACACTTTTTGCAGCTCAAAAGGCAGTTCCCTTAAGAAAAAAAACAAAAGGTCAAAAAAAAAGTACTATGCTGTTTTCAGTACACAAAATAGACCAATGATTAATACCTGTTAAGCATTTGACCCTTCAAGGATGATGCTTTCAAAAACATCTTCACAAGTATTTACTAAGAGTTAGGTTAAATGCACAGCATACAAATAAGTTCAAGTTCCTGAATAGCAAATTAACTAGAAAGTATATAATTATAAAAACCCCTATGATGCAAGTTGTTGAATGATGTTCAAATTTACTCAGCAGTTACCACTCTAAACAAATAATGTGTAGGAAGTTCAGTGTTGCCATACACTGCTGCAAAGGGTTCCATTATTTTATCTCCATAGGACAAAAAAGGAAAAAGGCTTTTAAAGAGGAAGAACTGAGTTTACACACAATGTATTTAATGACAAACACAGATCTCAGCTTCTAAAAATGATATCATCACTAACAGCTCCACTCTTTAGTGCAGTAACATCACCTTGGTAATGCTTTAACTGCAGGAAGCAGAATACAACAATGCCTTTGTCTCTGAGCTCTGAGGTAGACAGTACAATTTTGGGTGGTGGGGCTCAGCTGGCACAGAGGCTGTACTGAACACTTCTCCACCATCAATGATTATGCAGAAACCATCTCATAATTAGCATCTTCACAGGCAAACAGTGGAATAAAAGTGGCAAACTTTTGATGAATGCACACAAAGGGCTTTGAACAGTGCAGTTAATTGCTATTACAACTAACACATGTGACAGACATACAGGAGAAATAGTGTAAAATTAGTATTTTGGGTGGCTTAGCAAAATATGGAAAAGAAAAATATAATGACTTAGTGATTTCACATGCTTGATAAGGAGGTATTAAATTACATTATCCATAAAATTATATTCTTCTCTCCATTTGTACAGGGTGAGGAAACAGACTACAAATTAAAGGCTCAAAATAACACTGGTTACTATGGTCAAACTCCTTTTTTAAAGCAACAACTGCAAACTAGCAGAAATCAGGACAGCATGTAAACTTTTAATAAGGAAAAATGTAAGATGGCTATTAACACAGGAATTTATATAAGATTGTTATATATACACAACAGCAAGTTTGTACTTGGAAAAATGTCAGAAATTTAAGACTGATCAGAGTTGCTTGATGATACACAGAACATCTGTGCCCATTTAAGGCTTTTCATCAACAAAAAGACCATAAAACCAGAAATGCTCAACCCCTTTTGCACTGAGTTCATTAGTCAAAATACCATTTGATCTGTAGCTCTTATTGGGCACTGATTTATTCTTTATTTCATTGTGCACCTGCTGTGCCCCCTGCCAACACTGGCTTTTATCTATTCATCAGCAACTGTACAACTACTGCCACTGAGAGCTGTGTTAAACCTGTTGATGTTCCAACAGCCATTAGCACTGCAGGAACAAGACTGGCAGGGCCTGTGCTCCTACAGGGACACTGCAGTGCAGCAAAGCCACGTAAAAAATTTAGAGCATAAGCTAAGTGCTGCCCAAAGCACATTAACTCAGGCTGGTTAAGAACACAAAATTCACTTACCCCTTTTTAATGGACTCCAAGAACTGCTGGTTTGCAACATCAGCGTAGCTCCGAAGTTCGCCATCATTTACTGTAAACCCGTTTTTCCAAAGTTTAATGATTACATCAACCTACAGAGTAAGAACAATTCTCATTATAACACTGATGAAAAAGAAGCTTGGTATACACACATACCCTGTGATTATAAACCATCCACTTCATGGACTAAAAATACTGAGAGCAGGCTCACTGTAATCTGCCTTGGCCCCATGCCAACAGGCACAGCAACTGCAAGGGCTAAGTGACATTTCTAAGTATCTTGTGTCTATCAGGGTTATAAACAAACCTTCCCCCAATCATTTTGGCTTCCTAGATCAAGAACACTCCTTCAATTCAGCAGAGGAAAAAAATAAAATAGCTGGACTATCCCAGCCAGCTGCAATTCTTCAAGAGCTAATTTGAGAGCATACATGCCTGGTGTTGGAACACCAAGTGCCAGAATAGTCCAGCTGGGGACTTATGAGGGTAAAGCCTTCTTCCAATCATTCAGGAGGATTTTCTCAAAGTAAAGGCATTGAGATTATGCATGCAGAAGCCTTTCCCTCAGGAAATGAAGCAAGTGTCAGAAACTTTACTTTCAGACAGTCATATAAGTATATTACCCTAGAATTCCTGGGCATATTCAAAACCTTGGTGGTTAGGGGAATGAAAAAATAAATTCTCAGTAATTCCTTAACTTTGCCAGAAATCATCCACTACTCCAACCTGCAGCCATTGCAATGCTTACTGAAATCTCTCCAACTATAACATGAATATTTGAGATTGTATTTTCATATTAATTCACCATGCCATTTAAGGAAGTATTTGGTTATCGTGGTTTGATCCCTGCAATAACGCTGCCTTGGCAGAGACTTGGCCACAGATGAGGGCACAAATGCAGAATTCACCTCAGCTGAAAATGAGTTTGAATGAGGCTTGATAGCACCTGACAAGTTTGTTGGTTTTGTTTTTTCCCAGTCTGACTTGTTAGGTGATTGCTACATAAATAAACAGCATGTGCAAACTGCTGAATAGAATTCCTTGTCTTTCTACTGGGTGATCTGTCAATAGAAGCAGACAGCACTCAGCAAGACTAGATTCCATCAAAACCTCTTGTGTCTCATGGCACCAATGCATATGGAAAGAGTTCTAATTTTGGGAAGGTTCTTCTACAGTGAGCCAGAATGCAAATTTAACATGGACTAATTATTCCACACCAATTTCCCATTTAAGAATTGACACAACTAAAGCCATGGAACACTATTTCAGGACTGCAATTTAAGATATTGCTCTTGACATTTCATTTCTTCCAGGGTCAATTAAGGATCTATGAACATAATTTCTAGCAATGCCCACTCCAAATTTCTTCTTGTCATCTTTGTCCTACATAGCCTTTTCTCCCTCCCCTTACCAGTCACTGATGAGTAACAGAAAAACACGAAAAGGACAGAATCACTGAGATACAAACCCACACTGAACATCCCACTACAACCATAATTATATGAATAAGACCAAATGAAAAATATTTGGGCTATGCCTCTGCATAAAAAGGCTGCAGCTCCTTAAATAACTTCTTATGTAACAGTACTTGTCATTCCTTGAACTCCTGCTCACCTCACTCCTTCCTAATAAAGCAGAAGTGCATTAGCCAATGCCAGCATCAGTTCTAGAATGACTCTAAACCAGCTATAAAGCAGTGAGAGCCAAAAGCCCAGCAGCAAAGGCCTGGCTGACTGGGAGATGGGAGGCTGTTCCTACAGCTTTCTGAATTCTGTGTGTATTTTTTTTACTGATGGACTGGAAAAGACTGCTGGACTTCCGGTATCTGTTCTCCAGAATAGTGCTGGAGTGCTGTTATAACAAACATGACTATTTTTTCTTCACTGCCTACCTGGTTCTTGACTGTAGTTGGGGGCACACACATGGCACCAACCTTCTGAGCTTCTTCAAAAAGGTTATCTACAAAGTAGTCACAGTTTTGTTCTGTACCGTTCAAAATCTGATCATCAGTTCCTGATTTACACACCCTGCAGAACAAAGACAGAAGCATAAATGACTCCTCAGAGGACACATTAGAAGACAAGCAGGTACCTCAGAGTCTCAGTACCAAGAAGTATAGAAGGCACACTCTGCTGCCCCCACCTTACTCAGTTTACTGAGTATAAAACATCAGGTCAACTTGGCATTGTGCCTTCTCTATAAACTTCTTACCAATCTCTAACTGCTACAATTTGCACTTCAAAAGCACAAGCTAAAGAACATCATCAAAAAAGATGAACTAATCTATGCAAAGCTTCTAAACTTGGTATCAGAGCCAGGACTGCAAGTTAAATTATTCAGACTTCTAACCATCATACACCTAGCTGCTCACCAATGAAATGCTTTCCTTAAAGCAATTCTGTGATATGGCTCCTTTGCCATAAGTTAAAAAAAAAACCCAAGAAAATTGCCCTAGGATTTACTCATCAACCCCAACTTAAACTTCCCATTCCTAGCACCATCCCAGAACCACCATTACTGTTTTGGAATGTGCATTAGGGAAACTCAAGTAACTCAACACCACTGGAGCATGCTGAAGAAATACAATGGAAGCCTTCAACAATCTGGAGACTGCCAGGATATTAAAAAAGATGCATCAACCACATCTTTTTATAGAACACTGTATATGTGACAGCTGTTTGTAAGATTTTCACCAATCAAAATGCAGAAATATGCAACTGAATTATTATCTCAGTATAGGTTCTTTGCATAGTAAGAAGATAATGCAGCTTTTCATAAACATTGCAGGATTTACTCCTAAGGGAGATTCAGAAAAGTCTATTTTCAGCAATTCAGAAAATAAAAATCCCAGCTCTTGAAAAATTATCCAATTTTACATAAAACTCTGCATTGAATTCAAGGGCAGCAATACTTACTGGAATGCTAATTAGATACATTTGCATAAAATTGAATTGTTTGCAATGCACCTATGCACCACTAAGAATCCCTGGAGATTAACATCTTACACAAAAGAAAACCTCAATAACTTTAAAGAAGAAATTTCAAAAGTATGCTGTCCACATTTTAGTTTTCTAATAGAACAAAAGAAATTGAAGCATTAATGTAGGTATTCACTATGCTTTACCTCAGAAACAAAACTGGAAGAGCAAACACCTCCACATCAGATGCAGAGCTGCACAGTGAGTTAGCAATTTGAAAGGCTGCCTTGCCTTTAAATATTTTAAATTAAAATATTTACACAGCTTCTTGCATCTAGGAAACATTTCAGGTATATGAAAAATCTTTCAGCAAAACAACAGGATTTTTCTGAAACTTTCTGTGTATGTGGAACAGATGAATACAGTAAAAATACTGTATTTTAGAATTTAACATAAAGTTTGAAAAGTAATGACAGGACACACAAACAGAAATGGGAAATGAAGACAAAAAATAAGGAGAACTGGCACCTACCATTCTTTCTTTACAGTTTTGATATTGTCCATGTCTTTCATTCTGGTGCTTCCCCTAATTACAAAAAGAAAATCGTTTAAAACCAAAACAAAACAAAATGCCTATCACACTTTGTCTCCTTTTGTAGCTGAAGCACTCTTTATATTTTTTCCTGTGTTGGTAATACATTTAACCAGAAACCTCAACCTTGCCCCCCACCAAGTCTCCAGATGGTTCTTTGTTTTCCTGCAGTTTCTAATTTAATGACACATGAACCACACATCTGTTCCAGACGTTCAGGAGCAAGGTTACTTTTTCATAAATGTACAAAATACATTTCACAATAATACCAGTATGATGTGAAAATACATGCCCATACTTCTGTAAAGGGAGGGGAAAAAAATCACAATCCTTTCTGAGTGGCATGGTTTAAAACTTCCCTGATTTTACAGAGCATTGTGAGATGGTTGCAGAAAAACTGCACTGCCACTGCAGGCATTTGAGTGACCTTCACCTTAACTGTGCATTACTTAAAGGGGCAAGATTTGTCAGGTTACCCATCCTACCTTACCTCAAGACATTGTTGCAGCAATTCAGAAACTGTGAATTATCATTTCTGGCCTACTGTCAAGCTGGCATGAAAATCTTGGATTTGTAAGTACTAAATATGATACAGGATTAGTCTGCTGAGTCAAAAGAAATGAAGAATCCCACACTGATCTCATTACAGTCACTTTTGAATGCTCCGAAGAAAGTCACAGTAAGTCACTAAAAGCCAAAAACACCCTTAAAAAATAAAATCACTCTAAAATTGGAAAAACCCACAGGAAACCAGAAATTTTCAGTTGCAACTGTGCTCAGAGAGTTAACTCTGACAACCACTGCTTACAAAGATGATGGTGTGCTCCTGGCAGGTTGAGGATTAAGTTATGACATTGTGTGTGGCATCAAACTAAGCAGTGATAGCCATCACACTCCTGAACAAAGCAGTATGCACAACACCACTAATATGAATTTTACGTGATTTTGAGATCTATTTTAACAAGATGTGGAGTTTAGGGGAAAACAACATCCACTGCAGCACAAATTAAAAAAAAAACAAAAACAAAAACTACAAAAAAACCCACCACATGCAGTACTAATTCTCCTTGGTACTTGAATACTGGTATTCTCTCAACTTGAAAGTTAAAATCCATGTAAGACACATTCTGCAGAAAAATATGTAAGCCTCCAAAAAAACCCAAAACCAGTCAACATTTAATTTAACTGGTGCTGTTACACATTAAGTCAAAACATATTTTGCACACCTCTGACATGTCACACAAGATGAGGTATAGTCTTTCCCCCCCCCCCACAAATGTTCTGCCAGAGCCCTACATCTATCAGGCAAGCCTGTGCTGGTACATGATGATGTTATATGCACATCTATTTATTGTTCTTGGAACTCCCTAGTGCACTTGGGAAAAAAAAAGAACTCTCAGTATCAAGTGAGTAGAGTGAAACCAGAATGCTTAAAAAGTATAATTTTTTCAAACTTCTCTCAAATTCAGTTTTAACATTCTGGCATGTAGGGGTTTTTTTTGTGTTTAGCCAAAAAGTAATTCTTTGTGGTTTATGTTAATGTGCTTATCTTCTAATCTTTCACTCCAGTAGGCTACTCTCCAAAGCAACAAGAGCCACCTCCTGCCATCTGCTTTTGTTGATCCTCTGTGACTTGTCACCAGAGCTGTTAAAAAGAAACAGACACAATGAAGCAGCTCTTCAAATTAGCTCTTTGGCTACATTAGGCTGGCCTCAAATGTGCATGAATAGTATTCAAAACTGGTCATCTGTAAAAGCTGCTGTTCCTTCTAAAGTACAACAGCAATTACACTTAGAAGAAATGTTTGTGCTAATCTCTCTAGGTGAAGAATCATCTTATACAGCATATTGATGTTTATTATGGCCAAAAGCTGTTAGAACACAGCCATGAGAACACACTGCAAGCACTTTAGCTCAGCATGTCAACCAAGGCAGCACAAACCACCTCCTCCCACAAACTTCTGACAGACATCCCTAGCTGCTGCTGGAAATGGTAAGAATTTTGGTACATAATTTTTGCGTCAGTGGCAAAAAGTACCTCAGAACTGAACTACCACCTCCAGAAACTAAATTTAAAACATAGGAAGAAGCTGCAAATGCCAGCAGCCCACCACAGCTACATCTATTAATTGGGGTTAGGATACTCCTGGCCATTCCCACACAGCCCCAGGGATTTCCAACCCCACCACGATGGGCCACTGACCCAGCAATGGCCTTTCACAGCCAGGACTTCCAAACAGTAATTGGGCATACTTTTCCGGGCAAATAATTTTATGGTCAATACTTTTGAGCTCACACTTCCAGGTATTTTAACACAAGAGAAACAAAACAGAAACTATCTATCTGTGAGGATGTCCTCGCTGTGAAGGGCAGAAATACCCACAGAAGCACATGCAGCCCCCTCCCCTGAAAGCCTGCTAACCCCTTATTAACTTTGGCAGAACAAACTCTCCAGTTGAGAGCTGCTCACTGCACAGCACAGTCTGTCCTTGCACAGCACAGAAATTACAGCTGAAAATTGCACTGTACCATGCCACAGAGCGCTGGGAAGCTGCAGAGAAATAGCAAGTACAAATTAATAGTGAGATGAGGATCAAAGCTAATGGCCTGAACGTGACTGATGTGCTCAGGTACAAACCACAGCATTCATGCTTCCTCTCCAGCTGGAATGGAGGAAGGAGCTGTGCACTCAGAAAGAAACCTGTCCCCAACCTTGATGTCCAGGTGTTAGAAAGATAAATGATTTGTCTGTAGAATTGCCTTGTTAAGGTTTAGGACTTGACATGCTTCAACTGTCTCAGATCTAAAGGGGAGGAGGCTAAACAAAGCTTGGGAACAAGGATATACCACTGACGGTGGACACAAAGAATGCACAATTTACAGGCCACAAGGACATTGGGCAGAACTTCCACGATAAGAAACTAATAAAGCCAGCTCAGTAACTGTGCTGAAATCACTTCCAAGTGGGTAAAAGGTAATTCTGGCAGGGCAAAATCATGACAAGCAACTTACAGATCAGCAACTCAAGAAAATCACCTACCTAAAAGAAGAGAAAGACTGAGTACGCAGGCTACTTAGCATAAGAAGGAAGAGAATAATTTAACCAATAAAGACAGAATACTCACTAATAAGAGAACTATGCAAACTTGTAGCCAGTGAACATTGAAGTCTATGTTCGCTAACACGTATAAAGCGTGAGAAGTTTTGATAGTCGCGCTGGCTTTGTGGATTTACCACCCAGCCCTTCTTTATGCTCAGAACCACAAATAAATCAAGTACCTCGGCTCTGTGTGCGGATTAGCCTCATGCACAGCAGGTCAAAGAACCTATTTTGGGACAACCCCGCGGCTGCGACACCTGAACTCACCCGCACCCCGAGAGCCAGGCCGGGCACACGCTCCGCGCTTCCCGCCGCCGCCAAACCAGCCGGGAGGTATTTTTAGGCGATGAGGCAATAGCACGGTGCGGACGCGGAGGCGAAACGCCCCGGGAGCGGCCAGGCCGGGTCCCCCGAGGGTCGCTCCTGCTGCGGGACGCGGCCGGTTCGGAGCAGGGCGAAGCCGCAGGGCGGAGGCAGCGGGGAGGCTCAGCCCGCCCGCCCAGGGACGACTGCGGGCAAAGTCCGAGCGCCGGCAGGAGCCGAGGGAGCGCCGGCTCTGCGGAACGCGCTGCCCCTGCCCAGCCTGTCCCCGCAGAGAACTCACCCGCCCGTCCCGCAGCGCCCAGCCCGGGACCGACCGCCCGCCGCGGAACTCCTCGGTGTCCCGCCTTGAGCGGCGCAGGCGCGGCGGCGCCGGGCGGGGCGGGCAGAGCTCCGCCCTGGTGCCGCGGGGGGAGCGAAGGGGTGTCCGTAAGGATGCGCACCCGCTGTGCCGGGGGAAACGCGGCTTCCCCGGGGATTGCCCTGAGCTACGCTGCCCTGTTCTCCGGGGAGAGGCGAGGGCTGGCGTGTTTGCGGCCCAGCTTTACGAGCCGGAACCCCCGCGCCGCTGCCCCTGCAGGACCTGGCACAGCACAGCAGAGATAAATATCTCTGCCCAGCCTGAGACTGCGAAGGCAGCTCTGTCCCGACTGCGGAACAAAGGACACGGTCTGCGTGTCCGTCTGTCAAGCCGCGGCATCTCCAAGAGAGGGGAATGGTGCCTGTGTTTGGGCACCTGGCCGGCCCCCCGGCCCCGGCGGGAGCAGCCGCACGCCGAGCCCTTTGCAGAGCGCCAATGGCTCATTGTGCGGCGAGCGCTAATTACGGGCCAGTGTTGACACATGTGAAAAGGAGCTCAGCCGAGGCCTCGCACCGAGGACAAAAGAGCGGCGCGATGTCTGGGAAGCAGAGCTCCCGAGGGTGAATCGGACGGGGAAATGGGATAGGATCCTCGGGGAGGGAAGAAGGATTGAGCTGAGTTCCCTGCGCTGTGTTTGGCCTTGGAGAAGCCGCTGTCTGCGGGACGAGGAGGTCCCGTGGCGGTGCCAGGAGCTATGCAAGTATCCAAGGCCAACGCCGCGGAGAAGCTGCCAGCCCCTAGAAACACACACGGAGCAAGGTGAACGCATCCCTTGCACCTGCGGGCTGTTTAATAAGGGTTGGGTGTCTCCCCCAATAATTAGTGATGTACTGTAAAACATTTAAAATTAACCTAAACTGAACAGCCACAACTATCTAATTCACACTAATTAATGGGAAATCCACTGCGAATTTACAAGTGCGATCAAAGCAGAGGTAATACTTCATTGAGTGTCGTCTTCACGTGGGACACGCTTCTGCAATCCCTTAATCACAACAATTAAAATCACATTGCTCAGAAATATTAAAATAAGATGCTTAGTCTCAAAGTTCAGTGATGGGTGAGTAACAGAAGTAAAATCTGACACTTGACAGCTATAATTTCTTTCTCTTTATAATGCACGTCACAATGCACTGATCCTTTTGAAGACAGTTTGGATTAATTGTTAAGTTTTAACTGGATGAGATCTAATTAGAGCTCCTACTTATGAATCTTCAGGGAAGATACTAAGAAATTTGCCTTTTGTTTCAGTTAAAATACACGGAGTTTTATATTTCAAAACACTGACTGCAGAGATTCTATTCTCCCTGGTTTTGTTTAGTGTTTAAAATACTTTGACATTTTAGAATAGAAGGTACTTCTTTGTTACAAGTGTTACTGATTCTATTAAACAGGTTTTATATATTTAGAACTTAAACCACAGATATCATGACTGTAGAGAAGGAGTTTACAAAACCCTGAGCTAAAACATCATAAAGTTGTTTTGCAGTGCTGGGCTGTTTTAAATTTTCTTTCAGTATTTTAAGTACACTATGTCCATTTCATTAAACACACAAGTTCATTAATATGCTTAACCCTTTCCTGGGTGCCCTTTCAGCAACAATTTGACTGACCCAAAGGTAAGCATAGATGGAGGTGAGGTTGGACTTACCTGGTGTAACGGTGCAGGTGTCTTGGCTGCAATCACTTATTGATTTAGAAGATTAGGTCTATTACTGGAAATCAGAGTACAGCTGGAGACGTGCTGACCTACTACAATAGGAATCAGTGTCCTAGTGAATTTGGTTTCTTAAAAGCTCTTCTAAGTAGTGCTGTCCTCCCTTAGGAGCCAAACTGTTGACAAAGCATAGGAAGAAATCTTAAGAAAGATCTGCAACTCTTGTATAATGTAAAATATATTTTCTTTAAAGCTGGAAATTTTCAAGTTAGAGTGTTACAATCAAGACATCACTAAAATCCTTTTAGACTCTGTGCATTTAATACAGCTTATTCTCTGGCAGTACACTAGACGAACAGAAGCAAATGGTCCTTTTCTTACCGTGTGGTGAATAGAAGCAAACAGCCCAGACTGTGTCTGCTGAAAAACCTCTAACAGGGTATTCATGAGATGAATACAACATCTCATGCCCCTTTGTCAGACGAGATCAGATGCAGTGGCGTGGAAGATAGTGACAACCCCCAGACTTGTTTTATAATGTAGGAGTGAATCTCAGTGTTGACAAAGTAAAGCAGGGTTTTAGCTGTCACTGCCAGACCTGTCAAGGTCACAGAAGAACCAGCACACACAGGGCATCTAAAAACAAGCAGAAAATTAATTTTGAAGGGATATTTTTAAACCTTATATTTAACAAGGTTAGCCTATGCCAGAGGACACTGTCAGCTACCTATAATTAAACATCAGCCGTATTGATTGACCTTAACTTGAGAGAGGAGCTGTTGCCTGAAGCCTTTTCTAAGTGTGGGCACACAGAGTAGGAGCACATTGTAAGGGAACCGGGACTGCAAAATAAATAGGAGAACAGGGTCTGCTTATCCTGTAAATGGCAATTCCACTGACTAAAACAGCACATTCCTCTGCATAGGATGAGTGGTCCTTGAAGGAATGTTAAACCTTCTAGGCTGCCACACAGAGGGAAGTAGCTTAAGGAACTGATGTTTCTAGGAAGTCAGCTATGCACTGGAAAAGCAAGTCATTGTTTCATGGGTGAATCAGCTTTCGTGCCAAGGGTATTATCCCCATGCATTGAAAGAAGTATCCACACATTGCTGGACTCTTGGACTGTAAATACACAAGAAAACTGAATATAGCTTCAATTTTAAAGTTTGTGTGAATTGCATAAGCCCATGAAAAATTCAAGGCAGCCTGAGCAACTGTTTGTTCCAGATAACACACATTTGGAAATAATGTATGGTGAATTCTCAAAGACACTTTTAAGTGAAACTACAATGATGACATGGTGGTGTACTTTATGAGCTTGTTCTTGGACCAGTGACAAAAAAACCACACTTCGAAACCTAAGATTGTGTGTGAGGACTAGAGAGATTTATGAACCAATAATGTTTTTGATGACTTGCCATGTGATCCTAATCAAGCCATTATGCATTTGTATGGTGCTGAAGCTTATCTACACACGTGTTCATAAATGCCTATTTTTATTGTGAGCATTTTAGGACTGAGTCTGGTTTTTACTACAAAGCTATACGTCACCCAGCATAGTAACAGGCTGGCAGTGCTACTTTCATATGATTAATGATTATAAGCACCAAAGTGAGATGATTTGCCACTTTTGTCCAAGATGGAAGTAATTTACAGCCTGAATGATAGTGAAAAACAGACCCTGCAGATGCCTGGCTGCAATATCATCAGCTTATGAGTTTCACACAATTATTATTATTAGAAAAACTATCTACCGTGACCTTAGCTCAACAGGAAAAATATTATGGAAGCTAATGGCCAGATATGATGGCAAGATAATTTTGAAATATTAGGAGGGAAGTTTTACCACTCCTTTATCTAAGAAACCTACTCTCTGATCCCTCTTCAAGTTGCACTCATGTTATCTAGTGTGGAAAACAATATTCAGATAGGTGTGCTGATAATGGCACTGGACATTAGGTGTTTAATTTGAAATCATAACTATTATCCATTTTAAAATGACAGTGGTAGTCTTCAAATAATGAGCCTTCTATAACAACATAGCAAAATGCTTGCAATGTGGAGTGATTGTATCACGTCCTCTGTTCCAGATCAAGGTAGTACCAATCCTGATTCCTGGACACTGCTTGTTTGAAGTTTCCAAACTTAAATCCCATGGACCTTTCTTCATAATGGACAATTCTCAAAGGAGTAACCGCACAATCTTAATTTCCTAATATGCCCCTCAGGAAAAAACTTAGGGTGCATTTACAAAAGCAAGATCTCTTGTGAATCTTTTTTTATTTCAAGATTCAACTGAAACCAGGAGGAGTTGACAGCATGATTGAGAGGCACACATATGAGCTTATAAATAGAGGCCTGAAAAGATGATTTGATTTCCATTCTTTGGAATGTTACTGCTATTCAGAGATATTGCAAAGTAATCTCTGGTAAATTGCCTATGATTGAAGCAAATGGTAATTTACTGAATAGGGCCCTCTGGTCCTTACTAAAAAGAAACTGCAGAAGTTCTGAATAAGGGAGGAAGGACTTTTTCTTTTGTTGTAATTCCTGATTTCCTGGTAAAATAGGGACATGTGACAACAAAATCTTTCATCTCCAAATATTTCTTGTGTCATGAAATGTCATTCACATAGCAAACAAGGTTTTCCATCCTGTGTAATTTTTTAACGTCTTTTTACATCATGATGTCCTGATATGACTTCATTCCCCAACTCTTTTTTAATGGAAAGGGACTCTTTTGCTCAAGTAATTTTTCATATTTTTCCAATTTCCCAGTGGCGTACCTGCCTTGGCAGATGGTGTGGCTTCTTCTTAATACATTTTTCAGATCCCTTAATCTCTTTTCTGAACAACTGGAAGTAAAAGGGCATTGAATACTGCTGTAAGCTTCAGCATTCATTATAAACTGGTTCCATTTGAAATATGGTCCTTCCCAATGGCATTTATTTGTAGAAGCATTTAGACATCAGTCTGTAAGACCAAATATAGAAACTGAATGGGCTCTACAGTTTTTTTTTAATGTAATACATAGTGGACTGAAGCCACCTTCAGTCCTTCTCCCCCTAATTTTTTCATTGTCTCTCACTACTCAGAGTTCTTACTTTTTCTCCCCTCAAGCATTTCCTGCACATAGAGTGCTGAAGGGAGTCTGAATAGATTTCTAATGCTGTTCTGTCTTCATATGACACTTGAACCAACAACAGATAGAAAAAATGGGAACAAGTAAATTATTGGATTAGTGAAATTATTCTAAATCCCTTTCTACAGTAATTCATCTTTCATTGTAAAACCACATTTAAATCTCTAAGTATGTGTGATATAAAATATTAATCCTATGTTACCATGTTCTCTGCATTAAAAAAAAAATCCAATCAAAGCTACCCAAGCAAACCTTGTAACTTATGATTGATTTATTTATATTGTCAGTACTAAAAATGGTGATGAGGCTGACATGGAAGCTATAAAGCCATAAGCTATTTCAGTCAAAATAACCAGCCACACCTTCTAAGAGGAACAAGACAACTAAGAAACCGGTAAATAAAACCATCTGTGAAAAGCAACACAGGGAGTAAACATCCAAAATGAAGCATGTCTTTCCATGTTTCCTACCATGCTAACATAATGAGAATGAAGCACTACAAATGTTCAAAGCAGAGATTAGGGATTTTTAACTACATCAATCTCTCCAGTAGTCCCTTTGGCGTTGTAAAGAGTGCTCTCTGGGTATGGCTCTCAGGAACGAGATCAGAACACATACAGAAAAAAAACCCAACAACAAAAAAAAGGACATAACTATGGTATAAATATCTAGCAAATTTGAATAAATAGCTTTTGAGTTGGGGAATTTCTGTTCTTTCAAGCAGATCTGGTCAGGCACCCAGGAAAATCAGTTTGCTTGCATATTGACTAAGTTTATTTTACTTCTAAAAAGTCTTCACTGTTCACGAGAGGAAGAGTGCTGGTTTGAATCAGGCATGTTGCAAGCAGATGTTATGCAAGCTTCCCAAACAGCCCTGCCAATGACTGCAATCCTGAGTTATGACATTCACTGTAACTGCTGCAGCCTGGGCCCTTTTTTGGGCCACTCATCTGTTGGTTTTCCCAAAATGGGGATATTTTTGTGACGAGTACAAAAACTTGAAGATCAACATTTGTTTCTAGACCAACAGAATTTGAAAACCGTAATTGAGTTTCACGGCCTATCGGTACTACAGGACAGAAATGTTAAAGTTTATTATTTATCATTATATATATGATGTGATACTGTTACTGAACATATCTTCTGGTGTTTGGTAAGGGGCAGTCTCTTGCAGTTTCCTTCTTTTGAAGGCTAAAAGGATGTGATTTCCAAATATCATTCACAAAACCCCTTGTAGGCTTTTAATTAAAATACTCATTTAGCCTGCAAGTGTATGAAATTACTACATCCCTTCATACCCTTGAACAAATAAATTTAGAAACAAAGGATATAAAACCTACCAAAACCAATCTCATGGAGTAGAACTACTCTAATTTTGAAAGACACTGGAGATTCTGGGACAGGAGATGAAGCACTGTTGTTAATATAGATTACAAGCTCTAAATAGGGAATGTCAGATGAGACATTACAGTTCCCATCCTGAAACGCACTGTATTTTGGAGTATCTCATAAAACTAAAAATTTGCTGCTATTCACAGTATTTTTTTGATACTTAAAAAGCTGATTTTCTTATTATAAAGCCTGATGTCATTGTTGCATATTTTCTATTTTTAAGCCCACATTCTACCATACTTTTACAGACTGTAATCTTGAAGAGAAAGATGTGGGAGTATGCAGGTAAAACAGAATAATAATTTTTAAAATTTATTGTTCTTTACTAAAAGATTATCACACTTTCAATCTTTAAACGGCAAAAATACTTTGAGAAAGCTTGCTTGAGCCTAACAGTCAGAATCACGTGCTCAGTAATTTCATGATCTATTCTTTTTGGTTAAAGAAGTAAGAAGCACTGAAATGACTTGCCCAGCAGTGCCGAACCAGTCAGTGTGAAAATTAAAAGGTCGAGACTTTGTCACTTACAGCTGTATGCTTGTGTTCCTCAGCTACGTTTCTTTCACAAAGCTTTTGGTTTCCGGGCTTACGTGCAGGTACTAAGTTCTGTATAGGGCAACAAGTGGAGAGAGAATGATTCTTACATCGGCGAGAAAGGATTGGGTTCGTGAATAGGCTGAAGGGTTATAGTTTGTGAGTAATTTGAAAAGCATTTAAGCATCCGGTGTGGAGTAATGCATTGTATTCTTCGCCCCTCTGACCTGCATCTGCGATAATGGGGAGAAATGAGCTTTCCAAGGACCGAGCAAGGAACATGAAGCGCAGGTTGAGGCAAAACACAGGCGACACTGTCGGTGGCTGGCGCGATGGGAGAAGCAAGGGCGCACTCCCGATAGCCTGGATAGCAAGGTGATTTCTTAAAAATGAGGCTCACCAGACTGTGAAAAGACTTTTCCACAGGGAATTATGGAAATCTCATCCTCGGGAGATCTGTTCGCCCAAGCTGTCCGGTCAGCTCCTGGCAAGAGCCTCCCTGGGCGAGCAGAGGCGACGGCTCCAGCCCCCCAGGACGGGCGGCCGAGCCCCTTCCCGGGTGCGAGCGCTGCCCTTCGCGCCCCGCGGTCCTGAGCAGCCGCTCCCCCTGCCCTTGAACTCCCCAGCCCTCGGCTCAACCCTCAGGGGGTGGCGGCGGTGGCGGCTCCCCCGCCCCACGGGGTCACGCCAGGCCAGGCCCGGCCGGCGGCTCTCCAGGCCGTGGCGGGGCTGTGAGGCTGTGTGCGCGCTCGGTGCCCGCCGCGGAGCCGGGGCCGGAGCAGCTCCCCAGAGACCCGCGGCCGCCGCCGCCGCCGCCGCCGCCCCCGGGCCGAGCCGAGCCGGGCCGGGCCCATAGAGCGCGCGGCGCCGGGATAGAACGGCCGCACCGGGGCCGCAGCGCCCCCCGGCGGCGACTGGCGGGGGCGGCGCGGAGCGAGCAGAGAAAGGGAGCAGGGACAGTAATGGCGGCCAGTTAGAGCCGGGCTGAGCCCGAGAGGCGGCGGCGACAGCGGCGGGAGGAGCCGGCGCGGCTCTGGTTGCGTCTCTGCCCGGCAGAGCGGCTTCCCCGGAGGGCTTTTCTTCCTTCCTCCCTCCTCCCCCCTTTCCCCCCTCTCCCTCCCCTTCCCCTCCCTGCCCGAGCCCCCGCCTGTCCGCCCTCCCTCCCTCCTCCCTCCGCGCCGGCGGCGGCGGCGGCGGCGGCGGCGCCCCCCGTGTCCCCCCTCGCCGGGGCCATGGTGAACACCAGGAAGAGCTCTCTGCGCCCCCTGGGCAAAGCGGCGGCCGCGGCGGCCGGGGCCGGCAGCCATTTCATCTCGTCCCGCACCCGCTCTTCTAAGAGGGGCACCAAGGCAGATGCGGCCGGGCTGGAGGAGGCGGCGGCAGCGCGGGTGAGGACCGGGGGCTCCACGGGGGACCGGAGGGAGGGAGGCGGCGAGGCCGGGGAATCGCTGGGGACAGCGCCGCTGGTGCCACGGCGGGGGGGGCTGCGGGCACGGGAGCCGGCGGGGGGCGGGTGCCGAGACGGCTGTCGGAGGGACGGTGGGGCCGGCGGGCAGCCCGCGGCAAGGAAGCACCGCGGAGCCGGCAGGGACGCCGGGGGGCAACTGCGGAGAGCCGCAGTCCCGGTGGGGCCAGCGCCGGCGCGGTGGGGGCCGCTGACAGGGGCGGGGGCGGCGGGGACACAGGCGGCGCAGCGGCCGCGGTGCCGGTGCCCGGCGGGGCCGGCGGCGGGCGGGGGTCCGGCGGGGTCCGGCGGCGCGGGGCTCCCCCTGCGGCCGCGCCCGGCGCTGCCGCCGCCAGACAAAAGTTGGGAGCTGCGCCCGCAGCAACTTCGCAATAAACCTCGGCCCGGTTTGGTTTGTGTATGTGTGTGCTTTTTTTTTTTTTTTTCCCCTTTTCCCTAAATGACCTCGATTCGGCTGGCGGCTGCGACGGGAGGAAGCTGGTGTTCAGCAAAGCCCCCCGCCCCGTTATTTGTGGCACGGAGGGTGTGATTTTTGCCGTCAAGTTTAAGTTGAATGTTTTCTCAGCCGAACTGGCTGTGATTGCTTGGGTTAGACGGGCTAACTGCAAGTTAAATTCTACAGCCCGATTTGGAGAATTAACATTTGGTAAATTGTAATAGAAGAAAGAATTCGGGAGTCTCCTTTCTTCCTTGTCTCTAAACAGCTCTGTTGACAAAACCTGTAATTTTTGTTTTTAATTATCGAAGAATCACAGAATCAATGAGGTTGCAAAAGACCTCTGAGATCATCGAGTCCGACCTATGGCCGATCACCACCTTGTGAACCAGACCATGGCACCGAGTGCCGCATCCAGCCTTTCCTTCAACAGCTCCAGGGCCGGTGCCTCCACCGCCTCCCTGGGCAGCCCGTTCCCAATGTTTAGTGATCCTGTCTGTGAAGAAATTCCTCCCACAGGAGGAATTGTAGGCAGGACTTTTTCTGTGGTTGATGAAACTTCACGTATTGCTTTAAAGGGATCTTTCAATAAAAGCAATAAAAATCAATAAAAGCAACGCAAATATGTAAGTGAAATTTGAGGGTCCCAGTGTTTGACAGTCGTGCACCAACTGACCATGTCCCTGCCATGCAAAGGAGGAAGTCAATCAGCCGATTAGAAAAACAGCAGCAGCAGACAGAGGCATGTCAGAAGGATGTCACCTGGAATTCTCAAAAAACCTTTTACCCCATCTATTTGATCTAAAATATAAAGCAAATACAAATCACTGATATGTATGAGATTGTACCTTCTGTGCTTCTCTTTCAAGTCTTTCATACTTCACAGTTCTTCCCTTCCCCCATCTTACTTTTCCTTGTTCCCTGTTTCTTCCTTGTTTAATTTCAGTGGACTCCTGGGGATGCAGCCCCATAGCTGTAAAAAGCTGTTCTGCTTGTTCTAGTTTGCAGTTTCTGTTTATTCATATCGTGGGTCTTGTGGTTTGTGAAGCAAAGTTTGAAGTAACCCTTACTGGCTTACTTCTCAAGGAGTTTACTGCTGCTTAGAAAACTAGCTTGGGCTTCTTTCCAAGTATTTTTAATTCATAACAGTGGTTTTTTACTACAAATCATTAAAACATTGAAATTATGTTAGTGTCATGGTGTAAGGAAAGGAGATTGTGCAAAATAGTGTAAAATACTATAAACACTTCTCAAGATATTGCCCACACTTCTAAAAGAGCATTTATTCTGAAGTTAAATGTAAATTTTGGTGTATGGGAATGAACTTGTTTCGCTTCAAGTACGTCTCATGTGTTTGAGGTGGATTTTTTCTTCCCTTTTAAGATGTAATTGCCAAATATGAGCAGAGGTTATCCAAGAAGGTTTTTTTTCTTATTTCCTCCATCCAGTGTGTTTTATAAAATATGAATATCTCACTGTATTTTAAAGTTGTTTTTGAACAACTCTTTTTATTCTTCAGATGTAAGTACTGTCAGCAATACAGTGTCTTTCTGAGCTTCTGAATCTTCTTGAAGTAGTGCCAGAGAAGGATCTCAGTGATTAGGACATGAATAAGTATAGCAGTAGGGAGACAAAGCCTTTGCTTTTGGAAATGACTGTCGGGAGACAGATAGTGAGGCTGTGTTCAGAAAGCGTGCTGGGATCGTCTTCTTGCAGTTGTATTTTTTTTCTTCCTTTTTTTTTTTTTTTTTTTTGCAGTTGACTGAAACAGTCTGTCCTTTCTAAATCTTTTGGGTGTCACATCAGGAAACCAGCCTTGCTACCAGCAGTTAATCGGGTTAATGAGCAGCTAGTTTGGAGCTCTGGCAGAGATGGGACACTTCTTGTTTGCAGTGTGTGACTTAATTTTCTTGCATGGAGCTTTTGACCGGGACTCCCTGAGAAATGTTCTTCAGTGGGAATGTTTGCAGCCACCTTTCAGAATGTGTTTTAAAAGATCATCTGTCTGTTCCTTATTAGCAACAAAAACCAAGTTAGTGACCTAATGGCATCCTGTAAGCTGCTGAGTAGACCAGAAAAGGGGATAGGACTTCTCTTCTACCTCTTTTGTATCTATTTCCTTCTTATTTTTTTCCACTTGGCTTTTTCGGATGTACTTTTTTGTGTTGTTTTGGTTTTTTTTCCATTTGTTTGGGTTTCTTGCTTATATTTATAAGGATAGGCTTGACTTTCTCCTTTCCCAAGAACTTAAGTTTCTAGTCTTCTGCTTCAATATTCTGCTGAGTTGTATGTGAATAGTGTCCTTTTTTGTTTGATCTGAATCTGGAGGCAACATTTGTGGGAATGGACTGTAATAATCTAAATGCCTTTATCATGTTCAGTGTATTCCCTCAGTAGTACTCACTCAGCTTGGAGAAAGCAATGACGTCAGGCTTTGAAAAGTAAACTGGTTTGAATTATTGATTGGCGATCACGCAGTCAGTGATGGAGATGAATACGTGTGTGTCTGTCTGCTTACTAGAAGCCAGATTAAAATGAACAAAATCCCTCACTAAATGGATCAAGGAGCCAAGAAGTTTATTGTCTGAGATGATGTCATAGCAGAGTGCATAGGGAGGGTACAGAGGGGAAAAACTGGGCTTTGTTTTCTTCCCGTTTCCAGGACTGATGTTTAGTAGTGCACTGTTCAGTAGATTTTGAAGCTATGCTTACATAAATATATATTCTGTTGTTACACAAATTGTACATATGTGTATAAAAATACTGATTCTTTTCAGCATTAAAATTTGGGAAGTGTTCTAGCTTTATCTTAAAGCATTCTGACAGGAAAAGCTCATCAAAATCTTCTGCAGAGACACAGAATTTTAACACAAGGCTTATAGGTTCAGTGGACTTTGTTCACACTATGAAAAAATTGAGGATCCTGTGACCATAAGTGGTTAAATTTGCACTTTGTGTCTACTGATGTCTGATGTTTTCAGACACTGAGTTGTGATTGCTGGTAACACTTCTTTGGCAACTGAAATGATTTTTCTTAGTCATCTCAAAGCACAAATCAGAAGTGTTGATCAAGAATTTACTGTGTAATAAACACTTAAATCATGTCAGCGTACTAGTTAGACATTTTAGCAATGTATACAAGGTTAGCTTAATTTAATTAGCCAAGAAAGCATTAGCAGTGCCTTAAGAGCTACTTGAGGGCATGGTGATAATCGTAAGGCATGATCCTCGCTAAAAGCAGTGCTGCCAACATTGTTCAAGTTGCGCGGTGCAACCCAGAGCTCTCCATTGTACTTAATCGCCGATGGAGCGATCGGGGGCTGCGGGAGTGACACCGGCACTGCAGCGAGGAAAGGTGCAGAGAAGCAGCGTTTCTGTGCCCTGGGATCCAGTGTGCTTCAGAGTCTCTCACTGTGGTTTCTCAGTCTGTAGCAGTAGAAGTGTTTTCTGATTTCTGGGTGATCATTTCAGCTTTCGTAGCATAAACTTGTTGCTACATTTTACTCTTCGAAAAGCGTTTAATGGTCAGCAGTTGAAAACATAGAAAATGTAAAACTTACTATGATTTCTCTTAAATTACAAGTTTTACACATAACCAGTAGAGCTTTCTAAAAATCAAGTTTGCCCTTATGAAAGACCCTGATTGGCATATTTATTTTCTACATAGTGTCTCACGGTGTTCTGGATGCTCTGGTGTTTAGAATAACACTATAGAAAAAGTTAGATTTTCCTCCTTTGGCTGGATAAATGACACTTGCTGGCCACCTGTGTGCAAAGCTCTTCAAGAAAAAAGCTCCTGTCCAATATCTATGTTTTAAAGAACTGCATTGCCTTTGTGTTCAAGTTTGCAGTAGCATCAGTAAAGGTGCTGAGGCTAATCCTTTTACAGTTCTTTGAAATACATCCTGAAATATAAAGCCTTGTGAAGTTACTCCAAACAATTTAATTTAAAGGAGGATTCCCAGGAAAGCTCATCTTTTTGGTGTGTAATAAAATCTCGGGTTCTTTCTGTTTTAGTGGTCTGCTGCTCTTTTGGGATTTAGCAGGGAAAAATCAGTGTTCTAAAATGAGTCATGCAGGCCATTCCTTGGCTGTATGGTGTTAATACAGCTGTGAGCAGTGGGAAATGGAGCAATTGTTGGAAGCAGTCTTTGTTCAGGATTCTGTCAAGATACCATACAGTTGGCATTTGTGATCCTTTTGTGGTTCTGAAGGGCTGTCCTGAATTTGAATTCTTACGTATCGTGCCAGATCAGTCTGGGCCCCTCTCAGCAGTCAGGACATGTGAAGTGTCCGTGGTTTGTTTTGGGAGGCAGTGGTGCATCCTGTTCAAAGCTGGCTATCCTTGCTGTCACACTGTTCCAGGGCCTTCAAAGGAAGCAATCCAAGGGCTAATCCAGTGGATGGATAAGACCTCCAAAGAGTACTCAGGAAATGGTGTTGATGTTTTGTGTGCTGCATTGCTTCCTCTGAACATTGGGCTTGTCCCAAAGTATTATTAATAAAAGCTGCTTCTCCAACTACTGTCTCTGTTTGAACTTCAAACAGAAGGTTTGACCCACGGCTGTGAGACAGCCCATGACAATTTTGCAAGAGTTGCATACAGCTTGGGGTTATGCAAGATAATTAGCTCAGGTAATTATATTCTGATCACCTCTATCCCCCTGCAGTTTCAGTTGCATGTAGTATGGTTTTGCACATCCTGCCCTAAATTGTTGAATGTTTGCTATGCTGTGGAAGAGTTTTAATTCCAATCTAATGATGCTTTGAATGATTTTTCTGTAAGACTTTATAAAACCCATCTTGAAACAAAGCATGCAGCAAGTAGACATCAATGAGCTGAAGCTTTCATTGCTGTGAATTTTCAATGCTGTGCTGTTTTGTAGCTGTGACCTTTTGAAAGATTGCTGATTGTTTATTAGATGTTTTAGCTCTAATGGATTACTTTTTTTGTGGGTAGTATCACTCATGAACCCATTTATTGCAAAGGGAACTGACAATATGTTTTTATCCTTTTTTTGTGTACACTTCATGCTTTGCTGGTTTTTCAAAACAATTTTTCAGTCTGACTTCACTCTTGAAATATTGTCTTCATTACCTTTGATGGGATTTTCATGGTTTATTTTAACCATTAATTCTGGTTTAAATTGTTCAAGTGTTGGTTTGCATTTATACGTGCTTGGATTCTTTTTCTGAATAAATTTAGTTTCTTTTCGCTTGGTAGTTACTAAAACAGGCAACTTTTTCAACCAGTTGTAAGACAAATGTGTACTCTTTTGTAAGTCTTTTCATTTTGCACTGGCTAGGTGTATGCTGTGATAGTTTCAGCTCCAGCTGGGCTAGTTATGAAGGAGGCAGCTTTAGTTCTCCTACTAGAAATACAGAACTTAGAAATGTCTCCAGGTTCCATAGTTCTTGTAGCCTGTACTGAACTTTCTGGTTTTACCTTTGTGCTTCTAGTAGTGTCTGTTGATGGCCTAACTGATGTAAAGCTTTGACAGAAAGTTTGTGTCCAGTTGCACTTGGAGCAGATGCTTTGGTTTGGTTGTTTTCCTAATGTGGGAAGGGGGCATTTTGCTTTTCTCCAGCCTCCAGTCAGTTCCTTCATTTTAAATGAATAAATAGTTGAGCCAAAACTATTTAAATAACCTGAAATGAAGAAGCTGTTCATTCTCTACATGTGGAAGAGATTACTTGCAGTGAAATTTGTTGCTGTGCTTCAGCAATCCCTCATTTCAAATACTTAATAGCTATCCATTATTATTTCTCTAATGTATCGTTCAGGCTTAAAATTTTGATTTTTTGATGATTTAAATTTCAGTACATTAATCTCACGATTTCTATCACAATTGTATGCAATTTTAATTTTTTTCTCCTTTAAAAATACTGTCTTCAAGTGCATTGCAGCTAGAGGTGCAGAAGTGTTTTTTAATCCCATGTTTTTACCTCACGGAAGGCCACCTTCCTAGTTTCTCTTGCTACAGACACTTTTCTGCTTAGCTTACTGAGTCTATTTCCTGGTCGTGTCCAAACCTTGGGGAGCAGTCTGGTTCAGGGCTTCTCGCTCTATTTTCCTCTTTGCTAGCCTCATTTACATAATTCTACATCTTTATTTAGGTTTATAGTAGTATTGAAGGAGGCTGTGTCCTATAAGCTTTATTTGGGATGTGACTGTTAAGCAGAAACAAGATGGATTTTCGAGGACTGAGGGTAGGAAAAAACATTTGAATGTTTTCATTTTTTCCACATTAGAATTGTAATCATTCTTGATTGTCAATTTATCACATAAATATAATTTCTATTTTAAAAGTCTTTGTTAACAGTCTAGAAACTCACAGAAATGGGTAATGTAGTTCTGACTAAAAATGTGTTGCTTTTATTATTCCTTCAGTGTTGAATAAGGAGGATCAGTGGTTTTAAAAACTTCCCTTAAGTGGATTTACTAGAAATACTTCTAAGTGAGGTGTGGACCCCATACAGCAAGTAGAGAACTCTTCTCAGTGGACTGGCTCTTCTGCAGGTGTGTGATTTCACATGTGCTGCGAGCTGTGAGCTCTGGCTGTGAACTGTGCAGTTGTGAAAACAACAGACTCGCCAATATTAATGCTTGCCAGGCCATTTGATCAGCGGGATCAGGATCACGTTACTGGTCCAGCTGAAACTAATCCTCTTCTCCACATCCCCTGGCTTCCCTTTGCCTCCCCTCCATCCTTCTGATTTGATTATCAGCTGAAATTTCACAGTATCATCCTAATTTTGGTGATGGCACAGAGAAGAGAGGAGCGCTCGTGGTGAAATGCTTGGAGCAGGCTGCTGCTGATGGGAGGATACACCTCAGCTCACTATTTATGGCCTGTGTCACAGCTTGGCAGGGGCTGCTCTGTAGGTCACTCTCCCTTTCATTGGTGAACCAAGTAACCTGTAGGTTGCAAGAGTGTTTTCTGTGTCACACTGAAGCTGTTGACAGGCACTCACTCAGTATGGATGTCAGAAAGCAGGTGTCTTTTTTCTGTAACAGACAGAGGGAATGGTTGCAGGTGTGAAAATCCCTAATTAACAGCGCTTATATTTTTAACTTGTAAACTTTTAGCTTTTCTCAAAAGCTTTCACATTTATTAAATAACCTGAATTCTAGGGTTGAAGGGTTTGAGGAAATAAAATGGAAATCTGTTGAAATAATAAAGCAGATCTTCCTGTGGAAGAAATATGTTTGGGGTTTTCTTAATCTGAACAAATGGTGAAGAATTTATTATTCTGAAAAGGTCTAGATGATGGTATTCTTTGTGTTCTTAGTGGCTATTATTGATGTGAGCATTGTTCACTAAAAAAACCCAAAAACTGAACCTGAATGTTAAAAGGATTCAGATCATCCTGCAATTGAGGCATTCTTTACTATCATTACCACTAATGAAATACATCGTTAATAGTTGTTTATTCCAAGATCATCAAGCACTTAAGCATGAACATTATTTTTCCTTAACACCTGTGGAGAGCCAATGTCTGATAAATGACTGTGTGCAAACAAGTGGAAATTAGAGAACTGCAACCAGAAGATGTGTTCTTTTAAGCTGATGTTTTTTTTCAAGCTGTCAACAAGGTTAATGCATCAGGGCCTTCATGCAACTTGGAGTTCTCACTAAGGTAGTTAATGTGCTCTAATCCAAATACATTTATTTCTCAGCTTCTTGTCATTTGAAGGCTGAGGCAGAATGAATTGGTTTGGAAGGGATGTTGAAGATCATCTCTTCCCAACCCCTTGCCATGGGCAGGGACACCTTCCACTAGACAAGGTTGCTCAGAGCCCCATCCAGTCTGGCCTTGAAGCAAAAGTGCTTTCACACTGGATTTTTAGGACACAAAGGTAGGTGTTCATCCTGCAGCAGTATGTTGTGTACCATCACAAATACAGGGTGCTGCATTATGCTCGACCTCAAGTCCAGTCATGTTCCCTTCTTTCCCCAGACAAGTGTATCAGGTCTTACCTCTTCCCACTAAGCAGTCAGCCCGTTCTCCCCTACGTGAGGGGCTGGAGGCATTTGCCAGGAAAATGTGCATTGGGGTGGGGAAGAGAGGATCTTGTGAGGATGTGTTGGTGCTGGAGAGAGTGGGTAGTGTGGTGTGTCATCCTGAAATTAGGGCATATTGTGGATGTGTAAGGCAAGGTGTGGTACCTGGTTTGAGCATGATCGTGAGAAAGTTTCAGCTACTTGAAATGTTTGTATCAAACATAAGGAGAGTTTTACTCCTTTCCCTCCCCCGCTTTTATTTTTTGTTAGAAAACTCTAAAACAAAATGGTGAACTTAGAAATAGGATTTGAAAGGATTTATTAGATTCTGGTCAGATGACATGATCACATTATAAGAAAATTATTTTGATCTAGTATGTAGAATTTGCAACCAAACAAAACTTAAATCTCAAAGAGATTATGAAGCCTTCTGATTTTTTAAAACTGCTTAGTATGCCTAGCCTTAAAATGCATTAGCTTAATGTTAGCAAAACCTAGCTCTTACCTAACTCTCATCAATAAATCTTAACACAGATCTTTAATGCAATTACATTTTTAGGATATAATGTTTTAATCCATATTTTTTACCTTTGCAGAAACTGGATACACAAAGGAACAAGTGTCTTTTCCAGAATGACTGGACAGACAGCTAGACAATGTTTTTGATATATTTTTTGGTGTTTGAAATGCATTATAGTTTCAGTGAAAGCAAGTTATTTTTAACTGAATAGTTATATGAGGGCAAGGATGAGACATGAGCTTAACTAATTGGGGCACATTTTTTTCATGAATAACTGTTTCAGTTTGGAAAGACAATTTTATCTTTTTATACTGTAGGATATAAAAGTTTATTAAATGCCATAAAGAGCCCTGAGTGTTTCAAATCTTTTGATGGACAGCTTATTTCAAGAACTTTGCAGGAGCTGGTAGGAGAAGAGGCGCACCAGTTTTTTTCACATGTGTTTTTAAGATAAGAATCCGGACTAATAATCTGGGACATCCAAGAAGAAGTGTTGTTAATCAAAAGATGTATTTTAAATTAGAAAATAGAAAGTTAGAAATAACCAGGAGATCTGGATTTAGTTTCTCTAGTGTTACTAAAAATAAGATTGGCATGTCTGAAATTGTTGTCTTTTCAGAGAAGTGGAAGTTACATTTCAATATCAGAAGTTTGGATTTAACTAAAGGTAGAAGCAGAGGTTTTTGAAAACCTGTGGCTGAAACAGATTTTTTGAAAATGTTTATTTCATTATTATTAAGAGAAAGTAACTTTCAGGGTCTTTTGTGCTTATTTAGTGGGTTAAAAAGAAAAGCTATTTATGCATTTAACAGAATGCAGAGAAATAGGATTGGTTAGTTGAACATTGAATGTCAGTGCATTAATTTTGTGTCTTAGACATGGGAAGAGGCCATAGAAAAAAAAAAGTTGCTGCAGTGCTGAAGAGAATGGGTTGAAAAGTTGCCTGAGTGAGGAGCTGTGTGAGCAGTGGTGTGAGTGTTCAGGGTGTGGCAGACACTCAGCAGGGTGTGCCCCACAAACTACAGCGAGGACAGCAAGTTTGACCATGGTGGATAACTCAGATATTCATGTCTGCATGCCTGTGTCTGAGTACAGACGAACCTGTGGCAAACCAGACAGACTTTTTCAGAAATTGCAAGGTGTGGTTGTGGTTTCAATGTTATATCATCTCTTACTTGAGAACTCTGTGAACTTGTGTTCACATGCTTGGAGATGCCAGTGGTAGAGATGGTTTGTACTCATTCTCTGTGTCCAAGACTACTGGATTAGGATTATTTTGGGGTGTTCAGACCAGCAGTTTAAGAAGACTTCTTTGGTTATTCTCTTAGCCAGGAAATTCAACTTAAACAGAAGAAACACCCCCCCCCTTCCCTTCAAAGATGCTATAAGTAATCTTTGTATTTTCACTTGGGAATTACTCAAATGTCATGCTTTAGCCAACTGCTTCCTGTGATACACCTGAAGGCACTGTCAGTGAGTACTGCCCTGCTATGTGTGTTCTTCAGTCTTGCTGAAAGACTGTGCTGGTATAGTTGCTGTTCTAAGAGGATAAATTGAGAAGGAAAAGGCCAGTTTTATTAATGGATTTCTAGTTTGTGTTTTCCAAAACTGAAGTACTCTACATGTTTTAAATAAAACTGTTAGTATCAAATTAGTGTCTTGAAATTTAGGGATGGATAGAGAAGAGACTGCAGGTAATAATGTATAGCAGTGTATTTGTAGCTTGCTCATGGATAGGTATTAAACAGTGTTTCTGTCTTTCTCCTTTTCATACAAAGCAGAGAAAGCATAGAGATAATAGGCAGCTATATATGTTTGCTTGCTTTATTATTTATTTTAACTTTTGTTTCTAGATATATCAGTACCATCGTTCAAGTGCCTTCAGTGAAGGTGTGTTACCAGTTTGCCCCCACTGCCTCTGCCTAAATTGACTCTGAGCTCAGCAGCTGATTTGTGGTATTCATTCAGCTGTCACATTCCATTTTACTTTTGAATCCAAAGATAAGACTGTGTTTTGCCAGTCTAGAGCATGGATGGTATCCTGTTAATGCCAGTTATTTCCTTACTGATTTGTAGCAAGAGTGCTTTCTGTAAGAGGTGGTTCTGGTTGTTCTGGATCACAGCTGGAGTTTGCTGGGTCTCTCTTTTCTGTTGGATTAATGCAGTTGCACCAAATTTTGTTTCTTTCTTGTACCTTCTGACACTATGTAAAGTAATTTTTTGATTTTTCTCTGCTTGCTTTTTCCTTGTTGCTTTGGTATGCTTGAAGGCAATTTCTGACATGATTAAGATTTTATTAATTCATATTCTCTGCATTCTCTCAGCATGTGAGTGTGTTTGCTTCAGTGCCAGTGTTTCATTAGGAGCTTTGAGTGCAGTGCCTTGGTTCCTACTTCTGCAATTGCATTTTTAATTTCTTAATTTTTAAGTTTGATGCTTGTATCATATTTTTCTAGTCCCTGAACATTTTCATGATATCTAATCTGAAGTAATAAGTTTCTGGGTTGAAACTGAAGTGCTATTTTTAATCATTAAAGGTATAAATGGTTTGAGACCCAGTTCCTTGAGGGAGCAAGCTGACTGCTGTGGAATCGTTAGACCTGTTTTGCTATAAATGGGAGGAAGCAGTGGATAGACTGCTCTCTGTAAAGGCTTCCCAAACTGAAATTAATTTTCTTCTTTGTTCTAGCATATCCCAGTTTGGATAATCTCTTGAGTGTTATGAAAACTATATCTGTGTTTTACTGTGGGTAGTGAAGGTTCTGGATAGTAGTCTGATTTCATTCCCCGGAACTTGAATTTTTAAAATTGTCTGTTAACTGGAAAATGGAGCTTGGATTCTTGGTAATGTATTTAAAATTTCAGTGATTTCAACTTTATAGTAGCTTTGTCACTACTTCATGATAAAACATTTTTTGTGTTAGTGCATCTTACACAGCATGTACTCCAATATAGGTTAATATTTGGACTTGAGTATCTTAAGATTTAACTTGGTTTATACTTGCTGAGTTTGTGCATAGAGTTAATATGCAGGCAAGTGAGGCTCAGCTGAAAATAATAGCCTAAACAAAGAATAACCTAATTAAATAACCCCCTTAATTGCTAGTCTGGTTCCTTAGGCAGCTGCAAGGAACTGATCGCTCACGTGATCACACCGACAGCCTGCTTTTCCAGTTTCTGAAGCTATTTGCCAGTATATGTTCATTTGACAGCATTAGAGTTCTCAAAGATACTCAACTTTTATGAATTTTGTGAATATTTGTAGCAGAGGGAGACCTGAAATAGCAGAATTTGTCTCCATTGTCAGTATTTTGTTTTAACTGCAAGCTGACAGGACAAGATCCTAGCTGAACTTAAGACTTGGGACCAGAGGCAAGGCACTGGAGGAAATGCAGAGAAAGGTGATGATAGGGGACTCTGAGGAGTTTGGCTTTTTGCATGAAAAGGGGTAGAGATGGAATACAGGAACCTGTGCATTACTAATTTCACTGCTGGCAAATAGTTTTTATGTTACTGCTTGTAAAGCTTTGTTACATGCTGCTTCATCTTTCCTAGTTTCATTTTCTCTGTCTTGTTTAGCCGGTTTTAAACTGGTTCTGTGGCTTACCTTGAAACTCTGCTTCTATCCTTCACAGGGGAGCTTGTGTAGTTTTGGAAAGTAGTTACTAAGCAGGGTTGTATTTCTCTAAGTTCACAAGTAAACTGATAATAAAGCAGGAAGTATATGCACAAATACTTAGAGTGTTCAGAAGTGAATATGAAAGCTACTAAAATTTTGTACAGAGTTGGTATTTTGTAGTTTCAGAGTGTTATAGAAAACAGCCAGGTGCTGCCCATATATTTTGTAGGGCTGTGCAGGTGTTTTGCATTTAGGAGTGGTGGTAGTTATTATCTTTTGTACTTGTGTGATCCCTCAGTGAAATTATTAAGATCACCAACAAGGTAGGAATTTCACCTAAAAGAAGGAAAGTGAGCTTTTGAAGCTTTAGTGAGCTGGTCTGCTTTATGGATGGCTCAGAGAAACATCAGAAGAAGATCCGAGGAGGTTGGAATGGTGCTGTGTAGTCAGGCCAGGAGTGCATGGGCTCTTCATGTGTCACAGTGATGCTGAGCTGTCTTGTCAAACTGCACCCATACATTTGGATTTCACTTTCTAAATACTGTGCTGTGTTATTCTGTCTTCCTCTCTTAAAAGATAAGCCTTTTTTAAAGTTTTCTGAGTATGTGCCATGTGATGTTGAAGTATCTGGAGTACAAATCAGATTGTTGTTGTTACTAAGCCTGATGAACAAATGGCACTTCTGTGGTTATCTCCTCGTGTTCAAGTAAAACTATCTCTTTGTCATAGTTCAAGTTCTTACTAACAATTCCTGGACCTTAATATTTGAAAATTGGTTCTCTGTTGTTGCAATAAAGGATATTCAGTTTTTGAATCATAGAATGGTTTGGGTTGGAAGGAACCTTAAAGATCATCTAGCTTGAAAACCCTTGCCATGGGCAGGGGCACATTCCACTATCACAGGTTGCTCGAAACCGCATCCAACCTGGCCTTGAACACTTCGGGGATGGGGCAGCCACACTTCTTTGATCACCCTGTGCCAGTGTCTCAACACCCTCACAGGGAAGAATTCCTTCCTAATATCTAACCTAAACTTGTCAACTGTCGGTTTGAAACCATTCCTTGTCCTATCAATACATGCCTTTGTTAAAAGTCCCTTTCCAGCTCTCTTAGAGTCCCTTTAGGTACTGGCAGGTTCTTTAAGATCCCCCTGGAGCCTTCTCCAAGCTGAACAACCCCAATTCTCTCAGCCTGTCTCCACAGCAGAGCTGCTCCAGTCCTTGGATTGTCTTTGTGACTTTCTCTGGACTCGCTCCAACATTCCCATGTCCTTCATATATTGTGGGCCCCCTGGCTGGACACAGGACTCCAGGTGAGATCTCAGGAGTGGGGGCATAGGCAGGGAGAATCCCCTCCCTTGACCTGCTGCCCATTTTGCTGCTTTTGGCACTTTGGCTTTTTGGGCTGCAGGAGCACAATGTGGGGACCTTCTTGTCAAGCAACACCCCCAAGTCTTTCTTTCCTGGGGTGCTCTCCGTCCATTTTCCACCCAACCTGTACTTGTGCTTGGGATGTGCTTGCCGGACCCAGATGCAAGACCTTGCGCTTGGACTTGTTAAACTTTGTGAGGTTTGCCCAGGGTGCCACTGAATGGCATCAAGACTGTTTTGATGAGCTAAAATTTGTAGTTAATAGAATCCTGGTTTTATGTTTTGTTGTGGTAGTTCATATAAATAGAAGCAGATCCTCTAAAGTTTGGTGTCTGTCTATTTTTTGTGTACCTTGCTACTGTCTTAGAGTTTCTGTCTCTGTTACCTTTGATAAATGCAATGGAAAAAAGGCCCCTTTTGGTGTACTGTTTAGGCGCTTTTTAAAAGGTGTTAAGAGTAATGTGGTTAATGTGCATAATGATGTTAATGAACATGTTGGACATCTCCTGGCTATGTGTTGGACAGTTTGATGGGTAGAACAAGGTACTGGAAAACTCTTACAGAAGGAAAATGTTTAAGCATTTTAAATACAAAAACAATATCAGCAGAATAAATCATTGCTGTGGTTTTATCATACATAAAAAACACAATCAGTTATACAAAAAATACTTGTTCAGAAATACAAGAAAACTGTTATAGAAGTTTAATACTTGAAATGAAATATTTTCATAGTTTCTGGTAATGTTTTCAGAATAAACACGTTTAATATTGTACACAAATTGGTCACTGAGAGTTTGACAGACACTTTCCTTTTACTGAGCTCTGAAGTTTACCCTTTTCTGTAAGGATATCTGCAAATGAGCCAAGTAAGTATGATCTGATGCTTTTTTTCTTTTCAGAAAGATGAAGGTAGTGATGCTAGTTTGAGTGATAGCCACATATCTCCTCCTGCTAAACGTACCTCAAAACATGCTGATCCTGTGGGCAAAGACAAATCAAAATCACGCGGTACTGGGCAGAGAGAGGAATGGAGCATCTCAACTGGACAGTCCAGGTAATTGGTGCCAAAAGAAGAAGGAACTTATACCAATTTTTTTCTGTGTTGTTATCCCATTTATGCTAGTTCTGTAGTCAGCTGCAGCTCAGGAGTGTACTTTTGAAACATGTTATTTTTACAAAATTTTCTTCATTTTAAGACTCCAGGAATGTGGATTGCATCAATTGTCTCATCTGTGTTTCCTTTCTGTGCATATTTGTACAAAAAATAGAAAGTAATTTTATTTGAGATGCAGTCTGAATTTTGGATTCTTGATGCATCCAAATTTAGTAATGTAATTGGTATTTTTATGTACTCAAGCTATAAGAAGACATGATATTTTAATAAGGGAATCAGTGTTACCATCTTTAGGGAATGGGTAACAGTCAAGTTTATTTCTATTGTTCTTCAGCCTAATAAGTAAATTTTACTGAATATAGCCTCAGTCTTGCCACATTTTTGTAACTTGGAGCAGAAGTAATTAATTTTATTTTATAAACGATTTCATAGTATTTTACAAAGCATTCTTGTATTCATAAAGTTCCTCACATGGTTACAGGTAACTATGAGACAATGTACACAGTATGTTCCTGATCCATGAACTTTCAGTTAATACTGATTATTTTGCAGATATGTATTTCATATTTGTGTACATGTCAAAATCATTCTTGAAATGATTTGTATGTAAGAGTGACTGTAAGTCACTACTCCACTTTTGACTGCTAGGATGAAATTTGCTTAAAAGCTGTGTAAATCTCAAGATAGATTTACCTCTTCTTATTCTTATTTTTCTCTTTTAAAACAGAATGAATTAAATCTAGCATATTATTGTGCCATGGTAATTGGGAATGTATTGAAACTTGTGCACCTTCCGTTTCTTTTGTTTCTAAGAGTAGACTTGTACTGGAGCTCCTAGAAATGTCAATATACAAAAAGAAGTATTTAATGCAGCTGGGAGAATTTAGATAGTTATGTCAAATGAAATTTGACCAGGGTACTGAAAATCATATTGTTGCTCATTTAGAACCCACTGCAGTGTGTCTTTGCATCTGAAGTTTTATGTTGGTTCTGCCAAAATCCAAAGCACTGTGCTTAACAGAGATCTTCAGTCACTAAGACTTTTCCCAAAAGTTCTGTTACTTCTACTGGTTTATCCAAAGTGTTGGAATGATGGTTGCCTTTGGAGAGCTATACCAAGGTTCAGTTCTGAAATTTAAGGAGAGAGTTAACAGCATAAGGGCATGAAGAAGGATTAGGGAGATTAATCAAAGAGGTGCTTTGACCGTTGTGGGGATTCGTACAATTGGTATTGAGCAGTTTTGTCCTTACTAAGGTGTTGGGCATGAAGTAGACTCTTCCAAGGCTTTGTCTTGGAGAGGTTTTGAAATCAGAGTATCACAGAGCATTTTACAGTCAAAGTTCTGTTTTCACTGTGCCTTTTGCTTGGCTAAAGAATGTTAACATTATTTGTATGTCTGATTGTCCCATAGGCTAACTTCTCAGCCTGGTGCTACACTACCAAATGGACGTAGCTTATGTAAGTAAATTATAGCAAAGCTTTTTGTATCAGCTTTTGCATTAAATAGTTTTATGTCAATGATATTCAGTGGCATATGTTTTTGATAACTTTACTGATTCCTTTGACCATTTTGACCAGAAAAGTTGCTGCTCAGTTTTTTCCTGTTGCCATCTTGGATACTCTCTGTGGATATGGGGAACATTTTTAGATGAAAATCCATTTCTCTTCTCAATTCAGACCTCTTGGCCATGATCTTGATGTTTTCCTTAATTCCCAAATTACTGTTATGAGCTAATTTTGGCCTTCCTCTCTCAGTTGGTCTCTTTAATTTACTTAGTCTCTTTGCTCATCTGAAATTTGGCCTTCTGTGGTTCTTAACATTACTTAACTCTATTGCTTTAGAGAGACCTGCCTTGTCTGCAGCTCCTGCTACCTTGAACAGTCTTCTTAAAAGCTTGTACCCTACAAACTTGCCATTTCATTGCTTATCTCAGCTAAAACCACTTTGTCTTTTGTGTCCCTTTTTCATCAGTTCTGTCTTGTTTAATTTTGTGTTGACTCTATGTAAAGTGTTATTTCATTAGGCATAATTGGTATTTTATTATTTATTGTGGTGCCTAAGGAACAATTAGCAGTGGGATCTCTTTGTTTGGCACTGTACAGAGTAGCTGGTATAGATTTGCTTGTGAAGTCAGTGTATTGTATCTGGTGTTTTGATACTATATTTGAAAGACTAAGAATTGAAACTGTGGGCCAAGTGTGCATTTTAGTATTGATGTTAACTTAAAAATATTGAATGCTTAATTGAATGCCAAATTTTCATAATAAAATAAAATTATCATCTAAGGAAACAAGCTTGAATATGCAGAAGTAACTTTTAAAATAACTTTGATAGGAATTAAATACAGTTCTTTAGTTCATACTATGCTTAATAATTTTTGGTTTATTGTCCTTGCTAAGTATTCTCTTATTAATTCTTGTTTGTGAAAATGTTGTTTCCTGCATTTTGAAGTAGTAATACAAATTTCTCTTAGCTCTCAAAAGCCACCCCCTTCGAGGGGAAAAAAAGGGAGATGGGGACCATGCTTGCATAAACGGAGATATAGAAGTCAGAAAAAGTTGTCGGTCCAGGAAAAACAGATTTGAAACTTTGAATCAGAGTTTATTGTTTGATCAGCTAGTAAACAGGTATGTGGGGATACTACAGTTGTATTCACAAAGCACCTTAATGATTTTTTTAAATTAGAAACCCCTGTGTTCCAGTGCCATGTCTGTGTTTTACTGTGGGGATGCACTGAGACAAGCTAGACTGTGGTTTGAGTTACAGCTGGGTCTGTGCTGTGATTGCCATGGTGTCCATGCTCTAAATGCAGAGCAGCTTCCCAGGCTTTCATTGAGGAGTAAGTTACTCTGTCCTTACACATGGATAAAACTGTGTGTTGGCAGTTACTGCAGAGTGCCTGACGGGCTGTAAATCCACACCCTAGTTTGTTTCTTGGTAACCTGTTTATGTAGTGATACCTTAAATGTCATGTAAATTGGTGATTAGCAGCGGTGCTTGGAAGCATTCTAGATTTTGCTTGTATGATTTGATCATAAAATATCAAAAGTTTGTAACTTTCTTTTGTTTTTGTTTTTTACCATTTGTTAATAATTCACATAGGGTGGGTGTCACTTTTTGACATTTACTGTGCAGACAAAGTAGGTCAGGGAGCACGGTCTGGTCTGAGCATAGGAATGGGAGCCAGAAATGCTTTTTCTGAACTATTTTTTCTCTCTAGCCCTGGGCAGGTCATTTAATATGTCCTGATCTTCCCACCTGTAAAACAGGTTTTAGCAGTCACATCTCTGAAAGACTGCTTTCTCCAGAGCTGGAAAATGATGTAAACATTTAATTGTCAAGTATGATCTTTATTTTTAAATGTATTCTGTTGAATCTTTTATTAATTTAATTTTTTTTCCGAGTTACTCAGTAACTACTTGGTATCAGTGTGCAAACTTATATTGAGTTACATTTATTTTTCTAGTTGCAATTGAATCTTCCTCTCCTCATCAACAGTAGGGAAAAGCCTACCATGAAGTTGTAATTTGATAAGATCATGGTACTGAAGTCTGTATATGAGCTTTTACTTATAACAGTGTGTCCCATAACCATTGGAGGTTTTTAAGAACAGGTTTGACAAAAGTCTGTCGGGAATGATTTAGGCATTCTGTAGTGTGCTCTTGCCTGGCAGAGCACATTGACTTTTCCAGGTCCCTTCCAACCCTATTTTCTTTGGTAGCAAACTGCAGCATGATTTTACTTGAAATGGTTCTGTCACTCATCACAGATATTTTGGAAGAATTATTTAAAATGGAGAGGAGCTCTCATAATGAAAGTGTGGCCTTACTGACTTACATCACCAGAACTTCCACTGTCTTCCTTTTAGGCAGTCTTTGACTGTTTAGATTTACTTTTAAACACCTTGAAAAAAAGGAAATGGAGGTTTCTGTCTTCGTACAAATATTATGCAAATATAGCAGAATTCCAGTTAAAAGCTACTCTAATCACCATGGAGAGCAGTAATATAGTCTTCAGGACAGGTGGCCAAATAATTGACTTGGCCTGGCTAATACTGTGCTGTTCTCTTCTTTAGCAGTGAAGCATCTTGGCCAGGGTTATCACTTACATACCACTGCTGTTTTGACAGCTGTTTACAAATACTCCAGATAATGAAAATGCTAACTAAATAGTAGATGGGAAATGATCGTGAGGTCAAATACTGAATGATGAGATTCTAGATGTTACTGATTTAATAAAAATCCTATATGTTCTAAAGTCTCTTTGAGGCCAGGGTAAGAAACTGTAAAGCTTATGGGGTGGAGGCATTAATTGCATTCCCATTATTATAATTATATAGATGAAAATCTTTACTTTCTTATTTTTCAAATTTAATCTTGCCTGACACCTAATCTAATGTCTCAGCAGTTGCAGATTTATATGCTACAATTTATACTGAGCCAAATTATTTTTAAAAGTTTGTTAAAATACTACTCTCTAATTTGAACTCCAGACTTAAATAGCATCAGCATTTTTTCTTTTACATACTTACTAGTTTATATTCTTTCAATTTTGTTATGGTTAGGTTTGTAGTTAATTGATAGACAACTTAAGATGTTGAATGCTATGTCCAAAGTTCTGCATGGCATTGTTTAAAGGCTGATTTTTTGTGTGTGTTAACTGTTGCATATATTTTAGTACGGCTGAAGCTGTCCTGCAGGAAATGGATAATATTAACATCAGGAGGAACAGGCGATCTGGGGAGGTGGAACGGCTGCGGATGTGGACAGATACTGAATTTGTAAGTGCAGAGTTTCTGAGATCTTGGATAAAAGTCATATCAAGGCAGAGCATGTTTTTTTTTGCAAACACCATACATTTATCCATAGCTCTGTCTAATGGTTTATGATTTTCTTTGATGGATAACATGAAAAAAACATGATAAACTAAAATTCAGAACTTAATTAGCAGATATACACTACATTGTTTCCTTTATTGATAAATTCATTGTCGTGCTCTCCTGATGTGCTGTGGTGGTTCTTTGGTTTGAAGCATACTCTGGTAGCCTGGAAGCAGCAGGACCAGGGACTATCATCTGCTTTTTTCATGAAAACTTGATACTGATGTTACTTTGTATTAGGTGGACTAGGTACTGTCTCAGAGATTTACTTTAGCATCTATTATATAAGACTGCTTTTGTAGTCTACCTATGGAGAGCTCTGCTGGAAAAACACTTGAGAACTAGAGATTGTGTAGAGCATTATTTACTGCACTGGGACTAATACTCAGTGACGTGGGACACTACTGATGGAAGTGCATGTGAATTTTATTCCAGGAAAACATGGATATGTATTCTCGAGTGAAAAGAAGGAGGAAGTCACTGAGGAGAAATAGCTATGGAATTCAGAACCACCATGAAGTGTCCACAGAAGGGGAAGAAGAAGGTAGGGATTGTAAAAAATAGTGGAGGTTTGTCCAAAATACTTATAGAACAAAGTAATCCTTCCCATAAGATAGTAATATATTGCACTTCAGAAAGCAGAAAAAAGCCTGGTTTCTAAATGTTTGTATAGTAAATTTCCTTCCTTCTGTTTTTCTTAATACTAAGTAATTGGAGCTTTCCTTCCATTCCATGTAACAGTCCTCTGGTGGAAATCAGGGTTTGATGAGTGTAGTCTACAACTATGTGCGTTCTAACTGACTTGGTGTTTCTCATTTGCTGCGTGGCAATTACCAGAAAGAATTTGTAATAGTTAGGCCTGCATCCTTCCTTTGGGGTAAGGTATTAATTAAAGTCTCCTTTCTGTCCACTGACATTTTAGGAGGCTTGTAGGTGCACAACTGTATTTGAAATTCTACTTTGCTTTAAAAATTTGAATGAAACTGGTCAGTGGGTTCAAAAATTACCAGGAAAGAAGGGATTGTGCCTAACTTTGATTGCCTGATCAGCATCATGCTTGGGCTCCTTAAAAAATCCTGTTTAAACTTCAGGCATCCGTACAGGTTTCAGCATACTGCATCTCAATTTTTAATTAAAACTGCTGTGGAAGGTATGGTTTGTCCCAATGAATAAGAATACAGTCCTAGTTCTGAGATCCATGGATGGAAGTTCTGATCCTGTTAACAGATGTACCTATGTTGTGCCTTTACACACAAAGTATATAAAGTGTATTTCTGTGTTCTTGGCTTTGTTTAAAAATGATGTGAATCATAAAGTTGTACTTATTTTCATGCTGTGTCAAATATTTGATTTATTGAGGCTCCTATGGGAAAAGAGATGAAAGGAATTATCCTTAATTTGAAGGATAGTTATTGAAGGAAAAATACAGTGGATAGAAGTGATATTTGAAGTATTTTACGACTAAAACTGTTTTGACTGCATTTATTTTTCTTTCTTTTGCCTTTCCAGAGTCTTGTGTAAAAAACTAGAAGGACGTTTGACAATGTGCTGTAGATTTATCATGACCTTCAAAATTTCCGCTGATTTGACAATTAGTGTTAATTAATAAATGGGCAGTAATTCTCAGTGACTATTAAAAAGTTAATTTTTTAGGATGAAGGTAGCTTTGACATGAAGTGGAAGTGTTCTGAAAATATTTTTACCCCCCAACAGAGTCTCAGGAAGAAGATGGAGATATAGAAGTAGAAGAAGCTGAGGGGGAAGAAAATGATCGGCCATATAATCTCAGACAGAGAAAAACTGTTGAGAGATACCAGGCCCCTCCAATAGGTGAGGAACCTGACAGTGCTTGACCTGCAGGAGTACCGTGGATGTGGGGAGGGAATAGTTGGATGGCTGTTTCTCACCCCTGACAGAGTAACAGGGATGCAGCGCTGTGTGATTTCCACCCTGGCCTGTTGTGGTTCACCATGTGGATGGGACTGCTGAGACACAGTCTGTCAGTTTGTCAGTGGTGGTGGCATTGCTGCCTCATTGAACTCTGCAAATATCACCCTGTGCTGGCCTCAGGGCTGGGGGTGCTTGGGGTTTAGGTCAAGAAATACTTGGAAGAAAACAATATAATAAATTAGGTGATTCCATAGAAAAAATAGTTACTGTTATGCCTGCTTCTCTTCTTGAGTGGTAAGCCTAATTCATAACCGTGCATAAATGGCATACCAGCAGTTATCACAAATGAGAAATCTCAGGTATTTCAGTGTTCATATGCCTGGCAGCTTCAGGGCTGACAAAAAGCATGTTATTCAGGTCATAGCCCAAATGCCTCTTATGACAGGCTTGGGGCATCAACCACTTCTTTGGAAGCCTTTTGCAGTGTTGGACCACCCTCTCAGTAAAGAAATGCTTCTTCCTGTTAAGTTGGAGTTTTCCCTAGTGCAGCTTTGAACCATTTCTGCAAGTCAGAGGATCACAGAGTATGATTTCTTTGATAAAGAACTGCTGTGGTTAATTTGTTCAGAGAAATTTCAAGACATCCCATATTATCAGCTCTGAAGAGGTTTCAATGTCCTGCAAATAAAATTATAGTGCCCTGGTTGAATTACATTCTGTGCCATCACAGACACTGCTCTAGTAATTTGGGGAGGGTGAGAATGAAATTCCTGTGCCTGCATCAAGCCAAGTATGGTCATAGTGACAAAGCCCCCTGCCCAATTCTTTCTTTAATTTATGCTTTTAGAGAAACAATGATAACCTTATTGATGAAAATTGATAATCCAGCACTTCTGTGCTGCATTAAGGTTAGTTTGTTATTCTTTTGTAATTGATGTTACAGTGCCAGCTCATCAAAAAAAGAGAGAAAATACGCTGTTCGATATTCACAGATCTCCTGCAAGAAGAAGCCATATCAGGTAAATGTCAGTCTTCTGGTGTGTAATTGTTTGCTTTCCTTTGGTACATTTTTGGTAGCTTTTGATTTTCAAACCATTCTTGAGTTAGTTGCACAGTTCATTCACACATGTGAGTGGCTCTTGAATTGTATCCTGGATTCAGATCCTGATCAGCATCCAGACAGGGGTGTCATGGCACTGTATAAACCTACTAGAAGCTTTGTGCTACACAGAATGGAACAGGTGTGCTGCAAGCACTGGAAAGAGTTCTGCATGGCACACTGTAGCTTTCTCTATAAGGCTATATATTGAATATTTAAATCCAATGCATCAGTTTAACAAATATCCCTTTTCTGTTCTATAAAACTGAGCAAAGCAGGTTAATGTTTTTTGTTTTCTTTCTGTTCAAATTTCATGCAAGAATTTTCAACAATTTAATAAAATATTTAGCAAGCATAATTTTTGACTCTTATGTTGTGTGTCAGAGAAGTCTGGAATGTATCAAGTTGTCTTGGAAACTGTCAGTAGGCTTTATGTAACAAAACAGATGAGATTACAGCTTAAAACATTTTTTAAAAAATAAACTTACTCAAAGCTTCAAAAAGACAAATCTGTCCATGAGCAGAATCCAAGTAAATGAATACTAGTCATAGCTGAAACTCTTGTCTTATTGCTCAATTTCATGGCATAGTGAAAATATATAAAGTAAATAAAGTAATAGCTGAATCTTAGGATTCTAAAGTTTCTCTGTAATACAGATAAGAGTTGGTGGTTTGATTTTTTTCCTTGAAGAGCATATCACATTTTTTGGGTAATATCTGGATTTGTACTTGTACTTACTATTCATATGTGAAGAGTGTGAAAGTTATTATCCCTTTGGTTTTAGCCTGCTCATTACTTGGCCCTCATTTTATCCCTTCTTGTCATAAGAAATCTTCCCAATTGCTTGATATTCTCTTTGATATATTTTGAAATGTATCTCATTTTTGGTCAATGAACAGTAAAATTGATAGACCATGTTATCCATTGGCAAAAAACAGTTAATTCAGTGCACTATCATGTTCATACAAATAATGCAGCTTTCCATATTCACTTAAAATCCAAGAGTTTTTACTATTAACCAACTTCTTCACGCAAAAGTTCTTGAGTATTTCAACCAATACCAAATTCAATGCTTTTTTGTACAGAAGATTTAATGTACATTCTCTAGTATTTCTGAAATACTCCTTTTTGTGAAATACTGTGATACTAAAATAAGAAATGGTTCATTGAGACTTGGGATAGTAATTTTACTTGGATTCAGATTAGAAGTAAAGGTATTTTGAGAGCCTGTTCTGCTATTCAGAATTAATAACCTCGTAAAAAGAGATTATATACTTTGAGAAGTATGGATTTTTTTCAAAGAATATGTAAAGGAAGCATCAAACTGAGTAAGGAGACTTCGGTATGTTTGTTATGTTAGAGGTGGCTAAAGTAGTTGGAAATTTTCTTAAGTACAATCGCAGCTTATTGACTGAATATTCAAATCACATTGCTGAGGTAGCATGGACTGGACCACACATTTTATAGGGCTCGGCTGTTCTAATAATGTTCATGTTGAATTCACATAATCGCTGTGGCAGTAAGAGCTATTGTTTCCCTCTCAGATTATTTTGATACTTGATGATACTACATTATTTGATGAAGCTAGAATTTGCATACATCTCTAACCTGAACAATACTGTACTTAGCATTTCAGTTTCATTTTTATAGAAGGACCAAAACATGCCATTCCACTGCAAAAAAGACTGAGTTTTCTGTTTGTTTTGCCACTTCAATAGGAGAAAGAAGCACGCCATTCACAGCAGTGATACAACCTCTTCAGATGAAGAACGTTTTGAAAGAAGAAAATCTAAAAGCATAGCCAGAGCAAGAAATAGGTATCAAAACATCCTTGGTCTTTAGAATTGTTTGATCTTATTATTTATGAGAAAACAAGCAAAACTACTTTATAATGTTTTATGAGTTCTGCAGACTTTTGATTCTGCTGGTAATTACCTGCAGATGTGGTTTAGGAGGAGTGATGGTTATATATCAATTCAGGTTTTGGAGTCTTATGAGTAGGTACTTAATGATAGTGATAAAAAGATGGAAATATAAGAGTAGCAGTTTGATTCAGTTGGGTTATAAAAATCAACTCCTCTTGGTTAAAATTGGTGTAACTTGGTCCTAATTAATTCAGTTGTACTCTCAGCTCTTCACTCGTCCTGTTGTGTAAGAGTTCATGCATTCTAAACACCTAATGCACTTTTTTTTGACCTTACATGTATTTAGCAGATCTTCCATCTAAAAATGGAAGATCTATAAGTAAATTTGTTCACTCATACTAGGTAGGAAAATTCTGCAGGAAAAAAGTTCCCTCATCTTTTTTCCATCTCTTCCTGTCCGCCACGTTGTTCCCTTTCCATTGCAAGGAATTCAAGCAACGTACAATGACCAGAAGTGTAATTCTGAGTGTAACCTGTCTCTTACTAGTTCCTTTCTTCCTCCCTTTAACTATGTGTTGGCCTGATGTAGTATCTGTGTAGGGGCTTAAAGGAAGCAAATATTGTTTCTTCTCTGTTCAATCAAAATAATCTATCCAGCCTAGTTCTTCAGATTGAAATATGTGTATGGATGCATAAATATTAAGGAACTTCCAGATATATAGCCATAGTTACCACAAAAAAAGAAGATTAGTTTTGTTTACCAGTCTGTGAAGGTTATCTCTTTATGTAGTAAAAGGCATTTAATCTCTTGTTTCTTTACCTCCAAGCAATGAAAGCAGTATTTATTTGGTGTTTGTTTATTGTTGAACAGGTGCCTGCCTCTAAACTTCCGAGCAGAAGACTTAGCTAGTGGAATCCTTCGGGAACGTGTGAAAGTTGGGGCGAGTTTGGCTGATGTTGACCCAATGATTGTTGATAAATCGGTAGGTTTTGTTAGAGCTTTTTATCTTCCTTCCCTGAATTATGCATAAGCAGAATTCTCCACAGCCTTTTATTGATGTTGAAGTAAATTCATAAAAAAGCTCATTGATTTTTTAAAATATTATTTTATTGTTACCAAAGCTTTTGTCTCCTTATTCCTTTGGACTACAAAGCATTTGCTCTGGGACTTAGACTGGATCTCTGTAGATGTCCAGGCAGCCCTTGCACAGTTAACTTGAAAACCAAATGAGCCTCATGTGGGCAGCCAAGAGTTGACTTTCTTAGCTGGTTTTTCACACATTCAAAATTCAGGGAAATCCTGTTGATCAATGCAATATTTTTTCTAATTTGTTTTCAAATGTTTTATAAGTAAAGGTGCTTTTGGGGAAAGCTGTTACAATGTAAACTTAATATGTTTTTTTTTCCCTAAGGTGTGTTTTGATAGTATAGGGGGATTGAGCCATCATATCCTTGCACTTAAGGAAATGGTAGTGTTTCCTCTTCTCTATCCAGAAATATTTGAAAAATTCAAAATTCAGCCACCAAGGTAGGTGTATTTACTCTCACTGTTGTATTTTTTTAATTAAGCTCTGAGGAATTGAAAACACATAGGAGGTTGATTCTTTCCCTGAAGTGTTTTACAGTTCAAATAGATTTACATATTTGCTACCTTGTGTATCAGAATATGTAATGAGCAGGGTGAAGAATTAAAAAAACCTAGTATATTTTTCTTGTGGGGGGAGGTAACTTTGTGATTTGGTTAAAGAAAGAATTTTCATGTCTTTTATTTAGGAGTACCTTGCCTTTTTTCCCCATTATGTTATTAAATATTTTACTAGATCAAGGAAAAGGCTGATGTTTCTCTCAATAATAGTATACTGGGATTATAATATTTAATAATGTGGCATCTTGGTATGTGATTTAAATGGTGTTTAAGTCAATTGAAAAATTGGGGGTATTTTTGTCACTTAATTACTTCATTCCAAAGAAGTAACAAATATTGATTAAGGTATTACTTAAAATCTAATACTTGAAGAGGCGATATTTAACTAATGTAGAAGAATCCTTTGGAAACTTAATATGCCTTTGATTAATGTTCTTTACAAATCAAAGTTTTACTGATTTGAAAGCATAAAACAAACTTAGATGTTATGAAGTCATGTTAATACTACAACATTTGTATAATACAATACTACTACAAAATAATAATACAAGATCTTAAGTCATTCTTCTCCAGGCTCCCTGTCTTCATTATAAAATTTGACTTGGAGTTTTTCAGGAGACGTAAAATAAGTTTGTGACTGTGTTGATCCATTTATCTTCAGGGGCTGTTTATTCTATGGTCCTCCTGGAACAGGTAAAACCTTGGTAGCTAGAGCTCTAGCTAATGAATGCAGTCAAGGAGACAAAAAGGTGGCTTTCTTTATGAGGAAAGGAGCAGACTGTCTCAGTAAGTGGGTTGGTGAATCTGAACGTCAGCTTCGACTCCTTTTTGATCAGGTTAGAAGAAAATGCATTTTTCTTGATATAATTTCTCTGTATGTTGTGTTTTGTGGTTTAGGTAGCCAAAGGTATTTCCAATTCAAACTAAATAACTGTACATTTTTGTAAATTAAGTAGGATTTTACCAAATGTCATATTTGGATGAAAAGAGTAGGGGAATGCTGACAGTAGCTTTTCTTGCTCTGGAAACTCGGAGGAAGAAGTCTCTTGATTTCTTCATTAATGAAGCAAAGTAGTTTGGGTAAAAATTGGGGAAAAAAACCCAGTCAGTTTGAGTTTGACTGACATGTTCAAGATAAATGCTACAGAGGGGAGTGCATGCTTGCCTTGGTTGTGTGTCTATTTTAGTGTTCTTTTTTGGCTTAGAAGAGATTGGACAGAGTCACACAAAGCAGTAGCTCAAAGAAAAGTAGTTGTCAGACAGAGCTGTCTAAACAAACAGATTGAGTGGATAAGATTGTGTCTTCTGAGTGTCAGGTGTGTGTTTGTCTTTAACCTGTCCAGCACACAGTAAAACTGGTACACTGGTGCCATCTTGCTTACTCAACGTAGACTGCACTCTGCTTTGCTTTGAAACGCTGCTGGAGTTGGAAATTCAGTTTTCCTTTCAGACTTTACACTTTCTAACAAAGATGTCTCAATATATGTGTTAGTTTAGCATGTTAATGCTTTCTAGTGAAACCAGTGTTCAGTTTTGATGGATAAATTAGGAATTAACAGTGAATTCAATTTTTGTTTTGTTTATTGCATACCAGGCATACTTGATGAGACCCTCTATAATCTTTTTTGATGAAATAGATGGTTTGGCTCCAGTTCGTTCTAGCAGACAAGATCAGATTCACAGGTAATATTTCTTCTATGCTGCCATTATCTTGGTATAGGGTATATTATCTTGGTAAACTCTTAAATGTAATTTTTTCTCATTTCACAGGAAAGCTTGGTACTTTTTCTGAAGCCCACTTATACTAGAAAGGACAGATTGGTTTTTTGGTGTTGAAAGTCATCTTTTCAGTCCTTCAGGCAAACTGTAATTTGCTGGGAATTGAATTGCAGTGACAATTACCCTTCAGCCACATTATTAACTACAAGATTTCCACAGCCATTCCTTGATTTGCTGTTTTGTGCTGTAAACAGATTGTCTGTTACCAGCCCAGTGGAATAACCATTTGAAAAAATGTTAGTCTAGCATGTTGAATTGTAATGTTCTATCAATGAACTGAGCTCACCTATGACTTTTTTTCTTAATGGTGTGATGTACAAACTTATCTTGTGTTGCTATCTTGTAATTTTTTAGAACATTTCTTACAACAGTTTGCCGTTGGCTGATTTTTTTTGTGGCTGTTGATCTCAGTTTTGCTGTGCTCTGTATGGCAACACACTTGTACCTGTCATTCTATAGGTGGTGGTGTTTATGTGTCCATGTCCCTCCACTCTGCTGAAAGAAATTTGGGGCCAGCAGACCAGGAGGCCAGTGGAACTTAGGACACCTGAAACTGTTATGCACCTGTTTGTAGCTTAGCTTTTTTCTTTTTTTCTTTTGAATTTTTTAATGTTGCATTTGTAAATGCAGAAGTTCTTGCAGTGTTCCTAAAACTTTCTTATTCTGAAAACTCTCTTGTAGCTCTATAGTGTCTACTCTTCTTGCCCTCATGGATGGACTGGATAATAGAGGTGAAATAGTTGTAATCGGTGCTACAAACAGACTGGATTCTATAGATCCTGCACTCAGGAGACCTGGTCGCTTTGACAGGGAATTTCTTTTCAACTTGCCTGACAAGAAGGTAAAACCTGGAAAGGAGATTTATTAATAAACATCTGTAGTATACTAAACATTTGAATGCCTGACAACCAAGCTTATGAAATATAAATATTCATTCTTGTTTGTAAGAATGTTTCATTTAGGAAGACATTTTTAGTACAAACAGATTGTATATATGAAATTGTATTGAGCTTCAGATCTTCAAGATATAGCTAAAACTAAACAGAGGTAAATTATTCACAATTAGCTGTATTGCTTATCTCAAAACTAGGGATTTGTATAATGAACCTTAACTATCTGGGGGCTGGAAACTTATGGTAAGACAAAATAACTTTAAATCTTGTAGACTTCTAAGCATGTAAAAAATGTAGATGCACAGCCAGGCATTACAATGCTGGCAACAGGAACATTTCAGGTTTTTTTCTAAATTTACATAAACTCAACCATAATACTTCATGAATTTATACCTAGAATTAAATGTGCTTTGTATATGGATAGATTTATTTAAATTCTATAGAACTTTTAGCTGAAATTGTTTTGGGATTCATGTGTATGTGCTGTGGTACTCAACCTATTAGTTGGTGAGGCCTTTGACAGTAGAACCTGTTACTCATAGGTGCAGTAATTAAAAATGAAATCATAAAACTATGATAATTCCTAATAGAACATGAGTTTTGATCAGTTAATGTATAATAATGTTGATCAAACAGAAATTAAAATGTGAAAGTGGTGAAAAAAGTACTGCATATATATGACATTAAAAAGAAGGGAAAAGCTTTGTTCTTTGGAGTGCTGAAACTATAGAGTGCTAAGTTCTATTTTACATGTCTCAGTTACATGCCAAAAGCAGGTAAAGTAACTATAGATTCACACAAATGAAGAATATTTTTTTCTATGATAGGGATTTGATTTGCTAGTTTTTTAATCTAATTTTTTTATTTTTTTTTTTAATCAGGCACGAAAGCACATTTTGCAAATTCATACCAGGGATTGGAACCCCAAATTGTCAGATCCTTTCTTAGGAGAACTGGCTGAAAAATGTGTTGGTGAGTGCTACGTTGTTAGTACTTTTACTGTAGAGTCTTTCTCTTCTGTGTAAAACTTGGAAGGTATGTTAAATGTATCAAGATTTTCTTATCTCTGCCTTTCTAAACTTCTGTACTTTGAACAATACTCTTTTTGTAGTAACAAGTATGTTTCTGTCTTACTAAAACACCAAATGAGTAGCTAGTAGTCATTTAAAAATACAACCACGTTTCCTTTCTGTGATATCACTGTCCTTATATAAGATGCATACTCTTAAAGAGAAGCAAAATGAAGTTGGAATTGGAATCTTTAGGTGGACTTCCCATTAAATTGATAAATTACAAAAGCGATAGGCAGACTTAGGTTTTTTTTCAATCTATTTACTGAGAAAAAAAAATAGTACTTGTGTGTGGGGTTTTTGATTTTTGTTTGTTTTTTACTGACTGGCATGCTCTCCTCTGACATAAATCCAACAAACTAACCAGCCTTTCTAAAGATGAATTTTTTTTCCAGATTGCTAGCACAGAACAACCTCAAAGTGTAGACATAGGTAGGGGAGAAAAAAAGCACCGCAACATGAATACATTAAATACACTTTTGGAGCTCACAAAGACCTGCTGTACTGAATGGAGGTTGGTTGTTCAAGATAAGCCTGCTGTTTAAATCGAATCAGAAACAAACCCAAATATTTGTACAGTGAATTTAACAGAGGAAATGACCCTAAAGCACACAGCACAATACCTTCTCAACAACTTGCATGCAAAGATACATCCTCTGTAAGTCATCTGCTTGGATGAGCACTGAAGTTTTCAGACAAAGAGCAGATTCAAATATCTGTGCTTTGGAATCCATCATGAGGGAATGTAAGAACTTTAAACTGATCATCAGTCCATTCAGTCAGCTGCAGTACATCCGAATTATCCTCTTCATCCGCAGGGACACCTCTCATGGAAGCAGCATCCCTCCGCTTTTGATGCACAAAGACCTCAACATCTTCTGGTGAGGAGAACACATAACTGTCCAGCAAACTCCAGTTTTAGCTTTGCCGGGTATAGCAGCACACAACAAACCCCTTTCATGTAAATTCTGCTTGAATTGTGCAAACGTGTGGTGCTGCTTAGTGGGAGAGAGGGGAATAGGTGGGAAAAAACCCACAAATGTTTCTTTAAAAATTCACCATATTTTTTCACTGAGAACACAGTATTTTAAAATTTTAGACAATAGGGAAAGCCATTTGTACATTTGGCTGGAAGACATTCTTTGTGCTTCATAAAGCCTGTCAGTTCTGTGGAAGTCAGCTAACAAAAGAAAACATCCTTTTCTGTTTTCCTTGGCTTTCCTGCTCTCCAGCTACTGCGCACTTGACAGTCTCCAGTCTGTATCTTGGAATGTAAGTGTTTCCATACATCCAAGATGAAAATCTTTGAAGTATTACAAAGTCTTTTCAAAACAGCTGAAGTAAGACTGGTGTATCTTCTTCACCTTGAGAATGCCTCATCGTTTCTGTATGTGAAATCTGCAACAAAGATTTAAACAGACTTTTCCAGATTCTTTGTGGCCATTACCAGTGAGACTCATTGGCACACGTGTATGTCTGTGATATAGTTTATACCAGTCTGATATTTCTCTTGTGCACAAGTTTTCTTTAAAAACAAACAAACAACCTTCTTCCCCAAAAACAACACCCTCTCTTCCCCACGTAAAAGCTGCCTAGACTTGGCAAGCTTTTGGCACAGCATGGTTGATACCTCTCTCCAGTTCATCAGACTTGGCAACACTTAACTCCAAGGTTTTGGATCCTAATGAAGAAAACTGCTGAAATACTTCCAAAGCAAATGCCTTTCGGGAAGCAGGTGTATGTGCAACTCAGAACTCCTTACGATCCAGGGGTGTAATTAGAAGGAAATTGGAAGGGAAAAGCCCCAGGACTTGCAAAAAATAGGTTATTTCCTGAGGGTTGATTTTTGTCCCAGGTGTTATGGATTACAACCTTTTAGTGGATTTCTGTGTATGTGAGGATTAAAGACTCCACTTCCCTGAATGGCCTGGTGACTGCAGTGTGTGTGAGACGAAGCAGCTTGGGGAGAGCACAGCATTGCTCAGAAGACCACACACTTCTGTCCTGTCTTTCAGTAAATACACATAATTACTATGTTTTTTCTCTTTACTGGAGATGGGTCCCAGATACTCCTAACTTTATAAATCCCATCTTATCTCTCGTGCTTATTCCCTTGTTTGGGATGGTAACTTTCTATAGCTAGAGAGACTTACCCTTTAAACTCAGTCTTGCAGGAAACAAAACATACTAGCAACTGAAAAAGTGTGAATTCCTCCATCTGGCATTTTGAGGATGAATCTTTTTACAATGGAGTAAGGGTTATTAAAATAACGTTATTTAATGGAATTATAAAGAAACAAACTATTCTGCTGAAAATGCGTGTTAAAAATACTCTGTGCTTATTGTTGCAGGAGTGTTTTGTGGTAAAATGATACCATTTAGATTTTTCATTCCCATCCTCATATAATGATGGTAGGGGAGATTTTGGCATTAGCATTCCTGTGTTTCACAGTTCTTTAAAATAAACCTTGTAGTTATTTTTCATCTCTGTCATCTTGCTGAGTTGTTTGCTAACTCTTTTTCCCTGCAGTCATTTTGAGAGTTTTATAGGGAGTTGCACAACATAAAGTGGAAGAAGTGGTCAAAATTGTTCTAAATGCTTCGCCCTGTTCAGTAGCACTTTGTTGTGGGGTTTAGGGTGGGTTTTAGGCAGAAGACATTTTAAAGAGGGCACAATTTCTGCACAGTAGAGGTGGCTGGAAAATTTTGGTGATCAAAGTGCATTCTTTGGAAACCTATGTAGGAATCCACTTATTTGCTGTCCTGCTCTTTGAAAATTGTACTTCAGAAATGTTCAGGAGAGTTTGATGGTGCTGGGTAGAAGAAAATGGGCTACTTGACAGGAATCCTCATTTTGTTCTAAGTTGAGGTGTGCCAGTACCTTTTACTTGGCAAATTGAACATCTTTCCTGAGATGCTTTAAAAATGGAAGCAAATGCACCGAACCCTGAGTTTATATTACAGTGTCAATTTAGGTACAATCTGCATCAGGTTATTTACTGTTGGCATGATACATTTTATTTTGTTTTGACAATACTTCACTTAAGTTTTTCTTCTGCTTAATCAGTGCGCATTTGCTTTTTAGCAATAAAAAGCTCTTTAATGTTTCTCAAGGTACAGGATTTTTGCAGTTTTCTTGTCACTGAAATGGATGTACAGTATGCACAAGAGAGTCCCTCAAAAAGAGACACCAATTATTAGTCTTCAAATGTAATTGCTCCTGAGAAATGAGAGGTAGAAATGGAGACTAATTGTGTATCTGATCACCTGAGAATTTAATTTTAAAAATAGGCTACAGGCTATTATTTCCTAATTTTGCAATTCTTTGGAGATGTACAAGCGGTGATTAAAATGACTATTAGAAAGTAATGTTACAGCATTTGTTAATAGAAAAGTTGGGAAGGATCTGGCTCCTGAGCTGCTGATCTTTTCACAAAGATACTAAACTAGCTTCTAAGGTGACAGGCATTCAGGGTGCTGCCTATCTTCAGCACATCTTTGATTTAAGCTTTGGTTTAGTACTCCCCTCACTCATTTTTTGTTTAATCTAGTGTGGTTTTTGGATGAGAAGTGGACCAATTTAAATGGGAACTTGACACCTGATACCTAAAGAACAATGCAAAATTTAGAACCCTGGTTTGGTTTTAATGATGCACCAGTAGCTACTGTCTAATAGTTTCATGTGGTTGGAGTGTCCCTGTATAGTTTTGATTCCATGTTAGATGAAAGCTAAAAAACCCTAAATAACATAACCTCAGTGCTGAAAACAATTATTTGTCTATTGATTAATATAGTGGATATATCTGAACATATTTGAAATGTATTCTTTATTTATTTCAAGGTAGCTTGGGAATGTGAATTGCTATATAAGTTTTAGGTAACAGTCATGATGTGGACTCACCAAATTTATACAAGAGTAGCTACTGACCTTTTTATTGCAAAATTGCAAAGCTTTGTTTAAAAATTGCAGGAATTATTCAATATTTATGGTGATTGTCCATCTGGGTTTATTTTTGTTTTTCTTTTTTTTTAATTATTTTCACATATATATAAGAAAGGTGCAGTTTGAAGTCTTGTTCAATTTAAGTCACCTTTATAGCTGAAGAGTGTGTATCTTTTATTATTATCCCCCAAATTAATATATCTGAAAGATGGGGATGGAAAAGTGTCTACAGTCCTCCATATTAATTGCTTCCTTTTTTATTTTTAAACACTGTATATGGAATTACCTTTATTTCTTATTTCTTTATGGATCTTGTAAAAATATATGTGGGCGCTGAAGGAACATCAGAGGCTAAAGAGAGAGAAGCAAGGCAGGCCTCAGTTCTGCAACCTGGTGCTGCCAAAAGACCAATCCTGGAATCACAGAATGTTTTGGGTTGGGAGGGTCCTTAAACTCATCTCATTCTAATTCCCTGCCATGGACAGTGACACCTTCCACTATCCCAGGTCACTCAGAGCTGCATCCAGCCTGGCCTTGGACACTTCCAAGGATGGGACACCTGCAGCCTCTTTGGACAGCCAGTTCAAGTGCCTTATAGTAAAGAATTTCTTCCTAATATCCAATCTAAACCTGCCCTCCTTGGTTTTAATACAAAAATAGAGTAGAAAAAATGCAAGTAATGTAAGACTTTGTGAGGAGGAGGAAGTCTGGTAAAACAACAGTTGAATGAGAATTAACTAAAGAATTGATTAATTACTTTCTATAAACACTTCATTACAAACCCATGAACTTTTATATGGCAGTACCTCAGTGCAACACATTTTCCTATAGTGACTCTAATTCTCTAAATGACTTTTCTCACTGGAATACTGTTCTACAGTTTTTGAAAGATGGAGCTATGGTGCCTCAAAATATAGAGGCATATTGATGGGTCTTGCTGAGAGAGATGGAAAAACTTGAAATCTAATTTCGAGCTCTGGGGAAAACCCCCAAACCATTAGTACTGCAGAAGACTCAGAGGTATTAAGTTTCTCTGTATTTCATAATTATCTGATCTATGTTTTTCACTAATGATGATTAAGCAATTATAGGTAGCCACCTGTAAATACTTATGAAGATAGGCTAAATTAAAATTTTAATGCATTTTAATTTCAACCTTTGGTTATATTAGTAGAGTTATGAAACTCTTAAAAGTCTGAAACATTTCTCTTCATAGTAGAAGTTAACATTTTTCCAAGAATTCAGAGTAATGCTTTTTTTAACAACAGATTCTATCTCTTCCCTATTCTACTCATGAAACATTTTTCTTTATACTGCTCATTTTCTCAGACTGTAAAAGTTTAAAGTTGGTGATGTTCAGTGTAACAGAATTACTTTGCTATTAAAGATTATATTCATGTGGAGGTATTACAGGAAAAAAGGAGGAGAGGAGCTAGCAGGTTAAAATTGCACGCATACGTTAGACAATATTAAGGGGAAAGAAAGAGCAATAACAGATCTATAACCCAGGACTGGAAATACACTATATACCAAATGATATAGTGAAAATGGAGGTGATTTCAACTTGCAGTGGAATTAATTTCTTAGCATTCCTTATAAACATGTCTGATTTCTTGATATACAACACTGTCATCAGATTATGACCCGATGCCTTTTGTTAGATGCTTTGTGGACCTTGACAATTCAATACTCCTGATTTGTTTTTAGCTGGATGCATGTTTGCTGCAGGTGTGGCACAGCAGTGCTGTTTCACGGACGGTATTTGTGTTTCTGTGTGCACTAGGGTACTGTGGAGCCGACATAAAAGCACTTTGCACTGAGGCTGCCTTGATTGCCCTGAGACGCCGCTACCCCCAGATCTACATGAGCAGCCAGAAGCTGCAGCTGGACGTTTCCTCGGTGGTTCTGAGCGCGCAGGATTTCTACCACGCCATGCAGAACATCGTGCCGGCCTCCCAGCGCGCCGTCACCTCCTCGGGCCACGCGCTGTCCCCCGTCATCCGGCCGCTCCTGGAGCGCACCTTCAGCAAGCTCCTCGAGGTCTTGCACAAAGTGTTCCCCCATGCTGAGTTCAGCCAGGCTGACAAAAGTGAAGGTATGTGAGGTGGGGTTCTTTTGCAAATGCTGTTTCAACTTGCAAGGATTTCAGCTTCTCCGCCTAGCCTTAAGTCTGGTCTGTATTTCCTTCGGTGTTGTCAGGGTGTAAGTACTATTTGCTTGCATGTTGCATGATTATTTTTGCTGATTCCAAGTTGTTGTAGAATCTAATGACCTGACCTATACAGAGCAAGGTCCCATAGGTGTGAGGGCCATCCATAAAAAGAACTCACAAGTAATTTGCAATTTAAATATAAGAAATGATGGGCATAATTAAAGGTCAGATCTAGGAAAAAAAGGTGAGACAATGTTGCTGAGTGTAACAGGACCTAAAATTGGTGCTCCTGTCCTCAGCAATGGTTAGCTATCCCAAGTCCTTTGCTCGCTGGTACTTTGGGGGGCTCATAGCTCAGCAGGTGTTTAGTGCATGAGCCTATGTAATGTTTATGTGCTAATTCAAGAAGAAAGTCCTGAGTCTTCCATGTCCTTGAACTGGCCTAGTGCGCTCCTGATCCTCCAAGCTGATTCTGTCAGCTTAGCAAGTAGAGAACTATTTGCTGTTTTGTCAAGTTGGCTTTTTTTGCTGAATTAGTGAGTAAAATCAACTCACTAAGGGGTCAGTGAATGCCAGGAACCTGCTGTAGTGGGAGCAGTGTGGGTGCACCAAGGAGGCAGGGAATAAGACGGACTGTGACCGACTTGTTTGGCAATGAGTCAATAGGTTCTGGGGTTTTTCTACCCAACTCTTCTCTCAGACATACTTTAATAATTACTGTTGTAATTTTCTTGGAAGTTAAATGTTGAACAAGATACCTTGGGTTTGAGATTTGTTTATCCTGATATAGTCTACTGTTCTTATCTCGGATCATTCTTACCCCCCAGCTCTGTAAACTGTGCTTGGGCTTGTGTATGATTTACTTGAAAACAGCCCAGTCATAAAGCAAATCTGTGACAGCCATGACTTTCCTCTCATTCCTGTTCCAGGGCATGCTTTCAGCCTGCAGCCCAGGCAGCTTAAGCTGATCCTTTTGCTGGCTGCTGCAGTTCTCCAGCCCAGCTGTGCATTTTTTCTCTATCTTTCCACTTTCTTGAGTACCCCAGGTCCTTTGTTAAACCATTTTAGCCAGAAAACTCATCCAAAAATGATGTATTTATGTGTTTTCTGCTGACTGCGGGGTATCTGGAGGTTTTAACAAGTGTTGGAGTTGGCCAGAGATGGGCCCTGGGAGCACGTGGTGGTGGGTAGAGGGAAATGAGCTGGCTTGCAGCTGCAGTTAGAGCCTATTGGGCTTCTTCAGCTGAAAGGTATTTATGATGCTTAAGTCTCTGTGTGCTGCTAACCTGTTAGTTGCACCCAATTTAGAGATTGTCATTCTTGTTGAAGAATTGGTTTAAGTTCACAATATTTTCTTTGGTTATATTTTTTGCATTCCTATTTATTATTGCCCATTACTGCTAACAAATTGAGTTTGGAAGCTTAAGTTGATTTAAATAGTAGTTTTACTAGATCATTTGCTGCTATGGGTACTTTTAAATGTAGATAATTGATTTTGAAGATGCATGAACTGAGTTTTCTTTTAACATTTACTTTTTTCTTACCCCCTTAAATCCAAGAAAATAGGGAATAACAAGCTTTAAGCTTTGTTAAAACCAGAAAAATCCACTTTGAGGTACCATGATTATACATAAATGTAGATTATACAATAGGGCTTCAAATGTTCTTGAATTCAAAGTCATATATACAGCTATACTTACAATCTGCACATCAGGTTTTCTACATTTCACTAAAAATTCCTCTTTCATGTAATTCAGTGAGTCAGATGCTCGAGCAGGGAATGTCACAGAAACCTGATGCTTGGGATTAAAAGATGGGCTACCTTTTAAAATAATTATGTATTTTAGGGAGAGAAAGCTTTGTCCAGTGCATGAGCATAGGACTTATCTATGTCTGCATTTGGTATTCTGGAAATTCTGTCAGTTCTAGGGACTGTCTGTTTTAGTGAGCCCAGAGGTAGAAGGCCTATGTCCAGTTGATTTGGAGGTCTCCATCCTTAGCTTTAGCTAAATATCCAGCAGCTTCTGTGCCATGTTTTCTGGCTCTTGATTAGCTTTTGGCCGCTGCCTGGGGTCTGCAGGCCTTTTTCATCTTTGCTCCTGAGGAATGATTGTCAGGTGGGTGGCTGCATCACATCCTCATCCCATGGCAGCAGAATATCATTCCTGCCCAGCCTGCTCTGAATTTGGTTTCTTACATCACATAGCCAGCTAAGGGAACCTTTGTTGTCTCTTAACAATTTTTCCTGGAATACTGGGACAGTTTTTCCTGTGGTTTAGATGGCATCTCCATCTAACACTTAACACTGCCTTGAAGGTGATTCCTTTGTCCCATGGTGGTTGTCTGGTCATGGTGATGTGGCCAGACCTGTGCCATTGCCTCTTGAAAGTCCAACAAGCCATGCAGTGGTTTGGGAATGTGAGAATAATACTTGGATCTCTCTATTTTACACTTTTCATTTCACAGCAATCCCTTTTCTTAAATGGCTGTGGCCAACTTGAGCTGCTGTTGGGATGTCTGATGGTTGTTCTGGGCAGCAGTGTGCTGCAGTGACTCTGGGCTGCTCTCAGGAATGCTGCCCATCCATTGCAGAGCATTTTCTTGCTCTGCAGTGCTCCTGCTGCACAGCTGAATCATCCCATCACTGCAGACTTCCTTCCCTGTGGAAATGAGAATGAGTGCCAGGCATAGGGCAAAAGCAACTCAGCTCCTTTCCTGGGGCAAATAAGATCTTGCAGCAGTTCTTTCTTATTATCAAATCACACCAGGTAACTTTTAATCCCATTGCAGCTCTGGGAGATAATGTAGGTGATTTTCAGCTGTTACCTGGTTGTTCTGTTTTAGTGCCATATTAGTATTTTTGCAGCTTTTTGTCTCTGCAGTGTGTCTTGTGAATATGAGTCCTTGAAGTTTTTATTTTTTAAGGTCTGTACAGAAAGTGCTTCAGCTGATTGTGCTAATATATTAGCAAGGGAATTAAAATAGGTAAAGGTATAGTATATGAACATGGGCTGCATTGAACTGATTTTGATAAAAAGTAATTTGATACTCTTCAGCAGATTATCAGAAGGTGGAAAGCAATTCTTCATAAACATACATTGTCTAGGTAGTCATGCTGAGAATAATTTTAGAAGAAGTGTACCTATGAGAATTTGGACACTTGGAACAAGTAAATAATTACAAAATTCTATGTAGTCTGAGGAATTACAAATTTTATAGCTTCATCCTTGAAAAAAACCTCTAGCTGTGAAATAAACCCAAAGGAAGCATTTTATAACAAGTTAAACTTTTTTGTATTTGAGAAGTTGTTTATCTTGATTGTTTAAAAAAAATTGTAATTATGATTAGACTTCTACAGTATTTAATTTGTTTTGGTTTTTGAACTAATAAGTCCTTATTATTCTGAAGGCTGATACTTAGACAGTTTTAACTAATTTCTTCTACATTTGAGGATTTATTATAATTGACACAAAGAAAATTGTAATATCTTGTCTTGTTTGTTGTACTTGTACTTGGAAGTGATAAAGTTCTAATTAATACATCTCTTGGAACAGATGTACCAAGTCTAATATTAGATGATAGTGAAGATGAGAATGCTTCATCAATTTTTGAGACGAGCTGTCACTCAGGATCACCAAAGAAACAGTCATCAGCTGCTATACATAAACCCTACCTTCATTTTACAATGTGAGTATTTCTCTAAATGCATATAATTAGATAGGTAAACCCAAGAGATTCTTACATCAGGAGAGCTAAAAAAGTTGTTCTTTTGCTTTGGGGTGGCAGTGGTGTTCTGTAATGGAAACATGTACGTGCACAGACAAGAGTTTTAGATGTGGGGGTGTTCTTGGGAAAGGCCACATCCTACACACTGGAATCCGAAATGTTTTTCAATATATAGATTAAGAATAAAGATGCTAACAGTAATTTTCAATTTTAACAAACTACTTTGATTTGAAAGATTAAGAACTGAAAAGAGATGTATGTAGAAATATTTTGGAGGGGTTGTGTGCTTTTTCTTGGTTCAAAGTATGGTTGAGCTTCTGTGTATGCAGCTGTTTGGAAGCATCATATATAATGATTGTATTCAGCATTTCTAATGTGCTTTTTTCATTGTTTTTCATAGAAAGTTTCAGGAAAACAGGAATTTAGAAAATATGTGTGAAATTTGGATGAGTGTTTCCTGTATAAATTTGACTTACTACAGTCATTAACAATAATTAAAATTTCTTAATTTTGTGTTAAGAATATTTTTAGACTACATTATGTGGTAGTTTCTGCAGGGAGTTTGCTGAATAAAGAAAATGAAGTTAGAAAAACTGTTCATTAGTGGCACTGTTTAGTAGAGCCATCTTGTGGAAAACTGCTAAATTTTTTGTGCTAAATAATGCCAGAACAGAATTTGTGGATATCTATGCTTAAAAATAAGGCTTAAAGTTCAAAAAGTTGGAGGGACATAGTTAAGTATTCTAGTGCTGAATTTAAGCTTTTGTTGCAAGGTTGGAAAGGGGTAAGACAAACCCCAAAATAACAGTATATATTTGTATGGATGTGTGTCTTTAAATGAAATAATTTCAAGACTGTGTTTATTTTTGCAAAGTATGTAAGCTTCTCTCAGTCTGTTTTCTGAGCATTTCTGATTGTTACCTGTGTGTGTAACCACCACCACCAGAACTGAAAGCCAAAGGTCAGCGATGTTCATTGCTGTCCCAAAATGTTTAACATGAAGTAATACCAGCAAGTCTTGTTCCACTGCCTGAGTTCATTGATGGGCAGATAGAAATGCCTTAATGAGAGAAAATGCAAATTCATTAAAAACTTTCTGGTTTTATAATCAGTTTTCTATAAAGGGGAAAGGCTCCTAATGGAAAAACTTAATGCATTTTTCTTCATGTATCATTTGTCCATAAAATTGGGCAAAAACACCCAAGAGAAAGAAACAAACACAAAATCCCAAAACCCCTTCTATGGGCTTAGAGGTTTTTCTCAACAACAAAGAACCAAAAAAATAAGTTTACCTTTGCAGTTTTTCTTTGAAGTATTCCTTCTATGCAGAAGTCTATTGACTAAAAGTGTCCAAATAGGCTAAAATACACAGTGCATAGTGATGTTATTCAACCCTACTTCAGGTCCTTTTCCTTAAATAAGGAAACTATTGAAATGTTCATTGGTTCTTGAAAATCTTGGGCAGCACTTGAGGGATAAAAGGATTGACCTGGGATTCTTGAGGCTACTGAGGAGATATGTAAGTAGTTAGGACTGAACTGGAATGATTAAATTGCTGTCTTTACTGGATGTTGAGTAAGTCTTTTTATATGATCAAGGAATTAGTTTTAAATAAACTGGTTATAATCAAAATTGTAATGAATTTAATATATGCATAGCTTCCCACAGATGAGTTTGAATTAAATGGTTGTGAAACCAAAGATAAGAGAAATCCTGAGTTACTGGCACCTGAAGCAGTATTCAGGGGTAGTCAGGTTAGTTGATCTTTTAGGCTGTTGTAGGAAGCTATTACCCATTACTGAAAGTCTAATGGATTCTAAATGATCTCCTATATATCCATCTGTTGATAATACTGGTGTGTTAATTGGCTGTTGGTTCTGTTCTGTTGCAGGTCAGCTTATCACCAGCCAACCTCTTACAGACCCAGATTACTGCTCTCCGGGGAAAGAGGTTCAGGTCAGACTTCGCACCTTGCTCCAGCACTATTGCACACCCTGGAAAAATTCTCTGTACACAGGCTGGACCTGCCAGCCCTTTATTCAGTCAGTGCCAAAACACCTGAAGAGTCATGTGCACAGGTGAGATTTCAGATTCCCCTGTAATGAGTCAGTTATGTAATTCTGCTTGTATCAATATAAAGGCAGCCAGCTGGAATGTAACTTTAGGTCCAGGTTTTCGTAGGCTCCTTCTATTTTCCTGTTTAAAGTAAAGAGGTCTCTAGAAGGTGATGGAAAACTCTCTAGTGACTAGTGAATGTAATTACATTTTTAACCTGCCCCCTCATCACATACCTAGTGCTAAGTAAGTTTAATCTGGGTATTCAGTGCCTGATACTCATTTTATTCACTTGTGTATGGATTGGTATGCTGTGGTTCTAGGTTCATGTGCTTAGTTTTAAGTGTTTTACATTTCCAACTAGCTTTTGGTGAATATTGCATGAATTGTGAAACAGTTTAATTTTCATTTTGATTGTTCAGTCATAGCAAGTTTTTAAAACATATATATTTTTAAAACAAAGTGGTTGCTTTGTAGTCTCCTTGGCTCATTAACACAAAATAATTTAATTCTGTAGCTAAGAGTCACAAACACTTGTTTAAAAAGTCTTTAGATAATTCTATTCTGCTGGAACATTTGTTTAGAAAATACCACACATATGAATCATTCTCTAATGTGCAAGAACTTTGTTACTCACAACTCTTGGTAACAATTAGTTGAAATACAACTGTTTCTTTTAATTAGATCTTTCGTGAAGCTCGAAGAACAGTACCAAGTGTAGTTTACATGCCTCATATTGGTGATTGGTGGGAAGCTGTCAGTGAAACTGTGAGAGCTACTTTCCTAACTTTGCTGCAAGATATACCATCTTTCTCACCTATATTTCTACTGTCTACCTCTGAGTCCATGTTTAGTGATTTGCCTGAAGAGGTAAGTTTATCATGGAAGGAGGCATTGATAGGGGGTTCTGTGCTCTTCTGAATGCTTTAATAATGTAAAATAATTTTGTTATGTAGTGGCTTTCTAACTTAATTTAAAATACGTCAGACATAAAATGTAATAATTACTGAATGTTAGTAATTTTCCTTATTGAGGGATGTATGTCCGTATTACTGATTTTCATAAGCTCCATGCCACTCTGCTGAGAAGACAAAGTTGTTCAGTATGCCAATTGTTCTTTTTGACAAATGACTCCACTATAATTAAATGCAGATTTCGTTTAAAGGCCTGACCTTGAACTTTACATTTTCTGAGGCTCTGGATAGGGGGAGGATTCCTGGTTTATTTCCTTAACATTTTCTGTGATTTCTTTTCCTCCCTTTTTACTCTCCTATTACTGCAGTGTTGGCCATTGTTAGGATCATGGGATACTGCAAGTTTCATTACTCTAGAAAATTCAGTGAGAATTACAAGTGTTTATTTTCCCTTTGCTGTGAGCACAGCTTTAGGTAGAGTTTACCATCTCCTTGTCCTGTGGCTGATTTGGAAAAGTTTGTTACTAGTATTACAATATGGTCATTATTCATGTGTTTTTCAGTGGGGGCTCATTTTTCTTATGGCTTTTTTTTTTTTTTTTTAGCTGAAATGTATTTTCAGAATCCAGTATGAAGAGGTTTTTTATATTCAAAGACCAAGTGAAGAAGACAGATTGCGATTTTTCAAAGGCTTAATCCTTGATGAGGCAGCAATGCCCCCACCAAGAAGGAAACAGGCTGGTAAACTAAGTTACAGTAAAACCAATAATAATGTGATCCTAATGTTTTATTTTGTGTTACTTTCCTTTTTAAAGAGGTGTGGGTAATTAACAGTTAGTTTAATTACCATGTGACAGCATTAATCAGTACCCAGAATAAATTTCATAGTTACTGTTAAGAGTTGTTGAAGATGGAGAGCTGTGGGGTCAAGCATGCAGTGACAGACCCACGATGCATATTGAATACATATAGTGAAATTTAGGGTGGCATCATGCAAAGAGCCACTCTGCTGTTGACGTTTCCATTGTCTGATTTCTTGTTCTTTTCCCTAGCTCTTTGTGCCCTGGAAGTTCTCCCTCTCGCCCTGCCGTGTCCTGCCCGGGAGCTGTCGGAGGCGGAGAAGCAGCGCATGGAGGACCAGGAGGAGAACACCCTGCGGGAGCTGCGCCTGTTTCTCAGGGATGTCACCAAGAGGCTGGCCACCGACAAACGCTTTAACATCTTCAGCAAACCGGTGGATATTGAAGAGGTCTTGTTTCAGTAATGTGCAAACAATGAAGTTGCAAATACTAGAAAAAGAATGCAGTTTTAAAAAAGGAAATGGTTAAATTAATTAGAAAAATAGATGTTTGATCCATGATCTGTCCAATGTAAGATTTTTAGCTGGTGGTACAGTCACAGCCTCATCGTCCATGCTGCAAGAATTTGGAACATGTTCTGTTGCCAATGACCTTTGGAAAAACCTTGTGCATTCCTGTCCATTTTATAAATGAAATGAGCATTTTAAAATGCCAACACTCCTACCCTTGTCAGTGCTTCTGAAATACTTGAAAACACAAATATAATTCTTTAATGAAAGCTTTTACAGCATTGTAATCATAGACATGATAATATTGGGAAAGTGATCTGTGTTCTGTAATGCATTCAGCATTAATAGTGTTGCTGCATAATTTCAGCAGTAGTGCTTGTGGATGCCATTAATCACAGATGGTAACACATTACAGGGCATTAACTGGTCAATTATGGACTGTACACACCTAACTGATGAGACAGTTCGATCTGCAAATCTGTTTTCAGGGGTTGCTGTATGAATAGGATTGTGTTTGTTCCGACTTTGAGATCAGATGCTGGCCCCCTGCAAGCTTTGCAGGCTTACTAACTGAAAAGAAATCCCTAATTGCTTCTGAAGAGAGAAACATCTCTTTTGGAAGACATTAAAAGATGAATATGGGACATCAGAAGACCAGCATTGTAAAAAGCAGATTTGGAGTGTAAATTCCTTGCAGGATGGAACATGCATCTTTTATGGGCTGGTGCAGTCCTCTCTTAATTTGAATTTTCCATAGTGTTCCATAGCTGACTGGTTTTGACAACCTGGTGAGCTGTTCAATGTGGCAACCTACAGTATGAGCATGGTCTCAGCAGTACCTTGGTTTAATTTGTCTTGTGAAACTGGGAGGTCCATTATTGTGGAAACTCTTCATACTTGTAGTGTAGGTAGTTCCTTTCTGTCAAGAATTTGTGGTCTAAACTTACATGAATAAGGGCACATAGAGAAATAATAAGTAACTGTCCATGTTCTGTAGATGAAGAGAATAAAAATCTGCATTTGTTATTTGAAGACTTGCCAGAACCCCGCTAATATATCACAGCACCAGAAATCAAATGTAATCCTTTTTGTCCCACCTGCTGCATTTAAGCACAGGACTAGCCTTTCTTTTTCTACAACAGCTTGTCTGCTTGACTTCCTTAAAAAATGTGTTAGGTTTATTTCACTCCTACTTGTATTGCAGAGAATGCTGCTGTGTGATAAGTCAAGAATTTCCCTGACTAAAGCAGTAGCAATATTTACAGCTTCCAGTGAAGATTTTCTCATGCTGTGCTAACAAGAAAAGGAAGCCTGTGGCTTAGCTTTCCAATCCCTGAACCAGATACCATCATGTTTCTATAAAGGGAGACAAAAAGAGAATTTTTGCCATTTTCATTTGTCAATATGAATTTCAATGTCTGTATTTAAGGAATTAGGTGACGCATTGCTGTTTACTGAAGTAATACATTAATGTTATAATATATATCTATATATATATATGTAGAGAGAGAGAGAGATGTAATATATAATGTTGTAATATATATCTGCAGGCACTATATTTTAAAAAAAATCTTACAGAGTCAATATGGCTTGACCTGAATCTGTATTTAACTCTTAAGTGCTTTGACAGTGACTGTCATATCTGGACGATTTCAAAAGAAAAAAATGCAGTACTTCTTTTAGAGGCTGCCAGTGTGTTTAATTAAGTGTAATCTAAATCACACTGAAACATTGATACATTTTTTTTTCTGTGAAGTTAATAAAAAATTTATTGATTTTTTGGGTGAACTTCATTACAGCAGCTGTGCTGATGCATTTGGCTATTAAGGCTGGGACCCTTATGGTATCATGAATTATGTTAAACACTTTTTAGTGTGCTCCACTGGTTGCTGAATCTCCAGTTATGATCTAAGCTCATAGTAAACCGTGACACAAAGCTTTTTCTTTAGATTGTCTGTCTGTACAGCCAATCTAACATCTGAAATCAATAAAACCTGACTTTTCTTTGTTTAACAAGTGATTGAAGAAACTATTTAATAGAAGGTATTTAAAAGCTGATAATTTGGCTGTTAAGTTTAATGAGAACTTTACCTACAAAGTGAAAAAAAGTAGAGCTTCCCTAATATTTTTTAGGGCTTCATGTTAGATTGATGGATTTTGCCTTTTTAGTTCCATGACAGTGTTATAGCACCATAAAAATCTATAACTAAATTAGTCTAAAATGAAAAATGCATTTACATTAAGTTGTACTGCTTCAAAAGTACTGTTTAATTAATTTTGAAAGATAAATTGGTGAGCTCCTGAAGGAAAAGCAGATTTGGAAGTCTTATGTTTTTAGCCTGATAAAACTTCCATTTTTAACATAAATTTGCTTAGAAATCAAGATGTTTAGTTAATGTCTTAGAGCTTAGCATGTGGAATGAATCCAAGTATAAAGAAGTGATTGCCAGTATTCAATAGGTCCTGTGTCATTTTTGTGTGCTGTTTGTTTATAGGTTTCAGATTACCTTGAGGTTATCAAAGAGCCAATGGACCTCTCAACAGTAATAACCAAAATTGATAAACACAACTACTTAACAGCCAAGGATTTTCTAACAGACATTGACCTGATCTGCAGCAATGCATTGGAGTACAATCCAGACAAAGATCCTGGAGGTAAGAACCTACTTCTTTTTGGCCTACCTAGACCTGAAAGCCTGGTACTTAATTCCATATTCTGTTGCTATCCAGGCATTTAGATAAGCTGCATGCTTTGTGATAATTAGGTTAAGCAAGTCCTAAGGGTCTGTGCTTTTAGTATTCTAAGGCGTGGAGTGCACTGGGGACATTAGAAGAGCAGGAAAACTGCAGCATTCAGAGCTGTTTTCTAATAAATTATGTTTCATAGTTTCCTTTCAAATTTGATAGCTCCTTTTGGGTATCTAGATTTTTATAGGCAACAAAACCCTACCATAATTTGGAGAATCCACGCACAATCTGGTGGTGGCCTGCTGTATTTCCATGTCAGCTTAGAACATGAAATTCATACACAGAAATCAAAATCTTCATATTTGGGGATAGAAATAAAACAGGGTAAATCACCAGGCAAGGAAGTGAGTTGCAGCTGATTAGGAGAGATTAGACAGTATTGTCTTGACAAAGTGTGATGGGATGCTTTCAATTAAAAAGGAATTTGTAGGCTGAAATACATGTAAAAGCTGTTCACACTGCAAACTAAGGATAGAAGATCTTGTGTGCTCTTTGCTAGGGCTGTCTTACAGTGCACATTGCCAAAAGAAAGCCTTTCAGCTGGCAGCTTCAAGAGTCATCAACACAAAGCACCCTTTTAATGTAGAGTTAATATGTGTGGTACTTGGAGATCAGGGTCCATCTACAAATGTAGTCCAATGTGTTAGAAAGTTTTTCATGACGTCTTGTGAAATTGCTTTTGCAGGTTAAAGCCTGATTTTTCTGTATTTTTGTTTTCAAATTTTTGGTTTTGTGAGGCATTTTTCAAGTGTCTCATGTGTGGACCAGATACAGTATAGTCTGCTGTACTGTACAGTCTGCTATAGATTGCCTTTTGAACCCAGTTCATATTTGTAGAAGATTCACTTTATTTCTTCAGTTTATGACGCACTATTTTCTTTCAACTAGAAAAGTCCATTTCTTTTGTGTTCTTGATAACACACTTTTGAGGACTTCTAATGTGCAGTTGATGTGAACTAATTAAAGCCCTTGATGGGCACCTGGCATTCAGAGTTTATCTGAAAAGAACCTGTTTAGGGATATTTTGATTTTCCTTGCTGTCAGAACTGAACTGGGAGAAATTGATCTGGCTCTTTCTAGGCTCAGTTTTGGATAGGAGGCAATGAAAAATTGTTCTGTCCTCTGCTGTTAACTGCTCTTCTGGCATGCAGGATTTTTTGGGCTGTTGTGTGAACACACCTAAAACAGCACATTATGGCTGTTCAGAGGAAACATTCCATGCATTCAGATGCATTCATTAAATGAATATTAATCTATAAATGTTCACATTCTTTAAAGCTGGACATACCTGCTTGCTTGTGCTTGCAGAAAACTCACACTGTACCTTCTTTTGTCCTGTTGTTAAGTTGGAAAAGCAAAGGGCTGACCAGACTGGCTGATTTTATCTGCAGTCTGGATATCAAAAACTGGCTGCTTGGGATTTTTTTTTCCTGGTACTTTGCTGTAAAATTTCAGACAGGTTCTGTAGTGAGACAGGTTGGGGTTTTCTTGCTCCTTTGTTTGACTGGGAAATGTTTTTGAAGGCACGGGAACATAACCACTGTATGTTGGACATGAGTGTTTGCCTCACTGAAGCACTGTCTGGGGGAAAGCCTTGCCCAGCACAGGGTTAGAGGAAGGTAGTGGTTCAAAACACCTCAGTTTGATTCCTTTTTATTTCTCTCCCCTCCCATCCCTTCCTCCTTTGCAAGGGCTTCTTAAAATTTATTATCTGACCAAAAGTTTCAAGTTTAATATTTCAGAATTACATCTGGTACTAATGCAGTGTGGGTTTTTTTGTGATCATAAAACATAATGCTTCACAGATATGTGGGCAAAACCTTCCAACATTTAGTGGATTTAATGGGCAGTAGTTCTCCCCAAAAAATGTTGGACTCTTTTGAGCTAGATACTGGATAGTCTCTTTCACTCAACAGTTTTTCCAGCTGTAAAACCTGCTGTTTCTAGAATTACAAATATTGTGAAATAAGTATTTAGTGATATTCTTAATTGTTGTCTTTAAGGATTATTAAAACATTAAATCTGCTGGTTGTAGAATATGTTCTAGCCATTAATGTTGATGGTTACTGTTGAAGTACCTGCAACAGCTGGAAAAAGTAATTCAGTATGGATGGATTGACAAATTAAATATGTTTGTACTGAAGTTGAACAATGACTGTTTTAGATTTCATTGAAAACCTGTGTTCTAGATGTCAATTTTCTCTGCATATGGGCTTAGTTATTAAGTTATGATTACTTTTCAAATTTCAGTGGTGGAATAATTTGTTTTGTGTGTTTCAAAGGTAGGGGAACTGGTCTGGTTTTTCCTGAGTTTCATTTAGGCTTCCAGCGTGGGCAATTTGTTCTGTTCCCCAAATAGGCCTGAAAATGTAGCACACTCAAGGCTTGTTTCTTGCCCTTTTTTTAAAAAAATGAATTTAAATGAGAAACAGCTATTCAATGTAAGGATTAAAATAATGTGTTTTAGCACAATTTTGATCAGTTGTTAAATAATAATTAAGCAATAACTTCACGTTAAAGAAAAAAACAACAGGGAAGGAATGTAAGTGAGCCAGGTCTACCTTACAGATGCAGATGATGTCCAGTGTGATTGTGTAGGCAGTATAACTGTGACTATTACTAGACCCCAGAGGGTAAATTAATTCTTGGACAAGTCTCCTGTTACTTTGTGACTCTTTGCACTCCACTCCATTATACTGTGTAGATCTGCCTGTGGCAAGTTGATTTAGGTGTGTTCATCATTCACTGTTTACATTTGTTTATAGTTGCCACCATGGATTAAAGTACCAGTTTATACTTCTATATCTCTTCAGTAGCTGGGTTGTGATTTTTGAGTGATATTGATTAATCTGCATTTTCAGGCATCTGTAATTTTTCCCACTTACTTCTGTTTGTATCAGTGTTGTAATATGCAATACAAACCAATGTAGAAATGCTAAGGAATTTTTGTGATAAAAAAGTGTGCTGTCCTGTTTTCTAGATAAAATAATTAGACACAGAGCATGTACTTTGAAGGACACTGCTCATGCTATCATTGCTGCTGAACTGGATCCAGAATTTAATAAGATGTGTGAAGAAATCAAGGAAGCAAGAAGAAAAAGAGGTATGTTTAACTTCAGTTATGATAACACAACACACATAGAGACCCTCTACAGACAGGTAGGAATGGGCTCATGTTCACAAGCCCTGGGCCTTGTGGGGGGCTTCAGCCACCCCAGTATGTGTTGAAGGGACAACACAAAGGGCAAAAGCAATTCAGGAGGTTTCTAGAATGAGTAGAGGACACCTTCCTTCTCCAAGTCGTAGAGGAGATACCAAGAAGAGATGCTGTGCTGGGCTTTTTTCTCACCAACAAGGAGGGGAATGTGAACCTCAAGAGCAGCTCGGTTTTACTGACCATGAAGTGGAGGGGTTGGAGATCCTGAGGGCAGCAAGAGGCATGCACAGCAAAATTCAGTACCTTGGACTAAAGGAGAGCAGGCTTCAGGGATCTACTTGGTAGAGTCCCACGGGATAAAGCTCTGGAGGGAAGAAGGGCCCAGGACAGCTGGTTAATACTCAAGGATTGCCTCCTCCAAAATCGGGAGTGATGTTTCCCAAAAAAGAGAAGGTTAGGTGAACACATTAGGAGGCCTGTGTGGATGAACAAGTTGATGGTGGATGAACTTAAACACAAAAGGAAGGCCTGCAGAGAGTGGAAACAGAAAAAGGTAGCCTGGGAAGACTGCAGAGGAATTGAGCAGCCTGGGATCAAGTTAGGAAAGCTAAAGCCCTGAGAGAATTCAACCTGGCCAGGGACAAGGGCAACAGGAAAAGCTTCTGTATGTATATAGGATAGAATTTACAGGTCTCCATACAAAAATTTATATTTAATGTGAAATAATGAATGCATGTCAGATTCAGACAGTGCAGGTTAAAGGGTGAGTGACCTTGAAACCCCTCCACATTTTTCCTGTTTTGTGAACTGATCTGATAGGACATCATCATCCTTTCCAGAAGAAGGATGCATTGCCTATTCTTACAGACAGTACTACAGAACCTGGTGAACAAGTAAATGCTAAGGTTGCTATACTAACTTCTGATGTGGATGTGGTGGAACCAGAGCTGTGTTCTGAAAGTGCCTGTAGTAAAATATAATAAGAATTATGGTAAGGGAGAGCAGCCTTTAAGCCACTGGACTTTTAGTTCACCTTGGCCTGTGTACAAGTGTCGTTTTGGAGGTAGCATATTGATTCTTTTGGTTAAGAAACAACCCTTGTAAGTCTGTGTACAGCCTCTAAGTGGCCAGGAAAAGTTATCAAAAGTCCAAACATACTCCTGGTGTGGCAGCAGTGATCAGTTTACATAAAAAGAGTATACCTCCATGGAAAAGTTTTAAACTTTTGAAAGTTGAAAAAGGTTGAAAATCACTGAACTATAACATTAGAGCAAAATTTCATGCTGATTTAGGGATCACTGATTTCAATAATTCTAGCTTTACCTTGGCAAGTTGTTTCCTGCTTTGGTAAAAAGCTCCATTATTTGATTTCTAGGTTGAATTGGCTGGTCTTACCTTTCAGCTGCTGATTCTTGAAATACTTCTGTTGGTAGATTGAAGACCCTTTATTAATAATCTTCTTTGAACTATGCAAGTGTCTATAGGCTTTCTCTCCTTCAGATTAAAACAGATAGAATTCTTTGTATTTTCCTATTCAGTCATGCGTGTTTTTGTCTAATTTTGTGCAAGCTTCCAATGTGTGTCTTGAATTGTGGATAAATGAACCAATTGTAATTCACTGTGGCTGTAAAACAGAGCTAATATAATGCCTTCATTTCTCCTCTGTACTTTTCTATTAGAACTACAAGAATATTCACAATTCTGGCCACAGCATCATGCTGTGAGCTGTGCTCAGTTAATTATCCAAGTCCCCATGACTGTTAAAGGTTATTGCTTCCGAGGTTAAAGTAAATGTTTGTAAGAGCTCTTTGTTACAGAGAATGACTCTATGGCTTGTAGTCCTTTCTTGCAAGTTTGCAAGAACTGGAATGCTGCCCTCCTTTTTGTGGCAGTGGCCCAGTAATAGATATTTCTGGAGACAAAGCCTGCAAACTCTGTTGAAAGAAGGGCAGTGTCTTAAGTCATATTTAAGGCTGATGGCATCATGCAGTGAACTTGTTAAATCAGAAAAAGCAGGTACCATTGGTGTGAGAGGGCTTTGAGGTACAGGTACATGATGAGCAGCACTGGTTTGTGGGACAAAACTCACAGATGGGAATGGGCAGGATTCAAAGTGTATTCAGTACATTGGCATGGAAACCATTACAGTGTCACAGGTACCTGCAGGTGACTCTTAAAGATGCTTGTGCTTCTGGCCCACACTTGGTGGTTTCAGTGACAGCTGAGCTCTGCACTCGGTCCAGCTGTACAACGTGCAAGGCTAAGATCATTGACTGGGTTAGAAAGGAGTGCTAACCAAAGCAAGCCCAAAAGACTTGGAATGCATGGAAGAAGCTGTGTTAGATGAACTGTTTATGGACAGAGGAAAATGTATCAAGCTCCAAGAGTCTGAGGAAGCCTCCTGCTGGGAGGCAGTCACAAGGCATCCGGAGTTGTGTGAAAAGGTTATGGTGGTGCAGAGCACCTGGATGATGGCACTTCAGGAGTATAGTCTTGGCACTGGTCCTTGTAGTGGATGGAAAGGATGTGAATGCTGATCAGTTCTGCCATTATTCTCATTTTGCTGTAAAGAACAGCCTCAGCAAGACATCAGATCAGGTCAATCCCAGTGCATCTGCTTGTCTAGGCTTTGAATGTACCTTGTTTCGGAGCAGTTTGGGCATGGGATGAAAAAAGCTAAAAAGCTTCATATCCATTTTCTTCAGTTTCGTCAGCAAGTTACTTAGCAATCTTTTGTAGTTGGAAAGTATGTTCTACATGGCTTTTTTGGGGGGTGTGGGGTTGTGGTTGTTTTTGGGGTTTTTTCCTTTTTTTTTTTTGCTTTGTTTTGTTTTGTTCTCCACACATCTGTCACTTTTACTTAGTACTCCGGTGACCAGATTCAAAAATACTGCACATAAACTGTACAATAAAATCAGCATGTAGAAGTCAAACTAGAATTTCTTGTTCCTCTGTTACTGAAATGAGGTGCTATTGTTGAAAAATGTTAAGCCTAAGGACAGCAAGTTTTAAGTTGGTAAATAAGAACCAACTGTCTATATCTTAGACTATTGGAATTTGCAACTACTTGTGGAAACCAGCTAATAAAAAGGTAGAAGTGATTGTTGTTTTGAGTAATGAAATATGTTTGATATGCAGTTTAAAATTTTTATAATAGTACCTAGAAACCTATGCTGTAATTATTAATTGTGAGATGAGAGATTCTGTGTCAGTATTTTAATTTCTGCATCCATCAGTTTTGGAGCTTATTTTCAGCTCTTGATCACTTGGTTCTGGTTTCTATTAGAGATGTGTTATAACATTTTGAAGACCATTTTAGTGGATGGATGGGAAATTCTAGTTCACAAATACAGAACTTCAGCTATTCATTTATGTCTTTAAAATGTGCTTAACCAATATGAAAGTTTGCTTTTTTAGAATTTAATTAAAAAACCTATGAAGCAGTAGAAGCTATGAGATGAAGTTATATTACAGGAAGCAAACCACGCTTTTTGTTAAAAGCAGAATTGCATTTTCTTAATTTAAGAGCTCATATTGACTCTGAAATGGATCCATTTTACATAACACAGATGACAGTGACAATACAAGGTTCTTATTCAGATACTCTTTTTGATACAGCATACAATGCTGTTCTGAATTGCCACTTATTTTAAAACTGTTTAAAATAAGGAAAAGATTGAAATGGTCAGTAAGAATTTGCATGTAGAGGAAATATGAATAGAAGGGTCAATCTTCTGGGACCAGTGGCAGTCACATTTTTCTAATCCATCAGAGCTGACAGTTTAAGACCATGCAACCAGTAAGTTGTTTTGTCAGCAGAAACCAAAATATTCTTGATGCAAATCTTTATTTTGAATGTCCAGCTAAACGTTAATGGATGTATTCCTATTGCAGTATGGTGTTCCAAGTTTCTTCTTTGATTCAGTAGATTCCTGCATCTTGGTTTATTTAAATAGGTATGGTTGTCTTTTGCGTGCAGGCTTCTCAGTGCCAGCAGAACAGGTAAATCCTCATGGTTCCACTGTACGGAAAACAGAAGCCAGAGTTGAAGAAGCATTTCGGAGCAAGCAAAAACCCGCCATGGCTGTGTGGCCCAACTCTGCAAATAAATGTGCTTGTAAGTACCTTGGGTGACAACTGTGTGAAATTAGAGGTCCTTTCAATGCCAGACATTGGAAATGTGTCTCTACTGCTGCTTACTGATTATTTCCAGAAGTAATTTTAGGCATAAAACACATGGAACTAAGAAATGCTCCTTCTAGGAGTACATAAAATCCCTGCCCAAGAAGTTGTAAAGAAGCAGGATTTCTGGTTTTGTGATAAAGAATAGTTATTTTTCTAATGCAGCATGAGTATTTTGCATTTTTTGTTGTAAAACACGGTTTTCAGTATAAGACAACTCGGATCCAAGAACACTTTTCGGTGGTTTGAAGAGTTTTCAGGTTTGTTTACTGTGTGTGTTAGCAGATAAATACCTCCACACTGCTTAATAGTTTCTCACCTGCACTGCATTGAGTTCCTGCCTTCAATACATTCAGCGTCATGCTGAAAGCTAGAGAGGAGATCGCAAATTTAACTGTATTTTCCTTTATGGCAATGGTTTTCAACAGTCAGTAACCATTACTGGAGGATGTTAAGATACACTTCCTGGAGCCTACTGAATTAATCCAGTTAAGTGATCAGAGTCTCTAGGATTGTGAGGTGTTATTGGGTAATCAGAGGCACTGCTAATTATTTTCAAGAGGTAAGTTGATTAGAACAGGTGAACACATAGCAGATATTTTCATTATAAAGGAAATAAAGGTTATGAGAGGCAGTTAGTATGGGAGTATACTAATGGTTGCACCTGGCTTTACTGCTGAAGATGTGGAGTCCAATATTAATATATTATTAGTAGCATTATCAATTATTGCTGATTGATAGCAAACTGATGGAAGCGGTCAAATTTTCATTTTGGTCTTATGTGCTTCTCCTTCATGGTGCTTTTCCTTGATGAGAAATCCTTTTCTAGGCATGGTGATAACTGCCCAGAGATGAACATTGTTTATATATGAATGATAGTGTTGATGTCAAATGGTTTAATTAATTAGAGGTGTATGATTTTATTTCCCGAAGCTGTAATTTCTTCCGTTAAAGGAATTAAAGTCAATCGTACAGAATTATGGTTAGAATAAATTGTTATATAATAAATTGATGATGTGGATCCAAGCTGTTCTTTATTCATTTGGCAGCTCGTGCAAAGCAGAGAGTGTAGGGAAGGGATTCCCAGTTAATTTTTTTTTAATTTCCTGTGAAGTCCAGGATAGAGCTTTTCCCTCTGGCTGCCCTGCAGAGCACTTTGCTGGCTGTGCATGCTGAGCAGCAGACAGTGGGGTTTATAGACCTCCAAGCTGGACATCCCTTGGGAAGGGGCAGAGCAGCCCTTGCTGGTGACTCGCATCCAAAGCAGCTCCGGTACCTCTCTCGCTTCCCCTCTGTTGTGCAGGCAGCAACAGTTGTTTGAAAACTCCAGCCATCAGCTGCAGGAAATTGCCAGTGTCTCTGTGCAAACAACAAAGTTACTGTTAAGGCACTGATCCTGTTGGTATTTTCATGATCTAGCTTGGAAGGCAAGAAAAATTGAAGCTTAGTGGTTTTTGGGTCTACGATCAAATGAAAATCTGCCTTTTAAGGCTGAGTCCAGGAAAGGTAACTAGTCCAGGAGGGATGTGATGCATCTAGTAATCAAGAGAAAGAACCAGGAATTGATGAGCAATCAGAAATCTGCAGAAAGGATTCAAGTAGTACACGGGCACTCTTGAAGATTGATGTGGTCAGTTCAGCAGAGACTAAAAATGAGGAAGAGAAATGGTCTTAAAAGGGTATTTGGAGGATAAGCTAGAAAAGGGTGAGAGCAGAACTGAGCAGATTGTGGGGAGCTCAAATAGCAGAAAATGAAACTCCAGATTGTGATTGTTTAAATGGAAGAAGTTTGGAGAAGGGATTTCTGAAGAGGGATTATTTTAGGGGGAGAGTGGAATTTTTTTATGATCATGAAATAGTATTTTTTTAAAAACTAAAATGTATTGCACAATCAGAGTAACAAGAAAAATTATGAAGTATTTTATTTAAACAGGATAAAACCATACTTTTCAATAATTCTGAAAATAATTGCATGTTTTCTGCTGTTCGAAATTGAAGTAATGTTTTCCCTTAGAAGAATCTAGAGAAAGAATGACCGATCATAACTTTATTTTCCTGATCAGTTGTTACTATTTTTAAGGGCTTTGTTTTACAGTATTTTAGAAAAGAGCTGCACAAAGGTTAATTCAGATGACAAACTTGAGAACTCTAAAAGAAATTATTATCAAATATCTTCTCTAAAAACAGAGAGGACTGCAGACAGTGCAGCAGCCTTGCCAAATTTAGGGTCCTGCTCAGGGCTAGTACAGTAGAGAGTGAGAGTTGGATTAATATTTGTTGGTTTGTTTTCTGAAGTTTTATATTTTGTATAAAAAATTATATAGTTTTTTAGTTACCTGTTATTTTGTGATTTATTTCATTTTTCTGATGTATTTTAGATAATTTAGGTATTTTGTTAATTTGATTGGACCAGATGGGCTGTTGGAAATGTGGTAAATAAGTAATTTTTCTGTTTGAAGGCATAGTGATACACATTCCTGAGTTACATTTCATCTGCAACTCCCATTTCCCTTGTTGAAGGTACAGCTGTGTGGATTGTGTCTCACAGTATAGATGAGTTTTAAAAGTATTGAATTACTAGAAGTTGCTGAAAACCTATTTGGAGAAGTTCTGCCACAATTTAAAATATTTCCATTATCGACTGTGTATTTTGAGGAAAGTGCAAGTATTCTGGTGGGAACTTGGAATGGGACAGATGTCAGAAGGCTGATATAAATAATTTTATGATTATAGAATCACAAAATTACAGTGGTTGGAGGGAACCTCTGGAGATGTTCTAGTCTAGCTCCCCTCAGAACTGGTTGCTCAAGGCTTTGTCCAATTGTGTTTTGAAAATCTCCAAGAATGAGGGCTCGGTGTCATGCCTGAGGAACCTCTTGTAGTGCTTGGATACAAACAATAAATTCTTTTTCTTAATTTTGAGTGTCTTGTATTTCGGTCTGTGCCCGTTGGCTCTTGTCACTGGGCACTGCTGGGAAGAGTTCTTACTTTGCCTTTTTATGGAGCTGTGTGGAAAAGGAAACTACCAGCAGTGTGCAGTTCAGTGTGTTTGCTAAATTAAATGCTTTAGATACATGTTAGCTCAGAAAGCATTAGCATCTCTTGAATCATTGGGATCCTGTATAATAAAACTGTATCCAGCTGCTCCGTCTTGCCAGTAGATGGGGCATGGTACCTACCATTTTACTGTCTTGCACTTGCTTCCTTTAGTGTTACATATAGATAAACTCTGTGGGGAAGATTTGGCTTTGCATTCTTATCTTTTTTTTGCAGCATTTAATGATAATATATTGTAGTGATAGACTGCAGATTTTATGTTTTCTTCATAGAGAAGATGTTTTTTATGCCATATGATGAATATCATAACTGTGAAAATGGCATTTGGAGCAAATAAAGAAAATTTAAATCCTTTGTGCTATGCAAACTATTAAAAATACAAGTTTTATATGAAATTCATTTTATGAAATATGAAGTAAACACCCTGCTAACTTTTCCCAGTAATTTAAGTGATTAGTGGGCTCTCTAGAAAGGGCTGTAGGGAAACCAAGCAAGGATCTAAAAAACTATGGCAGAAAACATTGTTTTGAAATAAGTAATATTTTCTTTGCCTTTTTGTGTTGGATTTTTTTGGTTCATTGGTTTTTGGTTTGCTCTTTTTCACCCCCAAATGGGTGATCTTTGCTGTCCTGTGGAACACTTTGTTTCTGCTTTATAATGGAAAGACTTTTGTCTTGTCTCGAGATTTTTAAAAAAAAGATTTTTAGAAAGAAAAGGTCTTTCATTTACAGTCTTTCTCAGAAACTGTTTTGTTCTCAGTCTTTGTCCGATTTTCATCTGTTTAGTGTCTCTTCTTTGACCTTTCTGTGACAGTGGTGTCAGTGATTGCTGTACTTTAGGCTTCTGGGACTGCAGCAGTGCCTTATCAAAGGACATGGCAGACCAGATGCCATATGGTTTTGATCTTTGGAACTATTTTCTCCTTTTGGTGTGGCTCTGAGTTTGGATTCAAGAATTGGATATTAGCAAATTAACAGTCATTCAGATGCTAACATGAAAATCTTAGTGGCTGCTGTTTTGTCACTTACCCTGTATTTGCTACTGTTTAGTTTTCTCCTCCTGCTTTCCAGATTTGATTTGGATTAATTCTCACTTGAGACAGAGGCAAGTGCTGTTACTTGATAAGCACCACCCAAAAAGATTTTCTGGAATGTGAGGATATCTTTACTCAGAGCTGGGACAACTGTCTCTTTTTGTCTCTCTGTCATTTTGTTTTGGGTAGCGTAGGAGTTGGTATTCTGGTTTGGAGTGGTTTGATGTCTTGTGCTGCCTTCAACCAGATGCTTTAACAGAAAGTTTCAAACATTTGAGGAATAATTTTTTTTCATGCCTGATTTTGAAGGAAATACCAATGTAGCTGATGATTCCAGGTTGGTTAACAGTTCTTTAAAACCCCATAGGCTTTTAAATTCTTCTAATTTAAAATATAATTTAGTGAATTTGTGGGAGTTCTAATAAATCTTGACTGCCTGTTCTTTTTAGAGATCCCATCAAACTTTTGAACTCAGTGATATCTAGTGACAAAGAAATTTTCTTTCATCACTATTAAAAACCTGCCTATTGAATTAATCAAGTGTCTTTTTTCTCTGACAGAGGGCTAAGTGGGTTCTACAATTTACCTGATCAGAGAGTGACTTTTTTATATTCTCTTGTTTTCATCTTTATAACTGAGTAATGCAAGATGGCTCAGCCTCTTTTAAGGTTTCCTTGAAAGCATTATCATCACCTTTCTTGTAAACATGGTAAAACCATCTTCTGAAGTAGTTTGAAGTTTTTTTTTCCCTCTAAGTGGTATGCACAAGTGATGTCATAAAAACAGTTTCCAGACCAGATAGATCCCTTCCTTCCTCCCTTCTGAAAACTGTGACAATGTTTGCCTTAAATTGTTTTAAGACACAGTGTTTCTGTCTGCAGACGTAGTGGATTTTCTTGGGATTATTGTCCATTTATTAACTTCAGATTTTGCCTTCTTGACAGAGAAACCACCCAGTAGCCATGATTCTTTCTTGTGTTTATTCATGGCTCTCTTGCAGCAGGAAGTTGTCATTCAGTTCTTAAGAGCTAGCTGAAGGTACCAAGGATGTGTATAGCTGCACTAGTTGCTATTGTACAGAACAGAGGGGAAATAAGCAGATCTACAGAGATGAAAAGTCTAAAAATTATCTCCACAGATGACATATAATCTGATTGTCTTTTCTCTTTTGACTTCATTTGCCTTTTTAATTTTCCAGCATGACAGTCTTGCCATGTATTTTGCTAATATAATTACTCTGGTTTCATGTAAATTATATTTTTATCTTGGTTTCCCAAGAAAATCATACCTGTGCTCTCTGTCCATCTCTGCTCCCCTAATAACTTCTAAATCATTTAGTAGAGTTCAGATAGATTTGACAGGAGCTAAGAGCTGAAAGATTAGATTCCTGCAAGTTTTGTGAAAATTGGTAGCTGGAAAAATGCATGTGTCTACTGCAGGAAAAGGAGGTAGATTTAAAATGGTATTTGAGCAGGTAAAACCTGGTATTGACCAGGCATGGCATGCACACCTCAGACATGGAGTGTGTCCTGTGTCCTGTTCAGCTGGGGTGGGGAGGAATTGGAGACACTGGGATAGTTCCATGAGAAACCCTGGGAAGAGCTTGAGTGGAGAACATAATTGGGAATGGTAGGGGAAAGCAGTTGACTGGGGAAGAAAATACTGGGAATGTTGCAGTCATGTTTGGTTTTTACTTATTTCAACTCCTCCTTATGAAACTTGACTTCTCCGTGTTGAGTAGAAACGTCCAGATTCTTCAAGTATTTGCTTACAAAACATAAGCTGTTATATAAGGTGATAAAAATCATAAATATGTGAATTTGTTGCATGCAGTTCTTTTCATGTGTTTGTCAGTTCTGTGCCTTGAGTGCGCTCCATCTAGGTGAAGAAAATGACACCTTTTAGGGATTGGTTCTTCTGTCACTTTAAGGTGGTCAAACTGCAGGTCACTACTAAAGAGGCTGTCTTGCCTTGTTGCTGGTGGCATATTCCCACCGTGTTCCCTGTGCCAGCATTGTCATTCATGAGTTGGAAAGCTTAACCAAAGATGTTAAAAACTAAGCCAGAAAAAACCCCAACAACCTAATGTTTCAGATGGATTTAGTTCCCTTATCTGTTTTACTGCAGGAACAGTAGTGCCGGCACAAATGAGGCAGTGGAAATGCTATAGCTGGCTTTGGAGGGAGAAATGGCTTTGTTAGTGGAAGCTGGCACCTCACTTTGCTTTTTAAGCCATTGTGGAACTGTGATCTGTTCTTTCTTGCTGCTTATCTCTGACTGCAGTTTGGGACTTTGTGAGTAGAAACTCCAGAGACTTTCAAGTGGACTATTTAGTGCCTCTTGGTAAGGAATGTGGAGCTACTGGAGCTAAATTACTCTGTCAGGTACATAGATATCCTGGATGCTGTATAAGAGAGTGTAAGTTGCTGGTTATAAGTGATTTCTCAAGGCTTTGAGTTACTTTACACATCAGAAAGGTGTTGAGGGTTTTGATCATGGAAGAAAAACTTAAAACACGTGAATTGCTTTAAGTGGTTCTTGATAGTGCAGACTAAAAATCTAGATCCATGGTGATCTTCCTTGCCGTGAGAATCTTCTTTGGGTTTTAATCCCCAGGAATTCTTCATGAAATACAGTAACAACAGAGAAATTACTGTTTGATGGATGTCAGTTTTATCATTTACTGACAGAGGATTCACATTCTCTGATGGATTTTAAGCAGTGTGGAAGCATGGAAGGGTCTTCTCTGCAGCATGAAGTGAACTTGTTAGCCTTGAATACTGTGCTGCACTCATGGTACTGTAGTAGTAGTCAAACTAAAAAAATTTCAAGAGAAAGATCTCTGCTGCATCTTGTTAGAGTTCTTCCACATTGAGAGAAGCAGACTTGCTTGTTAATAATTGACAGTCCTTGAATAATCTAATTATGCCTGCTTTCTTTTCCACTGTTAATTTTATTTCTCTGTAGTCTACAGTTCTGTCACTGTACTGCTGGATTTGGGGGACAGCAACAGTGCATACCTCAGCTCTGAAACTTCTGTACTATTCACCCATTTTTTTGAGATCTCTTTTCCCGAGACCGTAAACAGAAAGGTCACCGTTACCTCTGGGTCTTGCAGAAATGCTTTGGAAAACTGGGAAGGAATTTAATTTTTTTGTGTCGTATTTTTTAGGATGTTTTTAGTTTTGGAGTTTTTTTTGTACTATTTCTGTTCTTTAATAGCCAAGAACAGTGCTCTGCTCTGGACAGGGCTGGTACTTATGTCACCAGATGATGTTGTTATTACTTAGTGTATCTGACTGGAGAATCTCCAAGCAGCACCTGTCAGTGGGTAAGAATTCAGAATTTCTGAAAGTCTGCTACAGGTTTCATTTTACTTAACTTCATCTAGAGGACTAGTCCTTCTGAAGTAAGGACATTGCAGAATTTATTTTTAATCATACCTAGGAGAAATGCTGTCTGCCTTGTTCATGGGTCTTTCAGATGACTCTGAAATTGTCTTAACATGGGAATGGAAGAATTGACGAACCTCATACTGCTTAACAAAATGTACAATAAATCTCTATTCAGTGATTAATTGCATTGTATTGCATAGCACTTAAAAATACTGTCTACATAGATTGTGCATGTTAGGAAAAAAAGAGCAGGCAAAATGTAGTTTTGATACCAACTTCATGTGAACCTGAGTAAAATGTTAGGTGTGACTTGTGGTCAGGCGGATATTTATTATTAAAAATGCTTAGTAGTGATTTGCGAAAGAGCAAACCAGACAGAAGCTCGCACTAAAATTAAGATCCCTTTGGCAAATCTGTAGAGGTTATGTGAAGATTATAGAGTGAATAGTTGGCCAATTTAGAAGGCAAGTGAATGTATTCATGTGTGAATAATTACTATTATAATAGTTTGAGTTAGAGAAACTCAGTTCTATAAAGCAGGATTCTTCTGACAATAGTATTTCCACTGCCTCTGGCACAAATACTGCCAAAAGACTGGGTATCAATGAGGAGATTTCTGATGAGTAGTTTTAAAAGGAGTAATTGAAAAGGTGTTAAGGCATTAAGTTGCCTTTGTATGTACTGTGTTCATTTTTAAAACAAAGTTCACTCCAAGCTTTTCTTCTGTAAATAGCTGTCCCTTTCTGTTACCTGCTGGAAGCTGATAGTCATGAATCATACTGAATAAAAAAATAAAAAGTTTGGCATTCTTCTCTTGATAGTTTACAACCTTCTGAAATACAAACATTAAGGTAGTTGAGATGGGATTCCAGGCTTATTTTTTAGCAGCAATCTGTTAACCCATTAGTTCCTCCCCAGTGCCCCTTGGCATCAGTTTTGCATCAGTTTTACCTTGTGGTAGCTCCTTCATGCTTTTAAGTACATAATCAACTGTCCTGTAGGATTCGGTTTCCTGCCTCTTATGGCAGCTTCTCAGATCCATGATAGTCTTGTAGTAGTGCCTTTTTCATTTCCAGTAACTGTAAAGGGGACCAGTATAGGTGATGAAATCTGGTGTCAGTGTCTGCAGTTTGTCACATGGTTCTCTGGTCCATTAAACTCCTCCTTGTACCATTCCCTTAACTTAACTGGGGAATTAAGCGGGACAGAAAGACTGGTGCAGGGTTTTGTTTTTAGATGTTGTATTCCTTGCTCAACTTTTCACTAATTTAGAGGCTTGACTCTATGTAAAAGAAAAATCTGTGTTACAATGCTTTGGTTGCTAAGGATCTGGAACCAGAATTTCCTCTGTCATCCCAAACGACATTGCTGTCTCACTTTTTTTTTTGTTGTTGCTTTGTCCTAATTAAAACAGCAGTAGAAAACAACACCCATAATGTTTGTTCAAAAATACTGGATGAGACACTGAGTGAACTGGACTTACTGACTCTCAATTGGGAAAGACTTGAAATTTAATGAGATGGGTAATACAAGGATTAATTCCATTTTGCTTTAAAGTGATTTCTCTTACACGTAAGAATTTTAGCAATGTACTTGTGTGTTTGGGGAAATTATGGATTCTCATCCCAGGTGGAATTCACAGTGGGGATGCAACAGTCAATATTTGAAATGCAATTCACTGATGTAAAAGATGTCAAATATACTTCACAATATATCTTGTATATCTATCTGAATTACAGCAAAGTGTGCCTAAACAGCCAAAAATCAGTGTATCTTTAAAATTTTCAACTTATTTATTTATACATTTAGGATGTACTAGATTTCCTTCAAAAGACTTCTGCTCTGCTTCTGTGTTTTATTTACCCGTCTTTGGAGTTGTGCTGAGGTTTAGTTCATTGGCTAATAGAGTATTATTTTTATTTTTGTCTGTAAGTTTGCATTTCCCTGTTTAGTTTCAGATTTGTTGCTTCAGTAATTAATGAAAATCTCTTGCACAATCTAGGAAAAAATACATGAAATCCTGAAAAGGTATGTGATTAGGTTGTAGTTTGTCACTGTAGAAGTCACTATCAGGTATTGAATATGGCTGGAGAAAGGGGATTTCCCCCCCTCCCTCAAGTCTTGCAGTTCTCCATAAAGATTATTTGTAACAATAAATACACATTCCAAGTGAGAATGTTTTTATTGTAGTGGGATTGTAACTTTAGATAGCTTTAAAGCTAAAAGGTGAGGATTTACTCCTAATGTAGTTGTTAAACTACCTGCTTACATACAGCACTCGTGGGGAGAAGTTCTGAAGTACAACTGTGCTTCTGAGTGGCTGTGAATTAATTCTCAACACTTGTACCTGCGTAGTGCTTGTATCTTAAAAGCAAGATCTTTTACGCAGTGTGTGCTTGGCAGACACAGGTGTAGGACAAAAGGATATTGACAATAGCATTAGGTTGGAATGGTCTTCCTTCTGCATTTGCTTATCAAATTACAAATGTGCCCCAAAGCCTTCAGATCAGTACCTTAGTTGTATCTCACTGCAGATAGGTTAATAAAATAAAGTGGCCTTTCTGAAAAATAGTTTATTATGTAATTTTTCAAAGGCACAGAAAGTAAAACTAAGAAATAAGAAAAAGTAAAATTTCATGGAGAAATAATGAAAAAAATGGAATAACATGCGTATATTGCCTGAAGTTAAGTAGCACAATGTGGCCCTCACAGCTGACTCTGGCTGGAGTAATAGTTTGAATTAGAAGCTTCCTCATGTCCCTTCCAACCTGAATTATTCTGTGAATCCATGGATTGCACTTTAATTTGTTTTATTGTATAATCACTTCAAATCACTGAGGAGCTAAAAAGGGAAAATGAGAATAACTGTCTTTGAGTCCTCATTTACCCAAATGAGCTACCCAAATGACTACACCATTGCTTAGCTGTTTTTAGTAGGAATTTATTGTTTCCGTAGTTTAGGAATTGAGTGGATGACTGAGTGTCCACTCCTTATACTTGTAAAATGCTTTGTTTCCTCTAATTTGCTCACATTCAAATCAACAGACACCTTATTTTTCCTTGAAGAGTGATGGTACTTGATTGCCTCACACAACACCACATTCTTATATGCTGGTCGCTGTACTGAGGGGTACCTGTGCATCTAAAAGTGTTTGTTGGTGTTTTTGTTTTCAGTTCGAATAAGGAGAAAATCAAGGCGGCGCTCCCAGTGGGGCAAAGGTATTATTAAGAAGAGGAAAGTCAATAATTTAAAGAAAGATGAAGATGATGCAAAGTTTGCTGATGATGAAAATCATGGTGAGGACAATAAATTACTGGAAAATGGAGAGCTAGAGATCAGCACTGACTGCATTGAGGAGAATGGAGAGGAAACAGGAGACCTCTCTATGACAAATGATGAATCCTCTTGTGATATTATGGATATAGATGCAGAGCAGAGGCTTAACAATGGGACATCAGGAAAGGAAAACAATTTTGCATCCACAGAAGAGGAGAGCTCAAATGAATCGCTGTTAATAACTGACAGTATTACCCTGGGTGCTGAAAAGGAATTGAAGAAGGACTCTACATTGAAAGGGGACTGTGTGAATGGAGAGACATCTGTACACGGCTCTGAAGGTGTACCTGCTCCAGCCTGTCATAATGGTAAAGTAGAATCACTTGATGCTGTTTCACCTTGTGACAACAGTGATTGGTCTAGTAACAAGCAAAAATCTTTATCTGAAGATCAGCCAAAGGAGAAAATGGAAACTTCCAGTGAAAATCAAGGAACTGATCTGGTGAAAGGCGAGTTACCACATTGCAGCAATAATGAGAAAACACTACAGAGCACAGACATTGAAACTAAAGATGCTGAAGCAGATAAAGAAGGTATAGCTTGTTTTCCATGTTTCTGTCTTTATCTCAGTGTCCAAGTTAATGTGTGTATTTTTCACTCTAATATGTTACAATTATTATATAGTAATATTTTATTAATTGCTGGCTATTTATTTGAACTCTTGGTATGCTTATAGCATTTAATTTCACATATAGAAATTAGAAGTGCAATCTTGACTTGCTATATTTTTATCCTAAGCAAGAAAGTGTATCCCCACACTAACACTACTCTGTTCATATTTGTTAGATTTGTAGGAAATACTGAGATAACATTAAAACAATAATTAAGTATTTAAAAATATTATAAATAGCAATAAATACAATACATATTTTGGTCTGTATATTCTGCCTGATTTCTATTCTGATCTACGTGATAGATATTGACTTGTTTTGTTAGAGAATACGATAACAGTATCATTGACAGTGGATAAAAAAGTATAGAAATAAAGAATGCATTCTTTTAATAACCTGTGCGTAGCAAAAGTTGAAGCAGTTTAACTCATCACAAAAGCCAGATTGTTGTTCATTGTTGGAGAAGGTATCTGGCTTTGGAGTCACAGTGAACACAATAACCGTGCAGGAAAATGATAAGAGAAGGAGAAGGAAAATCCTGGTGGTGTATAAAAGAAGGGGCCATGTCCTTTGAAGACAAGAGAGAGAGTTTCCTCAGGGAACAGAAGTAGAAGCCTTGTGCATGATTGCCTTTTTAATGAGCTTTCAGAATTATCTAAAAGAACGGAATCTTTACTTCAAAAGTTAGTGCTGAGATTTACAAAGTAAATGAGCTTTAATGAGAGATCTGAATTATGAGAAGATTACTGTGTACATGTTGGCTGTGTTTGTACATACGCATTTTCTCTAAGGGTAAGGAGACTAATACAAGAAGGGTCCTAGGAATATCACAAGAAGAGCATGATGCGTTAAGAGCCTTTACATTTCTGAATTTGGTGGGTGAATTTTGTATGCTTTAGGATGGTTATGATAGCAGGGCTCCTCAGAAGAAAAGGTGTTTTAAATAGTTGAGGAGAAAAATAGTGAATGAATGTAGGGAGAATATAAGGAGATAAGAAAATATTTTGGTCAATAGGTTGAATACAAAGGTGGAAGAAAACAGAAATGTGAAACAAAAGCATGAGGTTTGGAATAGAGCAGATGTTGGAATACTGTGGTCATGAAGACATGGGATGCTTTAGAGAGAAAAATGAAGATTTGTTTCATTTGAGCAGAAAGAATTTCTGCATTTGCTTAGTGTGTGAACTTGTCTTTGAAGCTGTTTAATTTGTTGTTGAATAGAGATACGATGACAAAACTCGTAGTGGGATGCAGTTTTCTTTCAAAGTTGGCACTTTGGAATTGGGTTTTAAGGATTGCCATTTTGTGTGTGCCTTCTGAACTGTGGGTTTGTGCACCTGTAAGCATTAGAATTGGCAAAGCTGATGAATAATGTGCACTGCCACAGTCTTGCTTGATTCCAAACGACCCAACAAACTAAACAAGCAAAATCAAACTGAAGTGAAGAAATAGGCTGTATTTTGTGGGAGTGACAGTGCTGATAATTGTTTTTCAAATTACAGGTTTGTTCAAAAGCAAGAAAACACGAAAAGTTGCTGTGGAGCAGTCAAAGCCCACTAGTTTGGAGCAGGTTCCAGAGGAACCTTCAGATCCCGTACCCTCAGTGGTTGTTGACCATGATAGACTAAAGGTAACAGAACTGAAAAAATAAATTGAACTATTAACAGACTCCATTAAAAAAGCTTTCTGTGTTCTGAAGCAACATTTCCTTTAGTTTTGACTGCAAACAAGTACTATGATCAGAGTGGCTTCTGGAAATGATTTGTCAATCAGTGTTTTTTGGATGAAAGGTTAATAAAACTACTGAATCCTTACTGTCCCATCATTACGACCCTTATAATCCAGTAATGACACTGGATTCCTAGCAGTCCACTCTTTTAATTGCCCATTTTTGCAGGTACTCACATGTGTTTATTGGCCGTCCAAGGTACCAAGAAACTGCTGGGTGCCTGGTAATTGGGAGTTAATATCATCTTTTCCTGTGTGTACCAAGGTATACTTGGTAGAGAAAATTCAGTGGATTGGAAAGCAAATGGAAATTTGTGTGGATGTTTTGGCATTATAAACTGCTAGTTAATTTTCTTCCAGTTTTTTTTAAGCTTCAAGGTTTTTTTTCAGTTAAAGTTACAAAAAATTTGCTGTCTTCTGTTGTAAAAAGTAGCTTGACCTACTGTGACCTATGAAATTTAGATCCCATTTTCTGTAGAATACAGATGATGATCTCTTCAGAAACCACAGAATTGTTATGACAGGAGAAAAAATAATCTTACATGTCACTCTTTGCTACTATGTAAAATACTTTCACCTTTGTTATGAGAAATTTTGCATATGTTGTGTCCTCCTTCTCTTTTCTTGTTCTGTTGAACAACATTTGTGGAAGACCAAATGTTTTTCTGTGGTGGTACTTTTTTTCCCTGCCAGTATAAGTGCTTAAAAATGTCTGTGTTGGCCATCAAAGCAGTTTATAGGGTTTGCTTTGTTATGATGACCAACCAAGATGAAATAGGATGCAATAGCATTCCATAAGACCAAACATTGCCCCAGCTGTACTGAGTAAAAGAATCTTAAGACAAGAAGAAAAGTGGGTATAAGCAGAGAAGTGAAAGGAGGCATCAAGTCCTTTTTGTATAAGCATGGAAGCAGTGGCCTTGCTGATACCCAGGTGTGGTTCATTTCATTTCATTTGTGTGTATCCCTTTGAAGGAGGGCTTCAGAAACACATTGCATTTCTTATTTGTCCTTAAAAAAAATTAAAGAATTATTCTAGAAACCCTCTTAACTTCATCTTTTGTTGTTCCAACAGAAACTGCTTGATTTGGTGGTTAAGAAAAGTGACAACCTGACTGTTGACCAACTTGAGAGATTGTATTCACTCCTCAGTCAATGCATCTACAGACATCGTAGAGACTATGACAAATCACAACTTATAGAGGTGATGTTGTACAGCTTCTTTTATTCTTTATCTGAATATTGTGAGATAGGCTTTTCAGAAAATGTTAATCTGTCAATTTATTGTTCTACTAGCAGGCAAAAGCCCTTAATAGACTTTGAAGAAGGTATCTATAAAAAGGAAAAAGCTTAGTGTGGTAACTTAGAAACTGGTGGTTGTTTCTAAGAATGTTTTCTGAAGAAGAGGATTAAGAATTTACCTAGAAGAAGAGAGGAAAACAAGGAGAATACAGCAGCATGAAAAGAACATGCTAGCAGAGTAAAATTGAGTGGAAGCAGTTTCCATGTTTGTGGCATGACTAACAATGGATGTAAAGAGGTGATTTCATAGGTACCCTGACCTGGCATTGCTGCTGCTGCTGCCCTTAATTGTGTTGGTGTAACTAGGCCAAAACCAATTTACCTCCCTCTGCTCCATGCAGTTGCAGATTATGACTTTCATACAAGACCTTAGAAGCGTGAACACTCTCTTGATCAGTAAGTGCAGCCTTAGGAAGGTCAGTGCAGCATGGTGGAAGCCAGGTGTCTGCCTTGCCATCATCCTTTGTGACTGAAGTGTTTGCCCTCCAAGGCCTCCTGTACATCAGCAGCAAATTGGTCATTTTACCATTGGCACAGGCTGGTGCCAGCTCTGGGTGTGCATTCCCTCCATCACCACTGTTGTAACTGCAGAGGGGTTTGGATTAGCTTGCTGATTCAACTGATAACCAGCCCTGCTGAGAAAAGGACAATTGTTACTTTCCAGTTGGATCACTGAGCACTAAATATTTTTCTCCATGAATAATTTACAACAAAACCTGGAAAAGCCATAATGGGGGGTTTTGTAGAGTTCCTACAGAATACTTTTCAATCTGTTTTCATGCTATTCCCTGCCATCTTCACCTTAAAATGTGTTGAAAGTCTGAGCAAGATGTTAGGTAGATTAAAAAGGCATTTGTCCAGCAGGAGTGTGTAGAGACCAATCTTTACTTAGATTATCCAAACTGTGCAGACTTGTGATTACAGCTGGGTCACCAACTGCAGAAGTGTGCAGTAAGACTTGAACTCATGCATTGTGCCACTGCAATGCTTTCCTATTGAGCACATTAATTATATAAGTGACCCTAATAAGCCTTGATTTTTCTCATGGACTGTCATTGTAGAGGGCTTTTCTGCATTAATGCTTCTCTAATTAGTTCCCTCTTTTATCGTATTTTGCTAGCAGGTAGCAGCTAATAAACAGAAGTGTCTGTTTTCATATATTTATTTGTTCAGATTAAAAAAAGTATCACAGTAAGTATTATTACATAAAGTAACTCTATTCCTGTCTCTATATTTATGAATAGTTAATGGTCTGTGTCTCTTGCAGGAGATGGAAAGAACAGTTCATGTGTTTGAAACATTCCTGTGAACTCGTCAAGATGGGTGGGTTTATCCTCTCAAACTGCTCATGGGAGAGCAGTCCTCTGAGCCATTCAGTTTCCATTTGCACCAAGTATGTGCAGAGCCTTGGTCTTAAGTGCTCTCTCTTTTTGTTTCTGTTGAATTTGGTGCTATTGTCTCAGGTACCTGAAACCAACCAGCCTACAAGAACCAAACGGAACTTCATATAGTTGTATCTGATATAAATAAAGAATACAATGCCACAGCTTGGAGATTTTTGGTGCTACAGAAACTGTTCTCATTCCTGCTCTTGTTCACTCTACATGCATTATCTATGGGGAAACTTCAGGCAAAGTGAAGACCAACACATACAAGAGGACTGGAAAGAGCAGATCTAAGTTGAATATTTTTAAACAGGCAACCTTTTTTATTTTTTTTTCCAGTTTTTCTCTTCTCTGGGGTTATGGACAAAAAAAATCTGTCCTAAAGAAGGCAGTGATGCATTGTGGTAGGAATCTTGAGTAACTGGATGTACAGTAATTTGAAGATGAGGCTCTCTAGAACTGCCTTTAACGTGCCTTTTAGTCAATTGAGAAAGATAAGGCTAAGCAATTTGTTTGGATTATAGCAAATGGCAATGTTAGAAAGCTGTCTGCAGAATGAAGATCTCCAAAAGGATGAATTGTGTTCTCTTCATTGGATGGCAGCCAGTATTATGGTTCTATAATGCCTGTCTTACTCTACAGAACTAAACTAAGACACACTGAAAAAGCCACATACTTTACCAAAATGGTGAAATTCCTTTTTCATTGGTATATATTTTGTTTTAGAAACAAGTTACACAGTGAAACTCTTCTGTGTTGCTAAAAATGAAGCATTTTCCCACCGTGTCCTTGTTTTCCAGTGTGAGTTCTCTGAGGAAAGCAAGGTTAATACTGGCAGGTTTTGTTGGGAAGGTCTGTGTTTGTAATATAGCTTGGACTGTGCAATGCAGGCAAGAAGACACTATAGTTGGTCAAAGTCCTGGAGCCCAACCTCAGCTGAAAATAAAAACTTCTCTTAGGTTTCACGAGATGTTCTGTGCAAAGCATTGTTACTGTGGGGAGGATTGGAAGAGAGCCTTTTGAATCCATCTGTGCTAAGAGTTCTCTGGGTCTGAATTGTGTGGTTCAACACCTTTCCTTTCTGGCAGCTGGAGAGAGCAGTCTAGGCAGTTTTTATGTTTTATCACATTTAGAACATTACCTGGGCTGGTTTATTTCACTCCCACATGGAACTGTTCTAGAGCAGTTGGCTGCTGTTCCCATCCTGAACCGTTCATCGTGGCTGTCCCTATGTAGCTGCAGAAGTGTCTGTGCAGAAATATGCAATGCAGTGTGGTTAGTTTTTAATAGACAAAACAGACTACTGCAGAGATCCTGAGCTACCTCAGCTTTTTGTATTTTAGTTACCAACAGTGTTTATGGAGGACTGTAATCACGCTGCTCCCTGTACAAACCCAGGCTTAGGGACTCGTCTCCACCCTCATCCCAGGGTAGTGCTGCAGAGAGAGAAAACATGGGCCTTGGGCTACTGCAGTGATCCAAAGTGCTTTGTCCGTTGTGGTTAAACATCAGCCTATCTTAGATTTTTTTCACCCCTGAATGCCACTGTTTTTCTTCATAGGTAATAGCAGGAAAAGGTTTTAAGCATTCATGTACATCTAGTTACACCGAAATGCAACCCATGCAGAAACACTGTATTTTTTAGGTGGGAAAGTGCGATTAAAAACAACAAAAACAAGCAGAAAACACATTTGAAATGAGATTCTTTGATCTCAGACTTGATTATGGGATTTTTTTCCATGTTTCGTTTAGTATTTATTAGCATCATACCTGTTTGAGATATTTATGTGTCTGGTACATTAACAGCATTTTGTATTTTGATGGAAATTGTTACAAACTTTAAGATTTGATTAAATGAAATGTAGCAGATTTTTTGTAGCAAGTTTCTGATAAAAGGGTTTTTTGCAAGTCTCAGGTTCTTGCTGCAGAATTTTTTAAAAATATTTATTCCAGTTTCACTTACTCAAAGAAGTTTTTGTTCAAGTAACAGCAGCACTTGTGGAAGATAAAACTGCATTCATTTTTAAGAAGATAATAAATTTATATAAACTAAAACAGTTGAGAATTTTAGTCACCAGTGAGTGTAAAAAGCAAGTTTAAGCTAATGCCTAGCATTAAAAAAGGTTCTAAAAGGTCAGGTTTCTAAAGGAAAATTTTTACTGTCAGTTGTTGATTGGGAAAAATCATTAAGAGGCAACTTTACTGATTGAGGAGCTGCCATGTTGTTTTAGAGAAACGTAGCTAATATCAGATGTTCTAGTGGACAGCTTACCTAAAATGATATACTCGCCTTCTTAGCCCAAATAACCACACTTCAGTTTTTGTTTTCCTTTACAGATGTCTGGTGGTTATAGAGTTAAAACAGCTGTTAATCTATCCATGTGGTCTAAACTTGTTTACTCTTTGTATGTTTTTAATTTTTTTGCCACATAGCACTGGCAAGAGTTTGTACAAATTGACCTCTCTTCCTCGTTTCTTGTTGTGAAAATTGCAAATAAACTCCTGTGTGAGTCCTTGTCCTGGACTCTGTGGAATGTGGCCAGCCAGGAGGAGGAGGAGGAGGTTTCCCTGGGGGCTGGGGGGGCTGTTTTGGAGTGATAGAGTTGCTCTTGGGTGATGACTCTGGAGTTAATTGTATTTGCAAGCTTGAATCTCACCTGTGATAATTTTGTTTTGTTTTGTTTTGTGTCCTCTGTATTGTTACTTGATTTCCTCATATGCCAATGTATTTATAGAATTACTGGGTTTTGTAATATCTTGTCTTCCTTTTTTTTTTTTTTTTTGATTAAGTTGGTGAGTCAGCGCTGGTTTTACCTTCAGTCTCGTGAATGGCAGGTCCTGCAGCTGATAGTCTTTTATTCTGTTTTTGTTTTATTTTGTAATCACACCATAAGCTTGAATTTGGGCTTGTACTTGCATCTTTTGTATCTTGTACATTGGGTTATTTAGACATTGGGATGTCCTGTTTGGTTTCATTAACGTGTGTCTACTTTGTGGATTAAGTAGACTTCCTTCATCAGCTATGGTATATTTTGAATTCTATAGTTTTATTCAGAATTGTGTTTAAATTGATGTTTTGCATTTTACGTTAGTTTGAAGTAAGTTATTTAATTTTTTTGAGCTTCTGGAAATTTTGAACATTTTACTGTAATTTGTAATATAACTGCTGTGAAATACTTGAATAAAGATGACAAGAAAACACAGCTTTAGCTCCTTCAAAAATGTATTTAAAAGAAATGGCTGGAAACAGTCTTTTCCTTACTAGACCTCCTTGGTTTTGCAGTTCAGATGTGACACTTTGGGATCCTGCTGTTCAATTATTTTGAGCAGTTTGGTCCAAACTTCTGCTTTCAGTGCTTGTCCATTAGAGAAATGACTTCTAATTAGAGGGTTTTTTTAAAGGAAAGACTATTTTCTTTCTATTTATTATATTTAGCAAAGTTGTTCTTACAGCTTTGGCTTGTTTGATTTTTGGTTTTTGATAGATGAACTCTTGAGGTATAGGACATGGAACACCCCTAGACATTTACTTCTTTTCCTTTCTGTATCCCTTAAACTGTAGAGCTCCTGGGCAAAAGAGTAGATGAGGAATTGGGTAGTAGTAACTTCATGTCTGACTCCAGTTCCACTTTTGCATGCAGCTTTGAAAGCACAATTAGATATGAAATTCAATACCTGTTGTATAATAATGATTGGTGAGAGCCTGAGCTCAGCATGGGCTGCTGTGTTTTCACCTTGCAGGTTCCAGCACCAGCTTGGGTTTGCAGTGTGAATAAAGGAAGTGGAGTGTGAGGTCTTGTGTCTCTCTTTGTCTTCCAGGGGTGGGAATGGCCATGCTAACAGGGAAGAGATTCAGGTCTCATTTCTGACAGTGGCTGTAAAAATAACCAGTGGAAAGAAACAAAATATTTGGGAACTCACAAAAGGATTCTTGTAAAGATACTTAGTGAATTTGGAGTGGTACTTCAAAAGCATGATTTAGTAAGAAATAGTTAGGGTGGGTGTTCCTCAGGCCTTTGTAGATGCTTGTGCAACACTCATATTTGTCAAGTGTTCACTGCTTAATGCTGCTTTCTTCTGCTGTTGGTTTCTGCCTTGAATGTAGTTTTGAAATCCAATTTCCCATATTTCCTTAAATTTGCAGTTCTGCACATTCTCTGTTTCCTCCTTAAGCTCTTCAGGTAATTTATTTAAATAAATTAAAAATGAGATTCTTTTCTTCTGTATCTTGGGTAGGATTTGGACTTGTAATGTATGGGGTTTTAAGCCAGCACTGCATGTGAATAAATTCTGCAAGGTAAATCAGTAAACTTATGAACTGATTAATGAAGCCAAACACTTCATTTTTTTTCCCTCCTCCTTTTATGCTTCACTTGTGGTCATGTAACTATTATGTAAAAATGAGGGATTATAAACTTTAACACTAATTAATTCAGCCTCATTCCATTTCTAGGTGAGTTATTCTATTCCAGTGTGATAATTTGCATAGGAAGTATATTTTAGTTGAACCCACTGCCAGTCGATGGTTGTGACTACTGTGAAATTCCATTTATTTTAGAATTGCATTTGAGTTACGCTGTGCTAAGCCTTACTTTTATATCAGGAAAAATCCTTTCCCTTTAAAAGTAAGATAAGCAGCTAAGATTTGAAATGGATTCATCACTTCTGGTGGAATGTTAGTGTGAACCTGGCCCTTTGCATTGTGATTGGCTGGACTGGAATGCTGATGTGCTGCTTTCAAGGCTGAGGTGCAAAAGGTGATGTGGAGTTGGGTTCAGAGGCTCCTCACATCCAGTGACAGAGGTGGGGCAGGGGCTGTTCATGCTCCACATTTGGGGGGTCAGTGATGCAGCCCCCAGGATGTGTTGGCCAGCAGATGAAGTGGGGTTGGTGCTGCTGTGCTGGACTCCTCTGGTTCGCTGGGTTTGCTTCTGTCCTCCAGCAGTCTGGATTTTGGCAGTGTGTGTGTGAGAAATGTGCAGGTCCCTCGGCCTGGGTGGCTCTGGGAGTGCTCACAGCATTTTGTCATCCTGGTTTTGTTGTGGACATGAGAAAATCCTTTTGCATCAGTGTAAAATCTGATTTGTGCCATAGTCCAGAGATGCTCAACTGTGTCTACAGGAAAATAGGAGTTTGTGGGAGGTGACCTGTCCACTTCGGGACTCTGCCTTGGGAGGAAGGAAAGACTTAGGGTCAAGTTTCAAAAGGACTCCCTTTGAAGTATTTATTCATCAAAGGGAGTGAAAGAATATAGAGGATTGATTCATCCTAGAAAATACATTAAATTTCGACTCAATTAGTTTTCTAAGAAGGAATCTTTCTGCTGTAGAAGGAAAAGAAAATTAGGTTTTAGCTAAGAACCTGTTTGTGAAAACCCCAGCTACAGTTTTGTTGTAAAGATCTGGCATTCTCCTGCTGACTTTGTTACACCTTACAGAATCCCTTCTGTGTGGAGGCTGCCTGGAAGAACAGTGATACCTGATTTTGATGATAGGAAAGGAAAATTGCTAATATGTTTTAGGTTTCTAATGAACATAATTCCAACATGAGTTTTGAAGTGATGCCCACTGTATTCTCTGTGACATTACAGAAGGCTTAGTGTGAGAAAGGAAATGTAACATGGATAGTGGCATGTTGAATGTGGCTAACATCAGTTTAGTGATAAATTACTGTGTCCTATAGACATTTGAAGTATCATAAATAAAAGCATGTAAGACTACATTTTCATAAAGCATTGGAGATGTAACTGGTATAAAATTAATGTCTCACCTTTATACTGGGGTTAGGCTGCTTCAGAGTCTTGCTCCAAGATCTAAAGCTTGTCCAGCAGGAAAAAAGATTTTTTTAAAAAGCTTCCTTTTCACAAGATTCAGAGGACAGCCATGAAAGCACAAGCTGAGCATAAATTTTGCACTGTTAATCTTGTCAATGCATGAGAATAAATTGTGGAAATGGAAATGAGCTGACATCTAATGATGATTTAAATGTTCAGCAATTTGTTAACAAAAATTTGGGTTTATTCACAGGGAATAATGCCAGCAGAAAACACTGGTTTGTGGAATCGGATGCTGTGGCACGTATGATTTAATCTCCTGCATGCCCAGGGCCTGCTGACATCTGAATGGCTTAACAGTGTTTTGGGAAAGGCATTTAGTCTGCAGAGTACATCTGCCCTGCTCTCTGAACTTTCATGGAGTAGTTAAAACTCGTGGGTAGAACCATGTGCCTCATTCCTCGTTTGTTTTGGCCCAGCTTCACCTTCCCAGCTCTGCTTCTTGTCGTCTCTTGGTGTTTTAGACTATTCATGCCTGTTTCTCCCCCCCATGAAGACACTAATGCACTGTGATCAAGTAGCCGCTCCATCTTCTTTTTGCTGAAGAACAAGGTTTTTATGGCTCTCACTGCATTTTCTCCAGCCTTTAAGTCAATTTTGTGGCTTTATTCTGCAGTAGGTCAATTTTTCAACATCTTCTAAAACATTTGTTCACAGAAGAAATTGATGTGATATTCCAGCATAGGTCCCACCAGTGCCATTTATAGAGGGAAAAATCACTGATTCCTATTCCCTGTCCCACTTTTTGCACATCTAAAGATCAATTTAGGCCTTTTATACCATGAAATTGGGCTGGGTACACTTGTTGTTTGACTCTTCTCAGACTTGCAGCTTTTCATGATGCAGTTCTCATCCTGAATGTCAGTGTTCCTCATTCCCACCTCTCTGAGGTCCTGCTTAGCTTTATGAAAAGAAGTTTTATGGGTCCCAGGCTGCCAGAGGAGCCAGCACTATATGTATGACTTGTTCAGTCCTCATTATCTTTCCCTTGGCTAATCTCCTTTTCCACAGGTCTGTGACTTGAGATTTATGTCAACATTTTCCTTCAAGAACTTTGGGAGAAAAGGATTCCCCCATTAGAAACACTCTGATAGTACCAAATTGAGAATTACTTGAGCAGATTGGATATTCCTCAATTAATCTGCCTTTTCTTAGCCCATTTAATATTTGCTGTCTGAATACTCTACCATGAGGAAGTTGAAGTGTTTTGTCACATGCTGTTGAAAATCTATTACCTTATCAATCAAATGTGTAATCCTGTCAGAGAATGAGATCAGCTTTGTGTGATACAGCCAATTTTCTAGAAAATCATTGTATTTCTTCTTATCCATTTGATTCATGATCACTTTAGTTAGATACCATCTTTCCATTTTTACTTGGGCTTGATGTCAGGTGACTGCCCTGTAATTACCCGGTCATTTCACTTGCCCTTTAATAACTGTCACATTATTGGCACTCTCTGAAATACCCCCATGTTATTAAAAATGAATGTCAGCAGGGCAGAGACTTCTGGGCTTTCTGGAGATGGTTGAGTGTTAGGTTACCTCTGGGATTAAAAACCCCTTATCCAGTTGGGAAAGTCTCATGTTCTCTCCAGGTAGTGAGCAGTCTGCATGTATTGACCTCCATAGGGGATACCTCTTGCCAAGCAGTAAACAGAAATATGAGCCATTCCCAAGCTGCCACATTGCCACTCTTAATTTTCCCCAGAAAGGTTATGTGTGACTTTTTTATTATAGAATCAGAGAATGTTAGGGATTGGAAGGGACCTTAAGTATCATCTAGTCCCAATCCCCTGCCATGGGCAGGGACACCTCCCACTAGACCAGGTTGCTCAAGGCCTTATCAAACCTGCCTTTGAACACTGCCAGTTGGGACATCCTGTGCCGATGTCTCACCACCCTCACAGCAAAGAATTTCTTCCCGATATCTAATCTAAATCTTCCTTCTTTCAACAGTTCCTGTCAAAGAGTGCCTCTCTAGATTCCCTCTAGGGAATCCCTTCAGTTACTGGAATGTTGCTATGAGGTGATCTTGTAACCTTCTCCAGGCTCAACAGCCTCAGCTTTCTCGGCCTGAAATGTTCCAATACATAAACAGGGAACTTGCAGAAAAGCTGGGCCTAAATTGAAATAGGTAAAATTGAAATTGATGTAACAAGTAATGGAGCACTGCATTCACTGGACACAAAAATATATAACTTACTGAAAGATTCTCTTTTAATGGAAATAGCTACTAAAATTCCAGTGGGTTTGGCAGTGTAGGCTTGCTTTGTGAGAGCTGATTATTGTTTCTGTGGTAGAAGGACAGTGATTCTGGTGGAGCATCAGGCTTAGGATACTCTTAAGAGCATTTGGTTTGTCCCCTTCCCTGTTCAATTCCCTGATCCTTATTTAGATGCTGTCCACCAGCACAGGGACATTGCATCAGAAATTAGAGACTGCTGCAGTTCCCAAGATGTGGAAGAGGGATTGGCTCATTTTTATCTGCAAGATCTACTTTTTATTAACATGTATTGTTTTTAATGAGGTGAGAAGCAGATGCTTCTTTAGGAATGTCACAGGTGACCTTAGGTAGGTGTCCACTCTTTAGCCACAAAAACACAGGAAAAAGTCACTGATGCTGGACAGCAGCAGAGTTTTGATATTGCATTTTGCCATTATGAATCTTGCTGTGTAAGATCTGGGGTATGTGTGACTCCAAAGGAAGAAAGAACTCTGCTCAAAACCAGCAGATTATGAAATTAAAAGCAGGAAGCCTTTCAAACATTCATTGTACAGCCCGCCACTAATGAAAAATGCAGAAGCAGATACGGCTTGATGACACCACTGGAGCTTCCTTCTCCCAGGTAGTAACTGAGCCAAAACACTTAATTCTGTGTGTAAAGGTGCTGCCGACTGAAGTAGAATTTGTTTAGATAAAGGAAATTGGAATTTATTACTCTGTGAGAAATCTGCTGGCTAAACAGGACTTCCTGAAAGTAGTGTATGTTATCAAAAGAAAAAACGCTGGTGACCAGCCAAGGGAGAGTTGTTTTCACTGTAGTCTGCCACTCTGGTTTTTGTTTCCAGGCTTCCAGAGCTCGGCTGAGGAGCCCACAATGTCAGCTCTTGCTCTCATGAATCCTAACCTCAGTGAGTGTTTAATCATGCCTCAAACAGCTTGGCTTTTTGGAGGAAAAATGGTGTTTCTGCTCTGGTATTGCTGTCCAGCTCAGTGTAATGAGTGATGGGAACACCATGCCTGGGATGCATCCATCTGCTTCCCTCCGGACCACTTTCTTTCTGGCCTTTTCTGCAGTCTAAAGTTATCAACGCAGAACACTCACTGATGATGGGAACTTAGTGCTGCCTTCTGTACGTGCAGGCGTCTCTACCTCAGCTGAGGGCACGCTTCAGCTCTTGTTTTTGAGCTGACTTCAAATGCGAATGAAGGCATTAAGGGGTGAGCTCAAGGGTCTCATCCAATTTAAAAAGCTTGTATTAGCATTACAAGTTAAAAATGTCCAAGTAGATAGAGAGTCAGTGTCTTCTTTCAGACCTGGCACAGGTTGCAGCCTGCCCAGCCCTGACTGCATGTGCTGTGTGTAGTTTTATTTGATATTGCATTACACCACGTCATGTTTTTTCGGTGGGGACAGAGCAGCAGTGTGGTTCTGAGACCATGCCCTTGCACTGGAAACTGCAGAGAAAAGCTTTGGGATCCGCTCCCTTTTTCCCAGACAAATCCTTCCCGAGAAGCCGGAGGGTGGTCAAGTACCTGGAGCCACTTGTGCGAGTTCCATGTCTGCTGATTGAACAGATCTGTGCTGCTGGAGCCGGGTGGGAGCAGCTGCTCTCCTGGCTAATCCCTGCAGCTGCAGAGCGCGGGGCTGGGCTGGCTCGCTTTGTCTGCCCCCTCCAAGGGCAAGCTGGAGTGTGCCCAGCGCTCCTAATTAAGTGCTGCTCTTACACTGTGCTAAGCTCAGCCTTAACACCTACCTGCAGTTAATTAGAAGATGGGGTTGCTGAGGTTTTATTAGTACAGTGTGTTTGCTGCTGGATGAAACAACAGGAGAAGGGAGATGACTTGTGTAAATTGTCAGGGGTGGGTGATTACCTGAGCACAGTGAGTAGCCCCTTTGGAGATCACTCTCCTTCCCAGGTGGGCCAGGGGAGGGTCACACCAGCGGGCCAAAGAGGCTGTTGGGCCAGCCTGTCCCCCTGAATTTCTTAAAGCTTTTAAGAAGAAAAATCTCTGAGCAGATATGTGCATATGATTCATTTGGCATAAGCACTCAGCCAACTTCCCAGAAGGGTACTAA